>NC_137456.1:89695897-90895897 GCF_964235325.1 Thermobia domestica
AGCCTACGTAGCATATTTAATATGAGAATGTGTATTTTATTTTATTTATCCCATTTCCACCTTAGGAGCTCGAGGTTCGTGGCTTCGTCAGGAGATACAAAATGCTTTAAAAGAACACTTCACAGATACTATACATTCAACCAAAGATACGACATAACAGAATATTAGTTACTGCGAGAGTGTTTACTTTTGGTTCCACAAAAAATGCGGCCAGTTACGCAGGTTTAATTTATTATTTCTCTAAATTTCAAATGCATGAAAATAGACAACAAACATAAAAATTTTAAAAATTCGTAAGTTAACTCTCTTCCTTTCTTCGTTTTATGTTATTTTTTTAAATTCTTATATTAACGTATCTTCTTGATAATATAAAGAAAGTGTTTACGATGTTCTTTATCTCTGGTATCATTTTTACTGGTAACTGATTGTTAACCTAAGAAAAAATACAGAAAAAAATATATAAGTATGAACAGTTAGTATTTTATGTGAATAACTTTTTTTATATTTTTTATTTTATTTTATTTTTATTTTATTTTAAGGTACTGGAACATGTTCGATTGCCCTTGTTGAGTCCTTACTTTCTGTATGACTGCGTTGAGAGTCAGATGGTTATAAGACAGTCGCCGGAATGTCGACATTTAGTTGAAGAAGCAAAGCTTTTCATCTCCTTCCAGATCGGAGAAATAAACTGCAAACCTCGCGGACCAAATACAGAAAAAATGCGGGAACTTGTCAGGTAATAATATACTAGTTATATCGACCAAGAAATAGTAATAAAACTTACAACTTTTTTCTTCTTTCCAAAAAAATTAAATAAAATATTCATGCATTGTTTAAGTGTGTTTTACTCATAGTGTGTTTTACTTGTCTAGTATCTGTGGTCGTTAGCAGCCTCTTAGTGTGCTCATCTTGTAATGTGGGTTCTATTCAAGGAAGAAAATGACAGAAGAATGAGTCGTAGGTTCGCCATTAATATGAAACTAAAAGAAATAAAAATAAGTATGTTTACAAGAAATATTTGAGGTAAAGACTTCGTTTCCACATTCTACATTTCCAAAGTTTTTTCTAGCTTTTCTTTTAAAATTATATGAACAATATGATATGACAACCATGTTGACTCTGTAATTATTACTTAAGTAATTAGTTTTTTTTTTGACCAGAGTATGCACTTCTTTATTAAAATTAAATATTTCGTTACAGTTTCCATAACGTAACGTTATGATCCTCTAACGTTAATTGTCATATGTATGCTCATATTAATGTAGGTAATAGAGACATGGAGTAGGTTGTTAGAAAGAATTGAAAAATAAAAATTCACGGATATTTGGGAATAAGAAGAAAAGAAAGAGAAAAATGATAATAGTGATTATATATATATAAGTGGAAGAAAAACAGAGGCGGTATGCTTTATTACGATTTTGACTGGACATACCGGCTATCTAAATGTTGAAATTCAGTGGTGGTATGTTGCCTAAAAGATTGCATTTCTGTTTCCATAAGAAATCAAAATCATGGAAGAACTTTTCGTAGTTACGAGTGGGGTATGGAAAGGCTTTGCCCCCGCCTGCAACTTTCTGTGAATAATAATAAAAATATCCCCATATGTTGTATTATAGAGAATTAACCTTATATACGAAAATGCTCTAAAACGGATCCTTTTAATATTAACAATTTTAAACAATTTCCTGCGGGTAAACTCCCGGACTCCAGACCCACGGAAGGTTATTATCCAATTATTACAAAGACGCAAAAATACGTTTCAATGAAAATACGTAAGCTACGTCAATTTAATATTCTTGACACACCAAACAATAAACGAACACTTAAGTAAAAAAAAATAGTTTTTTTTTTTGTTTTGTTTGTTTTTGATTGCATAAACTGTATTTTCTTCTCGTAAATACCGAACTCAGTTTTTTTTTTTTTTTTTTTTTACCATTGTAGACAAAAGAAGTTCCGGCGAACTTTTTCCGATTTCAGTTTAAACGAGTCGCCTCATACTAGAGGTCTGCACGGGCTGGAATTTGTAGCCCAGGCCCGGCCCAGCCCGTGAATTTATAATGTGAGGCCCGACCCGAGTCCGAAATATGTTTTAGCATTTAGGCCCGAGCTTGTGTGATAATCAAATTAGCCCGACATAAGCCCGAATTACAGAAACTTAATAATTAACGCAAAATTGTATTTTTATTTACAGCACTTAGCAGTTGTGCTTTAAAAGTTCTCTAGAAAGAATGGTGATTTATCGTTCTACAGTATATTTACAAAGTTAGTCCAGAAAAGGCCCTAGAAATATGATTGTACATTTAAAAGTTTACGGCCAGAGCGCAGCCCGGGCTCGAAGTGATATGCATTTCTATTCGGCCCGAGCCCGTGCAGGCCTTTACCACATACACTGCCTTTTGTTTGGACTGGACCCATGAGTGATTTCTTTGTAATGTGAGGTGTTTTTTAACCTAACCAACACGAGTACTTGCGTAGGAGAAAGGGGTGAACAACTCTTTTTTAACCTTTTAGGATTTATGGTAACAAAAGTTACCATATCCTAGTCTTGTCTTTAACCGCATATTTAGGTCCTGTAACACTAACAGGCATTTAAGCCTTTTTTTATTGGTCAAGTCAAGTATGAACAACGCAGGTGCGTTTTGGAACTAGATGGTTAACTTGGTGGCACCAAGTGGGGGCGAAAGAGCGTGAATTTTTTTTTTCTTAAGGCAAATAAAAAAAAAAATTCCCGCCCTTAGTTTTCAAGATATCAAATGGAAATTTTGCATACGGATTGTGTGTACTTTTGAATATTTCTCAATTTTTCGAGATCCCTCCATGAACCCTAGCCCGGGCCCGAGAGGAGTAAAACTTTTGAAATCTGTTTTCGAAAGAATTCCCGATTTTCCCGTTTCTGGTGTATAATACGGACAAGCGAGTGGTACTGTTAGAAAGGATGCTCTATTCTGAGAAAAAAAAAATGAAGTATGAACCATGATCCTACGATAAACAATAAGGAAGCAGTAACTTTTTGACTGGAAGTGTAAAATTTACCTCAAAAAGTGGAAATCCTAAAAGCGTTAAAAACAAAACATAGGAAAATCATAACAAAAATGTTGGTGTTGCTAACTTAGAAATTATTTCTACATGAGAAATAAAATTTTTGACATGCAAAGCAATTCGTTACTGTGTATAAAAAATGATTTATTAAAGGTATATTAGCATCCACTTTCCAGTGACGGTATGTCTTGATCACTGAAAAACCAGAGGCGGTATGTCTTCATCACTGAGAAAACAGAGACGGTATTGCATACCACCGCATACCGTCTCACTTCGACCACTATATATAAACAGTTATAATATAAAATTTTAAAATGAATGGTAAATTATAACAATATCTTATTGTTACATGTTATAAATTTAAAATTATATAATAACAGGGTGTCTATTGGTCACGAAAGTCATGAAAAAGTCACGAATCAGAAAACGGTCATGAAAGTCAAGAAATGTAGCTTTTGGATCACTTTTTTTTTTTTTTTTTTTTTATCTGTCGTGACTGTATCTGTAGTATCTATAAGTAGTGACTGGAAAATTTTGTTCTATTAAACGTCAAAATGTCTATGGTCGACTTTAGACGCTAACAAATCGCAAGCAAAGTACGGTTCTATCTCATGCATGAAAATTCGGCCTAAATCGCACTTAAATTTGTTATTGAGATTGTTCTTCAGCTGGCATCATTGAGCAGTAGCGATGCAAATTGCATCGCCGAAATCACCTATGCATCTAACCGGTTTATTCAACTGTGAGAAAACACCAAGTTTTTATCGCTCTAGGAAACAGCATGGATAAATGCTAATGAATATAGGTACTGTCATTAGTTTTTGAATGTTTTGAAATTTTATAGTCTGGTAAAGGAAAGGTCATGAAATTTCATTTTGGAATTTTAATAGATACTCTGAATAAGCAACAATTAAAATTGTATATCAATAATTTAATATTATGATATGTCTATTACCTATATTAATATGAACATACATATGCCAGTTAACGTCTGAGGAAAATAACGTTACGTCATGGAAGCTGTTACGAAATATTTGTTTTAATGAAGAAGTACATACTCTGGTCAGAAAAATATTAATTATTTAGCTATTATATTATTGCATAACAATGTTAGACCTCGGATTTTAATCCCGCTCCTGGCTGTTGTAATATATGGTTTTTCAGGGTTCTTTTCCAGTCCTATTAGGCAAATGCTGGAATGACATCTTTCTTTGTTGGTCTTGGCCGACCTGTTTGCAAGATTTCTTTGTATATTTAATGGTTGTTACCAGTGCAAAATTGCTTCAAAGCTTAATAAAAACAGAAAGTTAATCGTAATTTATGCGAACGATTTTGATCGCGCTAAAACTTATATATGCACGAACTTCAGTTTGCTACATACTCTAATGGGAATCAGAGTAAAGTTCTTGCAGTAGTGTCTAAACTTAATAGGTGTTGGAAAGGGTATGTGATATCCCTTTTCTATGCAAGTTTCCACGACATATTTTTAAAGCAGTATCAGAACAATTGGTTTATTGTCTAAAACAGATTTTCGCATGCTATTGTGATCCGCTAACACAAGAAACCAGTTTATAAATTTTCACTCACAAATCGTATCTGGAATAGAACCCCAGACAAATTGGCGAATTCTGCTCTGCACATGACATAGGCTTGGTTCAGGCGAGCAGAAAAGTCTGCTACGGGCTCGCAATAAACTCGGGCGGGCGTTTCAGTCCAACATAGAAAACAGTTTATTTCATTTTCAGCTACAGTTGTCTTCCATGTTTATTGATTTACGCAATGACGAAGAGAAGTTTTTAAAATTATTTTTGCATGAGCAGCACTTCGTTTGATGAACTCTTAACGAACATAAGTTAAGTGATAAAATTAAAGCAGAAGGTACTATCATAAAACTTCTGATACCCAGTTTAAATGTTAACTGTTACATTAAATGTAAGCTTATTATGTTAACTAAATATCGTTTGTATCGTGCAGAAAGTAAGAAATTCAGGGACCTATTCATAGACATTTTCAGTTACTATTAGCGTCCACTAGCTTGGTTTAACTATCGCGTGACAAATGTCGATTTTTTGACATGTTGGCAACTTTAAAAATTAAACACTTATTTGAGCGTTTCCATATATTCCGCTCTTAAGGGGGTAAGAGAAGCATTTCAGTAACAGTAAAATTTCCCTTTATTTATTCATAAAGAGCCGAATGTGAGAATTCACTTCGATTAGAAATGTAAAATTTGGAATGTAAACCTCGAAATAAAAATAATGGAACACAGGTTCCAGAGTTTCTGATTTTTTTTTCTTTCTTGAAGAGGAGAAGGTGAATTTCTATAGTAGTGTGGTCGCGGTGGCTCAGTGGTAGTGTGTTCACCTCTGGTGCGTGGCGTCCCTGTTTCGATTCCAGCTCGCGTTAAGTGGGCTTTGTGGTGAATAAACACCGTGTGCTTGGATTTCTTCGGGTTCTCCCGTTTCTTCCCTCTTTCTTCATCCTACCATTTCTTTCATTCTCATCATCACCGTTTCCTTTAGCCTACCCGGCATAACCGTGGTACGTAAAACTCAAAGATTTCATTTCATTTCTATAATAGTGAAATTTCCCTTTATATATATTGAGAAAGTGTTCAATGTGAGGATTCGCTTAAATTGAAGATGTGAAATTCCGAATGTAAACTCTTAAATAAAAATATTGGCTTTAGTGTTTCCGAATAGTCCACTTCTAAGGTGGGAAAAGGGGTATATTTTTATAATTGTAACGTTTCCCTTTATTTATTCATACAGTGCCGTGTGTGAGAGTCTTAAGTTAAAGATGTGAATTCCAAATATGAACTTTTACATAAAAACAATGGAACATGTTTCAAGGCTTTCGTATATTCCACTGCTAAAAGAGGAAGGGCGGTCATTTACATAATATCAAAATTTCCACTTATTTATTTACAGTCTAAGTGGATAGGGGAGTTCAAACTTTATGCCAAAAATAGAGTATGTAATGGGGTTTTGTAATCACACTATTATTGAAATGCGATCATCAGGGGGAAGGTGGTTCAAGTATTTTACGAATAACTATAAAAGGATTTGAGAAAATCCTCAATATGTGTAGCACACCACAAGGAGGCAATGCAGCAAACCAAACAGAAACAGATGGTCTGATTATCGTAGGTAGAGTTTCATGGCAAGATTTTAAGTTGTTCTTTATGTCAAGAAACATTCAGTTGCTATCTCTAAAATAGCAACGATGTGCGCAATATTATCAATTATGTGAGAACTAGCAATATTTTTCTTACGCATCCAGCACGTTTTTTTTTTTACCTCATAATTACGCGTACCATGATGTTCAACTAATGTTTGTGTTAAATCTAATATTTTTAAAAAATTAATACATTAACAATGGGCGACAAATTGTCAGCCGAAAAACGATGTTTTTTTTTTTCTTGTCTGTTCTGCTATTATGTTGATGGTTGTTTTGGACTCAGCGTTCCTTTTCAGCACAGAGGCTATATAATACGTGACCTCTACCTAAAGTATAATGCTGTGTTACAAATGGTTCATTCATTCCGGAATGAGTGATATAAGAAATCTCATAAAGGAACTGGATTAACAATAGAGGCTCGTTCTCCAAACCTATTTGTTGTCTATTGTTGTTAATATTACAATAAAGTGTTCATAGCCTCGCTGCTGAAAAGGGATGTTAAACTAAATTCAAATGTAAATACTACATGAATTATTATTATTATTATTACATTCACTCAGCCGTGTAACTCTCAGCCGGTGCCTTGAGCATTCAAAACCGGCGAGGTATCATCATTGGAAATGTTTATTTTTTATTTCCGTTATCCTTTATTTCATAAGTAAAGGAAAAAGGGAGGAAAAAAAGGAAAGGGAAGGTCAGGGACAACTACAGACAAGGGATTGATAAACAAAAACAAGCAAAGCAAAAGGAAAACAAAAACAAAAACAAAAACAAAAAAAAAAAAAAAACGGAAACAAAACAATTAAGACGTAACGATATCTTGACTCTAGTTTTAAGGTGTTACTATGTCACTAGTAACACAACATGAATATTAGATTCTCTCATTAAAAAGTAATAATAATACATATCAATGCTGTTTTTTTTTCTTTGTTCTTTCATTAAATTTCTCACACAGGCCTCAGTCTCACACATCTTGTTCCGTGCCTCTCGCTTTTTATTTCATTCTTGACATTTTTTACACTTTAAATACCATATCTCGGATATTTTTGTATTTCGTTAATGAATAGTTCTACGTTCAGTTCTTCGATTTCCATTTCTGCGGTTTGCCGACCCGCTACACCTGCGCGGACTCGCTGCGAGCCAACAGTCTCCGCAACCCAATTTTTGCCCGCTGCGAGTCCGCAGCAGAGTCGCGCGGGAGAGTCTGCTCGTGTGGCATGAATAAGAACCAATGTATTTCCGGCTCGTGCGGGTCCGCAGCAGACTTTTCTGCTCGTCTGAACCGAGACATGTAGATGACTGAAAAAAAAAAAAATATATATATATATATATATATATATACCAACACAACGGGAATACATAGGAGGATGAATGTGGTTCAACCAACAATCACACTCAACGTTGACGAATAAAATGCAGTTATACGACCTTCAATTTTGGTAAATTAAAGGACGAAAGACAAATAACGTAACTGTAAGTTTCATTGATTATGGCAATTGAATGAGCATACATTTATCAGTTGGACTGTGGCAGAATTCGTTCCATTTTCAGCTATGATATTCATGTTTGGCTAGGATATTGTCGCAAAAGAACATAGCATGTTTGTTACTGGGCAAAATTTTCATTAAGGGAGTCATGGTTCTTGCAGAATTTGATTATGCTGGAAAGTTGGTGATTCGGAGAGTAGTCAGAAATATCAAAGTGAATGCGCATATTTCCAGATTATGACTTCCATTTAAAATCACGAAGCAGCTGCAGATACATCAGAACTGTAGCAAGAGCACTATCTGTAGCAGTGTCAGATGATCAACTTGTTGACGAATGGAAATGTGTGCAGCTTGAGCATGAACCTGCTGGATTTGAAATTACCTCTTCACGTATTGACAGTTACTGGGCTCTTTTTATGACACTTAAGAAGGCGGATGGTTCGCCAAAATTTCCTCTAGTAAGTAAAGTAATAAAAGCTGCACTCTGCCTGTCCCATGGTAATACAGATATTGAAAGGAGTTTTTCAGTGTCGAAAAATGCTCTGACAGAGGAAAAGACAGATGTCTTGTAGAACCTTTGAACAGTATTTTGATTGTGGAAGATGCCTTAAAGTTTTATAACAACAAGCCTCATCTCGTTCCAATTTCTAAAAAGATGATTACCTTGGGTCAAAATGCTTATAAGCATTACCAACAGTTTCTGAAGGAACAGCGACTAGCCAAGGAAAGAAGTGCCACACTTAGAGAAGAGGAAGAGAAGTTGAAAAAAGCAGAATAACAAAAACTGGAAAATGCAAGAAGTGCTAAGAAAAACATAGAAGAAATTAAAAGCCAGCTTGGTGAAAGGAAGAGGAAGTATAGTGAGACCAAAGAATTGCAAATTCTCTGCCTGGTGAAGCCACAGATAGACTTCGGAAGGCTCTTAGAAAAAGGGGACCTGAAGGAGGCACAAATCGCGCAAGGGATGTTGGAAGGTATCATGTCATTGAAAGAAGAGGAATGCAAAGAGCACAAGGACGTTCAAACTCTTCAGAAAAGTGTTGAAAAGAAGAGAAATGCTCTAATTACATCGTTTTTTTAATGCACAGCCAAAGAAGAACTGAAATATCTCCAAGTGCAAAGGTTTATATATATATATATAAAATGCTACTGAGATGTCAAATAATAATGTTATTGTATCTTTGAATAAAGCCAATCCCCATCCAGGATCAGAAATAAAAGCTTTATTCTGCTGAAGACTGTAGAGCTGAGTTATCCCTCAGCTTTCTTTATATATGTGCAAAAATTGAAAATGTCTTTATTCATTTGTGAAGATTGGAAAATAGATAAATATATTTTTTTATTTCTGGTCTTAACTGGCATCTTGGTAGGGGTAAATCACTATAAAAAAATGTTACATTTCTAACTTATAAAAAAGTTGATTTGTGAAGTTCCTTATCAGAGGTGAGTTGGTCTACAAAGTCTCCTTTTGTGCTTCATTTGGTCTACGAAGTAGCTATTTTCAATGCCATTAGACTCTCCGATGCCTGCATTTTGCGGTGAACGGGGTTCCGAATTAAATGCTTGCTGTAGTTCAGATTTCACAGTAGGTTTCATATAGCCTCGGTGCTGAAAACAGGCGCCAAACTTTAACCAATCAACCAACCAACGTACACTTTCCGAGATGGTATGTCACATTCCATATTTGTATAGACAGTACAGTTTCCTTTCGTTCACATTCACATGCATGAGATTTCCAGCCACACAAGATCAATCCTCAGATTTCATCACTGAATTGAAAAAAAAAAAAAAAAAAAAAAAATCCATTTTTGACATTTACAGATGTACGAACGAACAGCTCTGATACCAATTCCTTTGAATTTTTTGGTTTTTAAAGAACGTTACAAACATCGCCATATACAGACTGTAAGTGGTCTGGAAAACTTATACTGTGGAGAAGTGGAAGGGAATACTCTGCCTCCATGTCCAGCACAATTTCTTACAACTGAAACATGGTGTAGAGAAGTTCTCAGTACTAGTAGCTCATTAGTGCATAATTGATGGTGCATCGTAGGATTTCGTGAGCAAAGTACTGTTTCAAAATCGTTCACATATATCTCTATCAAGCCTTCTGTAATAGTTCGTTTTCTGATAATCCTTTTTGGAAGGGAATTGAGAAAAAATTCCTGCTACATATGCAGTATTCATTTGTAAATTATGTCAGCTGTAAAATCCGTAATAAAGAAACATTGTTATCGAGTAACAAAATAAATTTGGAGAACTCTTAACATGAACTGGAGACAGTTGTTTAGTATTTCAACTGTTTCGTGAAAAATAATAGTTTTAAGAGTTTCGTTAACATTTTGTAGTTTACAGTACTTTAATTTAATTAACTTAATAAAATTAGATAAAAATTTTAAATAGCAATGTTTAGGATTTTAGATTTAAATGAGAAATTTGTTTTCTCCTCTGTACGTTCTCCTTCTCCTAGGACGTTAAAGTGAAAGATTTCATTTTTTTCAATTACATGACAGTTTCAGTGTTTCTTGTGTTGTAAACAATTACAGTTATATTTTAGTTTTGTACCTTTCAGTACGTGTGAACAAGTGAAAAAGTGAAAAAAGGTTCTGATGTGGAGTGACATAATAAAAAGATGTTAGATGCATTGTAGCTGAATCTTGCTCGTCAAACAAGTTTATTGAAGAAGGTATCATGTATGAATACTTGTAGGAAATACGTAAAAGGCACTATGATAATACCAGTAAGAATAAATTACGTGTGAAAAGAAATACACACTTTATCGAGCACGCAGCTTTCAACTTTGATCTAAATATTAACCTCGTGATATTTTAGTATGAGTCACGTTAAAAAAATTCTCGCCACACATTTCTCTTTCAAACCCGTTATTCTAGGTAAAATTAAGTCAAACAAAATTTATGTTGTTTGACCGTTTGAGATCCATACTTCTAGCTATATTGCCTTTAAAAGAGAGATCGTGGTTCAATTTTTTGAACAACTGTAAGTTGTCATTTCTTTTAATTCTTGTAGGTAATAGTTGCTGTAGGAGGTGAGGATGATAAAGTAGTTCTACGTTCAGTCGAATGCTATGACCCTGCAACACATCAGTGGAGAACGTTGGCATGTCTTCCGTTTGCTGTGAGGTATGTTCAAACAATTAAAAATCACAGAGAACTGTGATACTGATCAACTAATTGTAACTATCTTATTAGCATGCAATGTTCTGTTATCTCTATGTATAAAAGAAGTTCTTAAGTGAGTGAGTGACTAACTGACGGACTGATTAACGCCCGGGTCAAACCGATTAAGCTAGAAACTTGAAATTTGGACAGAGCGTAACGTGACGTAAGATTCCACAGAGAATTTTGTAAATTCAGCGAGAAAGGGGGGAAAAAGAGGATGGCAATTATTATAGTAAAATGTCCATATCTCCGAATCTCTGAAGCGTAGAGACATGAAATTTGGTATATGGACGTCCCCTTTAAAAAAAAGATACGTGTTTCACTGTTTTTGTTATTTCTCATAAAAGGGAAGAAAAATGGGTGGGATTACAACTGGGATAATAGGATGGTCATATTTCGAAATCCTTTGAGGTTGTAAACTTGAAATTTGGTATTTAGACTTTTCATTTAAAATAATTAAAAATGTTTTCTCTCTCTCTCTTTTTTTTTTTAATATTTCCCCTTTAATAAACGAAAAAAGTTGAAAAGAAAAAAGGATAGGAGGTACAGTTGTTGCAATAAGACAACTAAATCTCGAAACCCCTTAAGGTTACAGACACACAAATTGTTTTTTAGGCTTTTTATTTAAAATAATTAATGATGTGTTTATTTTAATTTTATTATTATTGTTATTTTGTAATGTTTCGGTTAGAATGGAAGAAAATATAATGGACTTCGCAATTGTTGTAATAAGATGGTCATATCTCGAAATCTTTCAAGCTTAGAGACATGATAGGGATGAGACTTGGTATATAAACTCCTTATTCAAAACAAGTGAGTATTTGCCACAACGTTTCCAGAAATTCCACTTTAACGAGAGAGGGAGGAGGGGATAGTTTCCGTTTTTTTGCTCAATATATAAATATGACTTAGAGGTTTTCAGTCTCATCGTCACGGGAAAATGAGTGAAACATTTAAAATGAATTTCTGAACACAGCGTTGAGCTGACATGAGTTTTTATTATTTCACTTTGATTGAAATGCGTATTCTAAGGGGGAAGGAGTGTACATTTCTCAAAAGAATGATGCCATAAACGTATTCTTGCCATGCAAAGAACGGAAGCAAAGACAGAAGTATCAGGTTCGGAGCTGTAGGCCAAACAAATGCGGGGGTCTGGGGCGAAGTATCCAGCTAGCCTAAGATAAGTAGTAAATTAAAATTCCAATATCGACATCCACAGAAAGGAACTTCGAATGAGTTGAAGTTGGGTATATCACGTTAAGTTTCCCATAGATTTCCCGAAAACCATACGGTGCCCTTCTTTCCCATCTCTGTATGTTTTCACAGGCTCTTACAATATATATATATATGTATATATATATATATATATATATATATATATCGGGTGTTGCAAAATAAGTGTTACAACTCTTGGGAGGTGACTCCTGCCACTGAGACAAGAAATAAAGTTCTCTTGAACTTTCAGCTATCGGACATAGTTTCAGATCTACAAGGTGCCGAAAGCGTGGGAAAATGACTTTCGGACGCCAATAGTTGGGAAACTATCCAACGTAAAGAGAGCGGGTAAAAAATTCACTGAAGAAGTCACACCTGCTGTATTGAATTTTGCATGTTTCACAATTCTACCATGCACGCGCAAGGGATTCCCCAAAGGAACGTAGGGAGTCCTGGTTAATCTGCCAAATAAAAATTGGTCTAAATGGATATGAATTGATAGGGTTTCTAGCAGGTAACAATAATTCGTTTGTATTAAGTCGATATCTGGAACAAATACAAAATGGCGGATACTTTCATGCCTGTTGTGTGTGGTTGCATAATCGCCAGGAACAGATGCTGGCCAACAGTGACGTTCTGAGTATTAAGTGTAGCGAATTTGTACTCAAATGCTCTAGAAAGACATCTGGAATGTCGGTAGAGCACAACAGATGAAGCAGGGTGATTCACATATGTGGAGACCCTTAACAAAAAATGCTCAGAAATGCACTCATACTAAGTAAACGTGAGTTCAAAACGTCGGAAATGTAAGAAATAGCATCAAGAACATGAAAGCCATTGCCCATTCACTAATAATATTCCCTCAAACCGATGCAGTATGATGTGCATGGTTGCATACCAATAAGGATGCAACAACTGAGGCCAAGTTGAAATTGAGCGAGGGTATTCACTAAGAAACTAGGTAAACTAAAGGAATGTCACTAGTGGGATCGCATGATCGATATTGAAATGTGGCTAATGTGTGTGTGGATATCAACATGTAGCTAATGGACAAATGTCAACGTGTCGCACTACTGCTGGAACACCTCCCCAGGTGCGAAAAATAGGAAAATAACGTTGCACATTCTGCTATTACATCTGGTGCACTTTTTGGTAGAACGTAACTAGAACACGATTGTATTAATGTCCCTCTTTGTTTGGGACATTGTCCCACATGCGACACATATGAAAAGAAATCTCTTAATCAATGTTTCAAATTATGATAGAGCGTGAAAATAACGAACTTGTATCATGCCCCACGTCCTCTGGGATAAATAACGTACACGAAATATAGGAAAATACCTCTAGAAATTCGTATCTTACACACAGTGCACATGCCAAGACAAAGACGAAAATGAACCAATTTGGCACATGTAACACTACTGCTGGAACACCATACACATGGAAAATAAAACGACATGAGAGATAGGAAGAAACGTCTTAAAGCTCTGATTGTTTACAACTGTGCAGTAGAAGTAACAAAATGAAACATACAAGCATGTCGGGAGGCTGTACAATAGCGCTTGCCAAACAAAGTGGGTACTCCTCAAAGAAATGAATACAGTGAAAGTGAGGATCCCTCGAAGCCTTAGGGCTAGAGCGCTCGCTTTCGCTCGCGTGGTCGAAGTTTCCAGTCCTACTGGGAGCCCACGGCGTCAGATTCAAGACCCGAGTAGTTATTTTCCTATTTTTCGCACGTGGGGCGGTGTCCCAGCAGTAGTGCGACACGTTGACATTTGTCCATTAGCTACATGTTGATATCCACACACACATTGGCCACATTTCAATATCGATCATGCGATCCCACTAGTGACATTCCTTTAGTTTACCCAGTTTCTTAATGAATACCCTCGCACAATTTCAATTTGGCCTCAATTGTTGCATCCTTATTGGTATGCAACCGTGCACATCATATTGCATCGGTTTGAGGGAATATTAAATGGTGAATTGGCAATGGCTTTCATGTTCTTGATGCTATTTCTTATATTTCCGAAGCTTTGAACTCACGTTTACTTAGTATGAGTGCATTTCTGAGCATTTTTTGTTAAGTGTTTCCACACATGTAAATCACCCTGCTTCCTCTGTTGTGCTCTACCGACATTCCAGATGTCTTTCTAGAGCATTTGAGTACAAATTCGCTACACTTAACACTCAGAACGTCACTGTTGACCAGCATCCGTACCTGGCGATTATGCAACCACACACAACAGGCATGAAGGTATCCGCCATTTTGTATTTGTTCCAGATATCGACTTAATACAAACGAATTATTGTTACCTGCTAGAAACCCTATCAATTCGTGTCCATTTAGACCAATTTTCATTTGGCAGATTAACCGGGACTCCCTACGTTCCTTTGGTGAACCCCTTGCGCGTGCATGGTAGGATTGTAAAATATGCAAAATTTAATACAGCAGATATAACTTCTTCAGTAAAATTTTTATCCGTCCTCTTTACGTTGGATAGTTTCCGAACTATTGGCGTCCGAAAGTCATTTTCCCACGCTTTCGACACCTTGTAGATCTGAAACTATGTCCGATAATCGAAAGTTCAAGAGAACTTTTTTTCTTGTCTCAGTGGCAGGAGTCACCTCCCAAGAGTTGTAACACTTATTTTGCAACACCCGATATATATATATATATACACATTACCCGGGCATAAACAAATAGATACCCAAAAATGAGCGTGTGGTCACTAGCATGTAGCAATGCAGAGAATATTAATAATATCCTGTGACAAGTAGCACTATTTGTCAATGAGTGCCTCAGATAACTGTTGTTCGTTTGCGGGGAGGGTCTGTGTTGTTGTTCGTCAATTTTAGATCTGTAAAACGCTAAACATTTTCTAGAGATTTATAGAGGAGCCAGCGAGAGAAGGTCTCTGACAGTTCGCAGTGGCGTTGCCAGTGCGCATGTGGTAACAAACGTCAGAGACCAACTCTTGTTGGCCCTGCTATAATACCATCTTGTATCTTCCAGCAGTTGGCAGCTTTTCCTATGCCATGGTGCCCTGATATCTATGAATTGTGTGGTGTCCCGCAACAATTCGCCTATTTTGTAATAACCCATCTTGCAATACTTCGATTTATTTCGCAGCATTAGTGAGCGTGACACCATTATCGGTGTTGCGCTATTTGATGGCCTTGCATTCTGGCAGTTACCTGGCATCAAAGTTTCCATTGAAGGTGCTTTGTGCGCAGTGTGAATATGTCCAGTCGAAACCACTACTCTTCACATTAGAGATGCAAAAAAGCCGGCTTTTTTGAATCGATGGTTTTTTTCACATAAAAAGCCGGCATTTTTGGAAAAAAAACGAGAATTTTGGAAATTTTGGCTTTTTTCAACTTCATGATTTTTCTATCTAAATAGCTTTCTTATAGTATATTCTATAGTTAGATAAGAATTTCATGACCTGAATGTGATATTTCGCTCTGAAATTCACCATCAAGATGGATGGAGCACATGTTTTACGAATTAAAGCTAACATGAAGAATGTAGTATTTGAGGGTAATTTTAGAGGCTATTTAACTTTATTTTAACTTTTGAGTTATCGACATTTTTTTTCTTCTTTAGTTTGTCATCCGTGTTTCATTTCTAAGAGCTTTTACTACTCTAGCTTCTAGCGCAAAAGTTAAACTTGCCCGTTTTTCTATTTATCCGTCAAAGCGTACGTTTTTCAATATACGCGTCAAACCGTACTTCCACATATCTGTTATACTGTAGCTGTGAAGTGATTTAGCAATAATTTTCCGGACACAACCTTGAATACCAATTTATACAAATAATCAGTAGCGGATTTAGAAAAGTACTTTAGGAGGGGTTTTTCTGATTGTTTCGTTTCCTAAAAAGTCCTAATTTTATTTGGGAAGTGCTTGAAGTTTATGAGTACAGGCATAACTAATATTTCGTTTCGTTTATATGTTTAGCAATAATCTTCCGGATACAACTTTAAAAATCATTTTATACTGAGAATCAGTGGCGGATTTAGAAAAGTATTTTGGGAAGGGTTTCTTACTAATGTTTAGTTTTTTTAAACATTCGTAATTTTTATTTGACGGGAGCTTAAAGTTTATGAGTAAAGGCATAAATAATAGATATTTCGTTTGTTGCAGACATTCCGTAACTTTGGGGAACGGGCTTCAGTCCGAAAGACCGCCCCCCTGACCTTCGCAAAACCGTCACTGCTGGTAATTAGTAATAATAACTATTTAAAAACAGTAAGAAAGGAAGTCGACCAACTCACAGTATACGCACTATTTCTACATTAACAGATGGAACAAAGAAAAGCTTTGTCAGAATGGTCGAATGCTGGTTGAATCCCGGACTTCCCGATAGAAGCTCAAAAGCTAATCACTCAGTCATGTTTGTTGTGCAGTTGTATTTAGCTTAACTTAAATATATTCCGTAGTCTTTTTTTTTTTTTTTTTTTGGGAGGGGGGAGTTCCGTAATGATATGTTGAATCCCTCTTGTTAAAAATTCAGAAAACTTGAGGATTGGGTAAACTGTGATGGTGGTTCTATAAAACTTAACTGTAGAATTTCAAGAATATACAGAACCAAAAGCTCTAGATGTGCAGCCTTTAAGTGTATCATATAAATCTAAGTATTTCTCTTATGTTTTATTTTAATTTTATTTTGTTTCAAAAAGAGGGTATGGAATATTTTGAAGTAAAAGTACTACATACTATTTTGCTAGTTATTTGTGTATTCTTTAAAAAGAAGTGTTTACTTTTAGGGTTGGCTGGTTTACACCAACTTTTTTTTTTTTAATAACTGGTTTAAACCACAAAAATAAAAAGAATGAAAAATGCGAATCGTGTAAACTTCATGGTGACGTTTCCAGATATCAAACCACCTGCAATAGTTTTATTTCCCTTTCACCTTTTAATCAAGGTGTCCCATGTTCAATTCTCGGTCGACCCACAAACCTTCTTTCATGCGTAACCCAAGTAGTGGTTCGGATGTCAGTTTAAGTGAAAGTCTTCTCCTTGATAACCTCGGTATTTCGTAAGGATGTTAAGCCTAAATATACGAAACAAACCAAATTGTATATTTCTGCATGCCTAAATGCGTGTTGTTTTATAAAGAAGCCAATATTGCTTAAATATATTGATAGAAATTGGCAAAATTTATCGATTGCCTACGTAGCTTCCAACATTAGCTTGGATTGGACTTTCAATGATATCTACGTACCGGTACTAAATTTGTAATTTAATACCTCAGTTTTAGCGTACTGATTATGGTACGTTGACCTTTAAATTTTACATGCAAAGCAATAACAGGATTTTCCCGTTATTGTCTTACATTTCAAGTAATGACGGGATTTTCCCAATGGCTAGGGCGGGAGATTCTCAACTTAAGAAGTTTACTGACCGCACGTCTTTAAGCTTATGGGAGTTCTTCCGGCATAACCCCGTTGTTGCATAATAACATCAAGGCGAAACAAACTTATTTCTGTGAATATGTAATATAAATACATAAAGCAAAAAATCTAAGTCAAAAAAGCCTGGTTTAAACCAAAAAAGCCTGGTTTAAACATCCCCCAAAAAACGGGTTTTTGGCATTTTCAAAAACAACCACGGTTCTTGCAAGCTCTGCTTACTTTTGTATATAGGAGGTTAAAAAATTCTTATTATATACATTGGTTAATCCTGTGGAATTCATAATGCAAAGAATGTTGAAGAAAAATTGTTTGAAATATTTTTTCGAAATTCATAGCTTATTTTCGATGTTTTATATTATTATCAGCATCAACCACTGATTAAATGATTTTTTGTGTTATAGAGAAGCGATACAAAGTCTGTTTTATCAATTTAAAGCAGTATATTGAAAAAAGCCCAAAATTTCCCAAGCAAAAAAGCAAAGCAGAAAAAACAGAGTTTTTTTCCAAAAAAGCCGGTTTTTTTCCGAGCCCTTGCATCTCTACTTCACATACTTTCCTCGGGCTATCAATGGTGCGGATACCAAGGCTCGTTTGAGGAGACCGAAGACACATGTAAAGCGGCCATTCATGTATCATCCACAGATTTCACTGGAATATGGTGAAAGAATGATGCGAACAATTTTGCTACTTATTGTAGGGAGAGGACATTCAAGGGAGGGATTTGGCTGGATGCAACCGTATCCGATTTGTCTCCCTTCTTACTGATGAAGAATGATATGTGCCTAAATTCATGTCAGTATGTTAGTCTGATAATAATTGTAATTCACCTTTTCATTTTTGACAATATGGTGTAACTTTAACTTCTGATTGTAACAGAAATCAAAAGTAACCACAAATTCCTCACCAAAATTTTCCTTGCATGTACGGTACAGTTGTCTTTTAATACCACGTTCTCTATAGAAAGTTACACAATTTGTTGCAGGCATTTCAGTTATAATATGCTTCATCCAGTTCGAGAACGTATTTCCAGCTGTCACCCAGTAGAATATGCTTACAGAACCATCGACATCGACAGTTGGTGCAAAGTTCTTAAGTGTGTTTTGGCAAACTAACCACAGATCACGATGAAATGTTGTGTGAATTGTCTTGTACGATGTTCTAACACGGTTTGCAATACCTCTCTGTATATCTGTGTTCTTTTCTGTGCGGTGTATGGACGGGATTTCGGTTGTTTATGTTCTACCGAAATCGCCTCATTCTATGCCTTTGCTGTTCTGTTTAACACACGTGCTATCTCATTCTTCGACACGGTGAATTCAAGTTCCATACATATTATTGATCATGGGACTATATCAGTATTTCATCAGAAGGTGCCGTTATGTAGCTTTAATAGTAGGGGTTATTCTTCAGCACGAACGTTCATATCTGTCAGGGTAAATTGAGGCCCAATGTATTTGTACGAGTGATGTCATTCTCTTTCCGCTAGGTTATGCTACTATAACTTGTGAAAATCATCACTATAGTTCAGAAACAACTCTGTGCTTACAATCTAGTCATGACTTAACCATGTGACCGTCATTATAGAATGGTATCCACCTGGACGCTTGTGAACTTTCTTTTTTCTTCTTACTTCTAATCTTCCTATCTGATAAAGCAGTTTAGCGAAATCAGGTTGTGATTGTTTTTATACTTTCTGGTAAGTAGTTAATTCTGTTCTCACTTCGAATCCCATTGTTCCAAATATATACGAAGGGTGATCAACAAAGACTGAGACTGATTATTGTACCGCAGTTTCCTTTGTTTCCGAATGCCGGCACGTTTGATAATTGAAAGAATGGTGTTTCATGTATACTCTTACTAGGTAGCAGCATTATCGTATCGGTAGGCTGGGAGTAATCCGCTGGGCTTGAGACACTGCTTCCATTTCGCCTCACAACGTGCTGTGTATATGCATACCGTGGAAGTTACACGAGAAGAACAGTATGGAGCAATACAGTTTTGTTTTCGCTTGAACCATACAGCTTCTGAAACATACGAAAAGCTCAAGCAAGTTTACGGTGAAAGTACATTACATCGAGCAACAATGTTTCGCTGGTTCAAAGAATTCAAAGAAGGACGAGTTTGATGCGTCAAGCAAGGTGGACCTGGTGTTTCGGCCTCTGGTGGGACAGAAAGAAACATCAATATTGCTGCTGTGATTGTCCGTGAGGATCGAAGGATAACATTACGTAAACTAAGTGAAGTGTTGGGAGTTTCATATGGTAATATTTGTTCAATAATGCACGATCACCTCCATATGTTCCGTGTTTGTGCCTGTTGGGTACCACAACTGTTGACTCCGGAACAAAAGGCTATACGAGTTGAGACTTCCCGTGAGGTGCTGCGTTCCTTTGCTGAGGGAGGAGATGAGTTTCTTCAGTCAATTATCGCTGGAGATGAAATTATCCCTTATAGCAAAGCTCTGCGGTACTCACTTTGAGACCTGTGAAGCAGTGGTGAAGAAGTGTGAGGCGATTCTAAAGGGAAATATCAAAAAATGGCATGCATCACGTGTTCCAGGAATGGCAGAAACGTTATAAAAAGTGCATTTACTTAGGAGGGAACTACTTTGAAAACGATCATGTGAACATAGAGTTTAAATAATAAACACATGTTTAAAAAAATCAGTCTCAGTCTTTGTTGATCAGCCCTCGTATATTGGTTGGTTGTATCGGAGTTGAGCGTCCCGTTCCGAACCACATGCGTTCCCACCGAGAATCGAATATGGGTCTCCCGTGCTGAAAATATCAAAATTACCAATATAGCCACGAGGAAGCTCTCAAAATATATTATTCCCAGCTGGAGCTCATGTGGTTCCGATCCCACGTTATGCTATAAGGCCACATCTCATATAACCTGCTGCTGAAAGGGACGCTAAACTCAAATCAAATCAAAGGTATATTAATTGTAGAAAAATGCAACAACAATTAAGAAAACTTTCAAAGCTTTTTATTTTATTTTATTTTTTAAGTCACTGTTACCCTGTCAAAGTCGCTGTTGTTAAAACATTTTCAGCAACCAGGGAAATGCATAGACATCTGGCTTACAATGGTACAAAGACATTTCCGCACACATTTTAGTAAAGTCAAAGCGAAGCAACATTTGCCATTAGTATCGTCAATTTGAAGAATTTCTTAAATAAGCACCTTCCACACCGCTGAGTTGGTCGTGGTTCAGATAATAATGAAGCATATTACATATGGCCACCCAGGTCATCTAACTTTACCAGTGCCACTTTTTCTTGTAGGATGTGTGAAAGATGTCGTTATCATGGCAAAAATATGGCAAACGCTTAAATTACAACGAAATGAACTTCTGTCATCGAACTCATAGATGCTGGTGACCTGCTGCCACATGTTTAACAAGAATTTGACTATCTTCTAAGCATGTCAGGTGACACGCAAAGTACACAGCAAATGTATGTGATTTCATTTACTGTTGTCTTGTGTACTTTTCTAAAATAGTTTACTTATGGGGATGTAAAAACTGTTCTATTTATTTGTAATTACCCTGTAGAACTTTCTGAAAATTGATGGGAATGTTTCAGGAAAAGATAATTATTTAATATCTGACCAATGATACACTTAGCTTTCGATACTGAAGATGTCATAATCGAAGTGTGGAAAACAATGAAACAAAAGAATAACAGAGACAAGTTCAATCTTTGCTAGTGAATGTTTGTAATTTGAAGAGTAGAAAATAATTTTTGCGTGTGTTATGAAAACGTGATTGTATGTTTTGTAACTGTTTTCGTGTTGTTAATAAGTGTTTTCCTCTTTATTTCGACCATTTAGTAAACATGGCTTGGTAGCATCAGGGAAGAATACGTTGTACTTAGCTGGTGGAGAGTTTCCTGATGGGAGTGCATCACGTTCTGTGTGGAGATACGACCCTGTTTTGGATGTATGGCAGGAAATGGCGCCTATGCTTGTATCGCGCTCGGAATTAGGTTAGTATTGAGTCGTCTCAATGTAATAATATGTTATTTTTATGAAATCCTTTTAATCCGTTGTGTATTCGTAATACTACAACTTATGAGTACTATGTTGTTTCAGGTTTAGCGATGCTCGATGGATTTGTTTATGCTGTAGGAGGATGGGAGGGCTCGTTTCGTTTGGATTCTGTAGAAAGGTACGATCCGCAAACTAATACGTGGCATCTAGTCGCTCCGATGAAGATGGCAGTCACTAGTCCAGCAGTAGTAGCACATGATGGCATGCTCTATGTAACAGGTAAAGTATGGTGTTTTTTTCTGTTGATTGAGAATGGTTCCAGTATAACTTAATCGTGTAAGCTGTATGTGGTACCTTGTAAATCTAATACATAAAAATTAAATATATGTTGGTGGGTGATCGAATCACGAGAAAACAGGTGAACCATTTGAAATGAATATTGAATATAGTTATTACCTATCTTGAGCTAAGTTTTTATCATGTCACTGTGATTTGAGGGCGTATCGTAAGAGGAATATGCAGAGGTCAAAATTTATACGGAGAATAGAGTATCTCATGACGCCCTCAAGCTAGGAATAAGAAACTTTGTATATAAACTCATCAAAAGTAAGGAGGCACGTATCCCAACGTTTTTTTAACTTACCGTGTTGAGGAGGAGGTTAGGGAAGCATTTTCTATATATTTTCGACACATTGAAATCCAAGTTAGCCGTTGTTTGTGGTCTCATCACGGAAAAATTGCTGACTAGTTTGAAATTATTTTTTATACATAGTTTGTACCGACCCCAAACTGAAGTTCTATCTTGTTGCTTTGATTAGAAGACTTATCCTAAGTGGGTAGAGAAATTGAAAAATTTAAGGCAAAGTGTATTATCTAACGAGTTCTTATTACACTTTCATTGAAATGCGTATCTTAAAAAGGGGGAGGAGTTCAAATATTTTTCATAAAGCTATTCTTCCCAAGGGAAGAACGGCATTTCAGTTAATAACTAAATAAATAAATGAAAATACTTGAAACGAGTGTTTTATTATTATTATTATTATTATTATTATTATTATTATTATTATTATTATTATTATTATTATTATTATTATTATTATTTATTTCGTAAAAACATACTTTTCAATATTTTCGATGTTAAGCCCTTTGAAGAGATATCTTGTAAACAAACTAAAGGATATGCTTCTTGCCAGGGTGGAAAAAAATCATGATTGTTTTCAAAAAATCATTTTTGTTGATTTTTTTTTATTTAAATCGATTTTTTTGATTTAAATCAAATCTTTTTCTTCGTATGATACAAGTCGCGAACTGAAGAAAAAACATTAGGAATTAGTATTAAATGTTAATTATGTCATTTAAGTGAAAGTATTGGGTTTTAATTTTGAATTAAATCCCAATCGTTAACCTATTTCAATCCCAAACAATGTTTCTTAAGCATTAAGGAAAAAGTACAGCAATGTATATCAACATGACACTTTTCTTTTCACGAAAGTTACTGATATTTGGCAGGGGCATATTTTTAAACAATTGGAACTAGCTAGCGGCACGAAATACATATAAAGTACATAAATTTCGCCTAAAATTAACTAACTCACTCTATGACCTATGGAACCCGGAGGTTCAATGCCATGTTCACAAAAGCTCCCCTGACTTCTATCCTTAGTCAACTGAATCCAGTTTCTATTTTGTATTCTTATTTCTGCGAGATCCATCTTAATATTACCCTCCCATGTGCGACTAGGTCTTCCTAATGGTCGTTTTCCGATTGGACTTCCAGTTAAAACCTTGAAAGCGTTCCTACTTTCTTCCATTCTCGCTACAGTCCTGCCCACCTGGACCTCCAAGATTTGATGACCCTAACAATGTTTGGTCAATGGTATAAATTATGCAGTTTCTCATCATGAAGTTTTCGCCATTTCTCATTTCCATTCCTTTTGGTTCCGAATATTCGTTTCAGGATTTTATTCTCAAATACTTTCAGTCTGCGTTCTTCCCTCAGCGTAAGCGACCATGTTTCACAACCATACAGCACAACAGGCATAATTATCGTTTTATATATTTTAAAGCTTCAAATTCCTCGACACAATTCACGATGATAAGAGATTTTGAACTGAATAATAACACGAATTCCCTGCAGGAATTCCAAAATAAAAAAATCAAGATGATCAGTTCCAGAAGAAGAAACACTTGTGATTGTTAAAAATATGTTTTATGTGACGTGAAAAACAGTTCAAATGCGAGTTGTCCGTGCATTTAAGACATCTATACATAGCAGGCACGTTTTTATAATTTTCTGTTGGCTATTTTATTTCCTCTTACAATTTTTCCTGCACAGGCGCGGCAAATTTTCTGCGATCACATCGCAGATCGCGGCATGTTCTGCAATGGGGTCAAGTATCCACTTTATCAAAAGTATTATTCGATATTTTAACGCATCCAAAATTTGTCGTATTACGATCCCGAGGAACTTCTATGTATTTAGTACATAAATTTCGCCCAAAATTTTAAAATTAATTTTTTTTGTTTCGGAGAGGGGATCGAACCCTCTAAATACGCCCCTATTATCTGGAAACAAACAAATAGACATGAACACAAAAGAGCTTTCATCTTAAATGTCCATGGTGATTTCCCCGTTGGAACAGAAATTTTAAAACCCTGTGTTACAAAGAGAAGAAAGCAGGGTTCACCCGTAACCCGTTCAAACGGGATTTTCCCTGATAGTTCCCACATGATACTCGTTTCATGCTGTGCTTACATACATTTGAGTCTCACTGTAGTGTGATTATTATCTTCCATAATCGGAATAACAGAAGAGAAACGGGATTTTACTTACTTTCACTTTAAATTAATTCATTTCGGAATTTGATTTAAATCAACGATTTTTATTTAAAAAATCAAGTGATTTAAATCTTGATTAAAATCGTGATTTAAATCAAACTGATTTAAATCAATCCACCCTGCTTCTTGCTCTACTCTATCGTAAGACGTGTTCAAATTATTAGACTCACTCGCGAAAGATGCAAAGTTGATGTAAAAGTCCTAATTTTAGAGTTCTAGAACATTTAATTTAATGGTTAAACCACCAATATAGGATCCTTCGTTTGTTTTCTGTACAGTTGAATTGGTGATATCACTGTTGAAAAATGAAATCTTTGAGTTTTACGTCCCACGCTTATACCGGTTAGGCTAAAGGAGACGGTGATGATAAGTAATGAATGAAATGGTGGAATAAAGAAAGTGGGAGGAAACGGGAGAACCCGAGGAAACCCACGCACACGGTGTTCGAGATATCACTGTTGAACAGCAGATGGCATTGGTGCGGAGGGAAATAGTGAAAGTTGTGTTTCAGTTGTAGATAGATATTGTGGTTCCTATCAACAAGTTACAGTCTGAAGTGTTGTGGTTGCTGTTGTAACAAGTTACAACATTCAAAGCGTTCAACAGTTCGAATGGGCCAGTTTCAAATGATCATTACGTGTTTCGTGAAGTCCGGAATCTTTTATTCCGTAAAGTCCTGTAATCGCAACATAATGGGAAAAGCAAAAGGACCTTTCTCCGCGTAAAATGGAAGTTAACAAAATACTTCTGGTGGAAGGAAGATATACACGGTGACACATTGCTAGTAGAGTTGGGATAGAACAAAAATCTGTGAGTAAAATCTCTGTTGGAATGAACAAGATCCAAAATAGGGTTGGGAAGTGTGGACGAAAACCAATGTTATAACTAAGAGGTATCAGAAAACTAAAAAGATCGGCTCTGGGAAACAGAAGTGCAACTTCCAAGAGACTTAAGCATAAAAATAGCTAAGTATGGCGCAGACATTTGGCCTGAAAGTGTTCGAAGGATTCTTTGTGCCGAGAAAATAAAAGCACGCATTCAAGAAAGAAAACAGAAATTAGAGTCTACTCCAATCATGGCAAAGAAGCACCTCGAATGGGCACGAGACCTAGAATATTGGACTGCTAACGTTTGGAGAATGGTGTGTTTCAGTGATGAATCATGTGTCTAATGAATGTTCACAATATGTGCGACGTCGACCTGGGAGGAATTCAAGTTAGAATGTCTTTAATAAACCGTGAAGCATCGTACTTTAGTCATGGTCTGGGGTGTGATCTCTGTCTTCGAGCCTGGAAGACTGTGTATAGTAGAGGGGACGATGAAGCACGACCAATACCTACAAGTTCTTCAAGAAGACTGCTTGCTCAGACTGCAGTCTAGTTTGATGATGTACAATTCATCTTTATGCATGATGAAGCCCCATACCACCGTGCCAAAGCTGTGACAAAATTCTTCCAGAACAACGAAAATAGTGTTCTTTTGTGGCCGGACACTAGTTCTGATATGAACCGATTGAAAACCTTTGGAGCTGCGTAAAGGAAAAGCTAAAGAAGAAGCACATTTTAACCAAACATCAATTGATCGAGGAGATCAACAATTTGTGGTATCATGATGCTGAATTGAAGGCAAAATGTGCTAAACTAGTACATAGGATGCCACAAAGGATAGAAGAGTTAATCAAGAATCGAAATATTAATCTTTGTGTGAGAGAGAATTTTCTTGTAAGTATTCCATTTCACTTTTTGTTTCCAATTTGGATATACACACTGTATAGTAATTATATTTGAATGTCTTGTTTGTTTTGTTTTATTGGTATTGAAAAGCATATGCCACACCCACTAGAAATTAGGACAGAATTACATGGTAGTAATATGGACTAAGTTCTAACGTATTTTCTCATGCAAAATTGTAAGAACAGTAAAATATTCAGAAACTGAATGTTGAGTCTAATAATTTGAACTCGTCTGTATTAATGAATTTACTCAAAAATGATTATTCGCTAATTTGGCTGGCTATATTGTAGATATTATCGAAACATGGGCAAGGAAAAAGGGTTTAGTGGGAATAGGATGGGTGGGAACTAATTACACTGGGTAGTAACTACTGGATATCTTATGAGTTTCCATACAGGAAAAATTAACATTTTGTTCTGAAAATTATGTTTATTTACATAAAATGCTCTGCATGACTACAATTGATTTGAAATCACATTTCGATGTATGTCCTCCACTGTTGAAGAATACATGTAAGCACAGCTGGACTTGTGCTTGTAATAGCGTTGGTGATGTGTGCATTGAGATGATTAATGTTTTGTATCTTCTTCTAGTACATTGTGGTCTTTAAATACCCCCAAAGATAAAAGTTAACTTGAAGTGAGATCTGGGAGGCTACTCAACAGGACTACGCCGACCTATTCAAGCATCTGAAAACTACTGATGTAACATTTCATAACTGATTATTCTTCCTATGTATGGAAAATTATGAGACACCCTGTATATACATTAACCCATTATTAGATGTAAACATAAACATCTTGAGGTTTCCAATGCGAGTTTTTGCACTATGCTTAGTGACCTTCACAGTATACAGTAAAAAGCTGCATTGAAAACCTCAGTATGTTTTTTGTTTACAAGGGATATTTTATTACCTGTGTTACAATGTGTATAGAATTACTACCTATGTTATCAGTTTTTATCAATCCTATCCCATGTAAACGCTATTTTTTTAGTTGTACCTATGTGTTGAAAATACTGACGGCATAATGAGCTAAAATTTAGACGGTTAATGGTATTTTGAATGAATCTCTAATATCTCTAGCAGTAGAGTACAGCAAGGTGAATGAGCATGATTCCAGTTTATGGCGTACTGCATTATTATTATTTGACGTGTTGGGCAAAAATCGACAAGCTGTTTTTGCACTTTTCTACCTCGGTGAATCTGGTTTCCTTTTAATATATATATATATATTAACAGTTTTATTTTTAACCTCAATCGATAAAGTGTAAGGGAGAGCGGGAAGCTCGAAAGTGCAAGGAACTTTCAGGATTCATAGTTTCAAGTAAATGAAATGATCATTATATCTACAGCTTTCTCTCCAATGATTTTCTGTGGGTCGTGCTCCCCCTCTTTAGTGCTTTCTCCTTTTCTGATGCCTACTTAGAGCTGCCCATATGTTCTTTCGTCACAAGAACGTTCCATTACAACATCCGGTATGGTAGTTTAGTATATAACCCTATTTTCCTACTATTTTTTCTCGTTTCTTCATTCTAGACTACAATCTGCACTCTTCTCTTGTGGTCAGATGTTCATTTTTAAAAATCGAGTGTCTTGGTGAAGTTCCTTCTAAATGTTTTTCTTTCATAACTACGATAAAAGTACCTTTGATTTTGATTTTTGTATATTAACGTTGGAATTTCTTTGTTCTAACCATCACAATGATATGAAGGTACTTTTTTTTCTTTCTTCCTTTATAATTACTGCCATGTTTGAATTGATTACAAAAGTAGTGTCATTGTCCACAACTATGAGTGAATATATTTTATAATAGCGAGACTACGCGAAATGTGAGCAAATTTCTATAAGTATCTTCACATTATGCTGCTTTTTTGGCTTTTCGTTTTATTTAATATAAATTTATACTTGTTGAATTGCTGAATATTTAATATACACTAGTTTTCTCAGTATATTGATAGCAGGATATTAAGTCTGAAGTTTAAATTTACTTCTTGTTAGGTGGTGCAGTATTAGAAGATGGAGATGGTATTGAACTAGTTCAGCAGTACAACCCGTGCACTGATACGTGGACAGAATTAGCTCCAATGCTGATTCCTCGCAGTGGATCGGCAGCATGTGTGTTAAATGGATACATATATGTGATTGGTAAGTAAAGAAGCATATTTTTACTCTGTAATATCCCACATTAGCAAAATAATTCTGTAATTTATCATGTAGGCCACTGACACACATTTAGATCTGAGGCGGCTTTGTATTTTTGGTGGTCATTTAAAGTAAATGACTGTTGGAGCAGAAAGTAATGATTTATGATGTGGCCGGGAACGTTTTGTAAATATTGATCGCGTCTAAATTGTTCCAGAATAATAATATGTTATTGATTTACACTTTTTGTATCTATGATTGTACGGTAAAATCTATAATGTTCGTTAACGATATCTAAATTTAGGTATATATACATCGTTTGGAAATCCGAAGTTATATTAAAATATACGTACGACGAATATCTACATTTCGCTAATGATGTATGTGTAATTATTCAGTATCCATATATATATATATATATATATATATATATATATATATATATATATATATATATATATAATATGTAAAAATGTATGTGTCATTTGGCTTAATCATTAAGACTATTATATATATATATATATATTAATTTGGTTTGAGTTTAGCGTCTTTCAACAGCGAGGCTATATGAGAGGTGGACCTACAGCTTAACGTGAAATCCGAATCGCATGAGCTCCCACCGGGAAACTAACCCGTATCTCCTATGCCATATTCGCGTACGCTAACCGTTAATCACGAGGGAGCTATCTTTATAATGGAGAGGTATTTGCTTTCGATTTACTACTTTATAGATTAATAAAAATGAACAATATATACAATGAATAATATAAAAATGAATATACATTAGAGAAGGACCACAAAATCCACATCAAATTTATAAATGTAACGTTTTAATAAAAGGAGGAACAGATTTCAAGCAAAATTAAGCCGAAAAGCATGTAATCTGGTGAGGGTATGAGCATAGAGAAGGCATCAAAACGAACAGTTCGTCTGTTTGGTTGGTTGTTTTTAGTGTCCTTTTACAGCATGTATACTATTTAAGACATGGGCTTATATTTTAATATGAAATCTAGAAACCACTTAAGTTCCTACCGAAAATCAAAATCGATTCTCCTACAGGAGCAATAGTCTCCAAGATGGGAAGATAAAGAACTTACGTCAAAGGTAGATAATTTCACTGTAAAGGAATGTGATGAGGTAAATCTGCACACCACCGTCAAAAAATTTTCCTAAGAGTTTATTGGCCATCTATAGCAAACAGAGAAAGTAAAGAAAATGAACAAATGTGATTTATCAAAAACAACAACAGATGAATATCTGCAGCAATTTGTTAATTAATCAATAAAATGAGCTTCTACATGATCTCACACTGTGATGCAGATGCAAAATGTGTCTTGTACGATATTCGCAAGCGTAATGAGCAGTGGTTGTACGTTGGTAAAAAGTCCCTAAATGAAAGTGATGCAACATAAGGTTTTGTTATGGCGTGGTGGACAGCGTTTGATGTCGTGCATTTAGAGATGAAAAAAAGCCGGCTTTTTTGGGATGAAAGTTTTCTTCCCATAAAAAGCCTGCACTTTTTGGGGAGACGGGAAGGGAAATTTTCGCTTTTTTTTTTCCCTTTTTGTGACTTTCTTGTTTCGCTTTTGTCTCCCTGTAGTGGATTCTACAACTAAGAAAGTTCGTTTACTTCATCCAATATTTGTGAGCCCTATATTCAAGCAGGAGCTGGCTGTCTTCATTAGTTTTCAAACTGGCATTGCAGTTGTGAGCATGTGTAAATTATACAACACTCACATCCCAAGTATCGTTGCGGTTGCCTAACTTCAGAATGTTCGAAGAATAATAATTGATGTAGAATAGAGTCTCCACCTCCCAAAGAGTCGAAGAATAAAAAATATTGAGATTTCGATCAGTAACAACTTTATCAAATACATTGAAGTTATACATGTTGATGTATCTTTTACTGGTTGCTTAATCTGGCAGGCAAGAAAAAGTACCATAAGCCAAGAAACAGTTACAAAACTATTTTTGTCTTAATACAAAATGTTGCTTATATTTCGCTTTGCATTCGGAAAACGTTTTATCCTGAGCCTCAGAGAGTCCAGTTTACAGAATTAAAGCCATAAAGAGCTATTCACAGAATAACATCATTATTTTCTTTACTGTTATATGGATGTCAAAATTTTCGTGTCAGTAAGAAATTTTGTGAATATCGTTCTAAATATTCTCCCTCTCGTATTTTAGTGGCCCCAGTAACTGTTATATATAGTTATAATGAATTTTTAGTTGATTCATAAATTGAATTATATTTTTCCTCGAAATTTAATACATTTTCAGAACTCTTATTGCTAACACTATAAAACTTATTACTAAAACGTTGTCGTTTGGCCATGGCGTTATTAGGATTTAAATGAGGTTTATATGAAACATTCATGAGAGTAATTTAATTTAAATAATTATGTATATCTGTTTTGCTTAACATTCAGCGCAGTGTACTGACTTCTACAGTTAACTGCATCGACACATACATATATATATTTTTTTAAGGTTAAGGAACCATATAAGAAGCTTTTTTCTTCTTTCTCTCTTGTTCTTATTCCATTGCAATTCCTGAAATTGTGAAGATAGATATCGATAATTGGATTATGAAATACACAATACAGTTTGCTCCGATAGGATGTATCGTTATTTCATCAAAATTAAAGAGGTATAAAATTTTTGTCCAGTTAAATTTGCAGTTGAGCTCTTAGTGCAGTTATTTAGGATATAGAGATTATAAATGAAAGTAAACTTTTCGAATAATTTTGTATTCCTATTGTTGGTGGGGGTGAGTAATAGATAAATTTAATTTAATCATGTCACGATAAATATCATCAAGTTGAAAGTTCTGCTTTTATAATAACATTTTAATTATTCTAGAAACATTATAATTTAATAACCGTATTCAATACAGGTGGCTGGCATGCATCGACAGAAAATACGAATAAAGTGGAGAGGTACGACGTTCAGACCAATTCATGGGAATTCAAAGCCTCAATGTGTGAAAGAAGGTATAGACCTGGTAAGACATTACTACTAGTTTTATTCAAGTGTTTATTTTTGATACGAATATTTTGAAAACTTCAATATTTTTACTTGTATGTCACATCATGACTAGCTAAATATTAGCGTTGATAGGTATCTTCTACCACTGGTCTCTGCTTTCCTTGTCTTTTTGTGGTTGTGAACATAAATCTGTATTGTGCCTTGAAATCATAATGCATACTGAGTATTAATATCTTAATAATGTTTTTCTAAATTCAACATTCGAGTAAATACTGTAGTTTGCATACTAATAATAATAATAATAATAATAATAATAATAATAATAATAATAATAATAATAATAATAATAATAATAATAATAATATAAATAAATAAAATAAAATAAAGTGTCCCTGTTACAAGCAGTGATGTTGAAAAGCAATATTTCTTAACTATTCTCATCTTTCTTGCTCTCTTATGAGGTGACATAGCACATAAATTACCGTAATGGTTTAAAATAAGATTAAAGATTAATGTTTTGCATTGCCATAACCAAAAGTAAAGCGTTTGCAAAATTTCTGCAAGATTCCACCATTTTCGGCATTCTGTACTTGCAATGATGAAACAACTAATTACTGGAATGAATCGCATAAAGCACATCTTTGTCTCGTCCATAGCAAATGATGGATAAGTTACAAATAATGTGAATTTTTTCGAAATTTTGAACTAATTTTCAGATGATTTATTGCTTATAATATTGGGTGGAGGGGGGCTGCAATATTTCCTTTGTGTTTTCTAAACGTGGACTTGGATTTCTGACTGTCAAGAACCCCACTGGTGACCAGAGCCCTCGCCTTCGGAACGCATAATTGCAGGTTCAAAGACGCTCGAGGTCTTGTTGAACACAGTGGTTCGGAGTCCTCTTTGCCAATAACTTAGGTCTCGTTAAAGCTACTCAGCTCATTTAGGAGGATAAGAACAATTTTCAAAAACATACCTATAAGTATCACAGACCTTCCAAAATATCTATATCTATATGTCTATCTCTCTCTCTCTCTCTCTCTCTCTCTCTCTATATATATATATATATATATATATATATATATATAAGAAATCACGACGATAAAATATAGGAGGTTTCGTGAAGCTATGAAAAAGGAACATTTCAATTATCCGATAGGTAGAAATAATAATATCACATGGAAATTACGTCTTTTCTTATAAAGTCAACCCTGTACGCTCAATAGATGTCACTGAAACAGAAAATTGGATATCAGAATAGGAATGACAGAACAGAAAATGTAGAAATGACAATGGAATACTGAAAACGCTACGGGCAGCCGCACAAATACCGTTGCACCCTTCCTGGAACAACTATCTGAAATGTAAAATAAAATCTAAAATGTAAATATTCTGCATCTGACGCTTTGAAGGTAAGATTTGACTATGTATAACATATTCTACAATTATTTGCCTACAGTTAGTGCTAAAGGTATTGACACACCTAAATAAATTATTTATAAGTCTTTAAAATCGCTACTCCATAGAACTTTTTAATGAATATGACGAAACTAGTTTATTTTTTGTTTCATTTTGTAGATGTATGAATACTTTTTGCGCTAACTGTATATTGTTTGGTGTAATTATCTTTAGACAATAAGCAGGAAAGGACGAAACACGTAAGAGTTTCCGTTCAACCACTCTACTGTTGAGACAAAAGACCCTCCAACCACCCACACCTTATTTCCTTATGTTATTTTCACAAATGGAAGTAGCAATGCCACAAAAATATAGGTGGTTTCTTTAAAATGTAGGAAATAATAGGAGTTAAAAGGAAGAGACGCAAATATATACGAAAAATAGGAAATGTAGGAGCATTGGAAAGCCGGGCATCACGAACTCTTTTAGTCCAAATAAATATCTGCATGGTACCTATCGAAAAGAGACCCTGACTTTTCTTTCTTCAGTCTTTTATGTTCTGCGAAGGAGCCATCCTTTCATGACGGGCCGAGGTCACATATGAAAGTACACTCCAAAATTGGAATAAATTAGTAGAGAAACCATACTTTTTCAAATATATTGCAAAAGATTTTAAGTGATGAAATTATCTCCATGAAAATTGTTATTGTCTTCCAAATGGCAAATAAAGACTTCCGCGTTGAGCCTTAAAAAAATATAAAAATTAAAATTAATCGCAAATTGCATAGCGTACATAGATCAGTACTTACCTCTAAGAAGAATAACGATGTTTAAAAAACGTTCTATGGTTCTCTTTATCTTGCACAACAAATCAGAACAAAAACCATCTGCTAAAATGCTGATACTTGTTCTTGCTTCTTAGTAAGCGAGCTACAATAGCAAATGATGCGAATAAAACTCTTGCATTACAGTAGCCAAGCACCGCGTATTTACCTGCAAGACCATGACACAGGACTCGACATGCAAGACTAAGACAGTTTTGGTTTTGTTTTGTTCATTATTATTGGATATCACTTTTCGATACTTATTTTCCTCCATAAAGAACCCAGTGTTTTTCCTAAAAACAGTAAAAACCCGAAAAATACACATGGTAAGTTAGGGTTTTCAAACACTGATATTTTTTTCTCACCTCTTGTAAACTAATCTTGTACGTATATGGCGGAAGGAAGTAAGTATCTCTTATTAAGGTTAAAATCATTTGGAAACAAATATATTCGGAGACTACGATGCTGATCTATTTGAGTATTGTCTATGCATTTGAGTATATGAAACTATACATTGGGCAAGCTTTGACAGCATAATGGATTCGAAATATAGTAATCGGGATATTTTTTTTTTTTTTTCACCGTTGATATGCGAGTATAACATATCTTTAGATTACATCTCTTATAATGATAAAATAACTTTAATGTACATGCAAATTAATTTAAATTACGAGGTATTGATGCAAATAATCAAAATGATTGGCACGTGAGATCGAATCCTGGATACTCTGTTACAACCAACCATATTCAAGCTAGCCTACTTTGCTTGATTGAAACAAATGTAGGTCCCCGTTTTATTAATACTTCATTGCTTTTTAAAGCAAATTTTCATTAAAATTGTTTTGCAGAAATTTCACTGTCTAAACCCCAGATTTGATAGCCTATAATTCAGGAACCAAAAAACCTGCACTGCATAATACTTCAGAAGCTTATAATAGCAAATCACGGTGTACCGCCATGTCAAGTGAGATCCAAATCGGATGAGTTTGCGTTAACTCGTATGATACATAGTGTTCTTGATTTTAAGAAATTCTACAATGTTTTGTTTCATACTGATAGTAAAGTGAAGTAACTAAACGAAATATCTAATTGCGTATTATAGTGTTTGAACACCGGGAAATTTTAATATGAGATATAACTCTTTATTTCTTTCGTTATTAGGTGTAGCTGTTGTAGACAATAAAATCTTTGTGCTCGGAGGAGAGGAAGGCTGGGACCGATATCATGATACCATTGAATGTTACCATGAGGATACAGACACATGGGAAGTACTTGGAGAAATGCCCACGTCTCGTTCATGGCTTAGCTGTGTGCCGCTTCAGGTAATTGAAGTCTTACATTTTAAGTCAACGTATTAGATGGAAATAGAATCTTTAATATCCATTCGCTCTGCTCGGTGGCAAATTCAGGATCTGTATGAGTCTTTCAAATGCAAAACTCGCTCTATCGAAATTAACATGAGTTATGCGTGGGTCCAAGAGACCTTTTAGGTACAAAACATTCCCAGTTTCAACGCCTAGCCTCTATCAATATCAACAGTGTTGAAGAAACTTCCGCTACAACCACATCACTTCTTGCAATATAAACTTGAAACTCCTTGAACTAATGTTCTGATGTGTAACAACATTTATCAACTTGTATGTATGAAGAAGAAGTAAAATTAGGACCAAAAAGAAAAAGAAATAAAAGAAGAATGGCAAAAATATACTTTTGAACACAGTATTAATAAAACAAATTGACCAAAGCACCAAATTAATATTAATAATACTTGTGTAACAGTTTTGGCAATATAACATACACGTCATCAAACATGTTATACACGAATAACGTGTGTGATGAAGGCGATGTTATATTGCTGAAACAGTTATCAAGTACAGGGTGTCCCAACATTCTTTCCCTGATTACAAACATTCATAAGGCATAAAATATGGCACATAGATAAATACTTTATTTTGAATTACATGTAACACATTCAAGTTTTTGTGTACACAATTAATAAATTCCTACGTGTGATCCTTTCGTTGACCGAAGGATATCCAGGTGATATTCCAATACGCTCCATGTGTTGGTCAACGTGACGTGAGGGATGAATGCTATGAGTTAAGTAATTCTGCGCCGTAATGCTATGATGTCATTCATTGCTGTTTGGTATACCTGATACTTGGCATAGCCCCAAAGGAAGAAATCCAGTGGTGTTATGTCCGATGATCGCGGAGGCCAGTTTATGGGACCATCACCCCGATCCATCTTCCCGGAAATGTATTCAAATAGGCACAGACATCTAATCCCCAATGAGGCAGTGCACCATCTTGATGGAAAATTAAGTCCGGAATGTTCTGAATCTGTGGCACAACAAATAACTGCAACATATCAAGATAGGTATTGTCTGTGATCGTCTTTTACTAAAGAAAGAAGTCCTGTGATTTTATTGTGCGTAAGTAGACACACAGTATTTTGTGGTAAATAAGAATTCGTAATTTTGTTGTAAAAATGTGCGTAAAGCGGGATAAAATCGGTGAATAAAAGTCCAATATAAGAATACTATTTTCCTTGGCAATTACAAGTAGTTACCTTTAATTTCACCTTAATTTCCACTCATCAGTTATCATGACATAAGCTCATGCTTGAATATATTAAACAATATATGAGTTTTTTTTAAAAAATAACAGTAAGCATCCTCATTGAATAAAAGAATCATTTAAAGAGAAAAAAAAAAACACTGAAAACAATAATAGAAAAGAAAATAACTTTAATGTTTACAGTTTACTTATACAAATAACACGTAAGTATTGTTTCAGTGTTTTCTGGTGTTAAATTGGTTCTTTTGTCGGTAAGTATGTCATTGTAAGAAGAGAGATCCCTGTCCACATCAACATTCGAAACTGATATGTACATTAGTTGGAGACACTTTCCAGCGATTTCTGAATGCTCATCTAGCATAACCCGCAACACTCCTTCCACACTATCCACTTCATCAGTAGATACCGTTTGGAGCTCATTCTGTAACTGCATGTAAAATTTCAAGATTTATGATGGTTTGTTTTCTCAAAAATGGAAATTTTCATCATATTGCCAGAAAACTTACCTTCAGGTTTTACATGAAATAATGTCAATATCGTAAAGATCTCACCAGCTGGATTCTTTTTAAGCATGTCAACCAGTTTGTCGCTGCTGACGGTGCAAATTCCTCAATATTCTTCTTTGTCTTTTTTTGCAATATTCAGACTCCTCCACTGATATTTGTCTTTTCGCACCATTTTCACAAATCAACAACCTCTTATTTTTGTGATTTTCGCTTTCATTGTGCTTTACACACGAATCACGTCGCTTCCAGTCTACTCTAATATTACAAAATTTATGCATAACTATTTTTTTGACATGCATCAAAAACGTAGTAACCATTATATTTAAATTCTTCTGCTCTATCAAAACATTGTGATTTTCGGCATTGTACCGGTTGCTTTGCCGTTCAAAAATACACGAGGCAAATTTGGGACCACACTCATTGCAGCCAAGAAAATAGACAAACTGAGAGAGGGCTAGCGCCAAACATCTGGCAGTCCTATTTCATTGTGGTAGACAAATGACGAACTAGTAGCGTTTACTCACGGTCAAGTATGCAATAGGGAGAAATAATGGTAATGAATAAATCGTCACTTTTGCGTAAATTTCGTGGAATATCGAGAGTTGTTGCAAATTTCGCTAATCCGACAGTATTTCGCGTTTAATCGCGAGCGTTATATGGCCTAACAAATAGTGAAAAAAAATATATTTTAGGTACTCAACATTTTCATACAAAACTGATACATTTCGCGTTTTCACATGTCACCAACAAGTCGTGTCTCTACCCATGCGAAAGATGCGGCAGCATCGGGCGCCGGCCACGAAAATATTAGCTAACCAGCCTGTAGGTAACAACAGCCAAAAGCAACATAGTAAAAAGAACGCCGTAACATCTGTATATGACTTGTCCGACATAAGTAAATGTAGTACAAATGAAGAAACATATACTACAAGTGGAAGCAAAGAATTGAGCTCCATAAATAAAAGTGAAAAAAAAAAAAAAAAGTGAACAGTGAATCCAATAAAATTATGGAAGTAAGTGCAAGTTTAAATACAAATTATCCTAGTTGAAAAAAAGTGCAATGAGAAATACAAATAACACTATTAACAACAGAAAATTGGATGGCATGAGTGCAAGTGATAAAAGCAGTGCCAATAATGAAGAAGAGAAAACTGCCAGTGGCAGATCAAATTCTGAAAATGGATATGAAAATGGTAATGCAAGCAAAAACAAGAACGATAACTGAGTGTGGAAGTGCTAATGAAAATAATAAGAATAGAAAACGGAGTGATTACAATGCAACCATACCTTAACTCCGTCAAACGCAAACAGCATTACCTCCCAAGTAGAATTTACAAAGGCAACTAAGCCTACCCGAAAAATAACGGAATAAAGATTTCGCATGCGACAACACTAAGAGAGATTTTAAGGTAGAAAATATACAGGTTCCTACTGTAGTTAACACAAGTCAAAAACCTAAAATAAAAAGAGACGACGACAACATAATTAAGGTTAAATTATCCTCCATTGTAAATAGTAACAAAACTGTGCTACTGGAGGTACTTATAATGTACAAGAATTAAAAGATAAAACTATATTCTCAATCAGTACTTAGCAGAAAACTCTGTAAGGGAGCACTGGTTGTCACAAAATGAACTCGATTATTACAGTATTGAAGTTTATAAGCTAGTGAATAGTTGCAGTTGGTTATATCATTATACGTATATAGGTCACCGAATAGGGACACTAAGATATTCCTAAACAACCTGGAAAGGTTATTCACGCATCTAGATAATAAGAAATGCTACAAAATAATAATAGATGATGATGTGACTACAGATGAAAGAAGTGACACTGATTTTGTAAATTTGTTAAAACAGTTATATTAATGAAAGGAGGAAACAACCGATTTGAATATATAAGAAATCACAACCGTCAAAATGTGTCCTCAATATATGGACACTGGATTGTCCAAGCACAGCAGCTAGGCTCGTACAAGCCGTGTGGTCTGAGTGAGGAGAGCACCGATTGCAGGAGAGAGTGTTGGCTGTTCTGGGAAGCGGACTGGGTGGCGTAGTGGTTACGGCACGGTATACCGGAGATCCCGGGTTCGAGTCCCGTTTTCACCCTTTATAAGTTATTAAGTTATTATTGTAGTCTGTGTTACAAACTACAGACCTGCTAGGCAAGGACGTAGCCAGAGTTCTGAGTTTGCGGGGGCCATATTTGCAAATGAAATAATATATATATATATAATGTGTGTGTGTATTATATTGTGTACTCACGATAATTCGATGAATCGGGTGGCGCGGCAACCGCGGATAATCAACACGAAAAGATCGTATGGAGAACTCACCAATAAATTGTTTTAAATTAAACTTTAACTACTCTTTCGGGGGTTAGAAGAGAAAAGTGAACCTCTCCTACGAAATGCGATAATGAAACAATAATTTAAAAACTATGTATTAATAGTGTTGTTTACTTATGCAAGGACATCCAACTAGAACATTAAGAAACGCAATACTTCATATAAATACTTTTTGATAAATGTATACAGGGTGTTTCAAAACAGCACCGACAACATTTGGTAGGTGATTCCTGACACCAAGATAAGACAAAAAGTACAGACCAACCTGGGTGCACAATGCTTTCTTCCGGAGTTATAGGCTGTCGAAAACATTAAAAAAAAAAAAAAAAAAAAAAAAAAAACCCTTTGAAGGTCCATAGCTCCAATACTATGGGACCTACCGTAGTCGGGTCAAGACTTCACTTAGGAACTACTATATGCCGAAGTTTCAGAATTCTGTGGTACTTCCACAACAATTCTTATAGATGTAGTTCGTGAGTACTTCAGATTATATGCACGTAGCCAAACTCCCTCTATAAAAATTGCTGTGGAAGTATCGCAAGCTTCTGAAACTTGGATATTTGGTTAGGGCACATACTAGTTCCTATGTGAAGTATTGACCCAACTACGGTAGGTCGCATAGTATTGGAGCTATGGACCTTTAAAGTTCATTTTTTCATGTTTTCGGCAGCCTATAACTTCGAAAGGAAGTATTTGTGCATCCAGGTTGGTCTATACTTTTTTTTTTTTTTTTTTTTGTCTTGGTGTCAGGAATCACCTCCCAACGTTATCGACGTTGTTTTGAAACACTCTGTATATACTGTACATTTTTGCTTTGTACCTTTATATATTTTGTAGCTTGAGAAATAGTTACAAATAATATAGTAAGTAATAGGTAACAGGTAATGCATTAACTACCCTAAAAAAGTGACATGACTTTCATGAGGTTATCTAAACTGAACACACAAGCTCTCAAGACTTACATTTTTGCGTTAAAATGTAATATTCTACATAGTTAAAGAAACATTATAGCCTATAATAGACTAATAAACTTCAATATAATTTTACTGACTATCGTGTAAATTTAGTAAGCATTAACAAACTTTAACATCTATTAAAGATCTTGAGTTCCTTCATATACATTTTTATTGTTCACAAAATCGTTAACGTCTTCCGTGCGTCTCAAACATATGAATATTAAAGAGGCCTACAATACTTGAACGTCCGTAAGCATAAAAAGTCTAATCAACGAAGCACATATAAAATAATAATTGGTAAAATATTGGTCTAATATTACACCACCACTTTTTATGCTGTTCTTGTATCCATCTGAGAAGGTTCTGCCACATTGCATTTACAAATTACTTGCTGGACACAAACTGTAGCGCATCTGCGACGACTTGCTGAATAGGCCTACGTCAATAATTTTATTTTTTCAAGCTTAGAGGCTATCTCTTGTTCTATTTCAAGTGCGGCTAATGCTGATGTTCTGTCCTGACCAGACTTACAACGAAGATATGACTTGATCATTGGCATATTTAGGGGGGCTCCGGGCTTAAGCCCTCCCCCGAAATTTTATTTACTATATTAAAGTAAATGACATATCTTGCAGAATTTTCATATTTCCAGGACTAAAGGTAGCAAAGCCCCCGAAACAAAATCGTAAATACGCCACTGGATTTGAGAGTCTTATGCACGCTGAAGAACACTCACAAGGAGCTTATAACACAGGTAGCGTCAAGACTATTTCCAGCAAATTCGTAATTTTGGGCGAAAATTGCCTTGGGCAGAACAGCTCGCAGGTCCGAGATATTTGTAATTTCTTTCTCCGTAAGAGATTCTACGTAATTTTTACAATAACGAATTCATATTCAGGAAAATCTATTTCGAATTGCGTAGCAAACTCTTCCATTGCATCCTTAATCAAGAACAGTTTTGTTTTAGGATGACATGCTTGAATGCCACCAACCACAGATATATTTTCCTTGCAGAATTTTCTGACAAACTCGTTCACAATGTTGTCATCATTCTCCTAAATTTTCGTAAATAACTATAAGGATGGTTCTAAATTTTCCAAATAAGTACAGATAACGATCACTAAAGTTCATAATTGACTGTTTAAGAACATGTAGGCCCTAATTGATATATCACGTGAGTACCTATCCATTTCAAAAAATATCACATATTTCAAAATAACGGCGGAGGTTCCTGATTTATTTTGCCAATTTTTCTCTTGTCAATATGTGAAACTACCACTGTTTGAATTGTCTATATTTCTCTATTTTTAAAAAAAAACTTTTTCTTAGAAGTACGAATAATTTCAGTTTACTATGGATAATTTTTTTCATTTATTGTCGGATTAAAACCATTTGTAACATAATTTTAAATAAATATTTGAGGGGGCCAAACCAAGATTGAGGGGCGGTGCCCCCCGTGCCCCTCCCTAGCTACGTCCTTGCTGCTAGGGGAACTGCTGGTTTAGACAATATATTTACCAACATGAATAGCATCGAAATAAGTACTGAAGTTGTCTCTTTCCCGTTTTCTGATCACCACTCAGTAGGAACAACAGTGGAGAGAGATATGAATATTGTGTATGGAAATAATCTCGGTGGCTTAAAGTTAATTAAAACAAGGCCAGCATGATCATTGACGTCTTTAAAGATTGAAGAACAATTCAGCAAGTGAATGAGCTACGAGGTGAATGCAATTTTTAAAGAGTAACTTCAGGTATTGATCTTTTTCTTCCTATTGAGATAATTTTGTGGATGCGTTGGGGACATGAAAATGTTATCGCTCATGTAAGGTATCATTTGAAGTGGTTTCAGCTGCACTGTTTGTGGAGGCATTGCTAAAGGGTTCTGAAGTTTGAAAGTTATTGTTACATAGTGGCTATTAAAAATTTCAGCAGTGCCATGAGGATTTTCTTTACTGCTATGTACACTACTACCTGTTTCCTGTCCTATAATCTATTTATTCTAAGCGTTTTATATTTTAGTTTTATTTATTTTATTACTAATATAACCCTTTTTGTCCTCTTTTATAACTCTCTTGTAGATTTTTTATTCATTTTTGATATGGTTACCCCATGTTACCCATTTCTATGTTTGTTTTTGGCCTATTTAAAATTATTTAAAAGAGAATGCAGTTTCAAATGATAACTTGAAGTTTCTAGTAAGTGTATTACTCATATCATCAACTGATAAATTTGTAATGTCATTTGGTGGTGGTAGAAGATAGTCATATTCTAGCAAGTAAATAAAATATTTAATGTTACTTTTAGAGAATTTTCTCTTACGGCGTTAATTTGAGAGTTTTTAGTTACGTAATCTCCAGTGGTATTAATCATTTTACTAAGGTGCCTGTAGTAAGACAGAAAATAGAAACAAGAACACTTATGCTAGAGACTGTTTTTGTTTCTGTCATTTTTGTTTTGTTGATGATAAGTTTTTCTTCAAAGGCATACACGTCACTTAACCTCAGACACTCACACAGTAGATAAACGCAGATAGGGTTTGAAAATAGGTAATTATACGACAAACAGACTTAGAGAATAGAACATGTGGAAATTTACATACTATATGTTGTTAAAGTGTCATTTTAACCAATGTTGTTATTTATTCACTCTTAAGTGCCATAATTTTTCTTGCAGGTAAAGAAAATTCCTCTGAAGGAGAAGTCTTGACGTTATTTTGAACAGCAATATTTGGAAAATGCGTGTTTGCTCAGAATGTTCAGTTATTTCGTGTAAAAGAAGCATAGTTTGTGAACAAAGATCTGCATTTGAAGAACCATACCTCATTTCATCGGTTGGATTTCGTAGAAGTGTTCCAGTTCGTACATTTTGGCTTTTGTTGATGCTAATCATGAAGTATTTGTTAACGTGATTAACTTCCCAGTGTAGTACTGGTATCGTGTGAATGTACTGAATGTTTTTTCTACTAAAGACATTGATATTGATTCGAAAGAAGCTTTTTTTTAAAAAATTATTTTTTAAGTGGATAATGTGTTGGCCATTTTGCGAATACTTAATTTATTGTTTACGTAAAACAGAGTTGTGTATCGTAGCTGTAATCAAATTTTCGTATTAAATGTTAACATGAAGAAAACTGTTAAATTAAAAATAATACATTATCTAAACAGACGCTTATCCATTGTTTACAGATCTGACGTCAGTCATTTTTACAGATATTGATGCAGATACTCTTATTAAGAATTTTTGGTTCAGCCGACGAATTCGTGGATTCCGTACCTGCGATTGGTCCATCTCGAGATCTGGTAACATGAACATAGTTTGTTTCAGCCAGTGCTTTACTTCTAATTTCAGAAAAATCTCAGTCGCTAGATATTTTACCGTGTAATCCTTAGGTAGGATTAAACGACAGGTGTCATCTGGACTAATTAATTCATTATGCAATTTTATCATTTCCTCGATCACATATCTTTCAAATTGTCGGAAAGAACAGTGTATTATTTGTAACTTTCTATTATCAGGCTTTCTGCTTGTCATGTTGTAGAACGAGGAAATTCTGTTAACGATAAGTTCGTGTTAGAGGTTCACTTGACCCTTTGCGTTAACTCCATAGCATTCAGTTATCTTCTTTGCTATGGTATACCACTAGCTAGCATAGTTCTTTCAGAACTACCAATCCAATTGGCGATTACGTTAATGTTAATTAAGAAATTGTCGGCTGTCATATGGTGCAGTTATTATTTTGAGGAGGAACAGTGTAAGATGCTCCTTTGTCCATTTGTCGATCTGCTTTCTATTATTGTGCGTGAAACCTTCGCGTATAATACAGCTCTCTATGGGTAACAAATATGAACATCATCTTATATTTTTAATTACTATATTAGAAACTGTTCGTCTATTTAAGTTTGTTTATAATTTTCAAATGAATGTTTTCATCTAGTCCTTTGTTATAATGAAACCTTTTATACACTTCTATTATGATATTTGATTCCCAAAAATTACAGAAATGTATTCTTTGTACCTATGTTCCATATTACAGAATTAATATTCCTTATTCCAAAACAAACATATATTGTATAAATGGAATATTTCATGGTACATAGGTAGCTTTTAGCTCTTATTTTGCGAATGCTTTTCTGCAATGTTCAGTTTTTTTTTTTTTTTTTTACTACATATATTATTTTTAGTAATGACGTAGTTCATAATAATGTAAGAATCAACAGATGAAAATAGCTACGTTTTAGTCTATTTTGTTTAGATACGTTGCTCAACATCGTTAATTAGTCAAACAGTCATTATACATGTTAAGCTTAGTTCTGTTGAGACTGACCTTCATGCATTTTAAATTTCACTGTTGTACATAATGTATAAAGCGAAATAAAATTTTGCCTCGTAATTCAGTAGCTTATTTAAACTGTATTCAGAACAATTTGTATAGTATTCTAAGTGCAGCTTTTTCTTAAAAAATAAATTTATGTTTCAATGTTCTTATTGTTTTTAAATTATAAATGCAGATAGATATTGAATATTTAATAAAAGTGTTTGTAGTGTTTTTGAAGGTTTATAATTTTCTTAATAATACATACTAATTTTGATGACTGTCTAAAGAGGTCACATTTGGTCGGGGGTTCCAGGTTCGATCCACGGTCAGGCGAGTGTGTTGTGGATAACATCTTGTCTGTTGGTTTTCTCGGGGTTTCGTCCTACGTTCACATTGCATCATCATAATCATCCGTCTTTTTCCTCCACAATGCATAACAATGAGTTGTAAAACTAGAAATTCCATTTTTTTCATCAATCGACACAGGAAAAGCAAAAATGTTAATCTCGATTAATTTACACTACACTTTACACATAAATGACTTTAACTGCTACATGTTTAGCTTTAGCATGAAAAGTGTTCAAAGCAGTCCGGTCGACTTTACAATCTCGATGAACACACCAGGATAGAGAAGTGCAAAAAACACATTCCTGATAGCCGTTGGTCACACGTCAAATAGTAGTTCAGCACCCTGTTAAATAGTGAGCTCAAGTTGTATGTCCCCTTGTTCAGGACGAAAAGTTGCTAGGTTATGTTAAAGTTTGTGTTGTTGTGTCAATGATGTGTGTATTTTTTAAATTCCTGTCTCCTATACCTTGTTTAACCAACCGTTATTTTTAGCGTACCAAAATTATATGTCATTTTGCGTAGGTCAGATAAGACTTTTCGGTAATGCGGGGATCAACTGAAGATATACTACGATCCGGACACCTGATTTGTGCAACCATCATAGAAAACATCTCTCGCGTTAGGATCCTGTACACGGAAGACAGAGATCGTACTACTGACGATATATGTAAGTTTACAGGACTCTCTCATGGGACGATCGAAAGAATTCCGACAGATCAGTTAAAGTATGTATTGTGCAGATTCCGACAAATCAGTTAATGTAGAGTTCCTCAATGGCTGGAGAAGAGAATGCCTTCCACATGACAATTGCGAGGAAATCTTTGCTGATCTTGTTCCAAAGGAACAGATGATCACTAGGTAACAGGATTTTGATACGTATCTCACATTTGTTAAGAAGAGAGTAGGTCTAAAACGACTGAAGGCAGCGAACAACGCAAGTAATAAAAAAATAAATAAATAAAATAAAATAAATTTGTTAACATCCATAATAATTTCCATCAGTATTATTATATATGTGCTTTATGCTTTGTTTTTGTTGTATTTCTTTCCTCCTTTTCTTTCATTGAATATTTTGTTATGAACAACGCACTCTGTACGTGAACTACAAAAAGAAAGGAAATTAACATATGCAAACATTACTAACATGTTGAACTAAACAGGATAATTTGTGTCCACCACGACCGGAAACTGTATTAGGTATTGTGTACCGGAAGTTACCAATTTTGTACCGATCACTTTGTTTCATCAAGACATGTTGCATGATATATGGGTTGGATATATATGTAGTCGCTGAATATATCCCACCCCCCGGGAAGTAAATTAGATATCGTGTACGAGACGTGAGTGACCGAAATTGACCAATTCCAGTAGAAATCGCTGATAGTACTCCAGGCCCGGACACTGTATTCTTCCCGTAACAGTTATATAGGATGTGTCCTCAGACAACCTGCTTTACAGTCTTAATAATTTTCTCTCTTTTTGCATAATTTATTCATATGTTCACTTAAATTCATTTCAACTATATTTCTTCCGAATTGACTGTATTTCAACTACCAGTACATCAATTCATTTTTGGTGCCACAATGGCTCAATTGTACAGGGCTTGTCTCTGGCTCGATCCCAGATCAAATGAGTTCGTGGTGGATAACACCATGTCCGCGTTTTACTCGGGTTCTTACGTTTTCACCTACACTCCACATTCCACCGATTCTTTCTTAATCACTCACTTTCATAAATCATCCGTCTCTTCCAGCCTACAGGGTTTTATCGTGGGACGTCAAATTAAAGATTTCGTTTAATATTTGTATCAATACCTGTCTTAAATTTTATATTCGTTGGGAAATATTAGCTTCTCTAACATTTAAAAATAGGGGTTACAGAAGGTTGGTCCGCATTTATGGAAACGAAGTGGAACGCCCAAGAGGGGCGCAAGAATCGCACAGACAGTAAGCACAGCAGAACAATCAGAAACCAGTTGTGTGGAGAATTCGATAGCAGCAAGTGAAGTGCTCCGAGTGTAAAATGCCTCCAAAAATTACCCAATTCTGGGAGGGGTACATTATCGCTCTTTCCGACATCAGGTACAGCTACAGTGCAATTGTGAAACAGTGTTTGTCCAAGGGTTTCATCGTTTCCAAGAAGGGTATTGCCAATGTACTCAAATGCAACAAAAATGCACAGCCAGAGGAAGTGGGTGTGCGCACAGTGGCACGAAAACAACACCTCCGTCCCAAACGTACAATGGGTGATTAGACAAGTGCAGAAGTTGGTGACTCAGGAGAATCCGCCGTATAAAGAGACATCGCCAGGGGTGTTAGAAGATCCAAATCAACTGTGCAAAGGATAATCATCCAGGATTTACGCCGGCAAGTGAAGCATAAGCCATGTGTTCACACACTTACAGCCAAACACATCCGGGAACGCAGGATCCATTGCAAACGGCTCTACGAACGGTATTTAGAGGGTGATAAATGGAAATATGTGGTCACGTTAGACGAGGCTTGGATCTATTTGTCAAACGTGCGGATTCGAGCCATTTACTATCATCCAAAGAATGCCAAGGATCATGCCCATTGGGTCCGCACGTGCCGCGAAAGTTTTCCCCGTGGCTTCATAGGGGTTGCAGGGTTTTGCCATAAAGGGAAACTTCCCGTGCATAGAGTTGCACGAAATGTGAAAATTAATACAGCATACTATCAAGTTCATAACACAGCGTACTACACGTTCTGGAGTCATTATATCGGCAGCATATTCCGTCGTTGTATGGTGCTGAGGTGTCAAAAGTCTTCATTCATGAAGACAAAGCAGCCAGGCAGCCACACGGCTCGAACAACTGTGGCATACATAGCCCGCAAAGCGCGTGAAACTGGAATCCATGCTATCCCATATTCAAACATCCCTGTCAAGCGTCCCGACGCTGCACCAATGGACTTTCGTGCTTTCGAGTGTTTGAAGCGAGCGATTTCCTTACGTCGCCCACGCACATTGACTGGCTTGTGGAAAGTTTGCAAGAAGGAGTGGTCCAAACTTGATCAGATTTCTCTGAACAGAAGCCTACTCCAATGGAAACTTCGGTGTCAGGCTATAGTTTATAGTCAGGGTCGTCATATGGAGCACAACCGCTGGTGGAAATACGCTTTACGCCCTAGCGTAAGGGAATCGTTTTCATAAATGTGGACCAACCTTCTGCATTGCCCCATTTATAGTAGAAATTTTCGTTAGTTTTATATGAATTATCGTATATTTGTAATCAAAGGGAGATTACTAGATTCCATTGCTGTCAAATACATTAAGTGTAGTTGTATGGCTTGTGATAAACGATGTTCGTTTTGTAATTAACAGAAAATAGGCATTAAACAATTAAAATTAACAGTGAATAAATAAAACTAATTTTATAGGTTACGTATCAGCGAAAAAACAATAATAAATGAAATACAGTGTCTTGTCTATACTCAGAGGTATTTCCCATACCTCACTTTCTTTATACAGTTCTTTACGCAAGTCTTGCATGATAGTGAAAAAAGATTTAGATAGGACCTATAAAAATGTTATGAAATTTGTTGTATTGTTTTTCTTGGTTTCTAATTTCTGAGCTACGTTGACTTTAACATTATGAATTTATCTTTCTCTAATTTTTCACGTTTGTTGTTATATATATACAGTGAAACCTCTCAATAGCGGACACCAATGGGACATGAAGTTTCGTCCGTTATAGAGAGGTTACAGAAATTTAATTTCTTATAAGGATAATTGTATGCAGTGATATACAGTGAATACATTATGTATGGGCGTAAATACGTAAAATTCAATATGAAAATAGTCTTATTTAGTACACATTTGAATTACTGGGAGGAATGAAGGAGGAATTCATTTCTATTAAATCATAGCCTATTATTACTGGGCAATATTTAACGAAAAAGGCATGTTTTTTCCTCTACAACGGTAATAAAACTCATTAGCAAGTGTCCTTTAAAAATCCTCAGTACGATTGCAGAAGAAACATGTGTGTATGTGTGTTTGTGTACTGGCGCTGCATCTTCCTTAACAGAATGGATGAAAAGGCAAGCTATTGGGGGTGCATATATTTATTGACCCAGGCCCAATCACAAAGAATATTCTTTTAGAGAAAATGAAAATGAAGCCGGAAAACTCCAACCCAGACTTGTTCCAGTACCATGAGTAAAAGAAAAATGTTTCTTTTCCAAAAAACTAAGAGAGGTAACATTGCTCCTTGAAAATGTTATTGTAAAACAAACAATGTTTGTTTTGTTATCTATGAAGTTGTCGGTAAATATGCAAGGTCCAGACGAAAAGGATTAAATTTGTTAGGGAAGGGAAGATCTTTCGCACAGAATTCCTGACCTTACGACTAACCCTGCATGAGTGTTATTGCTTATTGAAAATTTTCTAGGATTTCCGCCAGAAAGCAGTTTATTGCGGAAAAAATTTCAAGTTCAGCTGTTCTGTTTGATGGTTCACCAGGTCTGGACTCACGAGAGATACATTTATGGGGAAAAGACTTTTCTGTATACTGTAATATATCGCAGAACCGAGAACAATTCCTGTCCGTTATGAAGAGGTTATTCAAACGTTTGGGGGGGGAAAGGATTGTCCGCGTCCGTATCTGAGTGTGTCCGTAAAAGGGAGGGTTTTGTTCCGTAAGAGAACATATATTTTTGCCGGGACAAAAAATCTGTCCGTGTTATAGAGGTGTCCGTTAAGGGAGGTTTCACTGTATTTACTTTATGGTTATTTTGATTTACCTTTTATATCTTCTGAAAAGTCTTGGTATTAATGGAAAATCTGACGTGACACGTTGTATTGGTTCATGAAGTTTGAGTTTAGTGTAGCTTCAGGTGAAATTTGTGACACTGCTTGTTTAATCAAAGCCGTATCAAACTTTTTCACAAGTTTATAACAATCTATACTATTATTTATTTTATATAAATAGTAAAAGTGACTCACTTATCAATGCTCAGGCCAAACTATTATAGTTAAAAACGTGTGTCACGGAAATAAGGAATACAACAGGATATTCTGAAATACATATTCTAAGGGGAGAGTATAGGGGGTTCAATTTTTATTTATTTATTTATTTATTTATTCGCCACAAAAAGAGCATCTCACGAATCCCTGAAGTGTAATGAGTTTTCACATAACTGAACACATGTTTAAGACAGTGATTTATCTACACACACACCCCAGCACCCGCTAAAAGTTTCGGACACCCCCCAGAAATAAATTCCTTACACTCTCCTAACGAGGAGGGTGAAATATTAAGAAGATTCATTCTCGTTCTGCCTAAAGCCCTCCAGGACTTTGTAGAAAGTATTTTAAATGATCTTATCTTTAGACCGAACGGGAATTCTCGTTCTGCCTAATCTTTGGAGACGGAATTCTATGCGAGGAAGAAATTTTTAGGGAAATACAGCACCGAAAAGCTTGAGTCCTAGTATGTTTGTATGCAGATCGGAACTAATGTATAAAATGACTGTAGTAACGAGAGCGGGAACTAAGTCCAAGCGGTCAAAATGCAAGGAAAATTCAGACGAGGACATAATTCAAGGGACAAAATCACAGGAGTGCATACCCTATATGATTATTTTTTCCCTTCAATTGTCATATATTCTAAAATGTTATCTGTTTTCTTTCAACTGAAATATTTTTTTATTTCTTTTAAAATGCTGAAAACTCAATAAAACGTAAAAATGTTTATAATAAAAGGGCAGATTAACTTTTAATTACTTTTACACATACCCATATTAGAAGTTCTGGGTATTCCTATTTATTATACCTTTAATACATTTGAAATACGTTTAGCATATTACAGTAAGACCATTCATTTTAATTACGAAAAGTAACTGTGATGCTATTGAATTTTTAAAAAGTTGTTCTTGTGTGGTAGCATATAACAGTCTTTTATTTTGAGTAATGTATGTTTATTTTAATTCTGAAATACTGATCAAGATTTTTCTTTAGCAAAGGTCAAAATGTGAAATACATATTTATTATAACAGTCTTAAGTCTTTTATTGGGTTTTCATTATTATTTTTAATGTTATTTCCGTAAAGTGAAGAATTTCAAATAACATTTTAGATGCATAAGGAAAAAATAATCAATAGTTATAATAAATAGTTGAAGAAGAAATAATCATTCTTTTATTAATCTGCGCAGGGATGTAGCCAGCAGGTTTGTGTAGGGGGGCCCGTCGTTTTTAGGGGGGGCCAGCTACAATGTACAAAGCCAAAAAAATGTGTTGCTGCTAGTGTTTTTGAGGCCTGAAAGAAAGGAAAATTTTGGTTTCCTTCTGGAAAACTAAAAACACTATTTTAGCTTATTATTATTATTATTATTATTATTATTATTATTATTATTATTATTATTATTATTATTATTATTATTATTATCCATAAATTATATTCAAGATAATTTTTATTATGCTTAATCAAGAACTACTGCCCGGGACCAAACGCTATACTTTCGTGCATAACTATAAAGGTAACGAAGAAAGTTCTGTCCCTTTTCGTGGAGGTCTGTGTTCAATTGGACCTCACACCGTGAGTTGAATGCGAGTGGAGATAAGGCGAACGTCAGTTGTTGGTGTGGGTATATCCAACATACTACCTGGTTGTGGCAATGCAGACATACCGTGAACTTGCGTAAAGCAGAGGGAACATGGGACATCCACAGAGCGTCATAAGAGCATGTATGCTGAACGAGTTCAAATGGAGGTCAAACGCCGCTGTAGCGGGACAGAAGATACGCCAGACCTTTGGTGAGGGTGTCGTGACGACGCGGACATTGCAGCGATGGTTTAACAAGTTTAAGGACGATGCCGAAACATACGAAAACACCACGTGCCAGAAGACCAACACATGTACAAAGAGGAACTGGGACTACAATTCAGTGTGTGGAGAAACCATTCGGCAGCACATCCATCAACTTGTGAAGCATTACAAGTTGGGTCGATGGGTCTCTCATATTTTGACTCCGGGCCAGAAGGCAACGCGGCAGTCGCCTGTGTTTATTTACTGTTTCGGAGCCATTTCTGGACAGGGCGTTGACATGTGGTAAAAAGTGTGTCCTATACGAAGCTCCACCGTGCCGTCATCATTGGTTAGCATCTCATGAACCGATTTCAAAACAGCCGAAACCAGCACTGTACCAGAAGAAGGTCCTTCTGTGTGTTTGGTGCATCGTGCATCGGGAACTGCTACCAGCTGGTCAGAGTATCAGTGCAACTGTGAAGTGTCAGTAGTTGAGCTGTGCTCAACAAAAACTCAAAACTCTGGAGCCATCACTTCTGAATTGCAAATGGGTCCTCGTTTACGGGACAACGCTAAGTCCCACGTGGCTAGGATGACTCAGGACACCATTTTTCGCCTTGGGTGGGAAACAACATTGCAACCACTATATTCCCCGGGTATTGCACCGTCCGATCATCACCTGTTCCATTCTTTGGACAATCACCTTAGAGGACGCCAGTTCAAATCCCTATTAAAAGTTCAAAATGCACCTGATACTTTCTTCGATTCACGGCCCACCAAGTTCTACCGCGATGGATTCCATAGTCTTCCAGGATGTTTTCAGAAGGTCGTCGATGCTGATGGGGACTATTTTTGATCTTCCAGGTTAGGTGACATATCGATGTTCGAAGGTGTTGGGTGAAAAAGCAACAAAATTTTTCTTGGTTACCTTTATATTTAAATTTAAGACCTTGTATACAGAACCTATCTACACAAGATTGATTTTCTTTGAAATTTCACTTAATTTCTTTACGGTTTCCTGACAAAAATATTTATTTATTATTCGTGACTAAAAAAACATAATTATTTTATTACACTGAGTAGAAATAAAAGAGAGAGCGAATGAAATCCAAATTGAATAAAAGCATTGTTTCTCACCAAATTTTCCATCCTCTATGTCTTTTAAAACACTTGTTAAAGCAAATAAAAATATACTGTACTTACAAATCAGTTTAGTACCTTTGTTTTATGGCTGTATTTGTAGTACCTTGTTAAAATGTTTGTCTTCAAACTGTCAAATATAAATCGCAGTAAATTGTGTAATCTGTTGTCACAAAAAACATCCTATTTTTCGATCGGTATGGAAAAACAATATTTCTCCATACTATTTTACCATAAATTATTAATTGTCAATAAACTTTGTTACTTTTAAATGAATGAAGCGAGATAATTTTACTATGATGTTTTAAAAGCTGGTCATTTGGGGGGGCAGGCCCCGATGCCCCCCCTTGGCTACACCCCTGAATCTGCGTCTATGATTGTGTCGCTTGAATTTAGTCCGTTTTGTCTGAATTTTCTTTGGGGTTTGTCCTCTTGAATTTTGTCCTGCATTCGCAATAATCTGTTTGGTAATTCTAACAGAGGTTGTAAGAAGAATAACTATTTCTTCAAGTTTCATCATAAATTTTAGATGTTATTCTTTATGTTCTTCTCGGAAAAATGACGAGAATACAGTTCTTTATTAGCAGTGTTATTCACATCTACTTTGGTAAGGACTTTTTTTTTTTTTTTTTTTTTTTTTTTTTTTTTTTAATGCGGGCGAATGGGAAATTGATTGACTCAGCTGCAAGAAAGCAGTTTGACATTCTAACTGAAACGAACATAAGATAATATAAAACTTAATTCGGTATAATATCAAATTATTTCACATCAAGATTTTATTCACTTTTTCAGTAGTTCATCTCTAACGTGCTAAGAGTCGCAGTATGTAAAAGGTGCCACAGTTAATATCCTCAAGACATGTTTGGCCATATATTAAGTAAACATTGCAAGAGGATGCATAAGGCGACTCTTAAGAAAGAATGTTAGAGTTCTACATCACAACTCCTTTTGCGGCATCATCTTATCAGCTGATTTGTCTATAATTCTATACTATATGCAATAATTATATATATATATATATATATATATATATATATATATATATATATATATATATATATATATATATATATATGTGTGTGTGTGTGTGTGTGTGTGTACACACACACTTCTATTTTCATATTTATATTTCCAATGTAAATAGCAGTAATACAAAATGTCAATATCAATATTGAAATACTTGTGTGTTTTTTGTAGTTTCAATCAAATCAAAAGGTCAGATAGTCGGGAATAAGGGACATCTTACGTATCCTTTTGCATTGTTTGCTTAATACATGGTCAACCTGTCTTGAGGATGTGAACTGTGGCATCTTTTATGTACTGCGAGCAGCGGTGGTTTTAGAGGGTAGGCCAGGTAGGCACAGGCCTATCCAAAAATTTTGAAAAATATATAAACACTAAAAGATACAATAAAGAGTAAATATATTTTCCACTTTTAATATTAATGGTAAATAATTATTTAATAAACAGCATCAACCACTACTGTAAAAGTAACTTCCTATTATTATTAATCAATCAAATGTGCATATGTATCCATAACCGATGGAGCGAGCCTACCCAAAATTAAAATCCTAAAGCCGCCCCTGACTGCGAGCCTTAGCATGTTGGAGGTAAACTACTGGTACACTGAATAAAATTTTGTTGTGAAATGACTTTATACTAGACCGAAGTAAGTTTGTTTTATCTTCGTTTCAGCTACAATGTCAAACGGCTTTCTTGCAACTGAGTCAATCAATTTTCCATTTTTTCTCTGCAGGTAGCTTTTTTTTTTTTTTTTTTTAATCATTCATTTTTACTGAAATAGATGTGAGTAACACTGTTAATAACAGAATTGTATCTAGTCATTTTTCCGAGAAGAACAAGTAGAATAACATCTAACATTTATGATAAAAGTTAAAGAAATAGTTATTCTTCTTACAGAATCTGTTACAGTTACTTAAGAAAAATTCTCCTGAAGAAATCCCTCCCTGGACAGAATTCCTCGTCTCGAAAGATTAAGCAGAACAGGAATCCTCGTTCTGTCTAAATATAAGATCATTTAGAATATTTTCTACAAAGTGCTAGAGGGCCTTTAGGCAGAACGGGAAGACACAATTAAAAATCTCGCTATTTTGATTTTTAAAAGATTTAAAGCCTTGTTTTTAAGTGCCAATAGAGTAAAACAACATACTTTTGACAAGATAAATTTTAAGCAAAGCACACAACGGAAGATTGAATGGAAATCAACCTTTACACGGCTGTGATCGTCACAACAATGTTTGATCAATGGATTGCCAATGATTTCATCTCGATGTCACACCAAGGTGAGAAAGTCGACGTTGATTGGCTTTGGCTGAGGAAGGAAAGCCAATGCAATCGTTCGTTTCATCAACGAATTTTAAAGTTTGTAAAATAAATAAATAAATAAAATAAAATAAAATAAAATAAAATAAAATAAATAAAAAGACGATAATAGTATAGGGCCTTAATGCAAATTACACCCCTCCCCCAGATTTTTTGAACACCCCCTAAGTTCAAAATTCTGGATAAATCACTGGTTTAAGATTTCCCTAAACTTCTACATTTAAAGGTGAAAGGTTTTTTAAAAATTTATTTATTTATTTATTTATTTATTTATTCAACCTTCCGATTTTGTATTCATAAAATGCAGAATGTGAAGATTCGCTTAAGTTGTAGGTATGAAATTCGGTATGCAAACTTATTAAAAATAAGGAAGTGCATGCATCAGCGTTTTCGATAAGTGGGAACGATTTTTAATTGTATTTCTTACTCTTCATTCACGAACTGTCGAGTGAAAAGATTCGCTTAATAGTCCAGTAAAGTTATACTTTATCTTCGAAAAAATTCCGAATAAGTTGGATTTTTTTTTTTTTTTTTTTTAGTGAACTCTTACTTTGATGTCCTCACCATATCCTAAAAAATACCCTTAGTTTCAGTGTGGGTTCTTTTTTACTTTTTTTTGGAAGTAGGGAAGAAAGGCAGAAAATATTGCGTAGTCAAGTCTCCGTTCATCATCCTTGTTTTGTACGATGATTGTCAATTGCTATCGCCCAGTAGCAAAGCAAGATTGTTTTATGAGGAGGAAGAGCAGTGAAAGTTCCACAAAAAAATTTAAGGTGACTATTTATATAATATATACTCGTATATCTTAATTAATAAATAATAGCGTTACCGTTTCGGCAATTTAACTTTGCCTTCATCAGACACGCTACTATTTATTAGTTAATATATGCTTTGATCAGAATTTGTCTTTTACTGTATACAAGAAGTTCCAAAGTTAAAATGAGTGGTATTAGTAAAAATGAAAGTGACTATATACTATTTGTGACAATAACTTGAGCCACTGGACCAAATTTTCAACATAGATGAGGTTCGGGCCTGGGATGGTTTTTATCATTTCACTTTGAAGGTGCAACTTGGAAGGGTATATAAAAATGTTCGAAACTGACCGATATGATATTTGTGTTGAATCCATAGTTTTCTAGGCTGCTGAAATGAACAGTGACACTTCCGATGCTGTTTAAATCCAAATTCAGCCCCATTAGTACTCCTAAAAGGAGATAGTGGCATTAAGAAATAATGGAAAATTGCCGATATTAGTGTCGAATTCATAGTTTCGGGGGTCCCTAAGTTGATTGGTGAAAGTTTTGATAGCCTCTATGTCCAAAATGAAACGTATTCTCCCCGTGCGAAGAACAAGTATTCTGCTAGTATACTATACAACTTGAAAATTTGAAATAGAAACCCCCATTTTCAGTGCACATTCGGATTCTGCGGCCGAAAATATGCAAATTTTACTTTAAGTACATTTTCGTTATCCTACTAGATGGCGATGTAATCGCAAAAAAGGAATATCGTACGCAGAGCCGTAGCTAGAGATTTCGGCGCCCGGGGCGAAGTAGAATTCAGCGCCCCCTACACTGACCTTACAAATCATTTTATATATATATAAGAAAAGCAGCTTTTGTTGTTATGTTACGCTGAATTTTTATTCATCTTCTTAGAAACACCAAACCATTGCAACAACCAAAAACGATCATTATGTACCCTTTTTCAAATAAGAGCTGCTTTCAAGAGCCTTATTTTGGACTTTTTGTTAAACTTGACAAAACTACCCTTGGTTATATACAAATTCACTAGGAGAACAGTTATGGAAAGTTACTACTATTTACAACGTTTCATACTATCGATAAAAAATGATTTCAATACATTAAAAACTATGTGCTTTTAAATTGTTCGAAATGAGTGACAGTATTAATTTCCAGTAATAATTGTAAACTTCTTACTTTTATTTTGTATGTGACCACATCTTTTCGATCTTTTAACGGTAAAAAATATTTTGTAAAATGTAATGGAAATTCAAAAGGAGCCTTCTTTATGAATTTCTAAATATTTATCGATGGAGGTGAAGAATATGTTTTCAATGTCTGTACTTAAAATCCTAAATATACTTTGGCTACTACATATGTCTGAAATTATAGTAATTTCTTAATTTCTTAATGATAGAAAGTTCCGAATTTAAGGTACTTATTATTGATTAACATATTAAAATACACTAACACGTACATATATGAAGAATGTGTGTACTTATGTTCTGTATGTATGTAGATAGATAAAAACATCACACAACTAGACACGCATGCACAAAATAATATGCTGGCGATACAAAAACTTGATGAAAAAATGACCCCAATAAATTCCTCTGAATTGGAAGCATTTGATATGTCAATGGAATATAAAAATAAATCATTGATAGTGATTAGAGTCTGAAAAAGTCGAACTTCGTTAGGCTAATTTATGATCCCTTAAGCCCCTATTTTACAACTGCTTGAAGTTCGAAAATGTTATTGTTCCCCTCGTTTACCTTTATTTTTAATATTCCCACGCAAACAGCAGCTTGAATGTGTCTCTTCATTCTTCTCACTTTCATACCTTCATTCTCACCGTCGCACAGTGGGGCCAAACCAGGCAATTCTTAGCAAAAACTCGAAAAATGAAATAAAAGATTGACTGGATATAATTTGTTATAATGAAACCTTAATAGTGTACACATTAAATAGTGTGCAGGAAAAGAAGTGATAGCAGTTTGCAATGAACTCATGGGACGTGTAAACTTGGTTATCCACCGAAGCCGGGGAGACGCTGCTTAGTGACAGAAGATAGGAAATTGACTTTGAATGCGACTATTCCTGCCTTGCGTGTAGATAATTAGTGGCTGGAATATATGGTGACACAACCCACATGTATGTATCGTTTTGTATATTTAGAATGTTGATGTGATGTGTAGTCAATAATCATATTTGGAATAATGTTAATATCATTATCATATCCCTATGGTAATCCCCTACCTATCATATTTGGAAAATACTGTGGTACTGAAAGCATATAAAGTATAGTCAAACGATAGAATGGCATTTTAGTAGAAAATATGGCATAATATGTTTGTGATTTTTAATACGTCGTAGCGGAAACATTGTTCTTACTGTATGGAAAGAGAACACCTGCACATATTTGCACTTTTGGGAAATATAGCGCATGAAAATGTTTGAGGAAAACCGCATTCTGGATGCAATGCTCCTTTTGAATTGAGCTTGGATGAATTTATGAGCAAGTATTAGGTTATTAGACGTGTGATCCCCATGCACGCAGTGACAAAGTTGAATATAGATCGATTCTGGGAATTTTGCCGCCAGACCTCGTTGGGGGCTTCATTGTCACAACGAACTTTCCACCAGGGCGGATCCAGGGGGGCGATCGGGGCGATCGCTCCCCCCAGAAAATGGAACTTTCTCATTTAATATATATAAATAAAACCGATCCCAAAGTTTGGAGACCTTAATAGTAGCAGTATGACAACCCACCGCCCACCCCCCAGAAGTCGGTCCTGGATCCGCCCCTGCTCTCCACAACTTTGAAATATTTTTGAGAAGCAAGAACTTTTCTTCAATTTTGTTACTATTCAGTTGTAAAATGAATAAGTACACTTTTTCATTTCATGTGTAAGAATGTAAATCAATTGTAAATTGCCAAATCAAAGCATATTCCCATGCGTTTGTTTATCCCAATCATATAATCTGTTATATAATTTAGGCGCGAATATAAGGAACATTTCCTTTTATGATGTAAAACTCTATGTTTTTGATAAAATAATGTCGAAATAATATTATTGTAACCACTGCAGACACCGAACTAATTGGTTTTCTTTCAATTTTCTGCTTCATATTGCGAATTCTTATTTTTCCAAGAATTCAGTGCTTTGGCCCCACTGTGCGTCGAGATTAATCGGATTGGGTAGAAAAACGTTTTGAACTAAGCAAACTCATCACTGTCAAAATGTCGAACACGACTTTGCTCGTTTCTGATTTTGAAAATGCTCCTGCATACACTATAAGTCATTACTCGGCACCTTGTATACCACATGTCATTAAGAAATCATCTACAACTCTTCAAGTAATAAGTAAAAACTTGTTATGTCTTACTTAAACTCTAGGATTGCGAGCGAAGCGAGCAAGAAGATTTTTAAGAAATCTACGTATTTCATTGATAACCGACAGCAATATTGATCTAATAGGGCGCCAATACTTTCTGGGGGCGACTCGTCTTTTACTCATGTCCAGCATCACTTTTTCTTTCTCCTTGCTCGTTCGGCGCCCCCTTGCTATCAGCGCCCGGGGCGGGCGCCCCGCTGGCCCCCCCCTTAGCTACGGCTCTGATCGTACGTTACCTGAGGCCGATAGTAAACTAGACATCACGAGAAAATACATTTTCGATTTAAAAGGACACGAAATAAGTTTTCAATAATTTAAAAAGATTATTCAACTAACAAAATGAAGTTATCCTGCTCCTCCCTAAGGGGGAGGAGGGACAACTTTAAAATTTCAAATAGAAATCCCATACTTTTATTACAGATTTGGATTCTGCGATCAAAAATACGCAACTTTTATTTGAGGTACTTTCTGTTATCCTCCTAGATGGCACTGTAATCAAAAAAATATCATCATACGTCACCTTAGGTTGATAAGAGACTAAATACATCTCTAGAATGGTATTAATAAAGCACGAAATACGTGTCCAAGAATTTCAAAGGTCTAGCATAAAATGAAATTACTTTCATTTCGCTTCAATACAACCGTGCTAAACCATTACCCGTGTGAAAAGGAAAGTTATTGTATTTTGCAATAGAAACTTCTCTAAATGTATCAAAGTCAAATAGACCCATATGCTCGTTAAATATCACGGGACACGACATATCCGTAAGTAAAAGCATTATTTCACACCAGCACGTAAAAGCACAATTGACGAAGGAGATGTCACAGAAGAACAAATTTACAAAACGTGGATACAGCACAAAGAAACATAATTGATATACAGAGCTATTGTAAATGATCTTCCCGATTTTAAAGGTTAATATAATCCACGTTTATTTAGTCACAATGATATACAGCTTATATTAAATGAAATAAAAACCGAAAAAGTTTTTTCGTTTATAAACACATGTGTTTTATGTTCCATGTCAAAGATGCTCAATATGAGTGCCGTTTATAATTCGACATACATCGATCTGGTAGTCTAATTCTTAGCACACACTATCCAACATTCCAAGAGTCAGTAGATCCAAAGGTTTCCAATGTAGATCCAATTTCAAAATTCAGATAAATTATTAGGGAGGGGTGGCTGATATCAGGAGCGTCATTTCAGATTTTGCTTGGGGGGGCAAAACCCCTCGATATAAGTAAAATTTCGCGTTTTTCACTCATTTACTACTTCTCTATTGGTAAAATCTATATAAATCTCAAACTCAGGGGGGGCAAATGCCCCTCCCTGCCCCCCCTAAATGACGCCCCTGGCTGATATATTTGCATTTAATTTAACTCTAAACTACAGTCCATTTTACATGAAATTCAAGAATAAAAAACGTTGTTCTGTCTTCGTTTCCTGCCATCTTGATTTATTGTCACCCTAGCTGCGGAAGTAATGTCCTCCCGTTCTTTTCGAAAAACTTGCTTAACGTGAGTCCCTTTGCCTTTTACGATTTGGTTGTCTATAAAATTTGCAGGTGAACAAAAGTGTAACTGACGTTTCACAACATATACTCAAACTGTGTATCTCTGACAGTGACCAATTCGGTGGTAAAAGCTAACTACTACATTCCTGATGATGTCTGGTTTAGTAAGTGAACTTCATCAATAACCCTTTGACGAAGATTATTCAAAATGATTGGCATTGTTTGGTATACACGGATTTTTAGATAATCCCAGAAAAAATAGTCCAGTGCCGATAAATCAGGGGAACGAGCGTGCAACTCAATTTCGCCTCTTCTGTCAATCCGTCGTTGAGGAAATTGGTGTTAAGAAATTGTCGCACATGTACACCACAGTACCGTCCTGCACCATCTTGCTTTAACCATCTGCTGGTGAAATTGTCTTTTACAGTCTCTCTGATTGCTGCATCTACTTGATTTCGAAGTATTTCCTCATATAGTCCAAAAGTCAAATTGTCTTGGACCAATTATAACACCATACCAGTTCGGATATTTTTAAAAGATGGAGATCTATCGTAGTCTCGTATCGTGAATATATTTATTAGAACTTGTTACTATTTACTACGACAATAATTCAAATAATTAGACACTATTTAGATTACTTAGGAGCACTATATTTCCAAATAATTGATAATTACTTTTTAGCAATTCCATAAAACTACACTTCTAACTTATATGACGTTTTTCTAACTTCTATTAAAGTTATTTATAAACAACACCTTGGTAACGGGAATTGTTACCATAGCAACAGGATTATAACGTAAAGACAAAACACAACGTCTAGTGGCAGCAAAATGAAACTATCAAATTGGACAAAAAAAGAAATTCCATGTTCGTAAGCAAATAGGCTAAAACTTACAGTACCAATCCATTTGTAATCCAAATAGTGTCGTCACAACGACTTTAAAAATGTTAACAACTTTCTATGTCAATGAGTTAGTCATCTATCTATAGTATTTAAATCTGTCTCTCTTATGTTAAGACTTTCTCTCACTTACATTATTATATTGTTCCCGCCAAATTCGCAACGATACAATTTTACGCGATGTATAACAACACCTACTAAAAGAATGATTGTCGTCATAGCTATTCTATCATTAATACTGTGGGTCACTTAGCGAGACTGAGAAATCTTCCACACATTACAACCCTCAGCTAACTATCCTCTTCATTTTAACGCGGTTCATTAATGGAATCCTTTATCTCTTGTATTTCGATCAGACCTATTGCTTTCTTCATGATTTGGCTCCCTCTTAACCAATGTCCCAAGCATTTTCTCTTCCACATACGAAGTGTAAGTTATTTTTTCTCCCGAGAATTCCCCAAAGGCTCCTGGTTTCCTTGTGTTCTTCCTACCCATCTAATTCTCACCATTCTTTTGCACACTCACATGTTCAATTATTAGTTTCAATTGCATTTGTTTATCATGGACCTACATATAGACTTTTCTTCCTCCTAATTGATTCCTTATAATTTTTACCTTTACTTTTTTATTTCACATGATCGCTACGATTCCTTAACACAAATATTGAAAGTAGTATGGTATATAAATTTGATGGCTTGTGTATAGCCCGCTCCCCCCAGTTCTTTGTCACCGGAACTGGAAAAGTCACTACCAGTACTACTACTACTACTACTACTACTACTACTACTACTACTACTACTACTACTACTACTACTACTACCACTACTTCTAATACTACAATTATTACTACTACTACTACTGCTACTACTACTACTACTACTACTTATATCGAGAACAGAACCCAACCAACCCCTGCGGGGCTTCTAACCCGTTCCTACTACTACAATTGCTACTACCACTACTACTACTACTACTGTTGCTACTAACTACTACTACTACTGCTGCTACTACTACTACTACTACCACTACTACTACTACTACTACTACTTATACTAAAGCTCCCTTACCACATAATTTATATCTTAAATCTTTATAACATGCGATTCCGATTCATTATGAACTAGTATGAATCGTTAGAATCACTAGGATGCGTTAAAAATCACTGGGGGGAGCGGGCTATACTCAATCCGGAAAGAACGTGCGAAATCATATACATACCATTAAGCGCCCTTAAATTGTTATGCAATTGAACAAACTTTTATACATCCACATTCCATATTACTATAGGATATTAAGAAAACAGTGATATTTATTTTCCGTGTAACGAAAGATACTATTTTGTGTAATTCATACAAAAACAGTTAATGCGAAATTATAGTAAACAATCGAATAATAAACGAAACTCAATTAGATCAAATATATTGTGATTATCACTAAAATATTGTATTATTTACTATTAGAAAAATCATGTATTATTTATTATTATCATTATTAAAATCATGCATTGTTATGAATTTCAAAATCATAAAGAAAATCTATATCCTTCATATTTGCAAATAATTCTTTCAGTTCTCAAAAGCAAAAGAAATGTGTAGTCTCCTTTCATATTATGCAACCATAATTCTTTTACATGTTCAGGATGCATATCCCTGTAAATGTCAAGTGAGGACGTTTAATTGCAAATTAAAATCCTTTAAGTATCTAATAAGACGTTGGAATAAGACATCATTATTGTGATCGAAATATGGGAAATACCATTATATTAAAAGCGACCAACAAACAATGCCATGAAAAATACTATTTTTTCTTCAACTTCTAATCTTTCACGTATGTGGTTCAGCGACTTTTATAAATTCCTTAAACGTTAAATTTTATGTTCGCTTCTATAATTCAGTATTACATTATATAAAACAACCTCTCACCATCAACAGTTATTATAAGACTATCCAAGTCCTCCCACTTGTAAATAACGATTTCTTATTAGTCCTAATTTATTGATAGCTTTCTAGTTTCTAGTTCGCCCCGTCTTAATTCATGACACTATAGTGATATGAACAGACCTAATAAATCTCCCATCAAATGCTATGACTAAACCTAGCGCTGTTTTCCATTGTTTTTCTGTGTCAGCATTGCTTCATCGCCCAAACATGCAGTACATCTGTACGACTACAGTGTCCTTCTATGTAGTTAATACAGAATATTTATTTTTCTCGCGACTATAAAATTCTACATCAACATTGTTTTCATAATCTCTTCTATGATCATACACATCACATCTTCAATTCAAGTATAACCACTACCAGGTTATAGAAATATTTTTTGTGGACGCTCTGTATATTTCGTAATGACAGTGACTATTTTTTCGATTTATACTTTATTCTGCAACGCATATAAGTTCTTTCTTCGGTGGGAATTGTTTCTTTCCCACACAACTGGACAAAGAAGTCTTTCATTATTTTTTCTATATATATATATATATATATATATATATATATATATATATATATATATATATTTAAAACATTGCTTTTTGGTGAGAATATTTGTTAGCGACGAACCTTCTCAGTGTTTCTACCTAACTTATTATTATGTACAGTATATATTCTGCAGTTATTTGGAACTAAATTAAGTGCTTTCTTTAATCGCTTATGGAAATATTGCGGTAGTTTAGAGAAATACTGGCTGGCCAGATGTTCAAGTGACCAAAGTGACGCCAGTCACATTGGTTTTGCAGATCGTTATCTGTACTTTCACACGCCAGAGTTATCGCAGTGTCTAGTGCATCGTAGCTAGTGGACTAAAATTAACATAAATTATTTTCTATATTCTGTTTGTATGTGCATGCAGGTGAGTTAACTGAGTGGTTTTGGGAATGAACTGCCAACACTCTTCAGTCAACCATTGCAGTTTACATCTTAAACTTTTGAGCTCGGGGAGTTTGACTCCGGTATTGATTTCGAGGAAGTCTTCCACCTAAAATTCCTTCCAGGTTGGCAGATCTGTCAAAAAGTCGTAAATAAAGGGTTAAACTTATACTTCAATTACAGGAAATTGCTTTAAGAAGTTCTTTTTCACTCTCAATTAACGTATAAAATTCCTTACAAGTAAATTTCAAATTTTTCCTGATACAGTCCCTGTCATATCTAAAATTATCTAAAGCAAGAACAAAATATATTAATCGTTGATAGATGGTGAAAGGTGACACTTTTTGATTTACAGAATGAAAGTTGCTTTTTAAATTTATACTTCGAACTAGATACAATTAAAAAAAACAAGGTCATAAAGGGGCTGGTAAGAAGTTTGTATTGGTCACCGGCTTTAATCAAAATAAAATCAATATTTCCGGGCAAGTCGGAGAAAAACCGGCCAGTTGGCAACTCTATCTGAAGTTCGTACACACACTCTCTCTCTCACACACACACACGTAAACATAAAGGAATAACTCCTTACTACTTTCACGCTTCTTATAAAAAGAACAAAAACAAAATCAACCCTTAACGCTGTTACATATTTATATGTGCGTTTGTCAATATAAAAACAAAACAATTCATGTATTAAAATGCTACAATAGCAACAAAGACGCCTGAGCTCCAACCTATAACTTGGATTTCAAACCTTTGATTTACGGTCATTTGTGATTTCACGTTTAATAAAGACAAGTATTTTAAAATATATATACTTTAAATAGACCCGTTTTTCGTAAAGTTTATCTTTTTTAAATTATTGTTCAAAGCCTTTGTATTTTAATAAGCCTTTTCCAAAATCAATCCAAATGAATTGTGCTGTCATCTTTGGAGTTCTTTTAAACTATACGTTTGTGGACGTTTATATGTTTGTGGCCAATCCTTTCGACAATGAGATCTCGGAAACTACAGGCTCTAGAAAGATGACGTTTTCCCTGTTGGATTCCAAATTTTATGTAGATTGTCCGGTTTTAATTGAATATTTAAAAAAATATTGTCATTGTTTCTTTATTACATTTTTACGGGTACACTGGCAGTGTTGAAATTAAAGAAAGAAAAAACTAAAGCATCATATTGGGGGGCGCGGTGGCTCAGTGGTAGAGCGTTCACCTCTGGTGCTTGGGGTCCCGAGTTCGATCCCAGCCCCCGCCAAGTGAACTTTGTGGTGGACAAACACCGTGCTCGTGGGTTTTCTCGGGGTTCTCCCGTTTCCTCCCACTTTCTTTATTCCACCATTTCACTCATGTCTCATAATCACCGTCTCCTTTAGCCTAACCGGCATAACCGTGGGACGTAAAACTCAAAGATTTCATTTCATTTAAAGCATCATATCCTACATATTATACATTCCAACACCACATAATTGTATACAGGGGCTGCATACCTCTCAGGCATTTGTTTCATGACCAAATGTTAATCAAAAACGAAGGATAACCATTTCTCCACACTGACATTATAATTAATTGTGTGTGTAATGTATTTGCTTATTACATACTGATACTGCATGAAAGAAGAAAGAAAACACTGATCATACATGAACTAAAAATTCCAACCAGAAGTAGGCTCAAATCTTGCAAACGGTGCGAGATATTGAAAAAGTAATCGAAAAAATACCCCCCTTTATGGTATCTCTTGCCAATTTTTATCAAGACGTCTTTCACTTGTGTTTATAAAGGGACATGTACAGATGTGAGGAATAACAAGGAGATTCATGTTCATATGTGAATGATGCGCTGTGTAGAGACCACAGGTTCAGCTAGTATGGTGATAAAAATGACAGCTCAATTTAACTACAGACTATGGTGCTATTCAGACGGTTCGCTAGAACCGTTTTTTTTTTTTTTTTTTTTTTTTTTTTTTTTTTTAATATTTCGAGTTCGCAGAACCATTTGTTAAACCCAGACATAAATATAAACATGCAAATATACGATGACCCAGTGGCGGCCGGTGGATTGTGGTTTCGGGTGTTGCAGTACGAGCGATAAGAGACAGAAGATATAAAGTTGACTCATTGACTAATCAGCATAACTTTATATGCAAATGCTATGTGACATGTTAAATTAAATAAAATTCCTTTTTTAAAAAATAAAAAAATGCAGAACATTTTATCCGATTAATCACCTTAATTATTTAGTAAGTTCATTCTCCTCTCTTTGATTGGAGCAGATCTGTCTAATACATGCTGGTTGAACTCTGGTATTCTTATTGTCAGGTCTTTTTCGATGGAAAGCATAACCAATGGTGATAACCTTTCTTTGGACATTCAATTCCTTGAAAGTGTCAATTCTTTCTCATGTGGAAAAAAAACTTTTTGTCTTTTGCTGACGCCATAGGTACTGTTAATATTAATTTCAAAGCTTTGTAGATTTACTAAATATTTTTTCTAGATTATTGCGAACGATTCATTCTAGCAAACTCAGTCCCTGACAGTCCGAATTCCTCTAAAGCGTTGACTGAAGAGAATTCGTAGCAGAGATTAGTGTTATAAAAAAAATGTACATTGAACACACTTTATTCACAGTTTATCCAGGAAAATTTAAAATAAATTGAGGAAATATATCTGGTGCAAACAACACTACTGCATAAGATATCCTGTAAATTTAAACTGGATTTTTTTTTTTCGAACACTCTCCTGAATTGCCCTTTGCTTGTTTTGTCTAAGCCTTAATTGCAAATTTTTCCTCAGTTGAAAGCTGGTCAATGTGTTTTGTAAGTTATTTACAGAAGTCATGGTATACATTTCATTCAGAATTTGTAGGTTATTTACAGAATTAAAGCACACACAATAAAATTAAACCTAATAATTAAAAACCAAAACAGCTGATACAAAATAGGTACTGGTATATGAATTCCAAATGTCACACATATTCATACATCAACACACACACATGTGCGTAAAAGAAAAAAAACTACATTCCAAATCATCCGTCTTGCTTGTTACGCAATGCACGATGAACACAATATACTTCCACATGAGGCGAAACAATGCCTACCAATGTGATATGTTATGGAAAGGAAACCTCGAAACCCGCCAGATGAAGGATCAGCATGTAACAGAAGCCAAAAAAAAAAAAAAAAAAAAAAAATCGAAGAACATCAAAACAAACAGCACTGCCAGTTCTACACCCAGAAATGTTAACTGGGAGGGGTCCAAAGTATTTGAGGGAGGTCCAATACGTCTACATAATATGGAACCTGTCTTATACTGCACCCGAAAAGACGATAAGTAATTCTTACTTACTGTCACCTATATTTTTAGAAAAAATGATAGAACGATTAATTTTATAAGAAAAGAAGAGTACATGATGAGGCGAAAAATAAAATATTTAGCCTACATCAATCGTTTCTGTGTTAGAAAAGTATAGTTTATTAAGAAAGTCTACAAATGTTAGTCAAGTTTCGAAATTTTTGGGAGGTTCGGACCCGGTGGACCACCTCGTGGCTACGCCCCTGAGTATTGCTAATTAGTCCCAAATTCAATGTGGCGTTCCCCATCATACAGTTTTATGTGGAAATTACCAAGAGTATAAAATATACTTATTTTATAAAAGAAATATGTTTATACTAAAATACTATCCACAGAGGGGGGGGGGCGATTCTACATACTGACTTATTAATATTTGATTCACAAATTACTGTAGAAGAAGCCTTCATTATCAATATAAGCTAAGAATTAACTTGTAAATGTGGGTCTACTTTCATTTGTTTTCTCCTCTACTAGATATTTTCTTTCTTATTTTGCAATTTTACAATCACTTTTTTAAATTGTCATTATATTGATTTGCTTCAGTATGGTCCCGTAATTTAAAAATATGAATGCATAAAGACAAATTCCATTTGTTAATTGCTAGTGAAAGAAAATTCAGAAATCTTATTTAGCGTAAAATACCTTCTCGTTCACTGGAAATCGTGCTGTGTTGCAGAAGCACTGCAACGACCAATCCCTTTAACTTCTGAGATAGGGAAAAGGAGACTTGACATTTGCTCCAATTCCCGCGCTGAAGGAATCTGGTCGTTGCATGCTCGCTGCAACACAATGTAAATTAGAGACTCTATAACGGATTATTTTTCGCTTTTTAAAATGGATTAACGGAACGGACAGTTACAGAAGTAAAAAATAAGTTATTTAAAGTGTATATATGTAAGTATTAAAAAGTATTTTTCTGTTCTTTACTACTATTAATAATAATATTTTTTTCTTGAAATACTTTGGTCGTTGCGCAACGCTGCAACACTTACATTAGCCGCCACTGCGATGACCTAACCAAGAATGAAAGAAAGAGGCCCCCCAAAAATGTGAAAACATCTCTGTACTTTTCCCCCTCGTTTGCATTGTTGTAAAAATAAGCAACTTTTACTTGTCAACAGGCAGAAAGAAATTTGGATGAGTGGATGCCAAGAAATTCATCTAATGCGACCGATAAAGTTTTCAAGTCATGTAGCTTGGAATGAAGCCACAGACACTTTTCGACTAATGTATCCTGGGAAATAATTAAACAAGCAACAATTTCCCAGACAGGGCTGCAACTCCTCAAAATGGTATTTCAGGGTCTAGGGAAAAGGAATCAGTCACTATGATTTAGGCCGTGTCCAAAAGATACAAGTGCACATTTGAAGTACGCTTATTTCCGGAAGTGACGTCACCTAGTGTGCGTCAAAAGGTCCAAGTTCACAAGTGTGCGAGTGCATAGTGCGTAGTGTGCGAGGATGTACACTACGTTAGTATACTTGTGTGCTTAATATGGCGATTTCTCGTAGAATGACCTAATAAAATTTTAATAGGCATATTCTTAATATTTTTGTTTAAGTAAATATATTTGTGGACTGATTTTATAATAATTTACTTGATAAACATACAAGTTAGTGATTTTACAAGTCGAAAATAAAAATATTACGCAAATAACAAATGTATTTACGTTATGTTCTTTGAGTATGCAATAGAATTTAAAATAGTATAGGGAAAACAAACAAATAGTTTCTTTAATAATGCTATAAAGACGTTTGTGCTTAAATATTACATGGTTTATGTAGCTTAATTGAAATAGTTGCACTATCGGTAATGCGGCTATTTGCACGTAAATGACAAATTTTAATGGTGTATGAATTAAAATATTAAGTTCTAGCATAGTATACATAGATTATCATTTCTCTATAGCTACACCTACAGCCGCAGCCGCAAATGTTAATTCATAGACATAAGCCTAATTTTATAGTTTTGATTCTAAACGAATTCCTTTCAACGCTACCATATTTCCTTGCACTTGAGAGAGACTGTAATATACCAATTACCGTACATTGTGTATTTTTGACAGGTACCGAAAAGTGAAATACAGATCAAAAATTCCTTTCTCCACATTTATCAAAGATTTCACAAATTACTCCTGGTAAGTCTTTACTATGGCAATTTCATTCTTTTTTTTTTTTTTATTCTTCGATTTAGCGATTTGATCTCTCGGTTCCGGTTTTAAGAACTTGCCTCTTCACCCATATACTGTATATAAGATAGTAGCTAGGTTGGTTCCTTTTTGTACCAAAGTATAATATTTAATTCACATAATATTGACGAGCGAGTGTTAGCGAGTGAAGGCTGGTTGGAACCCCGCAGAGCACTTTCTTTTCCGCCTTCGTTACGAATCGGTTCATTGAACGATTCATTGAAAGAAATGTCCAAAGTAAAGACTTGCCTTCCTCTTAATTCATATAATCCCATTACTGTGCCCAGTATTAAAAGATTATGAACAAATAATTTCTTCTGTATAGTTGAACAATGAGAGCCATTACATTACATACTGTATTTTTTCATAAAACCGTCTCTTAATTTTCATAAAATTCTTATTATATTTTTAGTAGTTTATTTTACGTTTATATTTGGACGAGGGGATTTGTTTCGTTACTGAATAACCATTTTCGCAGTGGGAAGCATGTAGGAGAGTATATTTCAAGAGAGATGTAGGGCGCCGAAAGCGTAGTAAAATGCACGTAAATGTTGAAGTGTATACAATATACAGAACTCCATTCAAGCAGGCTTATAAGATAGTAATCTCACTTTTTTTGTTATTTTTACCATACTACTTTAATTAGGGTTATCCGCCTTGAGTATGCATTATCCTTATAAATTGGTATTTCATAGCGACATAATAGCTTTTTCCTGTAATTTTGGTCCTCATGTTGTTCAACTTTACCATATCTTTCCTTGTCATCCTTCTATGTATTAACTTTTGCTGTAGATTAAGAATACGGAGACACTATTTCGATGATTTCCAGGTAAAATCAATAAATTCACAGTGAAAGAATAACATCTAAGGAACTTCAATATTAGCGCAATATGGTAGAAAGAGTTCAATCAGTATGCCTGAACTGAAAGAATACAGTAGAACTACAACAATTATACTGTCATTGTTGTGTAATCTACCGTACAGGAAGCAATTATACTCAGTATCAACCCTCTCCCAAAGTAGTTTTGTGCCACATTATTGTAAATACCGCTCCCCTCGGTGTCCTAACGCTCTTGTACGTTGCCTAATTATAGTTGCAATAAAATTCCTAAACTAATTCGCAAAAGTGTCTTCAGCTCCCTAATCACCAGTGCTACTCTTCTTTCGGGAGATTATTAAATATTCCCTCCGCAAGCATGCCTAATAAAGTAGAATATCGCCAATAGTTTAGTGTTTTTTATGCTGTTACGAGTTTATTGTGCACATAAGACAACGCACACATATATTATATATGTATTGCATTTATGCTCCGCTCTTGTTAATCTGCGCGTGAAATACCCAAAATGACAAATATTTGCAGGCACGGAAAAGCTGAAGCTGTTGGCATACATGAAAAAAACTCTTAAATCATTTTATGGTTACCCCATATAGTCAATCTGTACGGTTTATTTATCTTTAATAGAACTGGAAAGTCATTCATCTAAAAAAAAAAAAAAAAAAAAGCATGCTAATTTTTTCTAGTACGCGAAATTCTCCCTTCTTTTGTTATCAATGTTCCATATTCCACCATAACGAGGCGCTGTAACCAAGTGCTGATCAAAAGCTAATTTTACGAAGTGTACACTATTTAGTGTGCACTCCATTTGTAGACTTCGAGTATGCATCCTCGAAGTGTGCACTATGCACTTTTGGACACGGCCTTAGTTCCAAACATGTTTTCCACAAACTGTCTTTGGTCTTAGCTTAATGTGCAAAACACCGGATATTCCCAAGCCTGTAGTTGATAATGAACTAAGTGATTTCACTTCAGAGAAAGATAAACTCCAACATATTCCCCAACTCAGAATCCAATACATGATAAACATCAGGGATTGCTCCAAACTTCTGAGGGTAATGTCTCATCCCAAAAGAACATTACTAAGATTTTGTCAACATCTAAAACTGAGCGTCACGCCATCACGGAAAATAATTTTCAGGAATATTTCCAGAAGTGGAAACACCGTTGAAATCTGTGTGTTCATTCAGCAGGGGCCTACTTTGAAGGAGATCCATCACAATAGCCTGTAAGTACTGCCATTTTTAAATTACAGGCCAAGTCTTAAAACGTTCCAATCACACTTTTTGTTGCACACTTGCTTATTATGTTTCCAATTTTGTTCTTCTAATATTGATTTCAAAACCTATCCTGCAAATCCTGAGAATTTGTAAGTGGCGATATTATGTTCAGATACTTACAATATGACCGTTTTTCCTATTGTAACAAAACAGTTAATAAACCGTAACTAGGATTTGAAGCTTTTCTGGCGGCGTATATGATAAAGTTCTTCTCGGGCAATCAGCCAGGTGAAAACTGGTGGATAGGCCAACGTTTCGAGAGCTGTCATCGTTCTCATCATCAGGGCAATTATGTAGAGATCAGCGGATATAAGTAATATATACTCTGGGCTGGAGAAAATGCTGGTTTCTGATTGGCTGAGAATGCTGGTTCCTGATTGGCTGGTTCAATCTGAAAAACTGGAGCTGTGATTGGCTGGCTATGTTCCGTAGTCCGTGCTATTGATTGGCTGAGGGTTATCTGGATGTTTGTGTGTCGTTTTCTTTGCTGTGGTACTGATGACCGGGTTCCACAGGGGGCTGAGTTGAAATCCAGTGTCTCTATTAACGTTGTTCGGTTCATGAACTATGGCAAGAGATTCGGCTACTATCCTGGTCCAGTAACTTATGCTCTTGGTAATGATGGATGTGTCCTTAAATAAATCTTTATGGCCATCTGTTAAACTGTGTTCAGCTAAACCTGATTTTTCTGGATGGAATCATCTAATGTAATTTTCATGTTCTCTGCAACGTTGTTCAATGGTGCGTCCTGTTTGTCTTATATAAGCCTTTCCGCATTCACAGGGTATACAATACACGCCTTGTGTCTTTAAGCCCAAGTCATCTTTGATCGGGCGAAGTAAGTTCCTGATTTTTGGTGGCGGTTTGTGTATGGTCTTAATGTTGTGTTTTTTCAGAATCCGGGAGATCTTTCCAGAAAGTTGTCCAGTGTATGGTAAAACTGCTATACTCAATGGTTCTTCAGTTTCTTTTTTGGATTTGCTCTGTTCAGAAAAGGTCCTTTTCAGGGCCAAACTGATATGCTTCTTGTAATTATTCTGGAGTAGCGTCTTCTTGAGATGATCCAGTTCCCGAGGGAGGGATTCTTCGTCTGAGATGTCTTTCGCTCTATGTGCTAGTGTGCTGATGACGGTGTTTCGCTGTGACTTATGATGAAAACTGTTGCCATTGAGATAGAGGTCAGTGTGAGTAGGTTTCCTGTAGACGCTATGGCCAAGACTACCATCGGGCTTCCGGCGGATGAGAATGTCCAGGAACGGCAAGCATCCGTCCTTTTCAATCTCCATTGTGAACTTGATATTACTATGTTATTTATTAAGGAATTCTAGGAATAAATGCAGTGTCTTCTCCCCGTGAGGCCAGATGACAAACGTATCATCTACGAATCTATAAAAACATGACGGCTTGAAAGGTGTCAGTTCTAATGCTTTTCGCTCAAAATCTTCCATAAAGAAATTCGCAACTGCTGGTGAAAGTGGTGATCCCATGGCGACTCCATCCGTTTGTTCATAGTACTGTCCATCATATAGAAAGTATGTTGAAGTTAAGGGATTCTGAATAATTCCACAATTTCCGGTGTGAAGTGTTCACTAAGTAGGAGTAACGTATCTTGAACTGGATTGTTCACCAAGGTTCACCAAGGTTAAGAACTTATTGTAATAAGTCTGAAAATTTGTAGAAAGTTGTGTGTAAAAACTAATTGACTCACCTCGTAGTGCACGTAGGCCCTGACCATTCATGTAGTTTGTATGGACCCTCTATGGAGGGCTGGATCTACGAAATATTGCGCCCGGGGCAAAGAAGTTTTTCTGGTGCCCCATTCCTCCCAAGTCTAATTATTTATGATAGGAATTGGAACAAGTCTTAAGTTAAAGTATATATTTTAAAAATTTTAAACTATCATTCCCCCCTTTTATAACTTTTACTGGAATTTGTATAAACATACGAGCTTAAAACCAATGACGAAAGCATATCCAAAAGTTGCAAAGTAAAAAGTATAAAAAATCATTTTATCATTTAATCGAAACACAAACCGATGCATTATGTAATGTTTGTGTTTTATTTATATTAAATATTTATGATATTTTAAAAACAAATTCTGAAACCGGTTCCTTTGTTGAAGCTTATTTATTCCGAAAATAAAATACTGAAAACAAAATTCTCAAGATTTTCCACATAAGAAATACATAGTTGTAGAAGATGTAGTTTTGTTACATACATGTGTTGGGACCTATTGTGAAATGTCCTTCAGATTTTAACGCAAAGTAATATTAGTGTTGTAATAGAAAAATACAAAATAAATACATAACAATTCAAAAAAGCTATAAAGGTAACCAAGAAAATTCTATTGCTTTTTCTGAAGGTCTGTGTTCCATTGGCCCTCATACCGTGAGTTGAATGCGAAGAACAGTGATAGAGCATTCACCTCTGATGCATGGGGTCTCTGGTTCGATTCCAACTCGCGCCAAGTGAACTTTGTGGTAGACAAACACCGTGTATGGGGGTTTCCTCGGGTACTCCCGTTTCCTCCCACTTTCTTCATCACTCATTTCTCATCACCATCTCCTTTAGCCTAACCGCCATAACTGTGGGATTTAAAACTCAAAGATTTCATTTGAATGCGAATAGAGAAAAGGCGAAGGTCAGTTGTTGGTGTGGGCATATCCAACATACTACCTGGTTGTGGCAGTACAGTTACACCGTGAACTTGCGTAAGGACAGAGCGAACATGAAACTTCCACAGAGCGTCATAAAGGCGTGTATGCTGTGCGAGTTCAAACTGGTGTCAAATGCCGCTGCAACGGGGCGAAAGATATGCCAGGCCTTTGGGGATGGGTGTCGTGCAAGCGGTGGTTTAACAAGTTTAAGGACGGTGAAGAAACATTCAAAGACGCACCACGTCCCGGAAGACCAACACATTGAAGATATTCAGGCAGTAATTGAGGCGAACAGTAGCCACACATGTGAGAAACTGTGACTACAATTCAGTGTGAGTGGAGAAACCATTCGGCAGCATTTCCATCAACTTGGGAAGCTCTACAATCTGAGTCGATGGGTCCCATATGATTTGACTCCGGGCCAGAAAGCAACGCAAGCAGGCACCTGTGTTTCTTTGCTTCTTCGTCTGAGGAAGGAGCCATTTCTGGACAAAGTGTTGACATGTGATAAGAAGTGGGTCCTGTACGAAGCTCCACGGCGCCGTCATTATTGGTTAGCATCCCATGAACCGGTTCCAAAACAGCCGAAACCAGCACTGAACCAGAAGAAGGTCCTCCTGTTGTTAGTGGACTGCTCGCAGCATCGTGCATCAGGAACTGCTAACAGCTGGTCAGAGCATCAATGCAAATATGTACGGTCAGCAGTTGAGGCGTGTTCAAGAAAGACTCAAAACTCTGGACTCTGAATCGCAAAGAGGTCCTCCTGTTACAGGACAACGTTAAGCCCCACGTGGCTAGGATGGTCCGGGACACCATTCTACGCCTTGGATGAGAAACACTATTGCATCCATCATACTCCCCAGACATTGCACCGTCGGATTATCAGCTGTTCCATTCCTTGCACAATCACCTTAGAGGACGCCAGTTCAAATCCCTAGCAGAGATGCAAAATGCACTTGATACCTTGTTCGCTTCACGGCTCACTAAGTTCTACTTCGATGGAATCGATGGCCTTCCAGAACGTTGGCAGAAGTCGTCGATGGTGATGGGAACTATTTTTGATGTGTGGGCTTTCCATCTGTGTGTAAATAATTCTTCTAGTAATATGCTTAAGTTTAAGGTAGATAGTTACACACATTTCACATCCATTTATATGTAACAATAAATACCGGACCGGACTTATATTTCGGTCTCTTTCAGTCTTTACTTACATATGGCATAATCTTCTGGGGAAATTCTCGAAAAAGTAATATGTTGTTTGTAATACAAAAAAGGCTTTTAAGAACTATAGCAGGGGCCAAAATAAACGACCCATGTAGGCCAATATTTAAGGAATTTAAAATTTTGCCGTTACCCTCTCTTTACATGTTTCGATTGCTGCTCTTCGTCAAAAACAACATTGACTTATTTAACACACCATCAACACATAAATATGATACCAGGCGCAAGGATAAAATCCCCAGCAAACAGCACTTCACTAAGTTATATGAAAGGAATCCAATGTTTATGGGTTCTATATTGTACAATAAACTACCTCAGAATATTCGAAGGACAGAACAAAAAGGAGAGTTCAAGAGGTTAATGAAAACCTATATGTTGCAGCACTGTTTTTATTCTGTAAACGAATTTTTAGATATGTAAGTGAATTTGTCTATTGATAGTTTTGGGTAGCATAGTAGTTTAATTCAATTGTCTATTGATAGTTTTGGAAATATATTGTTATGTAATGCTTTTATATCGTAGATGTAGCATAGTAGTTTATTTCAATAGGTATGTATTTGTCATTACTACGTGTTTTATATATTTGTACCCTTGACGAGTCTTATTCATACGCACGTAATCGTGCAATATGTATGACTAAAAAGACGAAATAAATGAATGAATGAATGAATGAATGAATATAGAGAACAAGTACTTTTCTTTATAGTACACGCAAAAAAAAAAAAGAAAGGTTACTAGTAAACAAGAAAAAGGTGGACAGTAACCAAGTTAGTTTGTCAATATATAGACAACAGAGTCGTGTGTCCCAGCTGCCAAGCCAAAAAGGTTAACGAGAGAAGGTGATCGTAACCTTGCGTTACAGGTTAACATTGCTAGGTTACAGTTTAATAACTCACAGGGGTACGCTAACCGATCACGTAGTTACCACTATCAATCATACCCTGTAACCTTGTTAGTATGTTGGAATAACCGACTGCTCGGTTAACGAAACAGGGTGCGACAACTTTCTAACCGTGTATTTCGATTAGTATAACTTATTTAAGCTGGATCGCTAGTCACCATTAGGGTAAAACTTTCTCAATAGATGGCAGAGCACATTGCGACAAATGCGATGTTGCCACATGAGTTACGGATAGAAAAGTGTTTAGACACGATCACATTTTATACATGATTTACTACAAAGAGAAATGAGAGCTTTTATTTCCATTTTACTCAATACTACCTGCTTTAAAATGTGAATTAATTATATTCGTGGATCAAAAGTGATGTTTTCAACTCATAAAACGTTATGCGTATATTTCTCTCAAACTAGATATCTTTAGGGCGCAGATTAAGAAATCGTATACTAATACAAAATCATTACATAAATTTCATCTTTTGAACCGAACACACTCTCAGTATGCTCAAAAATGGTATTTTATAAGCGTAGTTGCCATCCTTAGTGTAGCTCTACTTTAGAGGCTTAATTTTCATGGTTAAAATAACAGCGTTTTCTGGTGAAAGCGCAAGTTAATTTGCATTTAGAGAAAAATTATATTTTTATGGTAATTGTTTCTCAGAAAATGGCAGTGAAACTTTATACATTTATTTATAACTAAATGTCTCTACGGTGCAGATTAAGAATATGTGTACAAATATAAAATCATTACCTGGGTACGTAGGACAAAACAGATTCTTAGTACATTCAAAAATGGCATTTTATAAGCGAATTTGCAATCCCCGGAGCTGCTTTAGTTTAGAGTCTTAAATTTCATGGCTAATATTCTAGCGTTTTCTGGCCAAAATACGGCTTAAACTGCGTTAAATGAAAACTGTTACCAACTTATACTAGGTTGCTTACTTACACAGGCAGATTTGTTCCACAATCCAGGTGGAATGAGGAATCTGAGACTTATAGGGCCTTATGCAGAGTCGTTTTGGCGTATGGTTTGCATCATACTAAAAACCTGATTACTGCAGGAAACATATTTTAGTCGAAGGCTTTAGTATGGCAGGCACTAATCACGCATCAGAACGATTCTGTATAAGACCCGTAGTGAGTAAAGCTACGCGATTAGCACGGGTGTTAGGGTGCCGAAAGCGTTATTTGAAATTCTCTAGTTTAATATTTCACGATTATATTCCGAATCTAAAAGAAGCAGTGATGGTGACTATCGAAATGGTGGACTGAAGGAAGTGGGAAAACATCGAGAAAATCCACGCACATTATGTGTCCTACATAAAGTCGTCCTGACGAGAAGTGCGATCGAACCAGTGATCTCGTACGCCAGAGGTGATCTATCTACCGAGCTATTTACAGCTAATTTTATTAAAAACTACTAGTATATTTAACCTACTTTATTTCTCCAAGTGTTTTGCAAGTACTTGTTTTTGCAAGTACTTCATACAACACATGATCTTCTACAGTAACAAGCTCAGGTATGAATTCTCTAATTGTTGTTTATAGTAGCATATATTCAAAACAGTTTCACGCTATATTTCAGTATGGTTCATACTTCATACCATACACACCTGAAGATAATAATAGTTCCGAACAAGAATACTTTTATCCAGAAACACCCACAGGATTTTTCCAACGGCGAGAAAGGGACAAAAGCCCGACATACATTGATGCGCATAACGCTTAATGCAAAACAGTTATTATTGAGGCATATTACATAACTTTGTGGACTACATTAAATAGGCCTGGTTGTAACCAAATATAATGTGCCTTCACCTGTGTTTCTGGATAAAAGGGTTTTAAAACAACCAGAAACACCTTTCGAAGATGCAGGGAAAAGCGATTGCCACCTTACCTCCGATGCGGGAACCCATCGCTTTATCGTTGACAGAGTATATTGCTTTTGTTCAATGGTGTCATTAACCTGGTTCACCCAAACTGGTTATTAAATTTTTTCAGGTTCTTGGAACGGGTTGTTAAATTTGTATCTCCACTTCCATATCCAGTACTTACGGAAATAACAATTTTCCAGTGTTACAAAGACAGTTTTAAAAAACTGTTTTTTTAAAAAAGAAAACATTGAGCGCGTATGAAACACATGAATTTCATTTTTCTACACAATCCACTCTACGCTCAATACAAGTTTTCCATTAGTTACAAAGTGTTTCTGAAAAGTTTTTTCTTTGATTGGTTACGCAACCAGTCATACACCATTTGTTGCACCTCTTCATCAGAGTGCAACTTCTTTCTTTCTAGTGCCTCTTTAGGAGATACAAATATGTGAAAACCACTGAGGCGAGATTCGGTACGCAATGTGGATGAGGTAGACACTCGAAATGAAGATTTTCAATGATCGCAGCCATTGCACAGGCAGTAGTATGAGGCCGAGTGTAGTTATGTTGTAGAAGGAAATTTGTTGCTAGAAGTCCGTGTCTCTTCGTATAACAGGTATATTTTTGGAGACCGGAATACAAGATATTATTTCTTAGGCTCCCTAGGCTCTAATGCTCTAAAATGACACCCTTACGGCCCCAGAAGAAAGTTAATACTTTCCTGTAGATGATTGTGTCCGATAATTGATACTGCCATTGCATGCTCGCTTCCTTACTTCCGGAATGTAATAGTGCACCCATATTTCATATCCAGTAATGAATCTCTTCTGAAAGTCACTACCTTCTCGTTTGCGGCGTGGCAAAATCTCGTCACACATCAACACATTGCTGCTTCAGTTTGTCTATCAGCTGGCGTGATATCATCCTAGCGCATACACTCCGAAATCTGAGTACAGCGTGGATAATGTTACAGATTGAACTGTGACTTATGAAAATGATTGTAGCTACTTCATCCTATCACTCTGCATTGCCTTTTATCACACTTTCAATTTACATAGAGCAAAGACGGCAAGCGATAACAAGAAATTATTTGTAGGCATAGATTCAGCGTTCCAAGCATGGGTTCCATCTCCGCTCCTTATTCTTATGTTGAAACCGCAAGTGGTAAACGTATCACTTACGGTCAGAATATTGGATCAATAAGAGCTAGACATAGAGCACTCTGTTCTGGTGGGTGAGGTTTTGGCTGGATCCCAGCACGCGCGAAGTGGGCTTTGTGGTGGACAAACCATATGTGGGGTTTCCTCCGGGCCCCTACCTTTCTTTCATTCAACCATTTAATTCGTTGTCATCATCACCGTCTACCTTTCCTTCGAAGTACAGGGTGTCCGAGAAGTCCTTCCCTGATTACAGAAATTGATAACTCAGGCTAGAAATAAGATAGAAATATGAAACTGGTGTTGAATTGTTTACAAACTATAAAAAAGTTTTTGTCTGTGTTAGGTTTGTTCTGTTTTACCAAGTCTCAATTTTTTGGGGACATTTCCTGGGCGAATGATTGGTCGTGATGGACCAACAGCTTGGCCTCCACGCTCTCCTGACATAACCCCATTAGACTTCTTTTTAGGGGGTTATGTCAAGGATGAGGTCTACCGAACACGTGTACCAGATCTTTAAACCCTGCAGCAACGAATAACCACAGTCGTTGCATCGATCCCTCCAGTGATGTTGGCTAATGTGTGGATGGAAATTGAATATCGCCTAGATGTGCTACGTGCTACCAAGGGTGCTCATGTGGAAGTGTACTGATGTGACCAAAACTTTTATAAGTTGTAAACAATTCAACACCAGTTTCATCAAAAGAGACACTGACCAAAGCTTAAAACTTTATTTTAAATTATAATTTGTAACTGTTTCGGATATCTAGCATATCCTTCTTCAGACACAATCGAAATTAATGAAAATACAGACATATATATAAATGTTGTTATAACAGAGTTTAAATTCTTTAACCGTCGTATATATATCCATTGTTATAAAAAATTTAAATTCTTTTAACAGTCATATATAGAGTCATTGTTGTACTTTTTTATTTTTATTTATTTATTTATTTATTTATTTATTTATTTTTCTTATTCACCGAATCCTTCAGCCAATCCTATAAGTCTTCGTGTTCACTTTCCAATTCATCACGAAGACTTATAGGATTGGCTGAAGGATTCGGTAAATAAGAAAAATAAATAAATAAATAAAAATAAAAAAGTACAACAATGACTCTATATATGACTGTTAAAAGAATTTAAATTTTTTATAACAATGGATATATATACGACGGTTAAAGAATTTAAACTCTGTTATAACAACATTTATATATATGTCTGTATTTTCATTAATTTCGATTGTGTCTGAAGAAGGATATGCTAGATATCCGAAACAGTTACAAATTATAATTTAAAATAAAGTTTTAAGCTTTGGTCAGTGTCTCTTTTGTTAAAACAATTAATCCAAAGCCATGAATAATCTTACCAGTTTCATATCTTATTTCTAGCCTGAGTTATCAATTTCTGTAATCAGGGAAGGACTTCTCGGACACCCTGTACAATGATAGGACGTTACAGAAAAAAAACAAAAAAAATGTTTCTCGGTTAGGCCATGTAGGCTAAACGAGACGGTGATAATAAGAATGAATGAAATGGTAGAATGAGAAAAGTAGGAGAACATGGGAAACCCGGAGAAAACCCACACACACATAAAGCCCACCTGGCAAAGATGAGATCGAACCAGAGACATCACGTATAAAATGACAATGCTCTACCACGGAGCCGCTGCAGCTCCGAGTAGAAGAAGTATTTGCATTTCTACAGGAGTCGTTGCGTTTTTGAACTGAAGCTATATGTACTTTCTTTTCTCTATAGGAAAAAAATTAAAGCTGTAGGTTTTATGATTTTTTTAAATACTAACTGGGGAATGTCGCGGGTTATTACTCTGGCTTCGTATCGATATTATGCTCAGTCGACGCCATTTTACATATAAAACAATTAGGCAACCGGCGAAATCCTCAATCCCAAGCGGATTCGAATTACGAGCGTTAAAAGTTCAAAATTGAACAGATTTTGCAGAAAGTTTGAAGTACCATTTCTTGAGATAAATGCTTCAGTTTTAGTAGCACGAGATTTTCTTGGGCGCCCAACACAGTGGTAAGATCAAAACGTACGCATTTTCTAAGATAAGGGCAATTATTTGGAAGAAGGTGGAGGCTTATGGCGTCTTACACCTCGCAAATTGCCTCCCATTTGGTATACTGGACCAATAGGCTAATAAAATGTATTTGCTACCCCTATTCGTCTGTAGTGTCATTCAAATATTACTTTCCTGTGTGATCACCTTCAAATTGAACAATAACATTAGTCTCGGAAACGCTTTGCCAGGCGTGCAAAATTTAATAAAGAACGTCGTGTACGATGATCTTTATTGTAGTGTTTTTCCCTTTTCTGTAGTTAGGAGTGAGACCAATATTTTCTCAAAACGCTCTGTCACCAATATGTTGTTTTATCCGGATCAGCTGTTCAGCAAAAAAATGCATAGGAGAGCACTACAACACAGTATCCTATATGGAAAACGAAAATCAGGTTATTGTTAAATATGAAGTTGAATCAAATAAATTATCCACTACAGGCTGGCATTGACAGTGAATACCAATATTAATTTATACCACCGGCATTTTATTTGTGGTTAATCATGCGTAAATGGCGATCCAAAGAGCTCGCGCAGCACCAGAGAGGCCTGCCGCGGAACAAGCCTGAGTGGTACTCCGACCCTATCGGCCTATGCTTATGCATTGCAGAATACGGTGTTCTAATACATCATCGGTAGCCATGTGCTTAATTTTCAGTGAATTGGAATGTCGATTATGGGAAAATATTGGCCCAACTCCAAGGAATATTATAAGACATTCAACGACAAACTAGGCAAAAAAAAAAAAAAAAAAAAAAAGCTAACGGGAATGTGTGCTTAAAGTTGTGAACAGGTAGTTTTTATTCTCGAGAAAACCGCTGTTTTGCACACATCATCGCTAGACGATTGTTTGTTTTTTGGCCACATTTCTCGCGGAATACCGTAAAATATTGCCAGAAGTTTGGTCACTATTTTCAAACAATCGTCATTAAAATCCGTGGAAATTTTTTTTTTAAAAAAATGGCTAGTGGTGAAATATTGAAACACTGTCCTCCACAATGGGATTTCTCGGGGTACTCCCGTTTACTCCATTCACCTCATTCCATCTATTCTTCCATCATCATTCACTTGCCTTAATCATCGTCTTCCTTAGCCTAAAGGGCATACTCGTTTGAATGTTAAACTGAAATGTTTAACTTTTTCCATAATACACGAAGACCGGCTGGGTTGGGAGTCCCGTTCACGTTAGTTCCGCGGAAAAGCGTTTCGAAGACATATGTAATTATTCAGTGTTAAGGTAGCCACACAGGAAAGTGACATTCAAATGACAATAGAGTAGAATAGGAGTGGCAAGTAAATTTTATTAGCCTACTGACCCGGTGTGCCAAACAGTTGGCAATTTGCAAGTTGTAAAACGCCATTACCCTTCAAGCTTAAACCTCTCCCCAATAAGTTCGCTTATCTTGCAAAATGCATACATTCTGACCCCATCATTCTGTCGAGCACCCAAGAAAACACCCCAGTACCAAAACTGAAGCGTGTATCTCAAAAAATGGTTACTTCAAAAATTTTCAGAACTGTTCAATTTTGAACTTTTAACGCTCATAATTCGAACACGCTTGCAATTGAGGATTTCTCCGGCCACCTAATTCTTTTATATGTAAAAAGGAGTCGACTGAACATAGAATCAATATGAAGTCAGAGTAACACCCCACGACCTTCCCTAGTAAGCGAAATGAATTAGTATTTTCCACTAACGGGTTCAGGCAACTATTCGTGTACATACGAAAGCTCAAAAACATAAATAAATTATTTTCAAGAAGATTTTACCTAAGCAAATTAAATTTCGTAAAAAATGAAAGAAAGAAAAGAAAAAAAGAAAGAACACATATTACATATTTAACGTTCAAAATGATAGTCAAAATAAACTATCTTTATATTATACGTGTGTATAATATTTACGTGGCAACAAACAGTTAAAAATTGAAAAGCGCTTAGCTGTTTCTTAAAATTATTCTCCCTTTCTCTTCGCCTCCTTTGGCTCTTCGACCTTTTATTTTGAGTTGGATTCTTTTTTCTTTTATATGATTCCTCCCGTTTCCCCATTTTAAACGTTTATTAATTATAATAGTAGTTTTGTCACAATTCACAGGTTCCGCTTCTGGACGTCAAACGCTAACAAGGAATTGCCCTACTACTGTGGCTGCAACAGCACACATACAAATTTGGCAACGAAGCACTATGACGTCCTGCGCAAGCATGTGATTTAGCCGCTAAAACTATTTCCTTAAACTTAGAATAATACTTGGATAAAATGTAAAACATAACACAAAAACCGGTCATATAATATCCATATTCCGTAAACAGATAACTACTTGTAAAATAATTTATGCTTATAAGTAAAAATTTCATAAAACTGAGCACAGGAGTAGCAAGATCTAACAGCAAGCGCCATCTTGCGTACTCATCTTAAAACTCATCAAGGTTTCCTCTTATATGTTACTTGTTTAGATAACAGAATACATAAGCACAGGGAATAGTATCTTATGTTGTAGCTAACGCATAACTCTATTTTATAGTGCAATACTTATAATATGTGCCACTTCGTTACGCATTGGTTAAGGCAATAAACTAATGCTTATACTGACTTCCGGGTGGTGATCCACCTTAATAAATAACAGTAACAGATATTCACTCATCCACGAGCACATCAAAAAATACAATACTAAAATAGATAATAACTACCTAAATTTACTTTTTTTTTTGTCATCCCGTTTAAAGGGTAACGCCCTACCCTTATAAGCCACCAATATCACAAGTATTTAACAACTAATGGGTCGTTTACACTTGGTCGATTTAGTCGCACGACTAAATCGACTCGCTGCATTTGCCACTAAATCGAAGCAACTAGGCCGAATAAGATCGATGGATGTGTTCAATTATTTCAACCACAGAAAATAGAACGTCTTTCAATTCAGTTCCAGTCGATTAGTCGCCTTCGATCAACAAGCGATTAAGTTGAAGTCCCGTTTACACGGTCGATTAAGTTGAAAGTGACGTCAATTCAATTTTTTTTTTTGCCTGCTAGCAATTGCTAGCAACTACCCGAAGAGGGTTACGCCCTCTGTAGGGGAAGAGAGGTAGATGTACTATTGTAATATATGGAAACAATAGATGGGCTATGGGTGGTTAAAGAAGCATTTTTATTATCAAGCAATTCAGGTCATTATGGTTTTAAGAACCATAATCATGAGGTTGGTTTAAGGTTTAGATGTGAAAGAGCATCAAAGCAGATGGATGAGAGCAGATGAGAATGAAGTGCAGTTGACATCACAACACATAGGTTTTGTTAGTATGACAAATGCGTGTTATCTTCTCGCCTAGGGGCGACGCTAGGCATTGATGAAGACAAGGGTGCCCTGTTAAAACGGTAGGTGTTACGGTGCATATGATGGCCAGATATGAGGGAGATGAGCATCTGAAGAATATGGTTCGTAGTAACGACTGTCAGGGTGGTCAGGGGGAATAGTGTAGCGGTAGAGAGTAAGCAGTAATGAAAGCGGAGGAATGAAAGCAGCAGAGGGGGAGAGATTACGGGCGTGTTCTTCAAATGTTTGCTGTAAAAGTGGATGGTTGGACTGCAGACGGCGGGTAATATATTTTGTGCGAAGTGTTTCCAGATGATAGAGGATGTGTGGAAACGTAAGCCGATCATAGAGGTCCCGAGTTGGACTGGGCAACTTAATTCGAAAGGCGATGCGCAAGGCATGTCGTTCAAGGATTCGTAGTTTCTCATAGTATGATGGTGGTGCAGATAACCAGGCGGTGAAACCATAAACAAGTATGGGTCGCAGAAAAACTTTATAGGTGTTCAGGATGGTAGTCGCAGAGAGTCCCCAGGTTGTTCCAGTAAGACTTTTCAGCAAATTGAGACGACTATATGCCTTTTTTGCGATAGCTTGTAAATGGGCCGACCACGTAAGGCGGTGATCGAAAGTAAGGCCAAGATATTTGACAGCACAAGAAGGTTTGAGAGGTACATCTTGAACAGTAAGATTCAAGAGACGAGGATTACGGTGAATACGAGAACGGTGTTTCGGTGATAGGAATACAATAGCTTGCGTTTTCGTCGGATTTATTTTCAAGCGCCAGTGAGAGCACCAGTCGACAAAGGTATTGATAGCATCTTGTAAGGCCAAATTAAGTTGGTGGATAGTTTTACCAGTGGCGAGCAGTGCAGTGTCGTCTGCATACTGAAAGAATTGTACTGTAGCTGGAACAGCAGGAAAGTCGGCAACATATAGAATGTACAGTAAGGGTGACAAAGCCGATCCTTGTGGAACCCCAGAATGAAGAAAAATTGGAAAGGAGTAACTGAAATTAACATAGACGTAGGCCAGGCGACAAGTGAGAAAATTAAAAATGAAGCGGAGATAGGCAATAGGCAATCTGAGTTGCTTCAGTTTATAAATAAGAGCTGGATGCCAGACCTTATCGAATGCCTTTTCCAAGTCAAATAGGACCAAGCAAGATGGATGTCCTGTGTTAAAATGGTTGTAGATGGAATTAGTAAGGCGAAGTAGTTGATCGTTGATGCTGAAAGAGGGTCTAAAACCAGCTTGTTCAAGAGGAAGACTGTTGTGTAGTGCCAGATAGCAGTGAAGACGTTTGACAACGATACGCTCCAGAATTTTGCAAAATGTTGATGTTAATTGAATGGGACGATAAGAGCTGACAGTGTGAGCAGGTTTGCCTGGTTTGAGAAACATGAGAGTCTTGGATGTTTTCCAGTCGACAGGGACATAGCCAGTACGAAGAATAAATGTATATATAAGAGAAAGCAAATATAAAACAGTATAGGGGCTTTCTCGAACGTGCCTGTATGTAATAGAGTCTATACCAGGAGCTGTGTTACGCCTATGAGCAACAACAGAAGTAATGTCAGATATCAAGACTGGCTCAGTAAGAGGGTTGTTCTCGGGAAGAGTATGTTGAATATTTGGTTGTAAATGTGGAGAGTCCAGATGGAGCCTGTCGACGGGATGAGGATGATGAGGTAAATCAGGTGTCAGTGGTGTAAATATTTCCTGAAGGTAATGTGCAAAAGCATTAGCCTTGTCAGTATCGGTATGAAGAGGCGTATTATTGTCAATAAGAGGGTAAGTTGTACGAGTATTTTGCCCAGTGAGTTGCCGAAAACGCTTCCAATACTGCGTTGGATGAGAAAGAGAACCGAGATGATTGCAAGTTTTGATCCAGCTCCGTAGTTTGTAAGCTCTGAGATAGTTGTGAACGGTGCGTTGAAGTTGTCGGTGGTGATGCAGGGAGTCTAGGTTGCCAGTAGCGACGAAATCCCTATAAAACTGACGAGAACGTTTTATCAACGGCAGGTATTGTGGAGGCAAAGATGGTCGAAAGGCAGAAGTAGTAGATGTAGGAATGTATTTGGCAGTAGCATTTTGCATGACAGTAGTCAGAGATTCGAGACAATGATAGAGGTCTGATTCGGTACTTGGTGGCGATAGATCAGAAAGATTTTCTGTGAGATGCGATCGGTATGCAGTCCAATTTGCCTTATCATAACGATAGGTAGTTCGTGGAGGTATATCCTGAGCAGTAGCTGAACGAGTTGTAATAAGGAGTTTGATAGGAGCATGGTCGCTGCCAATGAGGTCAAGTACCTCAACAGAGCTACGATGAGAAATGTTGCTCGACACAATAACTATATCCGGGGTAGTCTGGCTAGAAGGCCTGGTAGGTTTCGGCAGTGGTAGTGTCACACCGGTAGTATGGCTAGTGATATAATTGAGAAACTGGTCTCGCTGAGTCGCCGGACGGCTATGTAAATTCACGTCTGCCATGATTATGTAGGTGCGAAAATTATTAGAGATGTATTGGAAGAAATTGTATGGAATATCATGACCAGGACGGATATACAAAGTTGCAACTGTTACATAGAGTTCTTTATAATATAAAGATGTGATAAGATGTTCAGGAATATTTTGTAAAACGGGTAAATGACTGCGAAATGGGATGGAAGGAGAAAACCCAATCGCTACTCCCCCGTTGGCTCGCCTGGCTGCTATGGTGCTATCCTGTCGTAACAATTGAAATCGAGGTATACGACATGTCATGTTGTGTGAGAGATGAGTCTCATTAAGCAGAAAGGCATGGATCTTTTCTTCAAGCAAAAGCGCTTCAAAGAGCGGCTTGTGCTGTGCCAGAGAACGTATGTTCAAAAACAAGAAGGAGAGCGCCATAATGCAATGAAGAGAGACATGGTGGCTTTTAAACCTCGGTTTCCAGTACATTTGAATGATAGTAAACATTATTGCCAGAATATGTGGGAGAGATGTTAACGTTGAAAATTGCCTTGGCTGCGTACTGAATTTGTTGAGCGATGTGGTTACGTAAGAATGGGTGAATGTTTTGTAAAGACAGAGTAAGAAATGTTAAAAGCTGATGGACAGTTACAGGCTGTTGAAGAGCGGGATTTGTAGGTGGTTGGATTTGTTCAGGTATGCGCAGTGGCACTACTGTTTCTGGTTTTGATGGCTCAGGAGCTGGTTTGGATCGGCATTTGTAACTATATGTTGGGTGTGAATTTTCTTGACATGTGGAGCACGTCGGAGGTGATTTCAAGTTAGTACAACTACGTGTAGGATGTGGGCCGGAACAGTAACCACACTTAAATGGGTTTCTGCACTGAGATGTAGAGTGTTGTCCATAGACCTGACAGCGCTCACAGCGAAGAGGTAATGGAGAAGAAGTCTTGGATGGTTCCACACGATGGCGCTGTTTGTAGATATATGCACCACGAGTTAGCAGGTCATCAATGGTCTGCTGTGAGTTTGTAAGTACGCGCACCATGTATGTCGGACCATGGTCGCCTTTGATCCGGATGCATTTGATGATAAGGTAGCCCTCTAACTTGAGTTCTTCGAGGATCTCATCGTCGGTATAACTCGGATCTACCCCACGAATAACTACAGAAAGAGTAGGTGTTTTCTTCGGCGGAGGTGGCTGTTTGGTACGTTGGTCACTGAGCTTGGTCATTGTAGATTGTTTTCCGAAAATCTCGAAACTGAACTTGTTCCGAATCGTACGGAGAAACTCTGGATCAGGTGTCTTGATAATCATTCCGTTCCTGGTCTTTATCATTTGAGTAATATTGACACGAGGCAGGTATTTAGTAATCTGAACGAAAAGAAGTTTTGTATTTGTGAATTTCGGGTCAAAGTTCTGAAGCAAATAAGAATAGATAGTAGGTCGACCCGGGGGCGGTAGATTAGGAAACTGGTTATCATCTCGAATATCAATATTCATGGAAGATTCAGAACTGGCGTCACTGATTTTATGTTGTCGTTTAGCAGGCGGTAGTTTTGTTGAAGCTACTGGTGAGCGGGAGCGAGCTGAAGAGCCCTGGCTGGTAGAGATCCGTTCCAATGAATGACATCTCCGGCGCACCGATTTCCCGGAAGAACAAGAGGGTTGCGGTACAACTGGTGGTAAACCGGAGTGTTGGCCACTCACAGGTTGAAATGCCATAAGGCACGTCTCGGTTGATGATAATCTTCGTACTGTAGTAAAGTGTAGTGGAAATAATGATGATGATGAAGAAGAAGAAATGATGTATGTATGATGAAGCTAAGCTTCCAAAAATCTTGTACACTAGTGTGTACGGTAAGGCAGTATCCACTCGGGTGAAACCCTTAATCTCTCTCACTCTCTCGCCCGTAACTAAGACCTGCCGTGCTTGCGTCCACAAGCACGTAATAATCTTAGCCTAGACTTGACAATGCAAGCAGTGCCTCCAGTGAGAAAGCTGGAAACCAGCGAAGTATGTCAATTCAACTGAATCGAACGCAAATCGACTAAATGTAAACGCCCCATAACAGTGAGAATTTGTTTGGGTGATACTCTTCCCTATAAGCAAAGACGTAAAAGGATTTTGATATTTGTACCGTAAAGCAACGTAAAACGCATTATGTTTCCTGAACACGTTACAAAATTATTGTTACGAATGTGTGAATTATTTGACGACAATTACATAACTAGTAGTGCTACCATCTAGTGTGGATATTTGTACTAGAAACATGTCACATAACATTTTATTCATTTAAATCTCAGAATATGCATAAACCTCCGTAAATAAACTTTCCTTCACATTTCTCTATTAATTTATGTAAAATCCATATTTTAATAACTGTTTTCCTATTCCTTCGGATGTATTCATAATTCTTAGAACTTTTCGTTCTTAAAATTGCAAATGGCGACCTTGCTGTTTGTACTTCTAATAATGCAGTGTTACCAGTAAACAAGTTTCGGAGGGTTCAATTTGCCTTGTGTGAAAATTGGTTGATAACAACACAGTGTTTTAAATTAAATTAACCTTCTTGAATTGGCTACCTTCTTCTAACCTATTTTATAGGTTAATAGCAACCAAACACTGGATTGTTTCTACACATTTTCTAGTAACCTTTCTTGATTGATTACCGGCGACCTCGTAAAATTAACCTTTTTTGTCTCAGAAGGTTTGTTACAAATTATTAACTGGTTCTAGCAGCTAAATTGTCCATTAACCCCCACTAGGTTACCACTTATTTTTCTCAGTGTATCTATTAATGACGGTATTCTTTATAATTCCCTTCTCGTTTTGTAACACACGCTCACAAAAATAGTGTTTTGGCTTTCTTTTATGCAAAGTCCTCAATATATTTTTCATAAGATGTTGATTGAACAAATGTTGCCAAGAGCCTTTCCTGTCCCATAGATGTACGTAAGTATGTTTTAATGAGTTTTAGTTTGCTGAAATTTCTTCCACAAGTTGCCACACTGCATAGAAGGATAAGAACAATTCTAAATGCCACTAAGGCGTTTGGACAGACACTTTGAAGGCCATTTTCGGTAATCATGTAGAGTATGTTCCTTGGGGTGGACTTCTTGAGCTCCGGCAAGAATACAATAGCCTGGCCATTAAGACTCTCAATTTCTACACATAATTCTACAGCATTCAAATTGTCTTGGTATTTCAAAGCGAGATTCGCGCACGATTTTTTCAGGTCCTCCGAAGACATTTCACACAATGAGCTTCCTCTCAGAAAACTGAAGTCCTTCTTTACTTTTTTGAGCCTGTCCATTCTACTAAAGAGTTCCTCCCGTAAGAGGTCAAGAATTCTGAAGAAAGATTGTCTAAGGCGATCCTCTTCAGTAAAAATCTTGTTTCATCCTCTCCTGACATTCTCTTCTTCTTCAAGATACACTTTTCCCTGAACTGATTTTCCACATCTATCAAATTAACGGTAATTTTCGCTTCCAACAGCCATCTGTCAAATCCATAATTCTGAACCTGGAGATTGTGTTCAAAAGATCAGATAACAAATCAAGAGACCTTTGTAAAGTAAAATCCTTATTCTCAGTGTTTCTTCCAGACTTATTTCTAGGGGACACTGCCCCTCCCACACACACACCGGAGGAGACCAAAAAATACATTTATAATATAATAATACGAATATTCGGATCCAAGAGGAACGGGAATGGGAAATTGCGGAAACTTCATAACGAGGAACTACTTAATTTATACGGTTTACCAGACAGTTAAGGTCATCAAATCTAGGAGGCTCAGATGGGCAGGTCATGTAGCCAGAATGGAAGAAAGTAGATATGCTCTCAAGTCTTAACTGGAACATCAATCGGAAAACGACCATTAGGAAAACCTAGACACAGACGGGAGGACATTATTAAGATGAATCTCACAGAAATAGGAATACAAAGTAGAAACTGGATCCAGTGGGCTAAGGGCAGAAATCAGTGGAGAGCTTTTGGGAACGTGGCCTTGAACCTCCGGGCTCCGTAGGTCATAGAGGTAGTTAGTTAGTTAGTTAATATAATAATAAATAGAATATTACCGCGTGAAAATAATATGTGCCTCTCCGAATACTAACTGTACCCCAAAGGAACGTTTTTTTTCTGAAAGAAACACTGCTTATTCTGTATTTCTTTGTTAACTCCATTTATTTCATGCAAAACTGAGTCCCAAAATACTAAATCAATTACAAATTTCAGATCTTTGATTGATTTCATTAAGTTTTAGGCAACTGATTTGACTTATGAATTAGAAGAAGTGGTTATAATTTTACCAAAGCGAGAACATTTTTCAGTTCAGATTTCCTCTCACTTTCTTCATTCCGCCAACCATCCCATCATCGTTCATACGGCCTTCCAAACTTACCAGCGTTAATCTTACCTCAAAATGGCGCCCCTACATGCTCTCAACCAGCTGCGCCCCGGGCAAATGCCCCGAATTCTCCCCCCGTAGATCCGGCCCTGGTTCTATGATTAATCCTGCAGGACCCTTCACGCCCCAGTCCAGCACTGTCCAAAACGTACAGTTTGCGTCACTGATATTATAAAGCAAAATACAGTATTACTTCGATTATCGCATTATGTCGGGCGTCATTCTGTATTACCGTCCGCAAACAATGAGGAGCGTAATATAATGTGAAACTTAAAAAAAAAAAAATAACTGCTATGCCTATTATCGCTAAGAAAAAACCAGATTTTGTGTTACATTGACCTAAAGTATTAAGGAATTCCACTCCTGGATAAAAATTTCCGAAATATCCATACTACTTTCTTTTATTGGTGTATCATAACAAGTTCTTTTCAAAAGTAGGCTCAGAAGAAGAAGAAAACCTTCCACTTATCTGTGTAGTAAACATAAATTAAAATCAAATGTAAACATAACAAAAAACAGCATGAGCGAAGGAAGGGGCGAAGATTTTGTTGAATATTTTCTGTTTTTTGAAGATCTAATAAATGGATACGCTCCTAATGACATTGAAACAGAAGAAAAACTGTCCAGTGCACTATGTTTTGTGCATGCAGTTATCGCTAAGTATGCTAAAGACTATATATGGCACAAGGAGACTGTAAATTTTAGTCTTGTTAAAACTACTGCAGGTAAAGTGGTTGACGGAGTTATAATAACATACTTCTGGAAAGCACTGTAAAATAATGTTTACTCTTGGAGTGGGAAACAAGTACGGTTGCATATAAATTTATCGATACAGGTTAAGAATAATCTCCAAAATACTAGGTTGTGATCCTGACTGAGTGATTATTGTTCGACATACGGTATGGACGTATTGCATAGGAAACTAGTGCATAAAACACGAAGTGCAAGGTTGCCACTAGAAACAAGTCGCAGGAATGCTATCTAGCCGGGTCGTGGCAGGAGCGCATAAGGGAGCCGAGCGTTAACGAGGGGGTGCGTCCGTAGGAAACAGGCGCGTCAGCGGCTGTGGGCATACTAATAAACGAGGATAATGGAAAAATACTCTATATGTCATAAAATGCATGGCTAATGTGTGGAACAGCTTTGAGGGAGAGGTCCATGTTCTGTTAAGGGGGTCCAAAAGTAACCTAACCTAACCTAATATAATGTTATATTATGTAATCAAACGAAAATCAATAGAAAGAAGTGCAGGAATTGCAAATTTCGTGTGGAAGAAATTACTGGATCCCCTTAACAGACTATTGACCGGGGGAGATACAAAATACCATCCAAAAAGTACCAAAATGTACTAAATTCGGTTAGATTAGATTAGGTTTTGGTTAGATGTTCGTCTTCTTTTCTGCAGTTTCAGTTCGTTTCCGCATTTACAACAAACTGTTCGCCTATTTGGTAGACCACGCCTTTCATACAATTTCAACAACACACACTCTTTATTTTTGTATAAGTCGATAAAACTCAAACACGATATGTCACAATATTGTCATTTACGCACCATTTTCAAACCATCCCTGTACCTAATCGCAAAATAAATTGTTATTAATTATGGTACATCATGATGAAGGGATTATATCCATATGGAATGCTTTTATAGTTACCTTATATGTTGCAGTAACTTTGTGGGATACCGAGCTATATGAGAAATAGATCGCAGTTTAACATTTTTAACATTGGATATGGATTTGAATTATATGCATTCCCGCTGCAAAGATGACAGCTATAATATCCTATGTAGCACGAGCTAGTTTTTTGGAACGGTAGTTTACAGGTAGCATGTTAATAATAGTACAACGTATGGAGCAAAATCAATATGTATCGTAAGATCTCATTCTTGTTCCTTCTTTTTCTTTTCAACGTAGATTCGAGCACTTATTTTTTCTATGCTGCTCTTTCAAAATTTAGTGTAGAAAAGTTTGATTATTGTGTACGTAACAGGTTTGAGATAAGGAATATACCCCTATTTGAAATCGGAAATATGTTTAATATCTCTATCTACATTTTTCACAGTGGCAGCAACCAAGCGCATTGTAGCCCCTTAATCAACCACGAAAGTTGCCAAGTATGAAAAAATTAAAGTTACTGTTGTTTTTATTATTATTTTTAAATATTTGATATGTATGGAACAGACGGGTCAAGCACAAGGTATTTTAAAGGTAGAAAGCAAATTAAAATCGCAAGTTCTGAATTTACAAATGATAAGTAGTATTATATTGTATTATAATATGTAAGTGTTAAAATGTCTACTTTTCTAGTATACTTCATATTTTTTCCAGATCTTCCTTGTCCTCACCTTCATGGTGTTACACGATTTGGAGACAACATTGAAGATGAGTGGTTTATTGTGTTCTTGCTCTTTGAACTATCCAAACAGCTAAAAGGTCTTATTATAAGGTATGATATGACAACTATTCTTGAAAGAGCTGGAATCGTAAATTTAATTTTGTGGTAGGTGCCATTCATGGATGTTTATTGTTAAAAGTGGTAAAACTTATCGCAATTTGTGACGGAAATGTTGGTTGAGTTCGAATTTAATGTTCCTTTTTAGAACTGAGGGTATGTAACACAAAACCTGCATGGGTGGGATTCGAACTACAACCCCGGTTTCTATTCGAGATAGTGCTCCTACCAAGTGTCAAACCTGGGATCACGTAAACAGAGAGCACTCGTTTTAATCGTTTAACTACCAAAGACATCAAACGCAAATGTTAATTATTTTGAATTTTTTTTTTTTTTTGTTATGGTACAGTTATAGTAAAAGCTTTTTCCCCTCGTAACATGTGTCACTTCTTGTTTGTTATTCCTGTCAGCATTTCTTGTATCATCGTTAAGATACTAGTTATTTAATGGAATACCAAATAATTCTGTACTAGTACCAACATTCTCTAAAGAGTACAGTATGTAAAATTACAGTGAAACCTCTGAATAACGGACATCGATGGTAGGAGTTACCGAAAACGGATCCGGAACCTCCGACTCCGAATCTATGAAAAAAAAAAATGAAATGAAATCTTTGAATTTTACGTCCCACGGTTATGCCGGTTAGGTTAAAGGAGACGGTGATTATGAGAAATGAATGAAATGGTGGAATGAAGAAAGTGAGTGGAAACGGCAGAACCCCGAGAAAACCCACGCACACGGTGTTTGTCCACCACAAGGTTCACTTGGCGGGGCTAGGATCGAACCCGGGACACCAAGCACCAGAGCTGAACGCTCTACCACTGAGCCACCGCGGCCCCTACTCCGAATCTATCTATGTACATATATATAGATAAAAGGTATATACATAGTAGATATACATTAGTAAGAACGCATTAATTTCACGATCTAGATAACTTTTCTTTAATCCTTTTAAACTCAGCAGACATTAGACCATATGATGGTCGAGTTTATTAGTAACGATACTTAATTGCATACCTGTGCTTATCCGCACTCATTTTACCACCATTTACATATGGAAATGCAATCTCACACATTCTATTATCCTTTGTTTTACCAAAAGTTATATTTGCTGCAACATATATTGGTTCAAAAAGTTATTATTTTTTTAAATATTCATTTAACCTAGAAACATGTGCTATTTTTCGAGATAACTTTCGTCCAGCTACCTGAACCTTTGGCTTCAGTATGAATGCCCAAATTAAAAAAAAAAGTAATATATATATATATATATATATATATATATATATATATATATATATATATATATATATATAACAGAAATTTTCTAGAATTTTCCCCAAGTTCATGTATCATGACACATCCAAACTGCTGTAATTTGAAAACCTGATTCATTCTAAAGACAATGACGTAAGAACCATGAGAATGTAGTTTGGGTATGAGGAAGGATCCTGAGTGATTTATTATTATTATTTTGATTTTTCAGAATGTCATAACATTGTTACAATTTTTTTTTTAAATTTTATTTTTTTATCTTCATATCTACTAACAGTATTAGAGCATGTCGTATTTGTAGAAGTATCTTTCTTGCAGGTACCTGCAATTGGGGTCTTGGATGTGGATGCCCAACTACAAAAAGATCTGTTTCGAAAAAATCTCCTTGAAACTTTCTGCCCAATTTCTCCAAAATTTGTAGATACGTTACACACGTGTATGATATTATTCGAAAGATTGCTTCATTCTAAAGAAGATGACTTACGAACCACGATCAATTTCTACTTATTAAAAAATGAAGTACATAAATGAAATATAGATGAATTCTGTGTATGGGTACTATAAACACAGCGAATAGAGATATCATATAGGACATTTTGGTATACGTTTTTATGAAGTTTCAGCAAATTCTTCTTGATGTGCCAATAATAATAATAATAATAATAATAACTATTACGAAGCACTTGTTTGCTAGTCAAGTGTCAAATCACTAGTTTAGTTTCAAGTCGGACATGTCGGACGGACATGCAGCCGAACAAAATCCTGCGATGCAATATAATTATTTGTCCATAAATGAGAGGTGTCCGTTACAGAGAGGTTACACAAATATGGCTTACTCACAGCTCATGTGGTAATTGTATATAGTATCTAGTAAGTAGAGTAGTTAAAAAAATAAATAGAGACTAATATTGAAATACTGTGCTCGATTATTCAGAGAATTAGGGAGAAAGACTATCGCTGGGGTTGTATTAGGGATGGACAAAATTTTCCGGAATCGGAAATTTCACTTTCGGATTTCGTAAAAATTCCGGAATTTAGAAAATTCCGATTTCGAAAAATTCCCGAATTCGGAATAAATTCGGAATTTAGAAAATTCTGAATTCAGAAAAAATGTGGAATTTGGAAAATTGCGGATTTTTTCCGATTTTACTTTCCGGATTCCGGAAAGTAAAAGTTCCGGAATTGGCCATCCCTAGGTTGTATTTATATGAACGTGCACTGCAAAATATAACCTTGCATGATCATTTTCTTCTGAAGTACAAGTCATCCTACTTAAAAAATAAGTCACTTACTGATTGTATTAAAAGTAAAGTAACCCAGTAAGAACATACAGCATTATTATTAATTATTAAATGTAGGCAGAACTTACCAATTATGGTGGTTTATGAATATCTCAGAAATAGTCTTCGATAGTTATCTGCCATGTAACCATGTACCAGTTACTGATGAAAATTCGCTTGTAAGTGCTGATCAGTTTAAGGGATCATTTTAAGATTTATTTTCAAACTGCAGAAGGTATTTTCTTGACAGTTATTCCTGTTCGTTATGAAGAGATTACTAAACGTAAGTGGTAAAAGAAGTGTGTCCGTGTCCGTGAAAGGGAGGATTCCTCCCGTAATAATACATACATTTTTGTCGCAACAAAAAGTTTGTCTGTATTATAGAGGTAACCGATATTGAGAGGATTTTTAAGGAAGGTTCCATTCATACGCATTTAAATCTCGTTACTTCCGTTTGTTGTGTGTTGGAAATTATATGTTCAGTCTTAATGGAATTGTTCAACAATGCAACACACATACATAATAAGGATTGCCAGATCTTACTTTCTTCGGTACGTTTTACTGTGTGAAACCGTTATATGAATATCACTTCTTTAAAAATTTTCCTTTTTAAGGAGTTTGGTTTACCAGAACTTCTTTATATATTTACTCTGCCCGTGTGTCTGCCCTTCTGGGAGACGAAAAATCTTAAGACTTACTTTGTGAATCACCCGAAGAAATCAACTACTTCAGGTTTTAACGTTGATCGCTATAAAGTAAAAACGGTCAGATGTAGCGAAAAGCAGTTTTCTGCAATCAATTAAGCGTTCCAAAAGTATATTATATATCCACTTTAGTGTACCGTCTCCACTTTTAATTTTTCTGCTAGAACCGGAAGTAGCAGAAATCAACAACTATCGGTTTTTTAATGTTCATATCCGTAAAGTAAAAATGGCAATAGATAGCGGGAAGCGACTTTCTGCAGTCAATTTAACTTTCCAAAAATACATTCTGTCTCCATTCTAGTATTCATACTAAAGGTGGAAGTGATAGAAATATACTTCTATTTCCGATTTCAATAATAATTGAGAAAATATCGACCAAACCAAACTCCTCACATGGTGTACACGCGGCACTGCTACTTTTTCTCTGAAAAATCAGACAACGCCAATACTAGATGTACAAATGTTTATCAAAATAGTAGAAGCCTGTAGTTTGCAGCATGTAAGGTGATAAAACTTAGGATGAGTATGCAGCGTCCTGTCGTTGTTAGTGATATGTTGCATGATCATTTGTAGTACGTCATACAAGGTGAGACGGGAAGCTATGTTGAAGGAGATAAAGACGGTGGTAATGAGACACCTCTCTGTGTTTCAAGGAGGTCAAATTGTGGGTGAGTTGTTAGTTGGTGGAAGGATATCTAAGATTGCTCAATGTATTAAATACGTCTCCCCGCCACTTTTTTGAATGTTAATGATTAACTTAAGGCCATGAAGAACATCAAAAACTTAGAAAGTGAGCCAGGTAGTATCTGCAAAATGCTATTACACGAACTAATAGTTGTTCCCAAAATCTTGTGCTTAGTGCAGAAAGAGTGCGGCCAACAAAGCATTAGCCTTTAGCCCCAATTCCATCTCCCCATGAATTGGCTCGAACTTGAGTGCAAGCGATAGCGTCGATGTATAGTACACGACTCTGAAGGAATCAGAGTGGTCAGATGCACCGTTCCTGCGTTATATCGTTCCAAAGTGTGGGATGCCCTGAGATGGCGCTAGTATCGAGGAGCAGCTACGAGATCTCCTCTTAACGCCTCGAGGGTATTTGTATAAAGTGTGAAGCTATCACGTTCTAGTGGTCACAGATATAACTCCGTATCGTATTGAACTCGTTGATTAAGCTCATCGTTGCGAGTCTGGAGCATGTACAGTAGGATGTTGTTCAAACATGGCCACCATTATTTGGTACTTCTCTTACGGTCACAACTATGTCATCAATACTCTGTCATCGATAGTCCAACGTTTCTCTTCGCATTGAAAATGCTTCCGGTGATGAAGATATTTATGATTGAGTTTCATAAACTAAAGAAGTGCCACGTCGATCCCAACCTCGATGCTGGTGCTATCTTGTGGCATCCCACACTTTAGGGAACGTGATATCTCAGGAACGGTGCATCTGACCACTCTGGTTCCTTCACAGTCGTATTCTACTCATCGGAAGCTATCGATTGCAATTACGTTCGGGCAAATTAATGGGAAGACGAAATTGGGGCACTCTGAGTGCCTGTCAGTTGTGGCGTCATAAACTGCGCATGAGATTTCTGGCCTATAACAAAAAGTCCAGAAACAGTTACTAGTGTAAATGATATCGTTTTGCAAATACTACCATGCTTATTTTCGTAATTTTTGTTGTTTTTTATTGCTATTTCTTTATGTTCTTGAATTCTCTTCAGTTTTAAAATTTAGAAAGGTCGGGGAAGCTTCGCGAAGTTTCTTAAAGTTGGAAATGAAAAGCGGAAGTAAGAGGAAAATCTCTCTAAAAAGATGGCCTTATTCCTGGTAGCTCAGTTTGTTAGAACAGCGTTTGGACTTCAAGTAGTCCTTAAGGTATACACTTTTGATCCTCTTAGATTAAACATTAGTCCAAGCAAAACAGACAAATTAATTTCAAGTGAATTGCATCATATACATTATAGTAGGGAATTTGGAATAGTTATATATACGGTATTATACAAATAATAGATTGTACAATTGAATAAAGTAAATAATATATTATAAAGGTAACCAAGAGAGTTCTGTTCCTTTTTGTGGAGGACTGTATTCAATTGGGCCTCACACTGTGAGTTGAATGCGAATGGAGATAAGGCGAAGGTCAGTTGTTGGTGTGGGTATATCTAATATACTAACTGGTTGTGGCAGTTCAGTTACACCGTGAACTTGCGTCAGGACAGATTGAACATGGAACCTCCACAGAGCGTCATAAGGGCATGTATGCTGTACGAGTTCAAACTGGGGACAAACGCCGCTGCAGCGGGGCGGAAGATATGCCAGGCCTTTAGTGACGGTGTCGTGACTACGTGGATAGTGCAGCGGTAGTTTAACAAGTATAAGGACGGTGACGAAGTACTTGAAGACTCATCACGTACAAAATGAAGATCTTCAGGCTGCAATTGACGCGAACAGTGGCCAGACATGTGAGGAACTGGGACTACAATTCAGTGTGAGTGTAGAAACCATTCGGCAGCACCTCTATCAACTTAGGAAGCACTACAAGTTAGGTCGATGGGTCCCACAGGATTTGACTCTGGACCAGAAGGCAACACGAGCAGACACCCGTGTTTCTTTGCTGTCTCGTGTGAGAAAGGAGCTATTTCTGAACAAAGTTCCACGGCACCATTATCATTGGTTGGCATCCTATGAGCCGGTTTCAAAACAACCGAAACCAGCACTGCATCAGAAGAAAGTCTTCTTGTGTGTTTAGTGGACTTCTCGCGGCACCGTGCATCGGGAACTACTACCATCTGGTCAGAGCAGCAATGCAACTGTGTATCGTCAGCAGTTGAGCCAAGCCGTGTCAAGAAAAACTCAAAAGTCTGGAGCCAGCACTTCTGAATCGCAATGGGGTCCTCCTGTTACAGGACAACGCTAAGCCCTACGTGACTAGGATGACCCGGGACACCATTCTACGCCTTAGAAGAGAAACACTATTGCATCTGCTATACTCCCTGGACATTGCACCGTCCGATTATCGCCTGTTCCATTCCTTGGACAATCACCTTAGAGGACGCCAGTTCATATCCCTAGTAGAGGTGCAAAATGCACTTGATACTACCTTCTTCGCTTCACGGCTTACCAAGTTCTACTGCGATGGAATCCATGGCCTTCCAGAACGTTGGCAGAAAGTCGTCGATGCTGATGGGGACTATTTTTGATCTTCCAGGTACGTCTTAGGGGACATCGATGTTCGATGGTAGTGGGTCAAAAAGCGACAGAACTTTCTTGGTTACCCTAATAGTTCTAATAGCGTATGTAGATGTATTATTATAGAATATTCTGTACAGCCATCAACTATTAAAAACTAATACATATTTTCTTTTGTTAATACTAATATAGAAGTAACGGAATTTTAATTAATACGATTTTAAAAATGTATTAATTTTAGGAATATGCTCAAAATATAAAAAGAAAGAAATAATTATACATTTGCTTGCGATGGGGAGTAGGTTGGTCCGTAGAATATTCTGACTAATGAAAGTAATCCCCTCTTGAAAAAAGTTTGAGAAACGCTGTGTTAGAGCAACCGTCGGAAGCAGGAGATCGGGTTTGAGTTTCCTCCAATTCAGCATCCATATTTTTGTCATTACAATGCTATTGAACACTTTTAGATACTTAAAAAGCATTAGAAAAATATTGGTTGAACAGAATATGTTAAAGCTCCGTTTAGAAGTTCGACAAAAATTAATTTCTTTCTAAGCGTATTCAAGCTATGCTCAATTGGTTTTGATGGGTTTTTTATTATTATTTTTTATTTAAAGTATTTTGTTTTCTCTCCAAAATTATTATTTTCTTGCAGGGTTGTAGATTCAGATGGGGAATTTTTATTGATAGAAGCTGCTGATTACTTACCTAAGTGGGCCAATCCGGATACTTGCGAGAACAGGGTAAGTCTCTGTTTCTTTCTTTCTTTCGTCTGAATACGTAATTCATATTTGAACGTACATTTATCTCAACTACTGAACGAAATTAAATTAACCCATACGTAAGATTCTAAAGTGGCGCTTAAATGGACAATATTTTGCATATTATTAAGAGTACATAATATTATAAGAAAGATCCATGGTTGATTCTATGTGTGAGATATAAGTGTGTATGAGCCCACTCGAAAGTTCTGACCCTCGTTTGAGTGCATTTTCCACAACAACTATAGCTTATTGTGTAAAATGTAGATGTCTGATAGAGTGAAAAAGTAATATCTAAAAATGCAACAAGAATATTAGTTTCTTATTAAGGAGGCCCCACTTGATCCTCTAGTGGGAGTCTGTGTAACTCAGATCCCATGTTAAAATTGTAGATCTTGTCTCATATAGCTTGTTATGACAGGATGTTGAACTCTAAATATGCACTATAATCACTTAGATCCCTCACCTCTTGTATGTGCGTATGTTCAAACTCAGGTCGTATCATGTGGACTTTCTAGCGTGTGTATAAGTTGTTATTTATTTATTTATTTTTTTTTTTGAGGGGGGAGGGAGGGAACTACTGTTTTCTTTACGTTATACTTTATTTCGACATAAGTAATTGTCATTTATATTGTTGTATCCTTTAGCGTAAAAAACAAGAAGTGACAACGTTAAAAAATGATTTTTTTTTTTTAATGTGTAACTAATTATATAATTCCATTTGTCGGGCGGAAATTCGTTTGTAGAATAGGAGTTTCGACATAAACTAGTTACGCCTGAACATAATTGTATTTGAAAAAATGGACAAAGAATAAAGCATAAACGAATCACTTTACCTAACCAAGATAGAAATACAGACGAATATGAAATGTGCTAGTTATAGTCAAACATCTGCAGCTGTAAATATGCTGACAATGTTTGTTTTAAAAAATGAAGGCAAACCTATTCACGGTAAAGGGTTCAAAAAATAGATATAAAAAGTATACTCTGTCTCATATAAATACGAAACTAGCCATGTTCGTGAAGAAAAAGGAAAGAGAGTTCAAGAATAAAAGAGTATCAGAATTATTCCAACATATACTGGAACTAAAAGAAAAATAAATAAATAAATTGAAATATTTACAAAAGCAATAAATACTATATGTTTTTGTTCACTTACAGTTATATTGTAAAGTAGATGGATGGTAATTGCAAGTGAGTGATAAAATATTCAGTAGAAGGTGAGTAATTGGACACGGTTTTTGCTCTAGAAATGTGATATGGCTGTGATACTTCACAGTAGAGGGACTGCTATATTACAGAACTGCAATGATTCGTTTATAGAAAATGATCTTTGAAAACGTTCTGCTAAGTGGAAGCGATGTATGTGTCTGCTTACGTTCTAGCTTGCCTTTTTTTTTTTTTTTTTTTTTTTTTAAAGGGAAATTAAGTACTGTAATAAATTGATAGCTGCTGCGCGAGGAAATCATTTGTAATAGTGTTGAAAATCTTTCCTGATAAGATACAAAAATCTTTCTTGTAACATTACAAAATTAATATTTTGTTCGTACACATGAAATGTTGTCAAAGGAAACACGCAAGGCAGGAGCAGCTGAAATATTGAAAACTTCTTAAAGCCAGTGAGTGGTTGTACACAGTTTTTATCAATATTTTCCTTTATCCACTCCTACCTTGTCTGATTCCTTTGTAATATTCCATGTGTAGAAACGAAATAGAAGGTTTCTAATGTGGACAATAGTGATTTTTGCACACTTGTCAGGTAGGAATTTTAGTGTTAGCGTTATAACTTCCTTTATTGTGACAAAATAATAATTGTGATATAGTTAAAAATTCCTTTTCATATTCTTGACCTTCCTTCTTAAATTGTACATTTTTTAGATACACAATTTATTGCTTGTATATACTAATATATTTCAGGTATTCATTTACGATGGAAATGTGCATTTAGTTCAGAGTAGTCAGGGTAGTGCCAATCAGTCGAAGATATCTGTGATGACAGCTTTAGGTGAACTTAAGAGGAACCCTCACTTTACGAAAGCAAATGATAAAATTCAAGAAGCAATAAAGAAGAGGATAGAAGGGTATGCAGGACTTAACTTTTGTAAATTTCATTTTATAACTTCCATTTATCTATCCGAACGTTATTTGCATGGAGATTTCGGTTATGTGAGACTTGCAATTATTTACTAAAACTTGTAAACCAACTATTGAACAAAGTCAAAATGCCTGGTATAAAATATGAGTAGTTTCTCCTCACTTGATTGGTGTGATAAAGTTATGGTTGTCGCTCAATATTTCAACTTGAAGCCGACCCATGGACAAGTGGCTAAAGCGCGTTCTTTTTATTTACAAGGGCATGAGTTCGATTCCTATTGGGGATTATAAGTATTAAACAAAACAATGTAGGTATGTTATAGTATTTCGTTTTATGTGAGCCTGTAGTGAGATTTCTTCGTTCTAACGAAGCATTATAATCATTTCAGTTATTAGCAACCATGCTTTTCTGTGTAATCCCAAATATTGTAAAGTAATGTATTCGTATAAAATTCTGCGACTTTAATGTCAGGCTCTATTACGTGATCGAGTAATGTCCATCTTAAGGAAAGGTGTACTGTGGCCTTAAAATTCTTTTCTTTTCCCTTTGATTTTCAGTTAATATTGGAACTAGATATTAATTATACTGTTTAAAAGTATTGGAATTCGTTTCATACTACAGTAAACAAGAAAATTCGGCTGCCACTACTATCTTGTGGAGTTTTCGACCTTTTTGGTCACAGCACATTCTCCCTTGTTGAGTGTACTCACGTCACTTTACCGTACGTGTAAAAGACGACAAAATTAAATTTCATATTAATTACTAGTGTTTGAATCATATCTATGAAACATACTTTGGGGCAGTGTCCATTCTTGAATCATATTTATGAAACATATTTTTAGGCCTTTGAAACATTTTTCGTTTTCCTTTTTCAAATTGATGATGGATTATTTATTTATTTATTTATTTATTTATTTACTTACTTATTTATTTATTTTTTACTTTGTTACATTGCCTCGAAAATTCCGTGGCACACACGCCGAATCTAGCGGCAGACCCGTCGAGAGTCACTATTCTAGATGTTTAAGTAATTTAAATAAATGTTACTTTATGATGTGTAATCCTGATGATACATATGTTAATTGTCACTAAAAATATAATGGATTCAAAAATTGTCTTAGCAAAGAAAATAATAATAATATTACGAGTATTAAAAAATTGAGAACTTCTCTTTAGCAAAGGAAGTAATAACAATCTTATGTAAAAATACTTTTGTGCTGTTGTATAAAATATACAATATGAGCCGTAAATTTTGCAATATTGGTTTACTTACATTATTTATAGGATGTATGTCACATGACCGAAGCAGTTTAAGCCATCGAAGGTGCTCTCTACCACGGGTATGGATAATGGTAGTTTGTGCCTTGAAAAGTTGTGTTCTGTTCCCTTCCATTTGTGATTTGACAACCGCAAACATGAAGATGCAACAAAGTCTGATCCGGGAACTTTTGCTTGATGAGTTCATGTGGACGCCACAGAAACAACACAAAATATTCGTTGTGTGAAAAGTGATGGGGTCCTTAATATTCACCTCATGAACTGACCCCAGCTCAAATACAGAGGCAAGTGTATATATGCACGAAAGTCCTGAAAAACTCGCGTGATTTGAGTTTCTAGAAAAGTAATGTGCGATAAAAAGTGGATATTTCTCAAAATCCTGACTAGTATAAGCAGTGGGTAAACAAGGCCAGCTGCCAAAACCTGTCACCGAACACAAATTGAGGCTGTGCGTCTGGTGGAATTATGAGGGATAATTCACTAGAGTTCGTGTCGAATGCCATTGTGTGCCAAAATATTATACATTGGCAATAAGAAAACGAGCCCTTTCACACCACGACAACGCGAAACATCATATCTCTTAAACTTCAGGACCTAAGAGAATTGAATTTAGCATATAATTCGGTTCTTGCACCCTCTGATTGTTACTTCTTTAGTCCATAGCTCACTTCTCTTGCTTGCGATGCTCCAACAACTGGTATCGGCGTGTGTTGAAAGAACTGCCTGGAAGGTGACTTCAAACACGAAGTCTCTATTTTGAGTGCTAGGCAGCTTTCGTTGTAGCTTGGCGCATAAAGAAAGTAAGTGACCGAAATATTTCACAACTTTTGACTCACCTTTGTACTTTTATTTTATGTTTTATATTTAGAGAACAAAGTGCGAATTTTGTTCTATTAATGTAGAGATATGTGACAATGGGTATTTTCTTCTAGAATGGTAAAAGCTGTACAGTTGTGGTTAAGCAAATATTTTGTAGCTTCCGTATTGTGTAGGTGAGTTCCGCAATTGTGGGCTAAGGGTGTACCTTATTTTTAGGCTTATGTCGCATCCGAAGTATATTCCTATCCAATGTGATCCACTTCCATTCTGTGGGATTCATGTCCGAGCGTTAGCTTGACCACGGCAGTTTCTGGATTCTGTTTTACTCATGAAAGGTTTCGTTCATTTTGACATAATGTCCCATGCTCAATGAACAAGCAGGCAGCCTTGAACGTTAGGCAACTAGAAAATATTAGTAGTATGCCTCATTCAGGGTTAGAAATTACTTTGGGCAGTGATAGTTCTGTCATATTAAGTGAGCTTCGAACAACCCGCCCTTCATATACCTTCCATACATTCATTCCCAGTTGGCTGGCTAACTTCTTGGTTGAGCAACGCTACATCTGTATCCTTCCAATGTCTGAAAACTGGGAATTAGAGCTTATAGGAGAAAGTGACAGTGCGGCGAAATATGAGGGGTCTGTCAATTATGTTCTTACATATAGTTCTGCGTTAAATATTTTCTCTACGCAGAAGTTGTTTTCGCAGAGTTGCCTTCCCACAGAAGCTCAATCTGTTCGGATAATTCACCGCAGTTCTGGTGCACACCTCTAACTCTGCAGCAGTTGCAGACATCTTGCTACCAGGATTGGTTTCCACAGCACAATTCACAGCTTGAAGACAGATGAAGCCGACCTGGTGTAGTAATGGTAGTTCCTGGCATGTTTCCTGGAAGTCCACTAGCACGCGAATAAGTGTGGCGAGAAAAATGTGTAGATTCGCAAGAATGTAACGCTGGCTCTGCTTGGCTGAGATACTTCCGTGGAAGTCGCTATGTTCGGTGCCTCCCTTTTGTGCTGTATGTTGTCTTATCTTCCATTCACGTGCTATGTTCTATAAACGACAAGAAAAAAATTTTGTGCATAAAATGCAGTCTGGACGCCATAACATTGTCATATATGATATTTAGAAAATTATCTGTAATTTTTGAATGTCTGTATATATCTATTAATTAAACTATTGTGGTGTTAATATCTATTTTCAGGTATCCCGAAAAAATCCATGAATGTCTTCAAAATACCCATGCGTACGTACCCATTGCTGTGGCAGCATTACTAAAGCAAAGACCTGGCCTAATAGCACCAGCTGTTGAGGCATTTTGTGAGAGAGACCCTATAGATATGAAAGTAAGTATTGCTTGCAAGACATTTTGTTTACTACTTTTAGAAAGCTGGTTGTATAAATCTTCTGTTGTTTATATTTACAAAGTTCAGGATAACATAAATCGTACAAATTTATGTCATAATTGAGAACAGGCTCACATTAGAAGTGTTTTAAATATGTCACCTGAAGGGAGCACTGAATAGAATATTTCCTCCTCCTTCTTTGTTTTCTTTTCCGCCATTTTCTTTGTGTATATGATATTTAATTCATAACAATTGTAGTATGAATATCTGCCGTAAATAAATATGGAAGATAAGAGCAAGTGTATTGAGGACTTAATGTAATAAAAACACCAATAGAAAACTTGCAAAAGCAACAGAAATAGTTTTTAGAGAAAGTTCTCAATACACTTACTCTTATCTTCCATATTTATTTACGGCAGATATTCATACTACAATTGTTATGAATTAAATATCATATACACAAAGAAAATGGCGGAAAAGAAAACAAAGAAGGAGGAGGAAATATTCTATTCAGTGCTTTTAGGTGACATATTTAGAACACTTCTAATAAGCAGATAAATGAAGAACAATAAGCAGATAAATGAAAATAACTGTTGCGTTTATGTTTATATATGTATATCATATGTTCTAAAAATGGCGCTCACGGACAACAGAGCCCTATTCTGCAGGTCAAAATAAAGCGAAAATCCTATATAACAGTATACCCTTCGGAGCCTCCTTTAGCCGCTATGAGGAGTCAAATATTTCACTACGTGAGAACGCTCTAGATTAACTTGGAACCATCAGCATTGCTTTACGAATCCATCAAACAGTTACATAGATTGTTAAGCTAATAAGTGGGTTTGGTGTCAACATCTATCAATTGTAGTTGTCATCTGGAAAGAATCTTGTTATTGAAATAAAATCTTTCAGTTTAGGGTCCCACGATTGTGTCCTTTAGGCTAGGAAAATGGGTGATTAGGACAAGTGATTGATGATAGAAGAATTGGTGAAATGAGAATGTAGGAGAAAACAGGAGTACTCCGAGAAAACCCACGGACACAATATTGTCCATCAAAAACTTATTTGGTCAGGAATCGAACCAGGGACGTCACGCACCAGAGGTAAGCGCTCTACCAGTGAGCCACCATGCCCCTTGAGAAGAATCGATATAACTATTTGATGGATTGGTAAATCTTTTATTTATTTATTTATTTATTTATTTATTTATTTGCGATGTTGTGGCACATAGTGCAATTCGCGTCTCCTGAGGAGAATCTCAAAGGAATATATATAATTTGAAATACCTTTAAGCACCGAAACTGAGATTTGGACCTATAATTTAATGTAGGGTCGGAACCAATCGCATGCACTCTTATGAGGGATCGAATCAGGGCCTTCTGTTCCAGAGGCAAAATGCTACCATCTAGCGACGGTGGAGCTCCTTATACATTATTTCGTTGAATTTCGTGAACGTACTTGAAGGTCCAAACAGTGATTTTGAGTCATCTCTTTCAAAAATCTGATTGATGAAAGGTAATATTAGAGTAAGGATTATGATATTTATTTTTATCAGAATATATTCCAATACAGTGGGATTTTACCTGAAACAAATAACGAGAAATCTATAATGCACAATAGCGAAGTGCGCATATTTAAATAATTAAAAAAAAGTAAAACTACATGCGATATGACCTTATTTCTACGTAAGATACTTATCTTGTGCATAGAAGTAATGATTTGTGTTTTAATGTGTACTTTTCAGGCTTGTCGAATGATGAAATATTTTCCACCAGAAACCAGAGTAATGGCCAATGTAGTGTTTACGAAATTTCTGTATGCAATGTTATCTCATCAGAAGTATGTCCCAGACAAAAGAACAGGATGGAATATGCCAGCTCCAAACAGTAAAGATTTTAAATCATACGATCTAGGAGCAAAGTTGGTAAGCGAATAAGATTTTAGTAGCTATTTTTTTCTTCTTTTTTATGTTTGTCGTGATAATTTTTATGAGGAATTACAATGCTTGCTATCCTGAAACTTTTCCTGATTTTCCTTCAGTCACATGAGACGAATATCTGAATGGTTTTTGTTCCTGAATATTGGTGACCATTTTTAAGTACTTTTTTTTGCTTACTTCATTGCATTGCCCCTTTTCCGACTTACATAGTGATTTTGATATTTGCACTAATCATAATAATAATGATAATTGTATACTGCTTTAATGATCGCACTACTTAATATAGTGTTCTTTTTTATATAGGCTTGTGGATTTGAAATTTTAGTATCCCAGTGCAAACAAAAATCAGATTACACTTCAGGGAGTGTATCGGAATCAGGTTGGAATCAGTATGTGTCAAATCTTCATTCTGTGGGTTATTTTAAGGTGAGCTTCAAACTATAAGAAGTCACATGTTAGTCACTGTAACTAAAATAGTGATTTTTTTTTTTTTTTATTTATTTTATAAACACCATAGGATGTTATCAATATTAATTATACCTGTGTTAGAATTAAAGAACCTATTGACACTATGTGAACTGAAATAATGTTAGCATATTCATTTCAATGTGAATGGGTTCGTTATTTATTTATATATTTATTTTTAAAGTTTAGTTTATCTTGGTGACAGTAAACAAGTATTGAGATGGCTTGGTTTCAATAAAAGTCCCAGATAATTTTGTTTCTAAAATTTAATATTTAAGGTCTTGATACTTGGTATAATTGCAACTATACAAAATTTAGGTTTAATTCACAGGTTGTATGTTATGTAGAGTCGTACCAGAAAAAAAAACAATCTAACAGAACTGAGTCAGGCTTTTAGATAATTTTTAATGTGATAAAAGAGTAGAAACATATATTACAACATAGGAAATAAGTGATGTGCATTTTAAATTTCTGTCTTCTTTTTTTGATTAGGATCTGTTAAAAGGATCTAAAGAGTATACAGAATTATTGGATAAAGCTAGAAGTTACTACGAAGAACATTTCACCACTCAAGAATGTGAACTTTCCATTGGAAACGAAATTTTATCTCTCATGCAAAATTCTGATGTTGACTTAACTGAAATACAAAAGGAAGCAGAGAATCTACCACCAGCTGATGGTAAGATTATTTAAACTACAGTATATGTGATACAATTTTCGTATCAGCTAACCAAAGGAAGGTAGAAATAAAACTAGCTTACTTTGATGATCCCGAGTGGGTTTACTAATTGCAACTAAGTATGTAACTACTGCTACAATCTAAAGCCTAGTTCAAGGGAAGTTCTGATTCTTTCCAATACGTAACGACCTCCTCCCTTGAACTCGCCTTCTTGATCCCTGATTCGAAGTCCTAGCAACCTCGAAAGGAACCGAGAAGGGACTCAACGCGCAACGGAAAAATAAAACGGAAACGGAAACAAAAAGTTAAAGAACCAGGAACTTACCTCCGGTGGTGCAGATTAGAAGAGAGAGTAATAGCTTCACTCAACTTCTTTAATAAAGCTCAACTTAAACATGTATATATATATATATTAATATTTACCTTGGTTATATTAAGTGCTTCAAAAAAAAAATCATTTCCAGATATGATTTATTAACAATACTTCAACTTTGACGGTTGTGGTAGTTAACCACACTACTACAGTTAGCATAAGGTGCCTGTATATTCATTATAGTCTCATAACATAGTGAAAGAAAAAAAAGACTTCAAGGAAATACATTTAGAATTCTGTCTGTCAATCTCATAGTCAATTTGTTTACAATATCAACCATTATCCGATTTTATTGTTCACTTTTTTTTTTCTAGCAGAACTGTCCATAAACCAATAGTCGACGTAAATTGTACCATAAATGTTAGCAACCATTACCTGACACATCGCCACACCAGAGAAACAATCATATTACAGTCACAGAAAGCTAAATGAAGTTTAAGAAATTCACATCACTCATAATAGGCACGGCATAATAACAGAACAGAGTGATTCTCGCCTGAGCGAGCGTCAGCTGTAAGAAGTGTTACCGCTTCCGGTTCAGTTCAGGTGCCGAAATGCAATCAATAAAGGAACGGAGGTAATATTTACAGACATCCCCGTTCGGCAGCTCCAATCATGGGCGCACTTTACTACCAATTATAATGTCATAAGAATTATACGAAGTCAAATATAGTACACCTGACGTCTTATTTACCACTTCAGCATAATCGAACTCCTGTTCACACATTTCGCATCCCTCAATGTGCCGTAGCAACTTAAATAATAATATGTACAGCCGAACATCCATTGGGCCGACACAGCAACATGTGACTTATACGTTTAATAATAATAGTAGTAATGTTCTCTTCCGGGCGGACAAGTTAGGCGGACAATAATAATAGACAATAACGAGACAATCTGGATTAGGTAGATAATGGACAAGATAATATATATATATCACACTTCGTAGAGGACAGTTGGATGAGACTTTGTGTATATATTAACTAGACAAACATCGGACAAATGGACGGGATATACGTATATTCTTATAGACAGACAGTTACTGAACAGACAGCAATTCAACAGCACGTAGCTAGAAACACCAGCAATCTAAGCAGAGGAACAACGTTCAACTCATTACTGTAACATATGATAACCCGAAGGTAGACAAATTTTGGAGAACTATAGATGCTATTCAAACAATCTTCGTAAAATGGCAACCTTACCAATGAAATCATTTGAACTTTAAACACATATAGCAAGAAGCACTGATAACTACCGTCGATATATATATTTTATTATACTCAAATTTACTCAAACTATAGCTCTAATAGAAAATATTCAAGTGCACTTATAATACAATTAACCCAACACTTGATGAACTTCACCGTAGAGAGAGAGAGAGAGAGAGAGAGAGAGAGAGATTAACACAATGGGTGTACTACGTGGTGAGAGGACTGGCTAAGACTATTCGGGGCCGCGCACAGGCTAGGCCCCTTTGGGAGGTGGTTTCTCCCATAGGAACTCTTTACTCGGACATCGTGTCGTGTATAAGGTATACTCGTAAGCTATACACTTTAGTATTGAGAAATATTAAGTTGTACTTCTTAAGAACACCAGTGCTTTCGTTATCTCAACTCTAATAAACAACTGCAGATTTTATTTTAACTATGATAACCCACTGTAGCTAACACGAAGAAAGAATAGTTTCGTTTAGTATAATCTTGTTTCAGAGTAATTTAACTGAACTAAATATATATCCGTTGACCTTTAGTAGTTCTAATTTTACCATCCAAGATTTCCAATAAAGCAAGATTAAGTTCACTTTACTTCAATGCTCCCATGCAGAACAGTCATTGTAGATAGACTTAAAGTTAGTCACGTTACCTGAAGTGCTGCTACAAGAAGAAGAAATAATTAATTCTGCGGCATTGTTCAGCTTACACAATAATCACCACGTGCGTGATCAACTTCCACTTTCCATATGTTAGAATTATCTCCCTTCCATCCAGAACTTAGGGAGGATAACGTTCTCTCTATAACTTTAATCCTTGGAGCGTCTTATTATATAGAATAAAACGACAAACTCACTCTCATTCCATCACAAAATAAAATTTCTTCTAACAAAGGAAGAAACACACGACGTCAATCTTGTCCAGCTTGGGGAAAAGTGCACAGTATATATAAAGACAGTCGTTTCACCGCTTCACTTCTCTCTCATTCCCTCTGTTGGAAATTTTGGTGAAATTTTTATCACAGCTTTATTAAATGAACTAAAGATAATTCGCATAAAATATAGACATTAATGAACAAAATATATAGAAAAGAAAGAATACTGCACCTTGATTTCACACTATAAATCAACATTAAAGACTGGCCTCATTCCGTAACGCTCCTATGCCTGTCTATTCTCCTACTATGGACGACTCAAAAGAAGAAGAAGAAGAACATTGACAAAACAAACTCAAGAGCAGTTTACTAAGAGAACCACCGTCCAAACACAACAAAATCTGCATTTCAACGCAATGTTTGCGAAAGAATAATAAACCTAAGGATACTTTAAATTGCCCTATTATAAAATTACGATAATAGTATGAGTATTATAATCTAATATTCACATTGAGCCTAATAACTTGTCTGTAACAAACAAGGTATGTTACAAGTACCAATGAGAGAAGCATTTCAATATCCTTGCGATAGAGTGAAATATTTTTGTAGGTGAAAATAGCAAACGTCTCGTTCACCAGATCATCCCTGTTTCTGAATAGTCTGTTCTTCATGTGATTTTTTCTGGGCATTCATACCTTATGAGAGAAGAATTGTCATGAAGATAGAGACTGCTTCTTCTGCTGAGAGATGAAGACTGACTTTGCAAGAGTATATTCACAATCAACTATAGCTGGTATAGTACACATCTATACATTGACGGTTGACCATCGGGAGCAGTCCGACACCTCTTAAGCACGCAACAATAACTTATTTAGGAATAGTTGTTCTTCAATATGTGTGGTGCCGTTTTCCCTGGCACCGTTCTCTTATTCGCTTGGAATTTGTGTAGAACATCCATTTCTTACTGCATGTTAAAATTATACACAGCAGAGTCTATATTGTGATGGGATAGTAGTGAGTAACATATGTAGAGATGCTGAAGTTCTTTGTTTATTGTCTGTTCATGAAGCACCCATTGGGACAGCTTCCACACATTACCAATGCAATGTAAATGCAGCCGGATAGTGCCATCACTCACTTGCAAGTTCCTAAGAAGACTGACTTGAATCCATATGAGTCTCGCTTTTAGTGTATCATCTTTGGTGGTTAGTGGTTAGCCTACAGGACGTTTGTCTTTCAAAGACTTTTACTCCTATTAAAATGTTGTTCTTATATATATTGCGTTCTTTCCTAATTCCCTACGTATGTTTCGATCCGCTATAGACGCTAGTTCCCAACTTGTTCTTATGAAACACGGATGTCTGTATAATAGTTTTTCCCACTTTTATGTTATGAGATTTTTTGACTACTACAGATACACTGTTGTCGGATAACATTAATTTTAGAAAATAAGGAAGTAGAAGGGCAATAATTCGCCAGCCCAAGAAGTTGTTCCTCTACACCCGAAGATGTGGTAAACACCACAAAAATCGGTTATCTTAAAACTTACTTAAACCTGGAATAATACTACAGAAATTAAGAAGTATGTTATTATTAGGTGTAATTCCACAAAACGAAACTTCTTAGAACTGTTTTTACAAAAAGCATTTCAAACTAATATACACTATGCCATCAATAGAATCCGGATACTCCCCGGTGACGTCACTTACCGTGTACGGTAGCATCTGCAGTCGTAACAAGATAGTCCAGGAGAATGGAATGCACCGTCCAGCGAACTCATAGACTTCCAACAAGTTTGAGTGCCACGGGTCAAATAAGTCGGTGTGGAAGGTTTCTACCCTGTTCAACATATCCAGGTCACTCGTTTATCGCCACTGTCACCGCGGAATTACACAGTGTATTAGGATCTGCTCTTAGCTCCATGACCGTTTGGCGTGAGGTATGTATGGAACCTTGGTTTCCATGGCTTATCAGCTGTTCATAAGCCACACTATTCGACAAATGCTAGGCACTTTCTCACGTGAAGCGACACCATAGGATCAGAAAACTGTGAAAAGATTTTTAAAGGCTGTTCTGGTAGAAGAGTGTGAGATTGGACAGTGTCCATGAATGGCCTCTGCTAGCCTACAATGAAATTTGGAGATGGGGTATTATAGTCCTGTTTCATGCAGGAAGCTTCTTGTTATTCTACATAACAATTTAACGGTAGAGGATAACAAGGACATTCTAACTGCCTACCATCGAAGACCAGTTCAGGAATGAACATTGTGTGTATAAACATGACAGAGCACCCGCTGATAGTGCATAATCTGTGGAAGAGTGGTTTCACAATAACAATGTACTAGATTGGCCTGCGGGGCCGCGGTGTCTCAGTGGTAGAGCGTTCACCTCTGGTACTTGGGGTCCCTGGTTCGATCCCAGCTCGCGCCAAGTGAATTTTGTGGTGGACAAACACGGTGTGCGTGGGTTTCCTCGGGGTTCTCTCGTTTTCTTCCACTTTCTTCATTTCGCCATTTCATTCATTTCTCATCATTACCGTCTTCTTTAGCCTAGCCGGCATAACCGTGGGACGTAAAACTCAAAGATATTTCATTTTTAGATTGGCCTGCTCAGAGTTCTCACTTGAACCCAGTTGAAAATTTAATGTGATTTTTTTTTTTTTTTAATTCCAACTTGGCACCAGATCACAAAGATCCAAATTTGTACCTACCCTTATTGCAGCTCTCCGCGAATAATGGACTGTCATTCCTCAGGATATCTTTCGCCACCTGACCAGAAGAATGCATGCGAGGGTAAAGCCTATCACGAATGCAAAGAGTTGGACATTACAAGAAATGGGCCTGTGAAAAAGTTTCGACTGAAATTCCGGATGGGCGTTCGGATACTTTTGATGACGGGGTATAAATATTCTCATTTTTATTCCTTATAGCTTTATATCAATTATATTTGATCATACTGGGTCAACTCATGTACATATATTATAAGTACATAGATACTTCAACTTACTTACAGAGCTTTCATTTGTAGTAAACTACTATTTGTGATGACATTGTCATACCAAGAACAATATTACATGGACAGCTTAACAACTATTTATAATCAGCATATATAACAATCAACAATTTGTACCCTTTTTACGTCACGGTATCCATACACATTGTGCTTCTTTCCATACGGAGTTATTGGCAGTGTAAGTTGGCACGTTGAAAAACGCATTAACTTTTTTGGTTAGCTGACAATGTAGAACAAGAAGTGAGAATTTCCTTTTCATCCTTGGTTAATTAAACTGTTTCTGAATCGTTATGGGAAGTGTAAACTTAAGCATATAATATAGTCGTGGCAAGAAGTTTGGAAGCATCTTCCCGAAGACAGCATATTTACACTTGGGATGTAAATTAATGGTTTTAGAACTACTTCTTACACTTCGTTTGCTCTGTTTTACCTTCCATCATATCGCAGTAACAATTGTAACATGTTTCTAACACATAATTGTGCTTTCTTTGATTCTTGTATACACTTTTCTGTATTGAACTGCTGCACGCTTCAAACTGGTTGCATACGTCGATGTTTTATGAATACTGGCATTTGAAGTAATTATTGATTTTAATAATTGGAAATGCGTAGTTTTTATTTGCTGTTGATGGGTTTTGAACAGAGCACTTGGCTGCTTGTTGATAAACGAAAGCTTGTTATAATGTGTGTCAAGCTAATAATAAAGTACTGTACTGTACTTAACAATAGTGTTGACATTACTGAAAGTTAAATGTAAGATTTTACATGACTTAAATAGAAATGTACTTTTAAATTAAGTAATTGGGCTTCTTTTAATTGTATTTCATTGTCACGATTTTTCCCCCCAGATAAATAGTTACACGATGTCCACATCTAAAAGAGGCAAAGAGTTGAGCCCAGAAACGAGCTCAGGTCTGCATACTACACGAAGAAGGCCAGTCAAGTCGCGAAATTGCAGCCAAATTGAAGATTGCACCCAGTACTGTCACTAAAACATTGAAGAGAGTAAAGGAAACTGGTTCTTATAAGTTACGGCATCGAGTAGATAGACCTCGTTTTACATCAGTTCGAACAGACAACGCCATTATTCGATTATGTCAGCAATCTCCACGAAGTTCTTCAATCAAAATACAAGCAAGCCTTCCAAAGACGTCAGAAAACCTAGTTGTAGAACAATCAGACGACGTTTGTTTAATACAGACTTGAAATTATACATTCCTGCTAAGAAACCAAAGTTATCACCGAAAAATGTCAAGGATCGTATTGCATTGTGCAATCGTTACAAGAACTGGACAGTGGAGCAGTGGGAGTCAGTGATGTTTTCCGATTAAACAACTTTCACGCAATTCTTCAATTATCATAAACATGTCAGGCGACCACACAACAATTGATATGATTCCCGTTATGTTATTCCAACTGTAAAACAAGCAGAAAAGGTGATGGTTTGGGAATCAATTTCAGCCAGGGGACGTAGAGGACTCTGGATTATGCCCAAGAATACTAACATAAATGGGTCTGTTTATCTCAAGATACTTCAAGAGAAAATCCTATCTTTTATGGATATTCATGGATGTGCATACTTCCAGCAAGATGGAACCCCCTGCATGGTACAAAGACTGTCAAGTCATGGATTGCGTCTCGCGACTACACACTGCTTGAATCATGGCCCGGAAGTCCCCCAGACTTAAATACCATTGAAAACGCATGGTATATCATGAAGAAGAAAGTGTGGCTGAGAGGTCTCCAACATCGTACAACGACCTAGTGCAGAAAATGAAGAATATGTGGGTTACTGAAATTACTTCAGAGTATTAGCAGACTTAGCTCGTTCCATGCTTAAACGAATAAAACTAGTGTTAAGGAATAACGGACATGCTATAAAGTATTAAAAGCCTTATTTTCTTCATGTAAGTGTTCATCTATCATTGTGCAATATGATGGAAGGTAAAACAGAGCAAATGAAGTGACAGAAGTTGCTCTAAAACCATTAATTTACATCCCAAGTGTAACTATGCTGTTTTTGAAAGCACCTTCCCGAAAACAGCATATGTACACTATGCCTAACAATGAATGCAGTTGCTGTTAACAGATTCCAAGTAGACCACCATGGTATACCAAAATACTTCCTCTATTTTCTGAATAGCAAAACAGTTGAAGTACTACCTCAAAAATTTTATTTATCTGTATAATCGTGTATGACAAGATGGAAACTAAGAAAAAGTAAATGTATCATGGATATTTTTAAAGATATTTTAATATTGCTAGTAACAATATACTGATTTAATTTTATTTTCTAAAACGTCCACGCGCATGTGTATAATAATAATAATAATAATAATAAAAAAAAACGCTTTAATCTTGAAATCTGGAAGCTACTTATCAGGGTGGATTGATTTAAATCACTTGATTTATTAAATAAAAATCGTTGATTGAAATCGAATTCCGAAATAAATTAATTTAAAGTGAAAATAAGTAAAATACCGTTTCTGTTCTGTTATTTTTATTATGAAAGTTAATAATCATAATACAATGAGACTCAAATGTACAGTATAGTATGAAAACAAGTGTCATGCAGAGGATGATTAGGGAAAATCCCGTTGTGAACAGGCAACGGAGCAATCCTGCTTTCTTCTTTTTGTAACATTGGGTTTGGGTTTTAAAATCGTTAACTATTCCAACGGGGAAATCACCATCGACATTTAAGACTAAAATTCTTTTTTGTGCGTGTCTGTTTGTTTGTTCCCAGATAATATGGCGTATTTAGAGAAGTCCTATCCCCTCTCCATTTTTTTTGTGTTAATTTTATAACTTTAGGCGAAATTTATGTATTTCATGCCGCAAGCTAATTCTGACTTCTTAAAAATAGGCCCCTGCCAAATATCAGTAACTTTTGTGAAAAAAAAAGTGTCATTTTGATAAACGTTGCTGTACTTTCTCCTTAATGCTTAACCTTTCAAATTATATCACCTATTTTTAGGTGATAGGGTAGAATCTTCATTATTCGATTAAAAAAGTACCAATAAGGCTTTTTTCTTCGTTTTCTTCAAGACTGGAGGCATTTTAGAACACGTTACATATGCTTTCACGCCTTTCTGCGTTGAGGCATAGTGTGTGATGACGTCAAATTTAAAGAGAGATTTTTTGTTATGCGTATTATTATTATTTTTTGGCGGGTTACATTTTGCATTCAGAAGTCTGAAATTTTGCACACTCGCTCAGTGCACCCCTTAATAATTTTCAGATGTTTTCAGATCTCTGCGTTGAAACAGTGGGGTCCAGAGGGGCAAAAATATTTTTTAAAAAGAATATTTATAACAAATAGCTTTTTTCGTGATTTTCCCGCCTCAGATGGAGACATATAAATGGTACCGTTTGATAGGCTGTTCTATTCTGAAGAAAATGATACACGTACTATGCTCCTACGATAAATAGGGATGTCTCAGGAAACTGTTACCTGAGATCCTGTTTTATACGGGAATCTGGGGTATTTGGGGAATATTATTTTATCGCGGGCTTACTTTTGCACCTGCAAGATTGAAATTTTGCACATTTACTCAGTGCACCCCTCAGTATTTTTCAGATTTGTTTTCAGATCTCTGGCTTAAAACAGGGAGAGGGTCCACAGAGGTATTTTTTTTTAAAAAAAAGATATTTTTAACATAAAATTACTTTTTTCGTGATTTACCCGCCCCAGATACATGATGGAGACATTTAAAGGATACCGTTTGAAAATTTGTTTTATTCTGAAGAGAATAATGTACAAATCATGATCCTAGGATAAATAGGTATGTCTGAGGAAATTTTTATATTACATCTGGGGCATTGTGGAAATGTTCTTAGCTCATTGTTAAATAGTTTCCTCACTCTTACTACTCAAGATAGAAGCTTGAAATTTTGTACACACGTTTAGTACACCCTTAGTATTTCCCAGTTGATTTTGAGATCTGTGCGTTAACATAGGGGAATCCAAAGGGATCAACATTTTAAAAAAAGTAAAAAAAAAAAAAATGCCGATTACTCTCAAAATTTCCCGCTTCAGGGACATGATAGGGAAATATGAATGTTACCGTTTCAAAAGCTGTTCTATTCTAAAGAAAGTAATGTATGTACCATGATCCTAGGATAAATAGGGATGATGTTGTAGTTGCTTGACTGAAAGTCTATAATTCACCTTTAAAAAGAGCCATAATTTAAAAGAGTTAAGAAACATTGTTTGGGATTGATATAAGTTAACGATTGGGGATCATTCAAAATTCAACCCCAATACTTTCATTTAAATGGCATAATTAGCATTTAATACTAATTCCTAATGCTTTTTCTTCAGTTCGCGATTTGTATTATACGAGAAGAAAGATTTGATTTAAATCAAAAAAATCGATTTAAATAAAAAAAAACAACAAAAATGATTTTTAAAAAAAATCATAATTTTTTTCCACCCTGCTACTTATAAGTATTAGATTTTTAAACCTGAACTGGGAGGTGAACTGTAGTTAAATGAAATGAAATGAAATCTTTAAGTTTCACGTCCCACGATTGTGCCGGCTAAGCTAAAGGAGACGGTGATGATGAGAAATGAATGAAATGGTGGAATGAAGAAAGTGGGAGGAAACGGGAGAACTCAGAAAAAATCCACGCACACTGTGTTTGTCCATCATAAAGTTAACTCTGCACGAGCTGGGATCGAACCCAGGACCCCATGCACCAGAGGTGAAAGCTCTACCACTGAGCCAACGCGGCCCTATGAACTGTAGTTAATAATAGTTAAAAGTTACTCTATGCCCTTAAGTCCAGAACAGGAGTTGATAAAACTCGTATCTTAATTTTGAAAATATATAAAATAACAATTTTCAAAAATATTGATCATATTCAACTGTCATATTAAATTCATATGTTTCAATTATTGTTATTATAATAATGTAAATGTGAAAATGGAAATATTTCATATTGTGTCTGAAAAGAAAAGTAAAATATATGAACCGAAGTTTTTTTTATCTTCTTTGATGTTTAGTTTGTGTTAGTCGAATAAATTTGAAGTATGTCTCGCTTATTTTTTTCTTTTCGAGTGTATATCAGCAACATTTTGTTTTAGATGACTCATGGATGACTGTAAATCCTGATGAAATAGATGCCATGTTAGAGAGTAAATACGGCAGTATGAATAGAGAAAAAGGAGATGCAGTACCCAATCCCCCTGAAATACCTAAAAGTCTTAAGAAATTTTTAGACCAAGTTTCTACTTTTGAAGGAGCTGAATTTCCAAAGTAAGTTGATAGTGTTAGACACTTTTTTTAATTTCAAACTGATAAAGTGTGATTGGTTATTGCTAATATTTATAATACCCAAAGTTTGTGCCTACGTTGTAAGCAACAATGAAAAGAGTGCTGTTGTTAAAACAAACATTAATAATGGTTGTAAGGATTTCGCAGAACTTTTTTGATAATAAATATTTGAGCATATGGAGCTATAGCTTCGATATTGAAAATGGGCGTTGGTAACTCTAAATGCACACCAACAATTTGAAGTTTATTTGTAACTACGTTGGTCCTTAACATAGTCTTTCTTCTTTTCTTCCAACTTACAGAGAAAATGTTACCACTTCAATGTCGTTAAGTTACTGTTACGTTTGTTTATATTTCTGAATTCATTGTGTAAGATATCAGCCCTATAGTAAAGAGCATTGTGTATTGAAAATAGCAGATGAAATCCTATGACAGGGTTGGCAAAAACCATGGTTTTTATTTAAAAAACAAAAAAACCGGGTTTTTTGGTTTAAACCAGGTTTTTTTTGGTTTAAACCAGGTTTTTATGGTTTAAATGATTTGCTCTATATATTCATATCATATATGGACAGAAATAAGTTTGTTTCACCTTGATGTTATTATGCAACAACCGGGTTATGCTGGAAGGGGTCACATAAGCTTAAAGCGGAATAAAAACCGCTTCTCGATTTACATCCGAGAGAAATTGTCCTCCATTTGAACTCAGAACCAGGACTAATTGGCCACAAATGCGATACGTCTGCCGACTCACGAAGGAATCCTGATAAAAAAATACGTTGTACTGATCTTTACATGCTTCTTAATATAATTGTCAAGAGTCATTTCAGGACAAAAAGATAAACAGTTGCACAAGTGAAACCATTACACAGAATTACATATGAACAATTTCAAAGTACTACGGAGTACAGAAAAACTAATTTAGTTCAAGTTAGTTAACAGCGACTTTTATTGGGCCAAAAAAAAAAAAAAAAGAAATACACCGACTTAATCTGCATATCAATAAGAAAAGTGAATAAAGATACGAATTATTTGAGTCCACTTTGGCTCAAACTCATTTATACATGGATAGATACCAAAGATACTTATTTCACTAAATGCCTCTTGTGGGGTCTGCATGACCCCCCCATCACACACACACACAAAGTACGGCATTTTCGATGTATGTTATCAATAGTAAACATTGAAACGAAACAATATTTACAATTTTTCTTCGATTGCAATTACATAACAATAACAACAACTACAAAAAATCACAAAATAAACATTTATAAACTTGTAAAAAAAAGTTGCTTTTGTAGTATATATATATATATTATTATTATATAGTATTATTAATTGTAATAGTAACTGTATCTGTTGACGAAGCCATGAACGCTAAGTTCTTACGGCGGAAAATGAAATAAATATATATATATATATATATATATATATATATATATATATATATATATATATATATATATATATATATACGAGGGCTATCCAGAAAGTAGATTACGTTTTGGAATAAAAAATCAACAAAGTATAGGAAACAAATTTTATTATATACAGATGAAAGCCACACACAAATACTACTTTTCGACATAGTCACCATTCAAATTAAGGCATTTATCGTAGCGATGTACGAGCTTGGAAATTCCTTCGTCGAAAAATTCGGCCGCCTGCGACTTCAACCACTTCGTTACCTCTTCTTGCAGCTGTTCGTCGTCATCAAAACGCTGCATAGCCAGCCACTTCTTCATTGCTGGGAATAGGTGGAAGTCGCTCGGTGCCAGGTCGGGACTGTACGGCGGATGAGGAAACAACTCCCACTGAAAAGATTCAAGAACTTCACGCGTGACATTTGCCGTGTGGGGCCGGGCGTTGTCGTGAATCAACAAGATCTTAGAGCTCAACATTCCTCTGCGCTTGTTTTGAATTGCTCTTCTGAGGTTTTGCAGAGTTTGGCAATACCTTTGAGCGTTTATTGTAGTGCCTCTTTCCAGGAAGTCCACCAAAATCACACCTTTTCTGTCCCAAAAAACAGTCGCCATCATCTTCCTTGCCGACATTGTTTGCATGCATTTCTTGGGTTTTTGGGGAGAACCTGTGTGCCCCCACTGCATTGATTGCAATTTCGTTTCACAGTTCACGTGTTTCACCCATGTTTCGTCACCAGTAACGATGCGATCGAGTAAAGAGTCACCATCCTTATTGTAGGCGTCCAAAAAGTGCAACGCTGCAGCCATTCGCTGATTTTTGTGGTCCTCTGTCAAGATTTTTGGAATCCATCTTGCACAAAACTTGTGGTAACCAAGCTTTTCGCTGATGATTTCGTGCAACAAACTTCGCGAAATTTGTGGAAAACTCAAAGAAAGTTCCGTTATTGTGAACTTTCGATTTTCACGGACTTTAACATCGACTTTTTCGACAAGTTCGGCAGTCACTTTGCTGGGTCTCCCACTTCGATCTTCGTCGTGAACATTGGTTCGGCCATTTTTAAATCTTATGACCCACTGTCGCACTCCACCTTCAGTGATAATGTTGTCCCCATACACTTCACACAGCTGCCGATAGATTTCTATCGGTTTACAGTTTTTTGCTGTCAGAAACCTTATTACTGCACGCACCTCGCAGCTCGCGGGATTTTCAATTAACGCAGAAATTTCAAACCGTCACAGTATCTTAACGGAGCACAGCACGAACCTCTCACTAGCACGGCTAGATGCCGACTGAGCTGCGCAACGCTCTGACCCCAAGATGGCCGCGCTAGCCCCGCCCCTAGCGGACACAGACGAAAACGTAATCTACTTTCTGGATAGCCCTCGTATATATATATATATCGGGTGTTGCAAAATAAGTGTTACAACTCTTGGGAGGTGACTCCTGTCACTGAGACAAGAAAAAAAGTTCTCTTCAATTTTCTGCTATCGGACATAGTTTCAGATCTACAAGGTGCCGAAAGCGTGGGAAAATGATTTTCGGACGCCAGTAGTTCGGAAACTATCCAACATAAAGAGGGCGGGTAAAAAATTCACTGAAGAAGTCATACCTGCTCTATTGAATTTTGCATGTTTCACAATCCTACCGTGCAGGCGCAAGGGATTCCCCAAAGGAACGTAAGGAGTCCCGGATAATCTGCCAAATGAAACATGGTTAAATGGATATGAATTGATAGGCTTTCTACCAGGTAACAATAATTCGTTTGCCTTAAGTCGTTATCTGGAACGAATACAAAATGGCGGACACCTGTATGTCCGTTGTGTGTGGTTGCATAATCGCCAGGAACGGATACTGGCCAACAGTGACGTTCTGAGTATTAATTGTAGCGAATTTGTACTCAAAAGCTCTAGAAAGACATCTGGAGTGTCGTTAGAGCATAACAGATGAAGCAGGGTGATTCACATGTGTGGAAACACTTTACGACAAATGCCAAGAAATGCACTCATACTCAGTAAACGTGAGTTCAAAGCGTCGGAAATGTAAGGATTAGCGTCAAGAACATGAAAGCCATTGCCAATTCACCAAAAATATTCCCTCAAACCGATGCAGTATGATGTGCACGGTTGCATACCAATAAGGATGCAACAACTGAGTCCAAGTTCAAATTGTGCAATGGACTCACAAAGAAACTGGGTAAACTAAAGGAATGTCACTAGTGGGTTCCCATGATCGATATTGAAATGTGGCCAATGTGTGTGTTGATATCAATATGTAGCTAATGGACAAATGTCAACAAGTCCCACTACGGCCGGGACATCGTCCCACGTGCGAAAAATACGAAAATAACTACTCGGGTCTTGAATCTGAGGCCGTGGGCTCCCAGTAGGATTGGAAACTGCGACCACGCGAGCAAAAGCGAGCGCTCTAGCCCTGAGGTTCGAAGGAGCCTCACTTTATCTGTATTCATTTCTTTGAGGAGTACCTGCTTTGTTTGGCAAACCCTCTTGTACAGCCTCCCGACATACCGGTACTTGTGTGTTTCATTTTGTTATTCCTACTGCACAGTTGTAAACAATCAGAGCTTTAAGACGTTTCTTCCCATTTCTCATATCGTTTTATTTTCCATATGTATGGTATTCCAGCTGTAGTGTTAAATGTGCCAAATCGGTTCATTTTCGTCTTTGTCTTAGCATGTGCACTGTGTGTAAGATACGAATTTCTGGAGGTATTTTCCTATATTTCGAGTACGTCATATGTCTCAGAAGACGTGGGACATGATACAAGTTTGTTATTTTCACGCTCTATCACAATTTGAACCATGCATTAAGAGATTTCTTTCCATATGTGTCGACTGTGGGACAATGTCCCAAACAAAGAGGGACATTGATAAAATCGTGTTCTAGTTACGTTCTACCAAAAGGTGCACCAGATGTAATAGCAGAATGTACAACGTTATTTTCCTAGTTTTCTCACGTGAGATGGTGTCCCAGCAGTAGTGCGACATGTTCACATTTGTCCATTAGCTACATGTTGATATCAACACACACATTGGCCACATTTCAATATCGATCATGCGATCCCACGAGTGACATTCCTTTAGTTTACCCAGTTTCTTTGTGAGTCCAATGCACAATTTGAACTTGGACTCAGTTGTTGCATCCTTATTGGTGTGCAACCATGCACATCATATTGCATCGGTTTGAGGGAATATTATTTGTGAATTGGCAATGTTTTTCATGTTCTTGACGCTAATCCTTACATTTCCGACGCTTTGAACTCACGTTTACTGAGTATGAGTGCATTTCTTGGCATTTGTCGTTAAGTGTTTCCACACATGTGAATCACCCTGCTTCATCTGCTATGCTCTACCGACACTCCAGATGTCTTTCTAGAGCATTTGAGTACAAATTCGCTACAATTAATACTCAGAACGTCACTGTTGGCCAGCATCCGTTCGTGGCGATTATGCAACCAGACACAACGGGCTTAAAGGTGTCCGCCATTTTGTATTTGTTCTAGATATCGACTTAAGACAAACGAATTATTGTTACCTGGTAGAAAGCCTATCAATTCATATCCATTTAACCATGTTTCATTTGGCAGATTATCCGGGACTCCCTACGTTCCTTTGGGGAATCCCTTGCGCGTGCACGGTAGGATTGTGAAATATGCAAAATTCAATAGAGCAGGTATGACTTCTTCAGTGAATTTTTTACCCGCCCTCTTTATGTTGGATAGTTTCCGAACTACTGGCGTCCGAAAATCATTTTCCCACGCTTTCGGCACCTTGTAGATCTGAAACTATGTCCGATAGCAGAAAGTTGAAGAGAACTTTTTTTCTTGTCTCAGTGGCAGGAGTCACCTCCCAAGAGTTGTAACACTTATTTTGCAACACCCGATATATATATATATATATATATATATATATATATATTCTTGAGTAATGAATGGGGAATTTAGGTCTGAATATAATACGAATAATATACGGGAGTGAAACGTGATAACCAAAATGTGTGTTCATCAAGATTTTACAAACACTTACACTTTTACGAACATTTTTTGTTTTTTTGGTTTAAACCAGTTGGTTTTTTTGAAAAAACCAGCTGGTTTAAACCTTGGTTTAAACCATGGTTTAAACCACCTTGGTTTAAACCAGCCAACCCTGTCCTATGAAAATACCTACTTAAAGTAAAGGGGATACCCGGTCAGTAGTGACGTTTAAATATCCTATGGTACCTACAAGGAATTATCGTAAACTTTTAATTATTGCCCATATAAAATTGAGGTGTGCATGTTTAAAACATTGTAAATGCCAATATTAAAAATTTTCAGGAGGAGAAAGTATTTTGTGCCCACACAACTATAATAAATCGTTAAAACTAAGTAATACCATTTATGAAGATAATATTATTGTCATTTAAAATGTTTTAATTATATTTGCAACTTCACTTAAACTCTAAAGCGTTATTTATGCCTCAATAATTGTAAGTAAGACTGTAGCATGTATTTTCGTGTTCTTACGCTCCAGTTGTCTTTTGAATAAGTCTATTACAAAATAAATTCAGCAATAAAGTGCAAACTCACAACGAATCAAACTATTGTAAAATTATGAATTCGAAAAAATTCTGTATGAAGAAATGGATATGGAAAAATACCTACGAAGATACAAATGCCACTGACGTAAAGTCTTTATATTTCACTGAATATTTTAATGAAAAGGAAACAATGATGTCATATTTTCAAATACTGGTTTTTTTGGGGATATCCTAAACTTGCGATGTGAAGTTTGCATAATTTACACTTACCGATAACTGCAATGCTGCATTGCACACTGCAATAACTGCACTCGCTGATAACTGCAAAACCAATGAAAACAGCTAACCCCCATCTGAACAGAGGACTCACAAGTATTGGATGTTACAAACGCAGTTTCTTAATTGTAGAACCCACATCGATACAGGGAGACGATAGTACTTGGACAAAAAGTAATAAGTCAAAAAAGCGAAAATTTACGTTTTCTTAAAAGAAAATAAAACACCATCCCGAAAAAGCCTGCTTTTTGCATCCCTAGAATCAGTTTGGTTGTTTTTCATGTCGTAACCTGTTTAACGGTCTCCGTATCCACCCGTCCGTCTCTGACTAACGTAGTATATCTTGGAAACGGAAAAACTATCGACAGACTTCATATTCGAATTCAGCTTCCTCGTATTCCTGTTTGTTTCCGTCGTTACGATTTGTCTGTCCGCTTATGCGGAATTAGCGGAAATGCGGATTTAGCCTCATGATTTACTTGTCCGTTTTCAGCGTCATAACCTGTCTGTCCATCCGTTTGTGTATAGTAGTATCTTGAGATCGAAAGCTACTATCGACAAATGGATTAAAGGTCTGGAATCACAACTGTAATTATCCTGCCGTTTTTAATATCGTCTGCAATCCGGATGGTTGTGACATTGTGTATTTCGAGAAGAAAGGAGCTGCCGGGAAACAGATTTTTGATTTGTAATTATTATTGACAATCTACCTGATCAGTTTCAACGTCATAACCTGTCTACCTACTGCCTCTCCATAACGCCATATATCTTTAAAAAAAATAAATAAAAAAATAAAAAAAATAGGAAGACGGATTTCAAAACTAGCAAATTAGCACTGTCGATTTACGGACAGTGTTCAGTCATGACCCGTTGTCCGTCTATCTGTCTGTAACATCCTGCGAAGATAAACAAAGTAAATCTACTGAAAAGGAAATTTACGTTTGGAAACAACTAAAATAAAATATAGTAGAATTTTGTTGAATCAGGAGGCAAGTTATTAGGAATTGAACGTTGAGAGTGCAGTAAAGGAACGAATTCGTTAGTTTTTAAAGGAGGCACGATGGCTTAGTGGTAGAGCGCTTATCTCTGCTGCTTGAGGTCCCTAGTTTGATCCCTGGCCAAATAAGTTCGTGGTGGGCAGCATCGTGCCTCCGTGGGTTTTTGCGGAATACTTGTTTCCTTCCACTTTCTCATTCTACCAATTCTTCCGTTCACTTACTTTAATCATCTTTTCCCTTAGTCTGAAAGGCATAATCGTGGGTCTTTTAACTGAAAAAATTCATTTTCATTTTCATTCGTTTTTAGGAACAAGAAATCGAATGCTTTCTGATTTCAAAGGATGGAATGAGGGTTGGAGAGAGAGAGAGAAAAGTGAGCAGTGCAAGCTTTCTTTTTGAGAGAAGGAACTTTTCGAACACCGGTACATAGGTAGTAATATGGGGTTTTAAATAATTTTCTAGTAACTAATGTTTGTGATACTGCAAAAAGAAATTGGCCAATTACTACGTCCCTGTTGTCTGTTATAATTTTGGAGATACCCAAAAATGTTTTACATCTTCAGCTTTTTATTAAGTTATATGGAAAAAACTTCCTGAATAATCTAGATAGTTTTCCTTTTCCACTAAAACTTTAGTTTTTGTGATTTAATAGCTTGATTTTTTTTTTTTTTTTTTTTTTTTTTAAAGAATGGAATCTGCCTATTGTGAAGAAAATAGTGACCAAAGAGAAGAAAGTACATTCCTAAAACGCAATAAATCGGACGACATTGAGTGCCATGAAAAAGCTGAAACAAAAAATAAAATTGATTTTAGACCAGAAGATTTTTCAAGTGCGCTACAAAATGTTTTGGGTATGTATTTAAAAAAGATACTTTTTGGAAGTGTATCAGGCTTAATACGTAAAGGAGAAAGAAGGTTGTTTTTTTCTGAACATCTTTGAATCCTTGTGTGGTACAGAGTCCGCCAGAAAAATGTATACACTCTTTGTCATCGTTTGCATTGACAATTGTTCGGAAATTTAAGTGTGTTGTAGTATGTATTTTCGCCCAACAGATGTCGTCATTGACAATTGTTCGGAAATTTAAGTATGTTGTAGTATAGTTTTTCGCCCAGTAGATGGCGGTATTGTCAGTTGTTTGCAGTTAAAATTGTTGTAGTACGGCTTTTCGCTTAACAGATGTCGGTACTGTCAGCACGGTTAGTGAGATAAGAAAATAGCAGGAGCACGCTTGACGTTCGAACAGCGTACGCTTTGAAGTGTTTTATCAGGTTTGGGAATGCCATCGAAGTGCAGCGTCAGTGGAGTTTGGTACTGAACCACCAACCCACCTAACAATCAAACACATTGTTGACAAGTTTGAGGCGCAACGAACGATTTGCGATATTCACAAAGGAAGATCGGGAAGAACGCCTACAGCAACGAGTCCTGCTTTGTCGGCTCTCGTTTTGGAAAAGTTTGAAACGTCACCACAGAAGTCTGCTACGCAACTGACAATTGACAATGCCACACATCTGTTGGGCGAAAAACCATTCTACAACGTACGTAAATTTCAGAACAATTGTCAAGTATCCTGATAAGAGATGACAAAGAGTGTATACATTTTTCTGTCGGACTCTGTAGTACATTTCGTCATGATAGTACGCTGGCTAAACATGTATCTGCCTAGTTAATTTGTGAATGGTAGGAAGGGTGTTCAAAAGATGTGATTACGGTATTTTATGTAGAATACATGTTTGACTTTCAACTTTTGACTGATGAATGAAATTTTGTAACAATCATTTCTTCGTGAGAACAGAATGAGAAACTGCTGTAGCGTGATCTAACTACTGAAAACTGCCGTATGAGTTACGATGATTAGTCTTGTCACTCCCATCTCATGTGTTAGTGATGGGAAATCCTAAACTTCACACTATGGCTGCTTTCACACTCATTTGTTTATAGCCCTGTCAACTCATTACTATGACCAGGGCAGAATCATGTCTTGCAATACTTCCACAACCCAAACAGCAGGCGCGTGTATACGCAATGATCGACCGTAAACACAAGGTCAAACTGGCCCAAGAAGTAGTGTGGCAAGCGGATTATAACGTAGAGGCCGCCACACAGTCAGTGTCTTCAGTCAATTTTTAGTGGCATTGATGATGAATAGGGCAACTCAAAAGCATAAAAAGCATAATAATTGAGACTTATGGTTGGTACCTTGAACATAACTGTGGTTGTTTAAGGGTCCAGAAGAAATTAATTTTAAAAGCATAATTTAAAATACATAGCACAATTTTTGGAAAATTCTGTTTAACTGCAAGTTTAACATACTGCATTAATATTTTTTAAAACCAATATTTACAATGCAAAATCATTGAAAACAACAATGCAATAATGAAAAGCTAATTTTATTTCTGTAAACTTTTCGGTGTAACCCTTTGATGTAGAGGAAAGAAAAACGGAAAAGAAGAAGGAAACTTTCCGCCAGCAATGAATAGTACACAAGAACTCCACACTATATTGTTGTGTATACCTCTTAAACTTGAGCACTTTCTGTACTTTTTGGTGGCATCTTTTACTTTCCCTTTCTGTATATATGCACGTCTAAGGCGCATACGAGTTATAGAAAAAACTGACTCGAGTAAAGCATATCTCTTTACAGTGCATTGAGTAGAAAGTTCATTAAATATGAGAAAACGGGTTGCATAAAATATTAATAAATAGATCAAGATATTTAGAATATGTAATATATAGTAAATATTATACATTATACACGATTAATGAAAAACAGTTATTGAAATTAACAATAAAGCATAATTTGGAAAAATGGGTTGCTCTAATGATGAGTGATCAACAAATTCTGATGCGTGAACTGTTATTCTATGAGTTCGAACTCGGCCATAACGCTTCGGGAGCAACCCAAAACATTTGTCATGCGAGACGGGTAGGTACATGAATCACAGGATAGCAATTTATTGGTTCCAGAAATTTCGTACAGGTTGAAAAATATTGAAGATCAGTCAAGGCCCGGCTGCTCCAGGGTAATAGATTCTGTGGTGATACGACATATTATTAAGGAAGACCCATCCCCGAGCACAACGATTGTCAAACCAGCTAGGCATATCTCAGCTCATTGTAGTGCATCACCTTCACGAATTTGGGAAAACCATCAGGAGCTGCTGCAAAATGCATGTGATGTGCATTTCCTGAAACTGGTCGTTACATATGACGAAAAGTGGATATTTTTCCGAAATCCGATTGTGCAAAAAGAGTGGTTGAGCAAGGGCCAATTCCCAGAACCAATTGTCAAAACGTTTTGAGTATAAAGTCATGCTTTGTATGTGGCGGAACTACGAGGAGATGATTCACTTTGAGTTCGTCTGTAACGGTACTATCAATGCCAGTCTTTATTCCGAACAGTTGGAGCGATGTGTGCTTCACTTATGCCAAACATATCCTGCATTAGTGAACCGAAAGCGTGCCGTGCTGTAACAGGATGACGCGAAACCAAACTCGGTTCGAAAAACGCAACAAAAAATTCTGAATCTTGATGTAATTTAACTGGTGCCCCATCCGCCATATAGTCCTGAACTTATCCCTTCTGATTGCTGCTTGTTTCGAACCAAGGCACACTTTCTGAAATAACGATGCTTCACCAGTCAGCAGTGACTGTGACTGACTTCTTTGTCGCTGAAGACACGAGGTATCACCGTGAAATCGAGAAACTGGCGAAAAGTGTCTGCACACAGACCAACACAAAGGGCTATATTTTGAATGTTGATCTGGTTTCATTGTACTGTAATAAATATAGATATGTTGTGTATCTGAATATTGCAAGATTCATGACTCAACCTACTATTATAGTGAACATGAACTGAATTCAAGTCTTGGCTTTATTTGGAGCCTACGTATATAGGTTACGTCCCTTATAACGTTGGTGTTTCATAAGGTCATAAAGTAAAAAAATCAATGAATCAGTATATGAATTGTGAAGTTTCACATAAATATTTCTCATAGACTTATTCTTTTATCATCGAATGTTCTTTAACCCATATTATCACCGTAATGCCATATGGCAACGGGAAACAACGTTCAGAAAACCAATGCTAAATATCTGCTCGGCGCAAAATTTGACTCGGCAATAGTGCAAAACAGTAGAAGATAGATGAGCGTAGTTGTTAATATCAGTCACCACCCAACTATTGTCAGTGGGGCTATAGCTCATTTTTTGCTTCGCTGTGTGAGAACGACGCCATGTATGAGCAGAGCAGTTTTGCGAGTTTTGAGTAAGTATCTCTAACATTCTAATTATTGTTTTATCATATTATTCTTACTGTTTTACTTTTAATACTTAAAAGTTAATATAATAATTGTGATCGGTTCCATATTCATGCCAACGGCAAACAGTAAGCATGTAAAAGTTGCTATTGCCAAGTGGCAACACGGGGCTATTCCACTACCTTACTCTTTACTTGGTTTGTGGAACTTATGGCCCATATATTTTTTTTTTTTCTTGCAGGCTTGGACTTTCTCTACAGGAGAATCTTGATTTGTTATTTGATAATAATGTAGCAAGCAACTTAGACTCAATATACATCGCACCTCCAAACCCGTCATCTTTAACGGATGAAGATTCAGCTGACGAAGATTCAGGTGATATTCTGGCCAACTTGTCACGGAATCAGTTGATGGCAGATGTTGATTTGAGACTAAGCAACCAGTCGGGTGCATTATTCGAAGATTTAGCTTTATATACTGAAGAAAATGATGGTCCTTCAAGTTCCTCTATTGATTCTCGCAAACATGAAACCTCAATTTCACAAGATGTCTGCTGGTCCTTCAAATTCTACAGATCGTGTTCAAGCTTTCACAAAGGATGCTTCACACTCGCCAGTTAGAGAGGTAACTTCCGCGCAGGTTGTTTCATCAGTTTGTCATGCTTCATCAAGCACAGATTTTAATCTATATCAAGCTGGAATTGATATATCTTGCACGGCGAGTGGTGTTTCCCAAAAGCTTTTACTAGAAAGACAGCAAATTATACATAAAATTGTAAATGGTTCCCTGGCCAAAGATACCAAAAGAACTACAAGTTGGATTCACAATGGCGATCTTCCGCCCTCAGCTATTTCATTTCACGAAGATTTTAAGAAATATAAAGATTTGTCAGCTCACGAATTGCGAGAACTATTTCAAGTTTACTGAGACAAAGAAATATGCATTATTTTTGAACTGTTTAGATCCAAATATATCGAAGGAGGAGGTTAAATTCGTCATTGGAATTCATTGGGATTCAGAGAAGGACATGGAGAATGAACTCATCCGGAATTTAGGCATGAGACGAAATCGTTTTGAACAAACATTACGCTTCTTGCATTGTAATCACAACAATATTGACAGAAATGATAAATTGTGAAAGCTTTGTCCTATTATAAATTGCCTTTGAAAAAAGTTGTTGAGACATTTTGTACCAATTCAGGACTTAGATTTTGATGAAAGCATGGTGAAATGTTATAGACGCAACAGCTGCAAGCAATATATCAAAAGCAATTTTGAGGTTTATCAAGGAAAATACCCTGAATTGAACTCGGAAACGGAAAAGGCTTTTGGCAAAACTTCAGCTCCGTTAGTAAGAATGATGGATGACTTTCCAGAGAACGTAATTCATTTTCCATATCGTTTTCACTTCGACAATTTATTTACTTCCGGAAACTTACCTCTTTACTTGCGTGGGTGTGGTTACTTCGGCACAGGAACAGTGAGAAACAACCGTATCAAGTCAGGCTGTGACCTCACGGACGGCCACGGTAAATAAAACTTACAAATATATTAAATATATTCATTTCTCTTCCTGAATTTCCATAACAAGATAATAAAATATAGCAGTGGAATAGCCCCGTCATGCCAATGGCAACACCCTCTTCCAGTGAAATGAATGAGGTAACAAAAGGAAAGTACTTAAATACAATTCACGAAAAAAAAAAAATAAATAAATAAATAAAAATAATTCAGGATAATAAGGGTTAATATGCACAGGATGAGGCATAGTCTGGATACGTCTGTGGAATTTTAAAACGGTTAAATAGAATAGAATCATATCATCGTTAGGGATAATTGAGATGAAGCCGTAAAGGAGAGAGTGTAGTTTTATTATGGCGACCAATCTGAAGAACGCTGTATTGGATTCAGATTCAGAATTTTAAGTTGGAAAAGTCGTGGGATATATCGTTCTGGGATAGCTTTTTTTTTTCCCCCTCAAGTTATTTCCGGGTAAGCCTTATTCATGTAAGAGTTATTGCCAATACTGCTTTACAGGGATGCAATGTGTTTTTTACTTTTGTTTTGTTTTTTAGTCCTCTTGAACCCGTCTCAGCATGTGTGGGCCCGCGTAGGCATATAGATCACAGTGAGTCACTTGAAATGAAGCATATTGTCGATTCAAAAAGAATTTCAGATGTTCTGAGGGACGTAAGCACTGGGGACTATGCCGCGGCGTCAACTCGATGGGACCCCTCCTATGTATCCAATGACTGGGAAACTGTTGAAACTCCACAGCAAAGTAAAGAGGCGCACTATCATGCTAGAAACAGGTGGGGAATTCACCCTCAAAATTCAACAGGAAAGAAAACGTACCCCGCGTAGGATGTCAAGATGTTGGTCACTTTTTCGATTTTCTGTTTATGAATATGGGGCTCACAATTCTGCACCACAACCACATTTCCTCCGCCCACGTCTGTACTGCGTTCCATCCAAGTTGGTTTTCATCCGACCAATAGAGATTTTTTTTTTCTTATTCACCTCATCTTTCGTATAAAAATTTACGTCGTCACCAAATAAAACTTGTCGAGGGTACAGTGAATTCATGCTGCATTCCTCCAGAATCCACTGGGCGCACTGTGTCTGCCTGTCATAGTAATCCTCCGCGATCTGAACCTTACATTGGTGCAGTTTGTTAGTATGCTGCAAACGTTTGACTGATACTAATCTTCCTCGATAACGAACGCATATTGCGTTTTGGACTTTCACAAACGGTACCAGAAGTGTTATTGCAGTTTTTTCGTCAGTGGCTGTCCTCGTACGTCTACTGCTTGGCTTATTCAGCACCGAATCTGTTTCGCTAAACGACAATGGGTAAAGTATTCTCTTTCTGAATGCATTCTCGACTATTGCGCCCACTATTCATGGACACAACTTAAATACATTCTTGCAGTGACAGTGCAGATGATACTGGATCACAAAATAACATTTCAAAATTTTGGACTTGAACCTAATATGGGAATCATGGCGGTACTACTACACCCTGTCTAGGTACCTTTCATTTCCTCCAATCGTTTTGAAATTTGAAGGTGTAGCCAGAATACTGTCGTACCCTGTAGAGTTCCGAAAACATTTAATGATTCATCTACAGTCGTTCATGTATCTATCTTTAAAACGACGAGTCGTTCTGGTTTAAAGCAAAACACATCTGAATTATTCCCCCTCATAGTGATAATACTTAGGCTTATGATTTTATATTATTATTGTTCTTGTTGATTCTGATGACATCATTCTGGTATATATTCATTCAATTAGCTGTATATTTAGTTTTCATAAGAAGGAAATAAAGACTTATTTTATGTTTTAATTAATTTACTCACTTATGTACAGATTTTGCTCTTCCTGATGATAATTGGGACTTTGAATCAGACGGAGATCTGTCTGGTGTAGATTCAAGTGGAGAGGAGGATGGTGCTTTCGATCTGCCAAGAAATAATCCAGGTATGTGATATGTTATTCATGGCTTTACTTACACTTGACAAGTTTAAATCCGTAAATAGTAGTTTGGGCTTGTTTAAGTTCTAATATTTTACAATTTATAGTTTTAAATTAAGATAATGGTACATGAGATTCATCGTTAAATTACCAGAACTTTCGATGCTTCAAAAGTTTCAAATTCCTGTTAGAATGTTGTGGAGTTAGTTAATCATGAAAGGAAGAAAGAATGAAAACTATGCGAAAATATGTATTTGGTCTAGGAATTAATTCGTGCGGTTGGTACGCACACATTGAAGCTGTAGTACAAACACAAAATACATAAATACCTTAAGAAAAATATTGTCCATCGCTAGCCACCACTTTCGCCCATCTGTCAGGCAATGTACGGATTCCGTGGCGAAAGAAGTCCTCATCCTTGGAAGCGATCCAGTCAGAGACCCATCTTTCGATATCTTCTGAAGAAGTAAACCGCTGTCCATGCAATCGAACAAGTAGTAGTCCGAAGGAGCAACGTCTGGTGAATACGGCGGGTGGGGTAAAACTTCCCATCCGACATTTTCTAAATAGGTTTTGATCGGTTTTGCGACATGTGGGCGAGCGTTATCATGTTGAACAATAAGTTTATCATGTCTGTTCTCCCATTCTGGTCGTGTTCTGGCCAGAGCTTGCTTCAAACGCATTAATTGTCGTCGATAACGTTCTCCATTCATAGTTTCACCCGGTTGCAGCAGCTCATAGTACACCACACCTTTCATATCCCACCATATGCACAGCATAACCTTTGCACAGTGAATATCTCGTTTTGGTTGTGATGGACCTGGTTCACCTGGTTTCACCCAGGCCTTTTTTCGTTTAGGGTTCTCGTAATGGATCCACTTCTCATCACCCGTAATAATTCGATGCAGAAACCCCTTTCTGCTCTGTCGTTGAAGCAGCAATTCGCAAATGGTTTTTCGTCTTTCAACGTCTCTGTCTTTCAATTCATGTGGAACCCAATGTGACATCTTTTGAATCATTCCCATGGCTTTCAAGCGTTTGGAGACTGTTGTTTGATCAACGCCTAATGCTGCTGCAAGTTGTTCCTGCGTTTGACACGAATCCTGCTCGAGCAATGCTGTCAATTCTTCGTCTTGAAATTTTTTTGGCTGTCCCGATCGCTCTTGGTCTGCCAAGCCGAAATCACCACTTCTAAACCGTGCAAACCACTTCTGACACGTTCGCTCAGCTAGAGCATGGTCACCATGCACTTCCACCAAAATACGATGACTTTCAGTCGCACTTTTCTGCATGTTAAAGTAATGCAGCAGGACACCCCGCAAAAACACTTTATCAGGCACAAATTGCGCCATGTTCACTTAACTACAAACTGGTGTTGTTGACGCTTTAATCCACTGCCCTATACTACGAACGATACGCGATGACAGGGGTTTGCAACACATGTGTGGATACACGGAACTGTGGGACGCTCCGTTCGTTGCGCCATCTCTTGTCCACCCGCACGAATTAATTCCTAGACCAAATATATGAAAAATAAGTCCTTTTCAGATACAAGTGTCGCAGATTATTGAACAATAATTTTAGATTACTGGTACAGCACAAATACTATTGACTTGGAGGAACCGGTATAGAGAACCAACCTGCACCTTACAGCGTTTGGGACGATGTGAAAGGAAATATAGAAACGAGCAACAATTGTATAGTACAATATACAAAATTATTTGCTCAGATCATCCATGTTCTGAATTAAGCGTTGCATTTTTGATAAGTACAAGCATTACTTTCACTATCTTATTCATATTTTTGCTGTAAAATCTCAAAATTTGTTTCTAGTGCTTACTTAGATCATAAGTCAGAAATAAAGCCAGTTTCGATTTTCTTTTCATGAGCAGATTCGAACCTCCAAACAGTGAAACACCCTCCATATACTTCGGTAGTACATAGTATAATGAATCATATTTCAATATAGCTTTGGAGTAAAAAATGTGTTTCTTATGCTTGTATTTGTTTAAATTATATAGGTAGTAGTAAAAAGACGAAAACCTCCAAGGCGCTGACAGATATGGAGAAATACATGAATCTTATGGATAAAGAATTGGCTTCCACTGCTATCATGCAAGGATTAGAGAAAACAACGCCTAAGAATAAGGTATTCTATTCAATTATTATGTTGCTGTAGTTGAACTGAAGTTTAATTGTTTGAACTGAATGAAAGAATGTTTTCTCTGAATATAATTAGTTCTCTTTAGTTTTGTTTCTTACGAAGTAGAAATTGCAAAAAATTTAGTAAAAATTAAATGTGGTTTATTAATGTGCCTTGAGGGGTTAGGGATATGAGCATTAAAAAAATCCATTAGAAATACATAATGATTCAAATATTGAGAACTAAGATAATTCTTATAAATTTGATATTCTTAAAGTACTTTGTTAGCGCGTTCAATATTGAGTCACGATACACGATAATCTGTATAATTGTAACCACTTTGGAATAGCTCGTAGCTTTGCAGTTTGTTAGAATTGACTCTTTTCTTACGAACATTAAAAATGCTTCTTCCTTGTATAACGAAATACTTTGGATAGATTAATAATTACCTGCACCTTGGGCAGAAAGTGCTCATACATAAGCAATATACTTAATAGAATGTTAATTTAATAATAACAAAAGAAGAATGTTTTTAATATATGTAAAAAAGATATATTATGGGATAGTGTTATGTAGTTAGTTGCTATGTAGTTGTTTATGGATACCTAATCATCTTGTATGTGTGCATGACAATTTGAATGAAAATACATAAAAGTGTATCAACTAATAAACCATTTGATACCGTTCATCGACTTTATAATTTTGATAGAAAAGGTGAGAATAATAATAATATGTATAATTATTAAAGATATTTTTACATGCAAACTATTACTACCACTCGAGATTCATATATCATCGATCGAACCAGGTTGACGACTACCCTTGGTGAGTCGTTATACTTGTACTTACTTTTCTGACATAGCAGCTTATAGCGCAAAGAGCTTTGATTTTTATTTCAGGTCTTATAAGGTTGGTATGCGTCCATGGATTTTCTCGGGGTCCGTTCCTGTCTTCTTTCATTTTTAATCCGCCATCTCTTTATCATCATTCACTTGCAATTATTGTTATTCTCCTGCAGCAGAAGAGCGTGAGATGTTAAGATCAAGACTTCATTTCGATTTTTAAAGCTCATTACTTTACTCATATAACTAACTCTATGGCTTACGGAACACGAAGGTTCAATGCCATATTTACAAAAGCCCTCCATTGGCTTTTGTTCTTAGCCACTGGATCCAGTTTCTACTTTATATTTCTATTTCTGCGAGATCCATCTTAGTATTATACTCCCATCTATGCGTATGGCCTCCTAATGGTCTTTTCCGATTGGATTTCCGGTTTAAATTTTGAATGCGTTCTTGTTTTCTTCTATTCTAACTACATGACCTGTCCACCTGAGCCTCCTAGACAATAGCATTAACACTATTAGGTAAATGGTATAAATTATGGAGTTCCTCGTTGTGAAGTTCCCGCTATTCCCGTCCTTCTTTGATTTGAATATTCGCTCAGGATTTGATTTTTAAGTACTTTCAGTGTGTGTACTTTCCTCAAGGTAAGCACCCATACAGCACAGATTTTAAACTTCAAATTCTTCGACAAAATTTGCGAAGACAAAGAGTTTGGACTGCATAACACGAATCCTCTGCTTTCAGTCGATATTTAATTCCTTCATGGATATAAGTTTGGCCTGTTAATGTTAATCCTAGATAATTGAAAGTGTTCACTTCGTCAAAAGTATTACTTGATATTTTAACGTATCCAAAATGTACAGTATAATGGTCACGGCGAAGTGCTCATCTAGTTTTAACATTATGTATTTATATATGTGTGGAAGTATTACTTAAGAATAACCAAGAAGGTAGTTGCTACAGTATTTCATTTTAAACTTAGGTACTGTTCTGTTCGAAGATAATATATTATTGATTCAGCGTTCAAATTAAAGCATACCGCTTTAGTTGAATCTAAAATTGTAAATTGCATACATTACTTGAGAATAGTGTAATCAATAAAACAACTGTTTTGCTTTGATTTGATGCTATTTATAACAATGCTTTTCCTACAGAAAAAAGATAATGAAGACAGCTTTGATGACGTGGAAGACTTTTGTCCAGTTGATATTGATATGACAGCTATTAAAAATGTCTTAGAATCGTATCAGTCTCAACTAGGTCAACCAGGACCAGCATCCAACTTACTTGGGCCTATGGGAATCCATTTGGAGAAGACAGACATTCCGACGAAAGATGAAACGTAACGCAGCGGATTAATGTTTATTCCATTTAATTGATCCTTTTTTCATCAATGTGTATTTTGATCTAAATGGAGATGAGTCAGAGCATGAGAGTTGTTGCTATTGAATTAGATTCTTTAATGTATGATGCCCTTTAAAGTTTATGCGTGCCTGAAGTGCGGTTCAGATAATAATGACATCATATGAATGGAAAGTAATTCATTCAAGCGTTGAAATTGTATCCACTTGCTTAATTGTTATGAATTTAAGAGACTGTATGTGATGCATGTATGTTGACAACATATCTTGAAAGTTTTTTCATTCAAACTGAAACAAAGTCATCATTGTTTCAGGAGTTGATATTATAGGACTAATACTCAGCTACAACTTGTTTTTAATTTGTATTTTCGCTCAATACTCAGTATTTACATTTCATGTTCAATTCAAATAATGAAGAATGTGTTAAAACTTTTTTTTTTTTTTTTTTTTTTTTAATGTGTTTGCTGTTGCTCTGTATTCTAAAATGAGGCAATGATGGTATGATGAAAACCACAATGTGAGTCAGCTTTTGTACCGCAACAAGAGGACAGGAAAGCAAATTACTTCAATAATTCGCCAAATCAATCATTGAGCTGGATAAGTGTGATGATGTTTCTGTGGCTACCGATTACGGAAACAACATTAGTGTTGGTAGTCCTCCACACAATTAAAAATATCATACAAGAACGTAGCATTTGTTACGCTTTGTAATACGGTTTTAGGTTGTCCACTGATTTTTTAGAAGTAAGAATTAAATTGAATCCATTGAAGACTAACTAGAAATCGTTGAATAGGAAAAAACATACTTCGCGTAATATATAAAGAGAATGTCTTCTACATTTTCATTAGGAAGGCAAGTAAAGACTAATTGTGGATTTAGGTTCTGATGATACATATTCATTGTAATAAATAAAACTAATTTGTAGGTTTTACATGATTTATAATGATGTATGAGTTACTTCACAGTTATTTAGTAATAGAACTTATAACTTAAAAAGTAGTTTTTTTTCTTCGTTTCTTAACTACAAAGGCAAGTTCTGCTATAGCAGTTGTGGCTCACGTTCCAGATTCGTCAGAAGATTGTTGTCTGATTTTCGACGTCAATAATGGTAAAGCTTTATAACCTGATCAGAATAAGGTGGAAACTCTGGGACGTACCTGTTGAGTTATTTTTTCACCTGGTTGATTTCATTCATTAAAAAAAATATGTGCTGACAAATTACATAATGAGTAATTTACCAAAATATAAAACAGTATAGTCCAAATATTATTCCAGGGACATTGTAAACGACAATAATTGATATATATACACATTTGATATGGCCATATAATAAGATCTTCATCATGAAATTATATTAATTTTCGCACTATATCCATACACTAGTTTTCATATTGTTTGCTGTAGAAAGTAATAGTTGCTTTCGTTGTGTCATTGTTTCAGTGATTATTTGCATACATTTAAATTACATTCAATAGTTATAAAAGATAACATACTAACATGAAACCACTATATGGCACATATTTTCTATATTCGACATCGTTTTAACAACCTGATGGAACTTGCTACGACTTACGTTGTTCTAAAACTTAATATTTTAAACCTTATAGATTGAAATATAGTTAAAAGATAATAAGTATTTAACTCAGCTTTATATTTGTATACTTTTTAAATATTTTGATGCATTCCATAAGGTAATTTTAAATTATGCTTACACAGTAAATAAAATAATGAAAAACTCGGGTTTTGTACCATTATAAGGTAACATTTTTGATTGTCAAGATTATGTTTAAACGTAAGAAAATAAAGACTGTGTCTAATCAATACCGATAACACCATTTATTTTGCTTTTGTAGTTATTTCTCGTTCGAAATCACACATGCTCCCTGTATTTTGTTTCTTTAATTTGGCATATGAGAAGCAAATGTTTTAAGAGATATATATAGTACATTATATGCTGAGTAGTTGAAAAATTGAATATATATTTATAATTGTTGAAGTGAAAGCTGAAGTATTTTATCATTGTTGAAGTAAGAAAGACGAGAAGGTTATGGCATTGTTAAGTGAATTCGCTGTTCCTCGAAAGGTTCTGTTCTTCAACTGTGATAGTAAAGCTCAAGTTGTCTATATAAGCAATGCAAGAGAACAAACTTGGAAAACGACCAACGTCGTGCTCATATCCATGACGCAATTATAGAGTCATAGCGATAAGTTTAAGAGAGAAAACATATAGATAGTATTAGATGATATATTAGTAGTGCCATGTATAGTAATATAGGAATGTGTTAAATTATTATTACTGTGCATGCATTGAGAGAGATATACATATGATTAAAAATCGTACAGAGCGCTCCTGATTTACATATATCATATTGAAATATGTGTATAGGTCAGTATATAAAACTGTTGTGATACAAGCACTCTTAGTCCTTTAATATAACCCCGTAAATGCAATGTTCAAAGAATAGTGTTTGAGCATGCAGTACCATTTTTCTAATGCCTTTTTTTGTTTATACGGGTTTTATATTCATTTTACGTTATATTTCCTTATAAGTGTATTGTGAGTGAATTATATAGAGTTATACATTTGTCAAATGATGCATATCATTTTTTTTTCTCTTGTGAGATGTGCTGTAAATCATCAGAGAAAATAAACATTATAACTCAAGAAGAATGCTGTTTTTTCTTGATTGAAATAATGATAAATTATTACCAAGAGATTAGCTTAAGAATGTGGTACAGGTGATTTGCCAGTGGAGACAGGATGCTTAAAAATATGCTAAATATTAAGGTATATACGAGGAACTTAAACTTGGAGAAAATGCTCTACAAATATTATAGGAACCAATAAGTATTTTTTTGATCATTCTGTAAAGAGGTGCCACAAATCCCCCAGCAAGAGAAAAAGATTTGGAAATTACCGATGTGATTTCTTCCTTGTTTTCAAATACTTATTTGTCTAGGACTCCGAGACGGACAAGAATTCTAAATATTATTTGAAATATATGCTAATTTTAAAAATCTTCCTTCTTTGAAGTGCTATTTCTAAAATTGCTCGCAGATAAATTTCGTAACGTCGAGACATAGCTAAATAGCTTTATCTCGTCCGAAAACTGTAATAGCTAAATAGCTTTATCTCGTCCGAAAACTGTAGATTCTCCCTACTTCTTGCGTTATAAGCAGAGTATCTTATGGAGATCGTTGATTTTACTCCCACACAAATATTGAAATCATTTTAGTGAGTTTTAGTCAAGCCGCTTCTATCACAGATATCATTCTGCAGCATGTGGACATCCAGTTTTAACGTAATTTTTATTTAAATGGTTGAATGCGTCAATTAAACGATGAGCGAACACACAGAGAAATTTCTTATAGTAAAGTTATTTTACACGCCTTACTTTTTTGTAAGACGTATGTCAGCTTCCCGCACTCAAAAGGGTGATGATAATTGCAGAAAGCCTGTTAAGCATCTGGAAATACACCTTCAATGATACGGAATTATCCAAACGTTATTGAAAGAGCAGCTTCGGAGACTCAAATAAACCCTCTTCTTCTAAACCTTTTCCCAGTTCGTTGGGGTCGAGTTTACGGATCGTGTCCTCCACCTTTTTCTGCCTTATATCCACTATGATATCACACTGTACCATATCGTCCTTGTCAATCCTTTTTAAAAAAAAAAAAAATCCTCGCGCTCTTTCTCGTTCAGTTCTATAGCATCTATTCGATAAGCTACATATTCCAAAGGTCTTTTTACATGCCCAAACCATTGAAATATTTTCTTGTAGTTTTCCTACTACTGGCCTCACCTTTACTGTTCCCTGTTCCTCGGATCACTCCACACATTCACTGTTGCATCTTCATCTCCGCAACATGCAATTTCTGTTCCTCTCTCTTCGTTATCCAACATTCCGTCTCGTTTGTAAGCTCGTCCATCACAACTGCAAAAAATTAAGAACTAAGGCTAGATCCCTGATGAAGTCCCACTTTAACTGTGAACTCCGCACGCACTTTTCACTTCTGTCTTACATCCATCATACATATATTGAATTGAAAAGATGTGTGTGTGTGTTCGGAACACACTTTTTCTTCAGTGCCCACCAAACTAGTTCCCGTGGCACTCTTATCTTACGCTTTCTCTAGGACGATGGAAACCACATGGAGATTCTTCGGGTATTCTCTGTACTTCTACATTAGCATCCTAAGTGCAAATACTGCATCTATTGTCAACTATCTAGGCATAAAATCAAATCGGTTCCCTATGAATTCGGTCTCTTCCCTTAACTTTACTTCTATCATTATCTCCCAGAGCTTCATTATACAGCTCATGAGGTTTATTCTTGCACACCATCTTTCTTGTTAAACATCAGTACAACTTAGCTGCATCTCCATTCTTTTGATACTTTTCCTGTTTTGAATATTATATTAAAAAATCAAGTATATCACTGCACTCCTTTTCCATGCCTTGATAGTGATATTATCCGGTCCTGGAGCTTTACCATTTTTCATCTTTTCATGGCATTTTCCACTTTACCACAGGTCTAACATATCCCTGATTCTTGGGTAGATTTTCGAGTTTCCTTCGGTTTTCTTAATTGACGAATTTATGTAAATACTTTTTTCACTGCTTTCTTTTTCTTTTCCTCACTTGTCAAAACTGTTATTTTCATCCTTAATGCAGCACACATCGCTCTCCCCCATCCCCCTTCTGTTATCTTCGAAAGCTTGTAAATATTTTCTTCTTCTGTTTCTATTTTGTTGTTTAAACAAACATACGTGCTCTCTTTCTAGTATTGCATCTGAAGTATTACCTGACCAGGATATTAGTGCGGTTTTTCGTGGAGGGCGCTAGTGTTGTGTTTACATCAGTTTCTAGGTAAGCGCGGTGGGACAGGGGAACGGAGAGCGTCACTCTGCAGTGTATCCAACGATTTTCAAAAGTTGCAGTTTACATGTTATAAGTAGCCTAATCTGTTTCGCTTAATAAAGAACTCCATAAATTATATAGTTGTTATTGAATGCAGTAATGGTTATTCCTGCAGTAATGCAGATGTATTGTGGATAATGGCATATGCATGGAAATTAACAATTTAAGAACAAGATAGCACACAAGTGAATTTCTACCGTGTATTAAGCAGATTACATAAAAAAATGATTACGTTTTATTTGATTTCATTATAAAACAGCAGAGCCCTGTAAAACTCAGTAATAAAATGTTAATGACTAAAAGATTAATTATGGGTTGGTAGCTTTCAGGGGTGCCCACAAGGGGGGGCTATAACGCAAACTGCGTCATTGAAATATTTGGGGGGGGGGGTAAAAATCTATATAAATATGTTTGAGGGGGTGTAAAAATTAATCGAAAAGATTTTTTTTCATGGAAGAACACCTATGGATAGACAATTGCGGGGGGGTGCGTCATGGACATAAGGGGGGGCACCACTACTTAGATACTTGCGCAATATCTTGTAACTGTAAGTTTAAATCAAGTTAAGGCTCGCGATGCTTGTATTTGTTTTAATGTAGGTCTATCGATTGACAACTAAATTATTTTCTTGAGTTGTAGCCAAGAAAGAATTCCGATACGTTTCCACTCGAGAACTGTGGAAGTTCTCTTCGTTGGTCTATTGGCTAGCGCATGTGTCTTTGTTGTACGTGGTTCTGTGAGAGCCCAACAATTAATTTTACAATCTTTCACTTTCATTAATCACTGTCTCCTCTAGCATAAAGAGCATAATCATGGAACGTTAAACTAAAGAAATTTCATTTCATTGTTTCGATTAATGTGAACCCTTTGGGGGAAAAGGAAGTGAAGAAGAAATTTTCCTTAATTTTTTAAAGGGCTACGGGATTGGATAGCTAGTCTTTCGGGATTGCCTTGTAAAACCTGATTACAATGCATCTTTCTTTTAGGATTATTATCGTAATCCAGCCTTTTGGTAAATGTGAAATAAAAGTATCGATAAAACATCATAAATATCATTGGTTCAATATACAATAAATTCCCAACTTTTATTTATGAGAATAGAAATTCCCTTTAAACTCCCTCTGAATTTCTTTCAGACCCTAGGTCTCTTGTGACAAAGAATTAATTCTACTATCTGTTTTCATACACAATATAATTTTGAAACTTCGGAGCCTAGTGCTGTCTTTGTGTCTGTAATACATAATCATTGGTCGATTGACTTCAGAAGGCTGAGTTTAGCCCGTGATCACTAGTTGCATATAGTTCAAACATATCAGATGTACGGTCTTGTTTAACAAATCCTGTGTGCACATATGAAATTCAAAGACAAAGGCAATCAATCGTCTTTAAACAGCTGTATTTTTATTTCAAGTGTAAGTAATAAAATGTGCTACGTATAGTTCCAAGAGGGGATCCTTTTTAAAAAAAAAAAGAAAAAAAGAAAAAGAACTGAACTTACGTACGTAACATTGGCACTCATCTTCTTCTTCATGATTTGGTGTAAGAAGTGGCCGCATGATTTCCGGCCAATTGTTTCATCGCCGGTATTTTTGAGGAATGAGATGGCAGTGGTAGACAAACTTCGTTCTTCTAACTTGATATTTTGATAAACTTACGCAAGTGGTTTTGTTACTTAAATACATATCTATTCACTCTAATCAATTTCAAAAGTACCATTAACTTTATAATAACATAATGAATGTAAGAGTTACCATGAAAATGTATTTTGTATTTCTTTTTTAATACGAAATTCATTTTTTTTCTGAATTTCACTGGAGCTATAAGAAATCAATTGTCAGGCTCCCCACTTTAAATTTTAATCGCTCCCCTACCGCCCCCAATGTAACATTGGGTTTATTTCTTTTAAATAATTTTTTCAAAATATGGTAGAAATACTGGATTTTTAAATTTCCAAACCATGCTAAATGACAGGTTAGATATCAGAGAAAGTTATCTTTATCTACCATCTTAATTAGGGGCGGATCCAAATCTCCTTCGGAGGCGGTTAGATTATCAGTTTCTCTGTCACCAGTCTTTTGCAGCACATCCGAAAATGATCTCAATGCAAATTTGTTACTGAAGGTACTGTCAATCGATCGATCACATGGTCCAAATTGGTAGCAATTTCGAAGACACCTTATCTCAAAACTACACAATAAAACTTGCTTTAAACAATGAAAGCGCAGTTGCCAAAGAATAACTTTGATTGACAAAGATGAACTTCGAGGTTTTGTTAACAGATGAAGTAGGAATTCCTTACACTCTAATGCTACGAAGTTCTCAGTGTTTCTTTGTACAACACTGAGGTTAGTTTATTCGCAAGTTATTGCCAAATTAATACGGAGGGTATATGTACTTTTATTTTGCAGTCCCTTAAAATGTTCTGAAAATAACTTACATAACTTTTGAAATTGTGTTTGCCTTAACTTGAACATATGCGTGAAGTGGTTTATTATGAACAGGGCAAAAACAACTGTGATAGATTAATTACAAATAATCCGGTTAGAAACACTGTTGTTTGTATTTTAGTTCCAAAATCGGCCGCCCGCACTCCTTCGCTGGTCAGGATATACTAGATATCAATTAGACAAGAAAAATACAGTTACGTCATTGCAAGTTCCTACGTTTTTTTTCTTTTTTAAAAAATTAACACAGTAGGAGAACATTATCATTTCTTTCAGTCAGTCAGTTATACAATGTCATATCTTGCTAAACAGTAATACGACCAAATGAGCAATGCGTTCTCAGCGCTACTTGTGACTCTAGTGATAAATTTAATAACTCGATGGAAGCCCATATAATAATCTCAAAAACTTTTATTCATTGCGTAAATTTCGCATAAATTGATTTAAGTACGGTTTTGTTTATTAACAACGTAACATTTTCTTCACGATTGACCAATTAGTCAAATGATACTGAAATGGAACATAAATTAATGTCTTTGGGGCCGGAGGGATTGAATTTTTGAGGCATTGACTGAGAGTAGCCTTTTAAAGATTTGATAAAACACTACCTTCCGCTTTAAATAACTTTTCTGGCAATGAAAATTTTGAAAAAAAAAATAAATAAATAAATAAATAAATAAAATAAATCGGGAAGCTACTTGTATTAAAAAGGGAGCGAATTGCATTTTAAAAAGCCAGACAGCAGCAACGGAAGTCTCCGTGCTGACTATACTTACTTATTACAAGTCATCTATTCTGCCATAAACATTCATCCTCTAACGCCATTTTTATTTATTTATTATTTATTACTATTATTACTATTTATTACTATTTTTATTACTATTAGAACTCTTTCCACAGTGTACATAACTAATTTAAATGACCTTTAATGAGATACAAGTACATTTTTAATTGTATAAAATTATTAACGATTTAAAGGAAAAACATACTTTTTAAATTGCTGCATAGTAAACAACTTCTAGAAATAGCTTCTGATTTATGTGAGCTGACTTTCAATTTGTTGACCTATGAGGACTTCAGTTGAATGTTACATTTATGGAATATGTTTACTGGATTTCAACTAGAGAAGAGGACGAACCAGTCACGGATACAAAATTTTATTACAGAACATGACAGGCTTTAAGGAATTTAATTCTTTTACACATAATGAATATGAAGAGTGTAGATAAATGTGTTGGAAATATACTTGAACAACGAGGATTTTGCTAACTCTGCATTCTATAGTTATAGTTATGTAACCACTAAACAATTATAACGCTGACATCCAAACTAAAAATCAAAACTAAAGATGTAAACGATTAAACAGTTTGTAATATGAAAACCCACTTTATTGAAAGTTGAAAATAAAATCTTTCATATATACAAAGGATATTTTATATATACACACATATATATATGTTTTATTAAAAATCGCTTCCATAGGTTGTTACTTTTATTCACCCATATTATTTTCTTGTAGTTTCTCACATGCTTCTACGACACCTGAAAAATAAATAAAAACCATTATGGCTAGATTGTAAGCCTATAAGAGGAAATTTAATAAACATTTAAAATTAAAATGCATAAAGGACAACCCCATGACTCATATCTGGTACAGCCTCTGTGTTGAGAAAAGATGTAAACACCAACATGCACACAAAACAGAATCCAAAGAGTTTTTGATGATACTAGCAGTATTTATTGCTTTATAGGCATAATGCGCAGGATATTATACTAATCGAAAACAAATAATTATCGAAGTTTACTATAAACGGAGAAAGATAATATTTTTCTCATAACTTAAGTGCGATATATTGTTGCTTAAATGACAAAATGACGTAAGCGCTGTGTGTGTGTCCTGTTAACCAAAACAGGACAGTGCATTAATCTTTAAGTCTCTTAGTGATTCTTCCTTAAACCGTTGAAATCCTTGGCAACCATAATATTTTTATCTCACATAAACTAATTATTTTAATTGATGAAAACTGTTAATTCTAGAAAAAGTGTTACAGGTAAAGAGGTGCCACTTACGTAAAATCTATCTACACTTACGATCAACAATAGTTTTAACAGATGTTGAAACCGGTGTATCAGGGAACTCTGTTAAATAATTTCTCCCTTCATCGCATGTCCTTGCTACTAGAGGGTCCAATGGTAAGCGTCCAAGGAAAGGTTCTTTCAACTCTGATGCCATTCCTTCTGCTCCTCCACCTCGTGCTGGAAAAATATCTGATTGAACCTGATGAAATACGAAAAGAAACATAAACACAGGGTGTCCCTAAAAGTCTTCATTCTGTTTGAAAGTATTATAGCTTGAAAACTGCTCATCGTATTTGAATGAAACGCCTACAGTTCAAACAAGGGAGTACTCAAGTTTCGCTTGGCTGGCGAGAGATGTCACTAATTTGCAGTAGCAATGCACACTAGTGGCATCTCCCAACCAACTATCACTCCACTCGCTAACTCCGGTCAGTGTCAAGGTATGGGAAGAATTTGACAATCGACTTGATGTGTGACGTGCGCTCGGAGAACGCTTCATTGGACGTGTTAACTGAAACTTGATGTAACTACAATTCTTTTGCATTTTGTAACAAATTTGTTGAATTAGTTTAGCGTTGTCCCTTTCAAAAAAGGGGCTATATGAGACGTGGACCTACAGTTTAACGAGAAATTCGAATCATATCAGCTCCCACCAGGAGTCGAACCCGTACTTTTTAATAGTTTTGTAGAGTTTTTTTCAGAAGCCTATGCAGCATTTTGAAATCGGATAATACGCGTATGAAATATGCGTTTCATTCAAGTGCGATTATCGTTTCCAAACTTTGAAATTGGATGAAGACTAAAAAATACTCTGTAATACATTGTAATAAATAATTACACTGATTTTCTTTTAAAGTGAAATCTATAAACCGAAGACTATGGAATCTACTTCACACCTGATTAATTAATTAATTAATTAATTAAAAAAAAAGTGGAAGAATATTTTCAACAAAAGCCAGTAGATTAATATTTTGTAAGTTTTGCAATTTGTTTTAATTTGACAGTACTGTTTTCCTTGATACAGTTGCAAGTTTTCAAATTGAATTTTACTTAGAACCAACAATAATTAGTACAGTAGGACACAATTGCCTGTAATTCCAAGTAGTATGTGTGCCAGGAGTATGCAGTAAGAAAAAGAAAAAACAATAATAATGGATGTAATCTGCTACTTAAGTGTTTGTACACAATACACAAATCAACACACTGTTCCAGCAGAATAAAACTATTAATTATTATTAGCATTGAATAACATCTTTTTATCACCATAGAAATTCGTTTTTCTAGAAAAATACGCATGAGAATTCACTATCAACTATCATTTTATTCAGTTCGATGTCCTCTATTGATTTGTATGTGTCTCATCTCTGCACAATATCATAGTTAAATAAAAATTACAGTCCAAGGATTAATTACAATTTAGGACTATATCTCATTAACCCTAGTGTGTACTCTCACCTTAATAGTGTCAAGGAATCTTAATAATTTAATTTCATTTTTCAGTAAAAATAATAATATTGGAAACATTGTGTATGTTAATTCTCAACTCTGGAGGATTATCAAAGTTTGATATTTCAGTTTCACAAACACCGTCTGTGAATGTTGTCTATGTTGTAAGTTGTCTCAGGTAATAGACTGAAATAGTGTGACGTCACATCCTTTTGGTTGCCATAATGATCGCCATTTTATTTTCTAAACAACAAGTAGCCTAAATATCTAAAAGACTTAAATGCAAAGCGAAAACAGTGATGAAACATTTCGGAATTGCAAACATAAGAATGAATGAAACATTTATATTTCTTTTTAAATATTTCTAATCAATGAAACTTAAAAAAAAAGAAAAGAAACATATATAAAAAAGAGAAAAATATACTAATATTTGCTCATAATCAGATATTAACCTTAAATAACTGGAAAATTTTTGATTCATTAATCCTGTTCGTGCATGCAATGTTATGATACTTATATTAATGTTTAACAGTTGTTTAGAATATACGCTGAACCATTCATAAATGGATATTTTCTTATTGTACTGTTTCTAAATGTTTTAAAAAAATGGTAGGTAATATAAGAAAAGATCTGACCTATATCCACTGATGGTCCGGATTGAAACTTTCCAAAGGCTTGATTTTTTCCCTCTTTCTTTTGTAATATTAAAGACATTAATATTGTGGACTTCCATTATTAAGAGTGAACATAAGGAAAGTAAATGTCCCAATAGAATTAACATCGTTCTAAAAGATTTTTTTAACTGTATATTTTTACAGTTGTCGTTGTGCCGACAGTTTGTCAATCTGCACGTTAGGGTGTTTATATTGTGTATAATTGCTTCTTAAGGTGGATTATATGATAATGACGTTTACATTAATTATTTGATTTCTATCATATCACTTAAAGATGTGGCGCTTTTAGAAATAAGTTCCTTAGATTAAATATTACTCTTTCTTTATGAATTTTCTTGATTTTATTCTTAATTTCTATATTCTAAATCTGTACCCTTTCTCACCAACTTTATCATTCGTTAACACATTTTATAATTACAAATTTATAATTAATTTACAGCCGTTGTCCATATTTATACTATACTTTAAAATGCAGCGTTCGTTTCACGCGTTCGTATAGAAAAAAAACATGGCGATCACCATGGTAACGGAAAGGAAATGACGACATCACTGTTTCAGTCTATTTCTATGAATGTAAGGATTTTTGTAATTGTATGTTTTGATCTAAACAAACACACATTTCATTGGACAGCGTAATGTAAATTATACAGAATTCCTGTAAAAACTAACACAGCCTTTATAATAAGTAATAAATAATCAGTAATGATCGTACCTTACATTTTGGGCACAAGAAAGTGCTCATATTTTCAACTATTCCAATTACAGGGATTTTCATTTTGTGGCAGAAATTTAACTCCTTTCTCACATCAAGTAATGCAACTTCCTGAGGTGTGGTGACGATAACGGCTCCTGTAAGACCTGCATGTACTAAGTATTGTACAGCTGATAAATGTTCATCTGATGTACCAGGAGGTGTATCTATGATCAAGTAATCTAACTGTCCCCAGTCAACTTCACTTAGAAACTGGCGAATCATGCCTAGCAAAATGAGAGAATACACGTTAATAAAGGAACATAAACACGGAATAAGTGAATATAAACAACCATACGTGCGCAATACGTATACTTTAGTATTTTCCATAAGTAGAAGCTTTGCTTTATGTATACTTAAACACAAACAAACTATTTGCTGAGCAAAACAATATATTCACATAAAAAACTACATACGTGTTACAGTTTCGCCAACTAACACTTTGGCTTCATCAGACACTATGAGATACATAGTGTCTCGATGTATCTCATAGTGTCTGATGAAGCCAAAGTGTTAGTTGGCGAAACTGTAACGTATGTAGTTTTTTATGTGAATATATTGTTTTGCTCAGCAAATAGTTCGTTTGTGTTTAAGTATACTTTAGGCACAAATTTCTTTGAAAGTTGCTTAGAGCTTTACTTTTTCTTTCCCAACGAAAGCACCGCAAAACTTAGTCAAGATATACATACAAGAAGAACTGAAAAATTAACAAGACAGCAAACCAATACAGATCTAGTGTGTGTTTGCATAGTAGGATACCAACAAGTTTGTAATTATTTACATGTGTTCGTAAAGTAATCTATAATTCGGTATTCAATTACAGGCCGTCAATTAAACACATTCAAATGGTAATTAGAAATAGTTCGCATGAAACACATTTGACAAAATAAAAGCATTTAACTGCATTATTTTCCAATGTTAAAAAAAAAAAAAAAAAATCTTCATTGTCAGTATTTCAAAAGCTTTCGGACTGAATTTAATATAATTAGTATCCAATATGGGTATAACGAAGGAGTAAAGCGGCGTCAGTATACAGACAGCGGATGGATTCTATTTCAAAACAATCCAAATAACTATCGACAAACTGGAAGTTGACATTATGGCATATTCATCTTACTCATCTGATCTTACACTTTGTAATTTATTTCCTGAAGGGAAAATACAACTCGCGGACTTTATTTTATTCCAATAGTGACCTTAAGTCAAGTTTTCAGAAGACGGGTTCCATGCAGTATTTTAAACGTTGATAAACAGACGGAACAAGTAACATAGAGAAAGTGCTTTGAAGGATCCTTTAATTTTGAAGGATTTGTAATTAATTTTCTGTGTTACACTGTATCTCCTTTGATATAATCACTCTTATTACCTCTTGTACGTTCCGTAAATATTTTAACTTGATCCATATGTCACAGACAATAAAAAAGTTGCATCAAATGTTCATTCAAACGCATAACTAACCCTACACTTAGTTATAAATAAAAGTTATTTTGTAAATCGCAATATTAATAAATTTCTGGACTTCAGTAAAGCTTATTAAGTTTAACACCTTCCATATTGATTTTCTTTAATGAACTGGAGACGTTCTATCCGCTCACTTTTTCTTCAAGTCTGGGAAACCCGACATTAGCATTTGATGTATATTGTTATGGGTTCAATTTCCTTTTTCCGTAGAGTACAAATACATTAACGTGAGACACGAAACTGAAGAAAATCCGACATTTCAGAAGTTGGATATTTTCGAAAGAAAGAAAAAAAAATTAACAGACGTCTGACTTATAGAATTTTCACTTTACCATTTTTCTTGGGGCCTCTCCAGATGACAGCATCATCCGGACTTCCTAGAAGAAATCCTACGGACATTACACACATGTTGTCTGCTACTTCCTGCGACGAGACAAAAAAAGCAATGATAGATCAACCACTACTATAATTTAAAAAAATACATTCCATTTATACCAAAGTAGAAAATTAAAAAAAAGAGAAATAGAATAACTGGAACTTCTACAGACATATATTCGAACGCTAATTGGAAATATTATGAAGAAAGTACAAATGAACAAAAGAATCACGGAATTCCGAAGCGGGCATGCCAAAAAACTTCCAGAAATTAGATAGACACACTAAATTATTTCGATACTATGTAATTTTGATCTTGAATTTTTATATGCTGCTTTTTATTTCTATTGTTTTCAACTACTTTTGTTCGTTAATCTGTTCAACTAATAACTTGTACTTCTATATGATTTCCCGTAAGTATATCCCAGTATGTGTATCCTCACCATCTTTTCTTACTTCCCTCTGTTCTCACTTTAGCCCCTCTATTTGGATATTTACCTTCCTTTGAAATGTTACTCAACAAGCTTAAACCTAACAAACAAAATTATCAACATACTTATCACAGAAGCCAGTGATCCAACATCTCAACTTGATAAATTTAAGTCAGCTCCCAATCATTCCTCGTGCTTGCTTTGTTCCACTGAATATAACGTATCCTGTGGTCTAAGTTTCTCGCTTTCACACATCATTAACCACATTTCCTTTGTCCCTATCCTACGCTGACGATATAATTGATCCTTATTCTGATAATATAACTTCATCTCATATGGATATAGGTTTCACTTCCAGAAATGTCCTCGTCCATAAACCTTTTTCACTTTCAGTTAATCATAACACTGAAACCTTTTTCTTTATTTCAAAACATATTGCTGACCCCTCAATCATTAATACCCTTCACACAAAAACACATTACAGCAGACAAGAAACAAAGTGCCTCGGCCATGCATCCATACTTTACCATAATAATTCCACCATAATAGTCACGGATGCTTTATTACAAATCTCAGACTATACATACTGGAGGTTGTTTTCGATCTATAGTGATTTCGAAATGCACCTATCTCAGAAACTTCCATGGTGCTCTATTTGATGGCCCAACATTTTGCCTATCGCCAACATCGAAGTTTCAACTGGAGAATGCTGAAACGTGATGTAGACATTTCAGTTGCAACCATTTCTCTTCACATTTTCCAAATGCAGTCAATGATGCGGGGTTCCCGTTGTGTCAGTCTGCTTGAGGAGACTGAAAGCGTAATAGTTCGCCAGTAAAGCACCTTGTGATTTTAATGAAATGCTGTGAAGTGAATGGCGCGGATAGCAGTTTCTTTTGCCATTTGTTGATGGAAGAGGCCCGTCAAATGAGAGGTATATCTAGATGCCTTCTCTTAATGCACGTCTACCCCATTTGTCTCCTTCCCATGTATAAGAGGGATGCCATGGCGATAAATTGGTACCAGGATATTACTGTTACTCTGATAAGTTGATATTTTTAGCGGCTCAGTGTATCTTCCAACTTCTCATTGTACCAAAGCAACAACTATTGCCAAAACTTTGAAAGCTTTTAAACCACGTTATCTATAGAATATTGAACGTGATCTGTTACAATAATATGAGATACACATATGTCTCGTCCAGTATAATAATATTTTCGCCTCTCACCCTCTAGATGTTAAATGTAGAGCCCTCATTAACTGGTGCGACGTTCTGTCATGTTTTGCCAAAAGTTTCTGAACACGTCTCTTTCAATGCATCTCCAACTCCAGATTACGATGAATTATGGTGTGCATTGTTTTGGGGAATGTTCCAATACAATTTGCAACCTCTATGTATACCTGATTTTTCCCTGTGATGAGAGCACACACTTTCTGGATAATAGCTCGTTTTGTTTTTTATTAAAGTTTAGTATCCCTTTTCAACACCAAGGCCATATGAGACGTAGACTTACATTTTAAGGTGAAATTCGAACCACCATAATGTATTCAATGCTCTGCCACGGGAATCGAACCCGGCATCAAGTTCACCAAAGAAACATGTGCTAGCTACTAGACCAGGAGAGAGAGTTAAGATAGCTGATGTACGACTCATCCCACGACGGTGGTTGCTTGTTTCTGTCCTATAGGAATCGCTCCACTCCTCGCCTTCCTGCTCTTTTCAACACAGTGCTATGCAATTCTTCGATGCTGTAAATCCATATTCTCTGCACATCTTGATTATAATTGTATCTCAAAACCGAAGCTAAGTGGCCTTCCCAGTAGAGGGCGAACTTCGGTGGCATTCTTCAACATGAACGTTCAACGCACCTATCACAGATACTCTGAGGTCCAATGTAGAAAAACACTTCTGTACAGCCCGCTACAGAAGGATCTCACTCTCATTTTCTGAAGAAAGAAAAAAAACAATTTCCTATGTAATGGACTATCTAAGAATCTATCCCAGTAACACCTTTTCGCTCCTGAAACTTGCAATGTCAACTCTGAAGTTTTATATGTTATCGAAAATTCACAAAACCAAAAAATCTGGTAAACGTATTATTTCTACTATTTGAATGTATTTGTCTTCTTCCTAGACTATCACCTTTAACGGCCTACAGCCGAATCTCATTTCTATTAATCATCCATTCCATTACAAAAACCCATAATATATATTACCATATACACTAAGATTTCGCTCACTCATGGTCTTTGAAGCATTGAAGACTTTTTTGCCACAAGCTCTTAATCTCGGAAACCAACCACATTATTACCAGTCCAATTACTCCAGATCCCTTCAACAGGAAGTATTTTAATTTCGAAGATAACCATTTATAAGTCAAGAGCATTACTTCGAAATCAAGAGAAGCAAGATAGCAATGCTACACTTTTTATGGGTCTCTCGAGCAACAACTACAACTTCTCAACTCTTTAAAAATAAAACCTTTGTGTAGCCGAGATTTATTTATTAAAAGAAAGAAGAAAAATTTAATATACATTGAGTGTGTCCAATATATTAAAGCATATACATACAAAGTTAAAACATACTAGATTATAAAATAACAATATAGAAAATATTAATGAAATACAATTTAAAAAAAAGGAAAAGTTATAACTACTAACAGAAATTGGCAAACCAAGTTTCCTACTTGTATTTTATGTGCTATTGCTTCTCTAAAGGAAATCGGAATTCCTAGATTCCCTTTATTAATAATGCTTAACATACCCGGCATTCCAGGGATGACAGGACTTCGGGACTCAGTCATGTCTATCTTCCGGTGTCGGGCAAATTAATTCGATGCCTTTTTTCTATATCGTTCAGATTCACATGATATTTTTGTACTCATGGTGATAGCAAGGGCCATGCTCAGCTCTTGGTATCACTATGAATGGACTTATAAATTTTAACCTAATAAAAGATACATCAGGTTATATTTCTATATCTTATAAACGCTGAACCTTTGTATTGTGAAGTTGTTACATTGAGAGGTATATCTGCATTGCTCAAAAGTAGAGTATAAAGGCAGAGAAAGATAGTAGTTTAACAAATATTAAAATGTTTCGCAGTAACAAACTAGTAAACTTTCATTAGACTCAAGAAAGTACAGAAAGAGTTAGCCTATTTAGTACTTTACTAGCTTTTATTATAAATGATTTGAACACAATTTGTTTTTACTTACAACAGGACACCACCCTGAGCCGCTTTGATGCACCTATAAAGAAATGAAATAAAAATTAATGGTTACAAACTCTTTTTTTAATTTGATTTTATTTATTTATTTTTTGTGTAGATGTGAATTTTCTCAAACGGAGGAAAACTTTCCACTGACACAAGAAGTTGACACATATATAGCTGACAATGTCCACGACCGGAACTATTTTTTTTTTTTTCCCATTATACACTTTTTCGTTCTACGACAAACTGGTCAAGGTTTCCAAGGTAACTGTCCCTATTTACCATATTTACTGTGTTTATGCTCTAAAAAAAACATAATCCTTCATTTTGAATTTCATATTCCAAGGCTGGGAGTTCTACATTCTAATTATGTAGTTACACGTTGTACGTGCATCACTATTAGGAGTATGTACAAGGGTGATTCTGAAAGTAATACCTCCAAGGTAATACCTTTATTTGTGTCTGACAGATAGCACCGATACAGGTATCAGTGGAAAGCTTGGAATATCAGTTACAAATGGTGGCATCATTTTTCAACATAGTCCCCACTACAGGCAACACACTTGCGCCAACGCGAAACAATGTTTTTCCTGCCGTCGGCGAAGACCTTTGCGTTACAACTTTGGGTAAGAGCCAAAAATCGCAGGGTGCAAGATCAGGATTACAGGTAGGATGAGTCAGAATGTCAACAACACTTTGCTATCAGATGAGACAACTTTGATTTTTTTTTTCCGGAGAAGAGGACGTGTGGCGGTACTCCATCGACTGACGCTTCGTTCCCGGGTTGTAATGGCATATCCATAACTCGTCGCTGGTGATGAAGGTTACTGGGCGCACAATCTTCCGCAGTCATAAATTCAATGACAGCCCGCTGTTTCACTATTGGATGCCATGGATTGCTCCATTACTCTCGAACGATTAGAGATAGGAAGGTGAAACAAGTGACATTATATAGCTTAAACATCAGTGTATTAATGATAAACAGTTCAGAATATTTGTAGTACTATTGGCCAAGTAGTGGGCTTGGAGGCATTACTTTCTGAAGCACCCTCGCATGTCACTGTTAAAAGTATGGATGTCTCTGTTAGAAGAAGACAACAACTCAAAATTTGTTTTAAAATATATAGATGGGCCTTATATATGCTTTTATATATGCCCTATATATTCCTTTAATTTTAAAATTAGCATTACCCTTATAAGAGAGCAAGGGGAAACTACCTTATATAATGTTCATAGTAGTAGTAGTAGTAGTAGTAGTAGTTGTTGTTGTTGTTGTTGTTGTATGGTAATAATAATAATAATAATAATTATTATTATTATTATAATTTTACACTAGCTGAAATGTCCATTCTTCGCACACAGAGAACAGGTTTATAAAAATATTTGCACTCCCTTTTTCCTCATGATATGCATTTCACTCAAACTTTACAAAAACCCATAAGATACTCTATTAAGGCATAAATTTTGAACAAGGCCTACCTTATTCCCGTAGGATACATCCATTAATCAATGTAACAAGACACCCCCCCCCCAAAAAAAAAAAAAAAAACTTGAGGTAGGTGTTATGTTTCAAAATTTCCTTGTGGTTATATGGTTAGCGTACACGCCTTTGGCACGGGAAACCCGGTTCGATTCCCGTCAGAGCTCATGTAGTTATGTTCCGAATAAGCTGTGAGTCCATGTCTCATATAGTCTTGCTGTTAAAACGAACGCTGAACTCGGATCAAACAAAAATGAATTCATTTCAAGTGGTAAGCAGGTTTCCGTGATACGATCCCAAACAATAGACAACGTAAATTCCAACATGGCGGAAAAACAGAAACTGCCTCTTTGCCTTAAAACTAGTATTTTGAAAAATGCTAGGTCACGTGTCGGTTATTTGTAATGAGTTTATACACAGAGTTTGATCTTCCTAACTCGTAGGGCTCGTGAGGTATTCTATTGTTCGCAATAATTCTTAACTCTTTTTATTCCGCTTACGATTCGCTCTTTAAACAAAGGATGACTGAAACCTGGCTCAAGGCATGCACTAAGTATTTTCCAAAATTCAATTTAAAAGTATTCAGCCATTTTCCTGTGATGCGATGAGATCGCTTTCAATGCAGGGAAAGATCACTCTTTCCTTTTAAAACGAGAATTTTCAAAACAGCTGGGACATGTGTCCGTTTTTTTTTTTTTTTTTTTAATGAGGAGTTTGTGTGTTACATGCCAAGTTTCATTTCCTTAACTTCAGCGATTTATATGGTATCCTATTCTCGTCAAAACACTGGAATCCTCATTACCTCCCTTTTTTTTTTTAATATACAAAAACCTTTCTTACTCATTGCTCTCACAAGGAGTTTTTTGTCCAAATTCTAGATATATTAGTATGACCTGGCATCTATGAGTGAGTCACTTCCACTCTTTCATATAATAGTACAAATTGCTCTCTTGCAGGACCTGAAATAGTATTCTCTTATTTTAAAATTAAGAGTTTATACAGTGAATTGCACACCATTTTTTTTTATTTTTTTATTTAGAAGTTTATATAACGAATTTCACATCTCCAAAGAGTTCTCTCGTGGCTATATGGTTAGTGTACGCGACTTTGGCACGAGAGACGCAGGTTCGATAGCTGGTGGGAGTTCCAGTGGTTTGGATCTCACATTAAGCTGTAGGTTTACGTTTCATATGGCCTCGCTGCTGAAAGATATGCAAAACTCAAATCAAACAAACAAACAAGAAAAACCTGAAACCTATGCGAATTGCTACATTCGGCACTTTGTGAATAAATAAAAGGAAATTTCAATATTATACAAATAACCCCATTTCTCCTCAGAAGCGCTATTTTCGAAAACAATAAAATACCTATTCTCTGATTTCACATTACGAATTTATGTACCGATTTTCACATCTCTAACTTAAACGAATTTCTAGATTTGGCACTTTGTGAATAAATAAAGCAAAATTTTAATATTATAGAAACTGCCCTCTTAGGAGTGGAATTTCCGAAAACGCTAAAACACGTATTTACTTACCTTTCTTTAAGAATTTATGTCCCGAATTTCACATCTCCAACTTAAACTTAAGTGAATCTCTACATTCGGCACTTCTTGAATAAATAAAGGAGAATTTTACTATTAAGAGTATTACCCCTTCCCTTTCTCAGGAGCGGAATTTCAGAAAACACTGAAACACGTGTTCACTTATTTTTATTTAAGCGTTCATATACTGACTTTTAGATTTTCAACTTAAGCAAATCCTTATATTCAGCATTTTGTGAATAAATAAAGGGAAATTTTAATATAGAAATTGTCCTCTTTTTTTTTTCCTTAGGAGCTCAGTTTTCAAAAACGTTGAAATACGTGTTTCCTTATTTTTAATTAAAAGTCAGTACCCCAAATTTTAGATATTCCTTTTACATTTGGCCCTCTCTGATTAAACGAAAGGAAATTTGAGTACTTTAGAAATCCCCCTCCCCTCCCCCCTCCCAAGGAGCGGAATTTTCAAAAACGCTGAAACACGTATTCTTTATTTTTAATGAAGAGTTTAAATATTGAGTTCATATCTATAACTCAGGGATTCGTGAGATACACGATTCTTGGTTAAAAAAAATGTAACTTCCATTACCATCCATAGGATATGTTTCTAAATATTCCTTATTCTTTGCTTTCGGGACGAAAGAAATAATCCATCCAGATTTCATGTTTCTACCTATACTAGTGTGGCCTGGGCGATGATGAGTCAGTCAATTCTACTGTTTTATATAATAGTATAGACTATTATTACTTTACATTGGAACGGATTGGACACACATATTAATAAAAATGGCAAACTTACTCCAGGAAAATATTTCTTGAGACACTGTAAATACGTTTCACAATTTTCATTTTTTTTTTTTTTTTTTATTCACTCAGGGCAAAGAAACTGCAAGACAGGTTGCAGTAATCTCTTTGAATTGTTCTTAATAATTCATAAAAGTAAAATACAAGAAGATAGTGCACTTTTATTTGAAATCTTTTAAGTTTAACGTCCCATGAGTATGCCCTTTAGTCTACGGGAAAAGAATGATTAAGACAAGTGGACAATGATGAAAGAATTTGTGGAAAGAGAATAGGGAGGATACGAGAGCACCCCGAGAAAACCCACGGACACAATGTTGGCCGGGGATCGATTTGATTTGATTTTCAGTTTAGTGTTCCTTCCAGCACCGAGGCTATATGAGACGTGGATCTACAGTTTAACATGGAATTCGAACCGCATGAGCTCCCGTTGGGAATCGAACCCGGGTCTCCCACGCCAAAGGCGCGTACGCTAACTGCTTGGCCAAAAGGGCCGGACCAAGAATCCCACTCACTAATGCCAAGTGCTCTACCACTGAGCCCCTGTAGTGCACTAATACCTGTGGTGTGGTGCAGCAATATATAAACAATAACAGTAATATATCATACATTTTTCTACTTCTCAAAGGAAATAATTTACATACAAATCTGATCTTCAATTGTATTATTCATCAATGGTTAGTAACAACTTTTCACTTAATAATCATAAATACAATATACATTCTTACCTGTTCTCCAACTACACCCATTATACGTGGAACAGATGGGCCACAAATATCTATGTCTAACACAGCTACCTGAAATGTAAAGAAAAAACCGCATCTTAAATGAGACAAACAACATACGCTGTAACAAACTTACATTAAATGTATTTAATAAATTTGATGTGCCCAAGAGCATTGAAAAGTTCTTAGTTGAGTTCTTGACAACACACACGGAAATCTAACTACGAAGAGTTGGAAACAGAAACTTTACTTCAGGCTTTGTTTGGATTAAGGGAGAAAGCCACGATTCTCCTCCGAATCATGATTTCATTAGTTAGGAAAATGTCATTAAGGATATCAAATGCACTCCTATTATGGGATCTTGGTGGTCACCCGAAAATTTTAAATATATAATTTTTTACATCATTGAAAGAACACGGAAAGACTTTTGTAGGAAAAAGATTTTTGTGTGATGTCCCGTTTAGAAAATGATCATAATTTCACTGTAAATTCTTACATAATCAGATAAAGCTCACAGTTAAGTTGTGGACATTTCCTAAACTGTGGCCAACAAGAAAAAAATCTTACAAAAGTTGTTTGTTTATCCATTATCTATTCAACGATGCATCAAGCTGCGTACCTTACCGTTTTAAATTTTCGGCTGCCCCCTAGGACCTCATGATAGGGGCTATGTGGGTCAAGCAGATCATACCACTCGATGTGCCTTATTATATATCAAAACAACACCGACAACGTTTGGGAGGTGATTCTTGACACCAAGATAAGACAAAAAGTATAGACCAACCTCGGTGCAATGAATTTTAAAGGTCCATAGCTCCAAAACTATGGGACATACTGCAGTCGGGTCAAGACTTCACTTAGAAACTAATAGGTGCTCTATCCAAATATTTAAGTTTCATAATCCTGCGATACTTTCACAACTTTTATAAAGGCAGTTGGTGAGTACTTCAAATTATATGCTCGTAGCCGAACTTCCTCTATAAAAATTGTTGCGTAAGTACCCTACGATTATGAAACATGTATTTTTGGATAGCGCACATATCAGTTCTTGTAAGTCCCATAGTTTTGAAGCTATGGACTTTTAAAGTTCATCTTTTCATGTTTTTGGCAGCCTGTAACTCCGAAAGGAAATATTTGTGCACCCAGGTTGGTCTGCACTTTTTGTCTTATCTTGGTGTCAGGAATCACTTCCCAAACGTTGTCGGGGTCGTTTTGAAACACCCTGTATATACAGGGTGTCTCCATAGGGTAACTGTTATTATGAGAGCTACAGCAAAACGTAAGAGGGGAAAACTGTCTTCAAATATGACGTTTTCAATCTAAAGTGAAGGAATTTTTAAATCGGACGAGCCATTTAGGCTGTACACTCTTTATGTGCCCAATGTTAAATGAAAGTGAAACCATCTATCTGGACCCACAACATAAGTGAATGAAGTTACTGTCTGTTATGCTAACGTGTCGACTGCCAGCCCCCATTCATCATACTTTTAAAAATTGGTCCACCTCCCGTTCCGTCCTTCTCTCTCCCAGTCCCAGTTAAATGGCAACGTTGCATTTTCATTTAACGTTGGACGCATAAAGAGGGTACAGCTCAAACGGCTCGTCCGATTTAAAAAAAAAATTCCTTTACTTTAGATTGAAAAGATTATATTTGGAGACGGTTTCCCCTCTTACATTTTATTGTAACTCTGATAATAATAGAGTTACCCTATGTCAGGGGACTTTTGAGACACCCTGTATATATATAAAGGGGGAAAACGATTGTCCTAAATTACACATACAGCTTGTATTCTTTATTTATTTAATACGCACACTAAATGGCACACTTATTTGGCATGCTGGTAAGTAGGTTTCCAACAACGTCTTTCAAGAGACGAAAAACTTACGTATTCAGTGTTCCTAATTAAATGCAGAGAATCAGGGCACTACCCGTACCTTGGATGTTCGAAGGGACCAATTCTCGTAAGGAGCGTATCAAGGTCTGCAGACCTAAACAAATTTGGGGAAGGCGAAAGCCCTATGGATTTCAGGAGATCTGGTGAGTATGGAATAAACGCCTCCTAAAGCCAAAAGGTCATGCCCACCCCACACCAAAATCATTTCTTGAAGGATTCCCAATCTTCATACTCGTATTACGAAAACTAGTATCAAAAAACATATAAATCCATGCAAAACTTGTTATATTTTGGACACTAGTTTCACAATATTACTAAATACAGTATTTTCCACAATTTCGGTAGCTGCGATTCTTTTAATCCCATTTATGTTTTAAGATGCACCGACTGTCTAGTCTTCTATGTTGTCAAACTCAATTCGATTCGCATCAGCGATAATCCTGTGGCGCCTACATTTCCCATTTACCTGTCCCACAGCACACTATCACAACGATATTAAGCCACGCCTTCCATGTAAGTGTCCTCTAATTCGTTCTCCCACATTGTTCCATGTTCCTCAAAAAGAAATGGAAAAACACCTACATTAACATACTATACGCAAACCGCCTTCCTGGCTTATGATACCTACAAACTTTTCGTTTTGTATAGAGTTTCATTATTGTCATTACTTTTTCCATTTATTCAAAAATTTTTGTTATCAATTTTGTATTTTGCTTTTCTTTTTACATAATGAAACATGACATAATTTAATTCTCTTTTCATTACAACTCTTTCTTTAGTAGTATTTTAATTATCGACCGGTACGATTAGTTTTCTCTTTCTTCACTAAATACTCTCTACTTTCGACCTAGAAATACTATTATGTGACTGCAATCCAATATGGCGCCCATCTAGACGTTTCACAGTTAACTCTTCTGTACTTTCCTTCCCACATCTCCTCTTTATCTGATGAAACATTTACTGAAAAAGGTGTTTCCCAGTACTGTGCTAACGTTTTTACTATTTCTTGGTAAGTAATATATTTTCTATTTGAGCTGCGGAATGTCGTTTGAACCACATATTAATATATTCGTTTCATTTACAGCTCCAGTGACATTGTCGGTAAAGCAATTATCTACGAACTGCACCGGTGAGATTTATTTTTAGCCTTACTCTCGTTTCATTGAGATTTTGGGGTTTATCCAGCCTCTGTCAAACGCGTACCTGAGATTACCCTAATACTGATCGTGTGTCTATTCCGAATTGGAGTCGTACCTTATTAGTGTTACTAATGCACGTATATGCGCCCCTATATTGTACACAGCATGGATGACCAGCTCCTTTTCCTCTGATTTAAGATTACAGTGATACCTTGCAGGCCCGAAACCAGCCACAGAGGTTGGGGGGGGGGGGGCATATATATGTTAGGGGGCCAAATCATCAAAAATTCTCTTACAAATATCTGAATTGTGTTTTTTGTATTGAGGTCTGGAGGGACCATGAAAAGTTTAGGGAGGGTCAGGCCCCTCTAGTTGCGGGCCTGACACCTTGGAATCCGTTTCAGAATCCCGTTCAGTTCGAAGACAGTTTTTCCTCTTTAAAATAAAAGAAACTAGGTTAATTAGTTCCTAGATTCCACCAACTCGAATTTTCAAATTTTAACAGTAAGCAAATTTTAAGATAATACATGTAGTAAAATACGACTCCCTGAGGTTTTGACCACATGCTGTGAAGATCCTTTATTTCAGCAGTGGGAATGGCTCGGATCCCAAAGTAAGTTTAGATTCTACGTCAAGATGTGTTTGAATTTTTCGTTCGGATTCTGGAGGCACTACCGTATATGAAAAACACAAAATTAGTGAAGTGTAGGCAAATAATGCTAATTAAGATATGAGATACCAAGTACACAAGAATCGAGGAATACTGGTTACATTACCCAGATAATTAACGGTATGCGTTAATACCTCCAGAGTATAATATTTTCATTATCCACTCCAAAGCCAATTAACAATACGTGCAATTCTGTTGAAGAAATTATCTTTCGTACTAACAGCCCCATAAAATGAATGTCCCTTTAACAAAGTGTTCACGCCACTTTAAGAAAGATAATGGGGAAGGATGGGGTCGTAGTTGTCTCTCTAGTCAGAGATGCTACTGTGGCCACAGCTAGAATGGCATGAATCTGAAGATGTTCCTTAATATTTACTTACGATGCTATAGGATACATATTGAATAAAATGAATATAATATTCTTATATTGTGTATCCAGACTACCTAAGTATTCATAAAATTTCAGAGTGCTCTGACCCTTTCATCGATTACTTCTTCGAACTTAATAAATTAGACTCACTGTTAGCAGCTTTCTTCTTGTGGAACTATCCTAGATGAATTTAATGGAACAAAAATCATAGGTTTATCTAGGATAGTTCTACAGGAAGGAAGATACTAGCAATGAGTCTAGTTTCGCTGGTTTTAAGAAGTAATAGGTGAAAACATCAGAATACGCTGAAAATAAACAAATAGTTCGTCAGTCTAGATACACAAGGTAAGAATATTATATTATATTACTTGTAAAATTACTGTATATTTTGGTGAAGCTTGACTGTGGACTCTACTTTAAAACTCATTCCATGGTGTACATAGGATATAAATAGTGAAACCACAAGCAAAATAATATAAGTTTTAGTTCTTATAAATGTTTTGGAGAACGTGAGTACGTGAACTAGGTCAGAGCGTTACAGTCTCACATGGTAACGCTGTAGCACATAGCAAGCTGGCTGTTATTACGAAAATATTTTTTTTCTCGCAGAATAGCATTAATAAAGTAAATTCAAGCTCTCTCTCTCTCTCTCTTATATATATATATATATATATATATATATTTTGAACATACATTTCTAGAAGGATCACTTGCAAGTCCTCTTGAAAGAAGTGAAGTAACTGTGCTCTTTCCAACTCCACCTTTGCCTGATAACACCAATATTTTATGACGAACTTCCGCCAGCCTTTCTTTAACAGCATTCACACCTAGAGGGAAAAAGGCACACACTTTAAACTAAAATGTTTACAGTTCTTAACTTTTAATTTTTAAATATATAAATGACTTACCTGGACACATTGTTAATAAAAATATTATGTTATTTCGCCTAATCCATAGTAGGTTTCCAGAGTTGGAATTAAAAGTAAGATATAAATAAAGGCTCATGTTACAATTTCCATTGATTATGGTATTAAAATCTTTCAATGTTGTATATCTATGAAAGTTGTTCTTTGAACTTATAATTCTCTGAGAAAGTATAAACCAGTACGAAAGTTTTATTAGCATATATATGGAAAGGAAATAAGGAAAAAACCATTATAGGCTGAAATATTCCTATAATTGTGATTGTAAATTCTAAATACAGTAACTAGTGAATTTGTATCTTGTAAAGTAATACGTAATAAAATAATTTCTGCAATATAAAAACATTGCTAAATTCGGTATTCATAACGGACATTTCTTATTTACGACAAATAATCATGTTCCATCGTTACTCAGTCAGCAACAGTACTTTATACCCTTAACAAAATTTCTTTATATATATATATATACTAGATAAATGCATTTGAGATAATCAAATTTAAGTTGAGCAAGTTTATAAAACACAAGTTTTCATCAATTATAACATATTCTTTCTCAGATTCTTTTATCTTCCTATGATTTCAATTGCTGCTCTTTGATATTCTTCAGGGATTCCAGGTTAAGTTTTAAGAAGAAAGATAAGTCGCCTTATATTTTCTTAAAGTTAAGGATTCTGATATCCAATCGTATCGTAACATATTCTTTCAATTTTCGTCCAATAAACTGTCACCCAATATTTTATTGCGTCTATTGATGCACCTACTAACATTCTGAATGAACATTCGAGAGATGTTAAAGCACTATTAAAGCCTAATTTTAAGCTTGTTGAAAAAAAAGTTACCTATTCCAAATTTCAAAACTTCACTCTATATTAATGTCTCGCAATAATCAGTTGACCAATTCTGAAACCATAAGAAAGTTTGACTTTTAGTTATGCAATCTAGTTTTCATATCACCTATCTCTTTTGTGCTACGCTATTTAAAAAATCCATCAACTTCCGATAACTCTTTCATGCTTAGTATTTTCAGTAGCTTGTAACACAAATTGTGTAACAGGAATGAGTGAATAGCGTGTCCCCAAAGATACATCAAGATTGTCAAGTATTTTCTACCACCTTCCAACTTGATTATTTTTGGTCTACAAAATTAGCTTCCTTTGACATGTAGTTATTTTTAAACTATATTTTGGACCTATTATTTGCTAATGTTACAAGCTATGACTATTTTGTTAGGATGCATACGCTCTTTGGGTGAAAATTTGTTGGGTGTAACTATTAGGTTCTAGATTAATTGGATTTGAGTTCAGCGTCCCGTTCAGCAGCGAGGCTATATGTGACGTGGACCTCAACTTAACGTGGGATCCGAACCACATGGGTTCCTGCCGGAAATCGAACCCGGGTCTCCCGTGCCAAAGGCTCGTACGGTATCCACATAGCCACAAGACAGCACATTATTAGATCCTGATGTTTGCTCCGAGGTGGCAGATGTGGGTCACCTTTTCTGGTTTGCAATCTTTTTACACAAGACATAACTCTCGAAATATTTCTCACAGAAAGGCCATATTTTGTGTAAAAGTTTCCGCCTCAACCATCTAAATCCAAGCCCATAACGTAGAGGGTCTGGTCGAAGTTATATGGAATGAAATGAATTACCAGCGATGTGGTTATTTTGTATATGGTAGGCTTTTTCAGGTTATCTGGTGGCAATTTGGTGATAATTCAACCAAGGTAGACATTTCATATAACGAATTTGATACACACAGAATGCATAATGTAAGTAAAGTAAAGTCTATTCAATCTCTCTGCGATTAGTCAAAAAGTGACAAAGATTTATAGGTGGCTCAGTGGTAGAGCGCTTACTTTTGATGCTAGGGGTTTCTGGTTCGATCTCATGTCATCTGAGTTTGTGAACGTGAGTTTTCTCCGGGTCCTTCAGTTTTCCTTCCAGATTCTCATTTCATCAATTCCTTCATAATTGTTTATTTTCATTAATCATCCGCCTCCTTTATCCTAACAAGACGCAACTCTGACAGTTTTCATCTCTGAAAAAGACTTGAATATACTCAGATCAGAAAGGTTCAGTAAAATGTTTAATTTGTTATATCAATTAAAGAACCATCAGCAAACTACATATATATATATGAGTACTATATACAACCATTTTTATACATACGAGGGTCGTTCCGAAATTAATGCCTCTTATTTTTTGTGTTGACTTTGTATATCCGTGCCAGATGTCGTTTATATAGTGATAATGCTTGAACCTTCCTATTTTATTTGCAGCTGGTCCCTTTGTTCTGCGGTAGTTGGCGCCAGCATAGGAGTGTTCGAAAATGGAGCCTGATATGGACGTGCGTATAAAACAACGATGTGTGATTGAATTCCTCACTGCTCAAGGAATTGAGCCGATTGAAATCCATCGACGCTTGGTTAAGGTTTATGGAGACGAAAGACGATACAATAAACGTGAGTAATGTGAGGCGATGGGTACGGCATTTTCAAGGTGGCGAAAAGGGTGTTCATAACAAGCCACGGCGCGGTAGATCCTGCACAGCTGTCATCCCTCGCAATGAAGAGCGTCTTGATCAACTCATCCGTGCTGATCGCGAACATATGCAACACTCGGAAGCTGTTATCAAAGCTGTAAGGAAGTGATTAGCCTCAGCTGGTTCCGATTGTTACAAGCATGGCATGCAGGCTCTGGTTCATCGTTGGCAAAAGTGCATAATAAATGGTGGGAACTACGTGGAAAAATGAGAATCTGTAGCTGAAATATCACTCTGTTTAGCTGTGCTGTTGTTATTTATGTATCTCCATTAGTTTCCATGAAAAAAAAAGGAATCATTACTCTCGGAACGACCCTCGTATTATTCAAAGTCACTTCAGTACTAGTAGACATAATAAAGAAATATTTTGACATATTGAGAACACAGTAACCCTTGCGTAGTGATTTCTCTTAAATTTTTCCCTAGCCATTTCATATTTATGAATATACAACTTTTATGTTTGGTCTCTTCCTCAAACAATATCGTTACAAAAATTAATTACTATTTCCCACATACTATTTATAACAAGACAGTTTCTCGACTAAATCTATGACGTCAAACTTGACTATCAAAGATTAACAATGAATGACATCTCAAAAATATGTCGATTGCGCTACTTTGTATGTAAGAAAACGTTTGATGTAAAATATCCAATTGTTGAGCTCTCTCTATTTAAAATAAACAAACAAATCAATAGACTTTTCCTTTCAATTTAGATTCTAAGAGAAAAAGGAAACGCATACTTACCAAGATCTACTTGTCTCGCTGCACCAGAAGAACATATTTGTTGGTTTGGGCAACCTTGACAAGCACTTGCTTTCCCTGCAGATTCACTCTGCGTACCTGGGCAATCTAAGAAAAAAAAAATGTTTTAACGCATTATACAATAACAAATCATACCAAATATAATATTTTCCCTTCTCTTTATGCACACAAGGTCATGCCTCCCATATAATAACAAATAAATAACATTAAATCCTTATTTTAATGCACGATTGTGTCTTATAATGTGTGCTGTAAATAAACAAAAGGAATTATAAAATGGACGACTGGTTCATTGGATTGCAGTTCAGCGTTCCTTTCTGTACTGAGACTATGTGAAATGTGGACCTACTGTTTAAGTAGGAATACGTTCAAATTTTCAAACTTTTCCACCGGGAATCGAACCCGGAACAATGTGGACCAAAGGCGTGCGCACGCTAGCCACTAAACCAGACACGAGAATATAAAATGGATGAGAACTGCAAAAGAAATAATCTATAAAATTACGATCACGCAGAAGAAAGTAGGAGTACTCGATAAAATTACAGACTGACCATAAATATACGAGTAGATTATATAAATTGTGAATCATAATCTTCTTTTCTCTTCGTCCACCGCCATCAACTGCAATCATAATAATAATAATAATATCTGTGATAAGAAACTTATAGGTAAATGAACGAGTAGGAGATACAAAGAATGGCACAAGCATGACGTATTTTCGGCTTCATTTGTTCCGGTGAGTTCCAAAGTAATGTGCTGCAAATGGAACTTACAATATTTATTCACTTATGGAAGCGACAGGATCCAACTGAATATTTAGAGGGGAAAGTATTTCTGACTGTGTAAGGTTTCTTTGGTGGTCCTGATGGTATCTTTCTCCTTTAAAGTTACAATAGCTATGGTCTGCGTTTACTTATATAACATTGAGCGAGACAATTGTATTATTTGTCAAAATATCCGAAGGAAGAAACTGTAGATCAAACGTAAGGCAAAATATTGCATTAAAATAAATGAAACAAATACTTGTCTATGAGAGCTCCTACATGGCTATATGGTTAACGTATGCACCTTTGGAGTGGGAAATCCGGGTTCGATTTCCGATAGGACCTTATGTAATTTGGATCTCATGGCAACTTGTACGTCCACGTCTCATATTGTTTCGCTGTTGAAAGAAACGCTAACTCCAAGTTAACCGACCTACAAATATACTTAAGAGCTATATACTGTTTGAAACCGGAAATGCAACTTTTGGAACCTCACACTTTCGTTGTTACCGGAAGGGATGAATTACTTGACTGACCTATATGGTAAGTAATAAGAGAAAAATACCTAACTGACCTATATGATAAGTAATAAGAGAAAAGTAAATCTGAATGATGAGTGCGACAGCAATGTTTTTTATTTGTTCGAAGCTAAGGGAAATGGTAATGAAAATAATGAATGCAGTTATGGGAAAGGGAGAACCCCGAGAAAACCTACGATATGGTATCTGTACACCACAAAGCCCACTTGGCGCGACCTGGTATTGAACCAGGGACCCCACGCAGGAAGTGTTCTTTACCAACACTATTCAATACTCATTCCGAGTAAATAGTGATGAATGGTTTACATCAGGAGTGACCAACTTTTTTTCAGGTATGAGGTCTATCTGTCATTTTAAAAATCATTGATATTCCATTATTTGAAAAGAAATAGTCTTGGTACGGGTGCGATAGAACATAGAAGGATAAAAAAGGAAGTTGAGTTGAATTGAGTTGATTTTGAGTTTAACGTCCCGTTTAGCAGCGAGGCTATATGAGACGTGGACCTACTGATTAACGTGGAATCCGAACCACATGAGCTCCCGCCGGGAATCGAACCCGGGTCTCCCACGCCGAAGGCGTGTACGCTAACCGCTTAGCCACGGAGGAGCTCAAGAAGGAAGTTGAGATTCAAAATTCATATGCAATTAGGAGGAGTAAGGGAAAACAAAAAGATTGGCGGAGAACGGAAGTACACGGATGCAACTCAATTCGAAGGAACATCCTATCGCTGATTAAAGAATACCTGACGGTAATTTTGAATGTACTAAATACGTAGCAACAATGAGGCGCGTACGCAAGAATTTATTTCGGGGGGAGGGGGATACACATTCAATATGATAATGAATTATATTAGAGTTTGTAAAATCAACCCTAAAATTAGATCAAATTTACAGAAAAGTTGTGATTTCGGGGAAAGAGGTCCGGATCCCCACGATCTACCTCCTGCGTATGTGCCTAGCAATTATGTACAAATACTTCGCTATATCCTAAAACAATGTCTAAATAATCTACAAATAGTTTCGTAAAGAAATAAATTTCTGCTTCAGAAGTTAAAACGCTATGTAAATCTAGATGCCAACTGATCGTTTGGGGTGAAGTTCCGAAGGTGATCATGCACTGTATTACCTGAAAAGCATCATACTGAAAAGAATACTGAACTTAACCTCAGATCCGTCAATATACGTGCACGCACATCTTATTACCAAGAAATAATGTTAGGATACGCGTCTTTGTCGTGGGAGACCCGCAGTGAAGTTTCAGGGTTGATTTCTGGTGGAAGCTTATATGATTGCAACCCCATGTTAAACCGTAAGAGGCTGGGCTACCGCAGCTGGGCTCATGGAAATTAGAGGTAATACGTATGTATCTTAACTCAATTTGACCTCCTGATTACATATTGCTACATGATTTGTTGTTCTTGCTGATGTGCAGTTTGCTTAGAGCCATAAGAAACGTGCGATCATACCTTTAGTCCGTGTACTTAAATTAATTGGATCCTCGCTTCTTTGTTCGTTCTTAGTATCCTAGAAAGTGTTTCTTAAGGGAGAAGTTACATTCTTGAGTGCAGATCCAACTTAGGAGGGCTTAACTATTATGGGTATAAATACGCATTGAAACATTAAATACGCACTAAAAAACTGTGCAAAAAACAGGAACTAACGCTAGGTGATCACTAAAAGCGAGAATTGTACCTAACTGAATCAAGACAGGAGGCAGAGCGAGCGCCTGCGTAGGGAGCAGGTGCGTCAACACTGGTGGGTATGCGTGTGAAGAAATACAGTGGAAAAACACTGCGTAGCTATACCTTATGTATCCCACACTTTGGGAGACTTTTATAGTTAGAAGTTAAATCTACTCTTTGATCCGAAAGTGAATTATGATTTTTATATTTGCCTCTATGGAGGAGTTATTTTACCTCTAACTTTTGAAGTGGAAACAGGTTGAAACTTTATTCGTCAGGAAAACTATATTCGTTGAGCTGAACATCCGCGATATCGAATTAACGATGATGGCGACAGGCCCACTTTTGTTATCTAACCCCATAGAGAATGTCTTATACAGACTTGATGCTAAAAGGGGCATTAAACTCTAATCCAATCAATTCATTATTCGAGCAGACGGTTCTTCCAAAGTTTGTCAATTTCTTACATTTTCAGAGTAGGTTAGAGCTTCGTATTTCTTTTAGCAGAGCATGCACTAAATGAGGAGCTTCATTACTACATGTAGATTGACTTTAGGAGGACTCAGTATAAATACACTGTGGGCGTATGACAAAAACTACAGTGCATAAAATGCGAACCAACTTATAGTGGTTGGCTACAAAAAAGCACGAATGCTACCTAACCGAGTCAGGGCAGGAATGCAGCAGGAGGCTTTAGCGGTAGCGAGTGGGGTGCGTCCATAGGAAGCAGGCGCATTAGTGACGGGGTATACGCATAAACGAGAATAGTGTAAGAGCACACTTACACATACAATACTTTCACTATCACTCAAAATTCCGTGCAGGTGTAGTTTTGGCGCACAAACTAGAAATAATTGTTGAAAAATTGTAATTCTTTCACTAATGTACTTCTTATCATCTACTAAAAGATTTGCGCTGGGCGACATGAAAATATCTCCTTGGTATAGATAAAATTCAAGGGGGCCACCAGAGATAATTGTTGAAAAATTACAATTGTTTTTCGATTTGCGTATAAATACGGCATCCGGATGTACGGCATAAGAATTACAACGCAAAAAGTACAGACCAACCTGTGCTAGGTGGCCACCAAAAACACGAATGTCACCTAACCCGAGTCAGAGTAGGGCGTAGTTGGTAGGACCGTGCGATAGCGCGTCCGAAGGGAGCAGGCGCGTCGCTGATGATGGGCATGTGCGTAAACGAGGATAGTGAAAAAGAAGTGGATTTTGGCAAATATGCGAGTTTCAATAGCACTTGCCATGGCTTTACACTGGTAACGTTCCACTTGTAAACATAAAATACAACTTCTGTACATTGTGCAGAAATACACAGCCGGCGGAAAATAACATCTAATAGAGTCATCTTTCATATGCACTCACTTACTTTATCCACCGTAAAGCACTTGTAATGATTTTACACAAGTAACCCTACACTTGTAAACCTGAAATACAGCTCTAGTACTTTGTACAAAATTGCGTCGCCTGTACAAATATGTCCCTAATGGATATATATTTTCATACACAAAGTATTCAATTTCACCTGTAAATCTTCCAAAATGTGGTGTGGCAAAACTACACCACCACCCAAAATTCATTTCAATACGCTGTGCATTGACGTAATTACTTATATTCACACCCTCATTCCTTCGAACAATGTGTCACATCGTATTTTACCTATAATTTTTTTATTTGGTAGAACCGTCTACTCGAGTGAACCCTCAATCAATCAACACAACGTAAATAACCAATCGAAATAATATTCGTCCTTTACAGGAATATTGAACGGATTTTTTTTTTTTTTTTTTTTTTTTTAAATCAAGGAATGTCTGTATTTAGAATTTTTAGTTTCTTGTTTGTAATGATTTCAACCCTGCACACAAGCACCAAGGATTCTAGCTACCTATTTGGAGTATCATCGAAACTATTTACGCTGCACTACAGCCACCACAGTACACTCCAATCAATACTTGGTTATTAAAATTTTGGCTGATATTTAGTAGTTCTCCCGGGTTAAATTCCAAAGTTGATCATCCGTTTCTAGCAAAATTTTGAAAATTTACCGGGAAGAAATGAATACTTTGCTCGTTTGTGTGCTTGATAATGTATAAGGAGAGCGAAAGTTGTGATAATTTTCCTATATAAACGATTGTAAACAGGAACTATTTGGCAAGCGGAGGGAACTAATTAGCGCAAGGTTACTTCATGGCAGGATTATGGGAATGTAATGAGCATTTGCTTTGTAAACATGGCTGGTGATAATTAGGAAAATCTATTAAAAGTAAGTAAAAATGATGGGTTAATAAATCTAAAAATAAATTGTAGAAAATGTGGTAACATAACGAACATGGCGCAAGTTTCTAGAACACAGGCCTTCCTTCCCATTTAGCTGTAATAAAGACAGAAAAACAACATGCACTGCGTGGCTCTAAACCGCTTTCACTCGCTAACACTCGCTGGGCAATACTATGTGAAATAAACATTAAACTTCGGTACACAAAGGAACCAATTATTACGCTTTTAGCCGAAACACTAGGTGGACAACCAACTTCGGAGTAAATGCCGTTCCCCCAATCTTGCAAATATTAATCTCCAATGTTACTTTACAAAATATAGCTGATCGAGCGAAGGGCGATATAAGTTCATTTCCACCTTTATCACAATTTAGATAAAAACAAAATACAGTAGAGCGTCGATTATCCGAAGTAATTGGGGGAGATGGGTGTTCGGAAAACTGGTTTGTTCGGATAATCGAACTGTACATGTTTATTTGCCAAAAAGAAGTACTGTACAGTAAATTTATTCATAAAAAGAAGTGTGCTGATTGTTGAAACACAGCGACTGGCGGCTTGGCTGGTCAGCAGCGCCTTATGAAGGCCCCATTAGAAGCAATGTTCCGCCAGCGGTGGCTCAGTGCGGCGGCTACTGTGGGAAACTTGGGGTTAAGTTTAGAGTTACCCCTCCGCTTTTTATAAAAATCAGGAAAATTTACAGAAGAAAGGAGGTAAGAAATGATAATTTGAAGTTTTTATTTGATGTTTAGGAATGTAAGTTCGGCATGAGAGTTATGTTTAATACGAGAAAAGTTATGTGGAAGTTAGTACTATTCGCCGGATGCGGAAAGTTTCAGCAGCATGGTAGTTGTAAAATATGGCGAATATGGCGAACAGGTGTAACGGATGCTCAAAAATAATGAAGAAAACCTTTTAAATTTTTGTGAAGCCCACGGAGTACTAAAGTTAAGTGAAATGTAACAATTTTTAATACTTTAAGCACTGTTTTTTTATGTTGCAAAGTCCAAGGGCACCTTCAGTCTGGAGGGGCAACTCTAAACTTAAGCCGAAACGTGGTTTGGGAGTGAGGGGAATGATGGACGGTAGGGTGGGAGAGTAACAGGTGCGAGTGAGTACACAGTTCGGTTAAGCGGTCGTTCGGTTGACCGACGTTCGGATAATTGACGCACTACTGTACTCAGTTCTGAAGCCATGAAACGAGTTGGAGGAGAGATTAAATAACAGCCAAAATTTTAGTTACGATAGTAGAACATATCACATGATTAACTAACACTCACCTATCATGTGCCAGATTCCTAGGCATATAATAGGTGATTGTCAGTTAATTTTAAAATATGACAGACTGTATCAGTATAAAAAGATAATTGAGCATCAAATGAAGAGCTATCAATTACTAACAATATATGAAACCCACACTTAATTACTTATGTATCAATTTATAGGTTACTTAACACAAACCTTCTGGTACGGACTCTTCCATTTTGAACCTAATGGAATATGTATTGAAGTATTATGATATTCCTTTTAAAGTTAATAAAACTTTCATAGAACTTTTGCAATATTTTCCTTGCACTCTCAGCAGCAAGGAGTTTCGCTCGTCACCTGTTCGGATGTTCAATGTTGCCAGCCAGATCAAGTCTGCCTGTCCTGTCCGAAAGTCGAAACAAAATTAATTTTGTGGCGTATGAAGTCGTTCTTATGATTGATTAGTGCCATACTACAGAGTTCGGCAAACATATGTTCTATGCAGTAGTCTGGATTTTAGTATGACGCTAATCACACATTAGAATGACTCTGCATAAGGTCAATTATATCCATTATTTTTGACCTCAAAAAGGATCCATAATCTTTGCAGGAAGTCCAAGGGGCAATTGGTTCTTGAGTTTGAGAGCGGCTATAGGATTTTAATTTTGGGTAGGCTCGCTCCCTCGCTTATGATGGCGCAAAAGTAAGTATGCAGTACCGTACTGATCAGCTCATTGCACTTTATATCATTTCTTATTACTATCCATCAGGTAGACCTAGTTTCTTTATTATTTGTTGTTAATGTGTTTTACTTATATCTTAAGCTTGGAAGAGCCGAAGGAAAAAACGCCACAAACTAAAATGTTTTACTTGATCAATGCAGGGGTGTATACCCACTTTTGGGCCACCCTGTAATAGAATCAAGTTAACACATTCTATATAGTTTTCTCTCTATCGCAGTTTTGGTTTGAATTTGTTGCATACATTGGTTATACCTAGTGATGAGCAGTGGGTGGGAAAATTAAAAAAGTAAATAAGGTGCCGCATTCATTTAGGTTCGTGTTATTCAGCTGATCATTTACACTGTTTTCAACTACTCGCTGTACGTGTAGTCGTCTCCGGGGGGAAGGGGGCTCCAACACTGATTGTTCCGTCCCTATTTTTTCTTAAGAAAAATTGACAACCCTGCTTCTGTGGCAGATTCAAAAGGGGCGCGCACCCTTCAAGGTAAATATATATGTTTGTGTGTTTTATCAAGACAAAGCGACAATTTTTTTTTCTGTAGGATATATTAGATGAATGATCTGCTTTCATCCTGTTGTTAGTATTACTCCCCTATGATTGAATCGAGTAAATAAGTAGAATCTAATGATAGTGTTATAAGTGGCGGATCCAAAAGGGAGCTTGCGCCTATGTGAAGGAAAAATATAACTCTTGTGGTGCTATTTCAACAACACGAGACGACAAAAGTATATACGTATTCTATCTCTATACGAGCCCTTTAGTCTGCCCTTACTCTATTGTAAGTACAAACTAGCTAATATGCCCCAAGTGTTAAAACAAATACTATTTTTCACCCCCTCCAAATTTTGTATTGTTTGTGCTAGAATGAACAGATATAAACATTCCAAAGCTTAAGGTCTAGTTTATTGAAAATAAAATGCAAGAATTACTCGAAATGTTTTTTAAGATGATAACGACCTTCCTCACTGAAACCAAAATGAACATAAACTTTTTCGAGACTGGCCAGAGATGTATTTTTAAAAAGTAGGAACCAGCGATTTCACGTCGAATTATACAAAGGTTTTAAGCAATCGATAGAATAGAAGTTATAATATATTCAATTATGAAAAGAAAAGTACAACTTACTCCAGTTATCTACTTTCAATACTTTTGACGGCACTTCTGTTTAAGCAGGATTACCCACCTCGTAAATAATTAATGTACTCCCTGCATGCAATTGAACAGGCTTTTCTTCCACGAAATTTTGTACGAAAGGGGAAAAATCAAAGTGTGAGGTTACTGTGTTGGGGCAATATTTGCTAAGGAACGTACCATACACAAAAGTGATATGTATTGCAATGAGCACTTTCAGGCCCATTGCTAGTTTTGTACATATATGCATATATTTAAAGGAAATTTAATATTCATATTATTTCTTGTTTACTAATACATATATAATTAGGTTAAAAAAACCAGCGCTGGTAAAATTATTATAGTTTGGTATTGTGTCTATTAATCTTTATATAAATTTATATATTCATGTGTGCATTTATGTATTGTGTAATGTATGTATATATATGTATATGTTAATCTTTAAAAGTTATTCTTTTCAGTTTATATAAAAAAAAATAATAATTCCAAGTAAGGCAAAAGTTAGTAGCTAGCTAGCTCATTTGGAAACACTGTTAAGCTCAGTGACAGTTTCTTCTCGTCGTAGCGGAGAGGGGGAAAGCTGTTAAATCGTATATAAGTAAGAAGGGAATGGCAGCGAGGAGGCAGATTTTGGATTCTTTTGATAGAATCGAGACGGAATTTTTAGCGGGAGGAGCTTTCGTGCTCCTTGGGTCTCTCTTTTGCTTCGCGACTTTTCTTTTTAAGTCAGAGCAGGGATACAGCCGAAAGAGATGGCTGTGTATAGGGTCAACCTTTTGACTTGTTAAGCGGAATACAATTCAGAATATTTGAGTTCTGGTTGTATGTCCAAGGGTAAGATCTAAGGATAGGTTCGATTCCCGGTTAGGAATATTTAAGAAATGAAATTTAGTAGGGATTTTAGATTTATTGTGACATCGCTCCTTCCGAGCGCTGTATGTTTTCAGAAATTTTCTTTATTTTGATTTTAGGGAAGGCTGTTGCTATGGCAACCGAGCCGGATGAGTTATATTTATTTTTTTTTCTCGGTTAGTTGCTTTCGATTAGCCGATTAGATTTTTCACAGCTGATTCCTCACATAAGGGGATGGTAGGCTGTTGTTTGTTTTGAATTTATTCCTACTACCGAGCCTGAGAGAAGGTGCTTTATTCCTAAATGAAGGAATTTTCCATTTCCCTTTACCTTTTTAAAATCTGTTAGCTAGCTGATTTCCTTAAGGGTTGTCCAATAGAGGGCGATTCCTGAATTAGGGACTTAGGCCAGACAGTTCTCAGAATGTTGGGTCTGTCTTTAGAGTATGTGAGGTTCATGATGGCTTGTACGAGGACGCATGTTCAGAACCTCTCTTAAGGAATTTTAGACAAATTTTAAAGGAAGCTTCGTGTTTGGAGCGAACTGTTATTTAAGGTTTTAAATAGGAGGGGACCTCTGGGTCTAGAGGTGTACCTGAACGAATTTTTTTTGATTAGAGAAATCATTTTCATTAAGGGATATTAATCTCAGAGAACATTTCTTTGTTTTTGTTTTTAAAAATTCTGAATAAACTAGTCTACTTGGAAAAGTCTGATTGATATAAAATTCCCTGAACCTTGGGTATTGATATTAAGTTTATTGTTTACTAGTTACCTAGACGATTAGTAAGCAAATTTATTTATATTATGTGTGTGTCCCGGGAATTAATTTTCAGGTTTTGAAGCGTAGTATAAGATAGTAGAAGGAACATACTATATGATATACGTGTTATATATGGAGCATCACATAATTTTGGGGGCTGCTGTCCAGGATATTAGACTTTTCTTTTAAGTAGTATATGCGTTTAAGATCAGGGAAGATACTGAGAAACATGGAGTCCAATTCTATTGAATTAGAAGCTTTAAGACAAGCTCTGGGAATGGAAGGAACCGAACAGTTGAGCGCTGAGTCTCTATTAGATTTTATTAGGAATTTGAAAGACTCACAAAATACACGAAGAAGTGAAAACGCTAGTTGCTCGTGTAGACAAGATTTTGAGGAGGTGAAATTACAGCTTTCACATTTTTCTGGGGATCCGTCGCAAGATCCATTTGAGTTTTTGTCTAGTTTAGAAGACTTTGCGGCACATAAACAAGTCTCGTTAGAGATTATTCTAGAAAGAGTCGTGCCAAAAGTCTTAGAGCGAGAAAGTAAGGAATGGTTCCAGTTCAAGAAGCCATTCGCAAATTTTGCGGAATTCAAAGACAGCTTCCTTAAAGAATATTTCAGTTTTAATTATAAGGAAGAGATTGAATCGCAATTAGTGAGTAGGATTCAGAAACCAAGTGAACCTCTTGCGCGTTTTGTTAGGGAGATGTCACTTTTGTTTAAGAGATTGCCTGACCCTCCACGAGAAGTAGAACAAGTAAAGAAAATTTTGACCAAGGTACACTCAAAGTATAAGGTCTATTTGCATGAAAAAGAGAACGGGACTGAAACAGCTAGAAGCGTATGCTTTAAAAATACAGTCATATTTATTGGAGGAATTGAATTATGTAAAGTCTCATGAGGTTGAACAGAAAAGGGCAGACTTAGCTGTAGTTGCTACAAAGGGGACAGTTTTAGACAGTGCGCCGGAAATTAGAGCAGAAGCTCTAAACCCAGCTGTTTTTAAGAGACAAGTTAAAGTTGTAGGCGAGAATACTAAGGAAAAACAGCCGATAAAATGCTTTTTCTGCAAATCTGACGGGCATAAAAAATCAGTCTGCGAAAAGTTTAAAAAGTGGAAGAAAAATGCAGGAAAAGAGAACGTATCTGCAGCCACTTTTGTTAGGAAATTAGCGAGAAGTAAAAATGCACCGCCATATATATTTGGATATTTCTATAGGCAGCCGACAGAACTTTTCTTGGATTCTGGGAGCCAAATATCTATTACAGATGGAAACACTGCTAGGAGATGGGAAAAACAGGGCGTTCGAAGTAAAAAAATAAAGCAGGAAATTTCGTTGGCCTCAGGGCATGTTTTCGCACACAAACTTGTTTTTCCAACTTTCTGTATAAAGAAAAAGAAATTGTCGCATCCATTTTATGTTTTAGAGTCGGCTAACATTCCCGTTATAGTTGGAAATGATCTGTTAACGAAAGCCAAAATAGAATTACACATGTGTAAAAATGGTTGGCGTTTTCAGAATGAAGAGAAACTAACAGGTTTTATTGAGCCACAAAGACATAACACTTACAAAGGAAGGTGCAATAATAGGGCAAATATGCGAGCACAAGACATGGGGTCAGCCTTTTCTTCTGAAATGAAAGAAGGAGGGAAAAAGGTGTCTGGTAGCGTTGCAGAATCTCCACAGAGAGAGAGGAAATTGAGGACCGATTGGGAAGAAAAGAAAAGGAATAACGGATCAGGTCATTTTTTACGGCCGCATCGGCCAAAGACAAAACCTCCGGGGCCAGGGAACCACTAATAAAGGCTACTATTCTGGGGGGAGAAACCTATCTTTATGCGGATAGCGGGAGCTCTCTCTCCTATGTGTCGCAAAAGGAAGCAGAAAAGTGGGAAGCCAAAGGTTGCAAATTCAGAAAGGACACTTTGTTTTTGTCTCTAGCCCAGGGGACAGCTATTTCTCATAAGAGCACTATTGTCGATGTTTTTATTAGGGGTATCCGTATAAGACAGAAGTTCCATCTCCTCCCCCTACTTATAAAAGACGCGATTGTGGGCAGGGATTTTCTCCAGAAAAGTAAAATTGTTCTTTATATTTCTCAGAATGGCTGGAATATAGACGATGGTTTACAGCCTGTTTGCGTTTTTGACTCTGAGAAGAAAGAAAAAAGGTCGCACTTGGAGGACTCTTTGTATATTCAAGAAAGAAAGGACACCGTTATAGAACAGATGTTGTCTCGTGTCACTATTGATAAAGATACAAAAGAGAGGTTGAAAGAAATTTTGGTAAAACACAGAGAGGCTTTTAGCCATAAACCGGGACTTACACATCTAATAAAACATAACATAAATGTTCGGAATCCAAAACCATTTTCATCTAAATTGAGGCCGCTCTCTTTTGAGAAGAGAAAAATAATGGAAGAGGTTCTTGACCAAATGGAAAAAGATGGGATCATTGAAAAGACGCTTCATTCTAAATATATCAGTGCTCCTATTTTACATCAAAAGAAAAATGGGGATTATAAGCTAATAATGGACTCGAGAGTTTTGAATTCTATGACTGAGGGTCAAAAATACAGTCTTCCTAGTATGACAGAAGCTCTTTCTTATTTAGGAAATAAGCGTTATTTTATATCACTGGATATTATATTTGCTTTCTCACAAATTGAGTTTGATGAGCAGAGTAAGGAATTTACTACCTTTATTACACATAAGGGCTTATTTAGGTTCGCAAAAGGCTGCTATGGGATAAAGGATCTTCCGCATAGTCTGGCTAAGCTCATGCAATTGGTGCTTAAGGAACTTTATTTTACTAAAGTTATAGTATACTATGATGACATCCTATGTGGCGGAGAAACAAAAGAAGAACTTCTCGAAATTTTAGATGAGACGTTAAAGAGAATTAAAGAGGCTGGGTTAACACTAAATCCTGATAAGGCGGTATTTTTCGCTCAAGACATTGAATTTCTTGGCCACCGTATTAGGCCTGGGTATATTTCTTGTACTGAAGAAAAAATCAAAATGGCCAAACAGTTTCAGAGGCCAAGAAATGTAAAACAGGTCCAAGCGCTTTTAGGCTTTTTTAATTTTTTTCATTTCCGGATTAAGGGGATAGCTGAAATTTTAGCGCCAATAACAGATCTTTTGAAGAAAGATAAACCGTTTATATGGACTCAAGTTCATGAGGAAGCGTTGAATAAATTAAAAGAGGCTCTAGCAGAAGACCCCATGCTTCTCCTACCTAAAATGGGGGAGCCGTACCACATATTCGTAGATGGCTCTAGTATCGCGTCGGGGTACACTCTGTGTCAAAAAGATGACCAGGGGAAACTGGGGGTAGTGGCCTATGGGTCCAGGAAGTTATCACCGGTACAGGCGAAGTACAGCGCAACACATCTCGAACTTTTGGCTATAGTATTAGCTTTAGAGAAGTTTGAAATTTTCTTGATGCATGCACCAGTCGTGTATGTGTACACTGACCACAAACCGATTTTGACTATTCTTAAGTCGAGTAAAATCTCTCCGATGTTAAGTCGCTGGGCTGCGAGAATTTCTCGATTTCCTGTGGTTTTGAAATTCTTGCCGGGAAAGAAACAGCCAGTAGATATGCTTTCTAGGTTAGAAGGAAATTATACAGAAGGACCAGAATTTGAGGGTTCCGCTGAAGCAAATGATTTACTTCCTCTTGAATCAGAAAGTGACAAGGGCTTTCTGAAGGTGGAAGTAGAGGGCCAGAAGTTGATAGATATTCAGGATCTTCCTTCAAATGATTTATTTTTCATAGATGTTCAGAGGACTAAGGAGATAAAAACTCTGAAGAAGGAACTTAAGAGGAAGCGAAACGATGAATTTCCTCTGAGTGGTAGGTCGTGCTACTTTTCAGACAGGGAGAAGTTAGAGTTCATGTCTGAGTTACCTTTTAATATTTTGGCTGTAAGTAAGGACGAACAAGTTGAGGAATTTCCAAATTCTTATGATTTACAAGATTTCGAAAAATGGCGACAACTACAAAGGGCTGACACGCTTCTTGGTAAATTGATTGATTATAAATGCGGAGAGAAAAGAAATTTTTCCAGGCGACTTAAACAGACTTTGCGACAGCTCGATAGAGTTACCTTCTTTAATGAAGAGAATATTTTGATGAGGACTGTCAAAATTAAGGGGGAAGAAAAGGATGTAATATGGGTACCAGATAAACTGCGGGCCACAGTTTGTAAAGCAGCCCATATTGAGAAGGAGTCAGGGCATCCATCCTTCATAGAGACCTTAGATAGAATCAGAAGTCGTTTTTTCTGGAAGGAAATGAAGAAGAATGTTAAAGATTTCACAAAGGCTTGCGTCCCGTGTAGCATTTTTAAGGAAAATATAAATACGAAGTTCGGATATATGGAGAGTTCCTTAGTAAAAGCACCCGGAGAAGTCCTGTATGCGGACAATCTAGGTCCTATCACAAAAACTAAAGTAGGAGGGTATCGATATTGTTTAGTATTAGTAGATGCTTTCACAAGGTTAGTGAAACTTTTCCCACTTCGAAAGCTTACAGCTAAGATTATGGTTGAATGTATTCTGACTTTTTTCTCAGAATTTGGAACATACAAACGGTTAGTGACGGATAATCACAGTATTTTCAATAGTGAAATTTGGAAAAAGGCCATGGAGAGCTTAGGGGCCAGATACAGTTTTATCAGTTCATATAGGGCGCGTGCTAACAAGGCTGAAAAGGCAAAGGGCGATAAAGGACGTTAAATGTCTTTTAGGCATATATAATGCTAAGCACGAGAACTGGAATCAGGATTTGAAATTAATTGAATTCGCTCTGAATTCAAAGAAATGTTCGAGCACTGGGTACTCTGCTTTTTATTTACATTTTGGCAGGGAGCTTCGACATCCTTGGTTAGATTTAGAAACCAAGAAAGAGAAGGAAACAACTTTGAATGTCAATCACCCGAAATATGTGGCCGAGTTGAGGAACAGGTTGGAGAAAGCTTACCAACGGGCAAACAAAATTCAGGAAGAAAAGCATAGAGCATATGGGAAGATTTATAATAAGGGAAGACGACCAAGTCCTTTTAAAGTAGGACAAGATATATGGCTGAGAGTCATTAGGATTTCCTCGCCTACTCAGAATATTAGCGCATCGTTGGCGAATCGATATTCTGGTCCATGGTGTATACAGAGTCAGGTAGCCACCAACACATTTTTGGTAAGGAACAAGTGGTCCGGGAGGACAGTTAAAACCAATGCAGATATGATGAAACCTGTTTTTAAAGCTCCCGACTTTGCTAAACACGTCGTCGAATTACAAGCAGAGTACGCGAAGGAAATCAGCCCGAACGAAATAAAGAAGAAAGATGGGGGGAGAGTAAAACTACCCACCGACCCTGTAGTTTGATTTTTTTCTTTTTTTTTTTCTCTTGAAGTTGGATTTTGTAAACAACAACCTTCCTTAGAGATGTTTTTATTATAGCTGGTTCAAGCTGAGTTCGCTTCGAGAGCAGTTCACGTCACGAGACGAGACCGTAAAGTTCAGAGCCTTAGTTTCTCTAAAGTACATTCAGACAGCATGTCTCGCCAGACTAGGTCAGTATACGTAGGTGCTAGACCTAACCCTGAAGACCCGTTAAAGCTTCAGTTATTATGTCACGTTGATGCACCGAAAAACAATAAAAGAAGAGCAAGGTTTGCTCAAGATGAAACTTCAAGTTCAAAAATAAGCCGAGTGGAAGTGGCCGAAATGACACTGAAGGATATTCGTAACATGCAGTGCGAGCGGAAAAAAGAGGAGGGGCACCATTCTTTTGAGCATCTTCCGGGTCCCTCAAGAACGCAACACGAGGACGAGGATTTCATAGACCTTTTTACGGACGGAGAAGGACTGGGAATTCCAAGGACTCCAGGGAAAAACATCAGGTTTCCGGAGAGAAAAGAAGAAGCATCCCAAATCAGGAGGAAGCTGGATCTTTAAGGATTGATTGTAAGTCAATAATTCTCTTTTTTTTTTTTTTTTTTTTTTTTTTTTTTTTTTCAGGAAAGTGTTATTTGGTTCAAATTGATTCGTGAACTGTACGAGACTTTAGACTTTCGAGGCAGCCATAAGTCCTCGAGACAAATTATCGATTCTGATTTTTTTTTTTTTTTAGTGTGTGCTGTAAATAATTGTGCTGATTGTGTGTTTTTGAAGTGAATTTTCCCTCAATGTGAACGGGGGAAAAAACTGTTCCGGACTCCAGACTTTTGGGCACTCATAAGTCCCAAATTCATATTTTATCAAAGTTTAAGTGAGTGTATGTGAAATTTGTGTTTGTGTTTCGAAAGTGATTTTTTCCCTTAATGTATTCGGGGGAAAAAGACTGGAAGAGACTATGAACTGAGAAAGTTAAGTGGAAAACACAGTTTTCTTTTTTTTTCTTTTTTTTTTAAAGGTCGCGGTATATGCAATGAGCACTTTCAGGCCCATTGCTAGTTTTGTACATATATGCATATATTTAAAGGAAATTTAATATTCATATTATTTCTTGTTTACTAATACATATATAATTAGGTTAAAAAAACCAGCGCTGGTAAAATTATTATAGTTTGGTATTTTGTCTATTAATCTTTATATAAATTTATATATTCATGTGTGCATTTATGTATTGTGTAATGTATGTATATATATGTATATGTTAATCTTTAAAAGTTATTCTTTTCAGTTTATAAAAAAAAAATAATAATTCCAAGTAAGGCAAAAGTTAGTAGCTAGCTAGCTCATTTGGAAACACTGTTAAGCTCAGTGACAGTTTCTTCTCGTCGTAGCGGAGAGGGGGAAAGCTGTTAAATCGTATATAAGTAAGAAGGGAATGGCAGCGAGGAGGCAGATTTTGGATTCTTTTGATAGAATCGAGACGGAATTTTTAGCGGGAGGAGCTTTCGTGCTCCTTGGGTCTCTCTTTTGCTTCGCGACTTTTCTTTTTAAGTCAGAGCAGGGATACAGCCGAAAGAGATGGCTGTGTATAGGGTCAACCTTTTGACTTGTTAAGCGGAATACAATTCAGAATATTTGAGTTCTGGTTGTATGTCCAAGGGTAAGATCTAAGGATAGGTTCGATTCCCGGTTAGGAATATTTAAGAAATGAAATTTAGTAGGGATTTTAGATTTATTGTGACATCGCTCCTTCCGAGCGCTGTATGTTTTCAGAAATTTTCTTTATTTTGATTTTAGGGAAGGCTGTTGCTATGGCAACCGAGCCGGATGAGTTATATTTATTTTTTTTTCTCGGTTAGTTGCTTTCGATTAGCCGATTAGATTTTTCACAGCTGATTCCTCACATAAGGGGATGGTAGGCTGTTGTTTGTTTTGAATTTATTCCTACTACCGAGCCTGAGAGAAGGTGCTTTATTCCTAAATGAAGGAATTTTCCATTTCCCTTTACCTTTTTAAAATCTGTTAGCTAGCTGATTTCCTTAAGGGTTGTCCAATAGAGGGCGATTCCTGAATTAGGGACTTAGGCCAGACAGTTCTCAGAATGTTGGGTCTGTCTTTAGAGTATGTGAGGTTCATGATGGCTTGTACGAGGACGCATGTTCAGAACCTCTCTTAAGGAATTTTAGACAAATTTTAAAGGAAGCTTCGTGTTTGGAGCGAACTGTTATTTAAGGTTTTAAATAGGAGGGGACCTCTGGGTCTAGAGGTGTACCTGAACGAATTTTTTTTGATTAGAGAAATCATTTTCATTAAGGGATATTAATCTCAGAGAACATTTCTTTGTTTTTGTTTTTAAAAATTCTGAATAAACTAGTCTACTTGGAAAAGTCTGATTGATATAAAATTCCCTGAACCTTGGGTATTGATATTAAGTTTATTGTTTACTAGTTACCTAGACGATTAGTAAGCAAATTTATTTATATTATGTGTGTGTCCCGGGAATTAATTTTCAGGTTTTGAAGCGTAGTATAAGATAGTAGAAGGAACATACTATATGATATACGTGTTATATAGGGAGCATCACAGTATTTGCAGTGAGTTTAATTTGATTTTGATTTGATTTTGTTTGGTTTACCGTTCCTTTCAGCAGCGAGGTTTGCATTAGAACGAATATTCTGACTGCACAGTGATGTCTTGGCTAACACGACATCTATTTCCTAAAGTACATTTATGCGCGCCTCTGGGAGGTGAGGACAAACATACTTAATCAACAGACAGTGGAGGATGACGCTGAGAACTAACATGTGTGTCGGAAGGAAATTGACGACGTCGTTGACAACTGACGTTGTCACAGGAATTAACGTGAATGCATTTATTCACGCAAGTATGGGTAAATGTTTTACGACAATAGTTTGTATGCGTTCTACATAAAGCACAACCAGTGGCTCAAATCTGTCTTCACCATTGGGGGGAGGGGGTAAGACCGTTCCCATTTTTTAAAGTGTTGTTCAAAATATGTATAAAGTTGACAAACATTGCTGCGTAGGATCAGGGGAACAGAGTTGTCTTCAACGTTAGAAGATGGGCAGAATTGAGGCTTATTCTGGGGGGACATCAATTTCATCTCATTTCCTTTGTGGCAATCGGACACAAATCATCACATTTCTCCCCCCCCCCAAACAAACACATTTCAAATCAGATATTGGAGGGGACATGTACTCCTCATCGCCTCGGGATTTGCGCCAGTGAGCACAAGAATTTGTTTAACCAGAGGTTTCAATACTTTCAACGCATATATTGGTGATCATGGTGATGAACTTCCCAAAATTCTTCTGGGTCCACTAACAATGAACTTTCTTTTTAAATTTTTTTTTCTGTCATTATGGAGATGATGGAAAGATAAGAGATAAACACTGGTTTTACTTTGAGAATTACTATTCTTAGAAAACTATATTTTCTTTCTAACGTGACCTATCACGATCTCTATTTAAATATTTCCCCTTATTTTCATCTCTAGTTTCAAATAACTTGGGTCTCTGCCAATGTGCGACTCTTCTACAAGAATGAAATTAACTAATTGTACAAAATAGATTTTTCTGTATTTTTCGTCAGTAATTACTATTTGAATGCAGAGATCGTTAATTTCCTGGACAAAAGATGCTTTTGTCAAATGATCAATTACTAATTGAGCACCTACTTTTTCAACATCAGAAATACTTGAGGCAGTAGCTTGAATTGAATCTAGCTTGCTAACCTTTGAGCTAATCTCATTCTTATTTTGTCTGGAGTACGTGTAGCAATAATTCTCGTTAAGCACTTCTTTAGTGCTTTCCCAAGAATTTGTGTTGAACCTAGGGGGAAGACGATATCTCGGTTCTCCTTAAAAAGAAAAAAGAAAAAAGAAAAGAAAAAAAAGAAGAAAAAAAACTATAAACTTTAATAGCATAAGCTTATCACTGGGTGTAACTAACCCGATGGCAAGTTCTCAACTATCAACGAATAACTTAATTTAGAACTATCTCCAGTAAAGAGTTCGGCAATGATTTGAATTGCTTGCATAACATTACATTAGTTGGTAAAGAGAGCTACCCTCGACTTCTGCCACTTTGTTTAAGTTAAGTAATTTACATCTCTCTTAAGTGGAAATGATAAATCAGAAAAATAGAACCTCTTAACGTATGAAAACCTCTCAGGCTCCTTCGTTTCTCAGAGGAATCTTTTAAAAATATTTAGAAGCTCTATTTTTAAAATATAAATGTAGAAAAGGTTTTTCAACCTTCAGTATACATTCACTATAGACTTGTGAACACAAAAGTAGTTTTACTAGATCAAACAACAACATGTCCTCTTCCCTTTCTCGCTTCCGCCAATAGGAATGACATGAAAGTTTCAACACACACACACACACATACACACACAAAACGCACAATCTTCTTAATGCACATGTAGTATAACAAAGTTCACAATTCATCACCATAATTTTCAGTAAAGGAAGGAAGGAAATCTCTAACTGTAAGATCTGCTATACACTATTGGATAGATCCTAAGAGATCTTTTACGATTTTTCCTAGAATCAAAATATCAGCGCGTATGGCATCACATCGCATGTTATTCCTTATGTTTAGAGGTCTGCGCGGATACAAAATATCGCATCCGCATCCGTACCGCATCCGCAGCATCTCTATCCGCATCCGCACCCGCATCCGCAGATAATGAGGTAGCAAATATATACAACTTACATATTCTATAATACCCGTAGTTTTCTGAATCAAACGAAACAATATATTATATCAGTTTCCTCGTGATCAAATACCAACTACGATAAATAAAATGCAATTTAAACCGTGCAGATACAAATTAGAAATTAATGAACGATTTATGTACTTACCCAAGATCTTCAAATGCAGATATCGGACCAAAATAATGCCACGTAGGTAATATTCCCTCAATCAACTAATTTTAGAGTACGTCACAAAGTTTTTAAACTTCATCATACTCCTAAAAAAAAGGAGCGTTTGTTCTAAACACAAAGGCGAAATAGAAATAATCTTTATTAAGAAATAAAAATTAATCACAGGACCGCAAACACATCCACATATTCCAAACTGACACTAGCACCAGTAATTGCACTAAATTTAAAAAATAAGTCACGAAACTAACAACGCAATACAATGCATGCTTTCACGACCAAGCTCAATCGTCGCTAAGCGGTTAGCGTACGCGCCTTCGGCGTGGGAGACCCGGGTTTAATTCCCGACGGGAGCCCATGTGGTTCGGATTCCACGTTAATCAGTAGGTCCACGTCTCATATAGCCTCGCTGCTGAACGGGACGTTAAACTCAAAATCAACTCAAGCTTTCACGACCACGCTTTTACTAAAACTAGAAGTGAAAATAACTTCGAATACAAATAGCAAGTCTATACCCGTTAATTTCGGGAAGAGGCAATAGAAGAAGTTTATAATTTACTGCTTTTCTTTGCAACCCCCACTCATTGTTGGACATATTTTGGGTAGGAGAAACAACCCATCGGTTGTTCTTTCTTTCTTTACCAGAGGCCCAGAACATACATACATATACACATACACACAAGAAGAAAGAGAGAGAGAGAGAAACAATTGCTGTTATAAAACTCTAATCGCTCGGAATGTTCATTGAGATCCGTGGCACCTCTCCGAAGAGAGAAATCTGTGGGGTCGCAAATGAGCATTCAGTATCTCCTGTACTTCAAAGGAAACAGTGAAGATGATTTTTTTAAGAGAGAGGGAGGGAGAAAGATGAGCGTATGATGTGATTTGATTACTATTTCGGTGACTTACGAGCTTCTCCAGTTTGTCACAAAAGGCAAAGATAATTCAGATGACCAGTTTTCAGTTTATGGAAGGGGATGCGGTGTTTTAAATTAGGGTTTTGGTTCCTGACCTCTCAGGCTAGAAAAACTTTATTTGAAGATATTTCTTCCTCTTCAAGGCGAATGGTCTGAAAATTTTCAGCTTTATCAGAGGAGCTTTGGCGGCAATTTATATATATATATATATATATATATATATATATATATATATATATATATATATATATATATATATATATATATATATATGTATGTATATATATATATACAGCAAATAGCGGTACTTGAGGAGAAGCGATGGGGCCTGTCGTTTCTTTCTGTTTAGGTCAGAGATGTCATTCACCTACAAAAGGGCTGCTAAAAATATTGAAAACAGCAATAAAGAACAACTCCCTCGTGTCATTTTTTGTCCTTTTGCTGTCACTGAGTCACAAGCTTCAAACACACTTGTATTTTGATTTTAGTATTTTTTTCAACTTGTTTTAAAACTTTTAATTCAAAACGAATGTTTCTAGTGCTCTTTCCACCACTATCAGAAAATTCACAGCATTTTTAGGTAGAAAAAATGTAGGAAACATTATCCGCAACTTTATCCGCGATCCGCACAGAAGAGAGATATATATCTGCAAATACCCATTTTGATGCGGATATCCGCATCCGCGCAGACCTCTACCTATGTTCTGAACGATCCAATGAGATTTCTCTTGTTTAGAGCACGTTCTATTTCGGAAAGAATATTCGCAAAATTTCGATTTAAATGACATTAGATGAGACAAAGTGGAAGCAAATTTGTTTTCTCCCTGCCAACCGCTATATTAGTACGATACGAAGTGATCTAAGCACGATATTTAAGAGGGAATCATGAGCATGTTAACACTATTCCCACACTACCAATTGCTTGTTCAACTGAACGAGCCATTTTTTTTACCTTAATGCACTATGGATCAACATCGCCCAACGTCATCCGGTCGGACAGGAAAAATCTTCACGTATATAGCACAAAAGGAAGGATTTCCTACGAGATATGTCGTAACATCTTTCGTAAGATAAATCCTAAAATATTTCCTAGGATTTTTCTTATAGTGTATAACTGGCCTAACTGTCACGAAATTCTACTGCTGCGCAAATTGAGACTGTAAGACATATTAGGCTGTTGAGGAAAATCCTACTGGATTCCATCAAAATAGTATATGGCGGGGCGGCGCACAGTGCACAGTGGTCCAGAAATCCTGAAAACCTGGCCAAAAATCAAGCAAGCCACATGGACTGCATGTGTGGTTTGAAATCGTTAGAAATACCGAAAAGAAGATGGTAGGAAGTGTATGAAAGAATATTATGACCGTATGGATGGAAGTGACGTATAATATGTATGTAAGAAAAATACAGTATAACCTCAGTTTGAGTCCTCTTCACTGACATTTGTGACATGAACCATTCATGGCCGTGGAGCATCTAGCAAGCGTAGTATTTCACTTTTGTTTGGATATCATTTTATGCCGCAAGGTCGAAATGATAGGATCAGAGGTAACGAGAAGGCTTGCATCACATCTCGCATGGTAAGCTCCCTTGAGCTCTTCCTGGCGTGATGCTCCCTAAATTGCTTCAGGTACTTGTTGGGAGCTTCCTGCTCTTCTTCTGATATCTGTCTAATAGGCAGATGGGCGTAGGAGATGATGGCCGTACCATAAACAAGCACCTTGTGCACAGACGCAGGCATGAAGTACCAGGGATATTGCCGTATGTAGAGCTGAGCTATCTCTAATGCGTATGCTTGAAACTTCTATGTGTTGATGGTCTAACCGCTTGACATGGCTTGGAAGATGCACGCATATCTCTTGATGAAATCTACACACAGGTTTGTTATGTTTGCAACCTGATCAGGATGGTCAAATAATCTTCTCGCCACGTTTCCTTCATTTGTTGCCCCCGAATCTCCGGGCTGTGACTGATCCACGATGAGGCCGAGTGCTTCCTTTAATTCGCGTTGAAGTTGTTTCTTCCGTTGTTCCACCATAGATTTATTCTCTTCTCCCTTGACCTGTCATGACTATATATCAAGACGATATGATACATGCAAAAGTCATTCCGTGAATCGAATCCAAGCGTGGAGCGTGGAGAGTCCAAATTTGAAGGTATCAGGATTTTCCTGTGTCTTCCCGTTTAAGTAATTCATGTCTTTTGGAGTAGCACCACATATATAACACTTTTGACTCGATGTGTTAGTGAGTGCGTTACAAATCTTCCCATCTTCCATAGTTAGTTCAAGTTGATGGTAGACTTCTGTAACCTGACCGGCTATTGTAATTGTTGTTGGTTTGAGCCGCATTTGTTGTTGTTGTATACGTATATTCAACTTCGCCTATAGCGACCTGTTTCGTTTCCTTCTTCAGCTGTATCCGTACTGGTCGACAAAATCGGGTAGATGATGCACGTGGATTCTGCCAGATTATAACTCTTGATTGATCTTGCATGATCGCGAGCAACTGAAGTGAAAGATGGGTGTAATTAACATATTAGATTCGGATAAAGTTTTATCGGTTGAAACTTGTTTGTATTGAGAATGCCCGCTGCTGCCATTGTTAAAAATACATATTTTGTGATGAAGTTCTGAATGGACCTCTTCCTGGACGATAGCTAAGTGTTGAGTCGTGTGATCCAAGAGTTCCTGAAGCGGGAACTCTACAACTGATTCAGACACTTGTCATCCGTGTGGATAACTTTGCTTTTTCTTGACTCTAACAGTTTGTTTTAGACTGGGTAGATATGATGTAAATTCTTTGCGCCAGACCGAATAAACTGACGTTGATGTTTAGTCATGTCACCCTCCAGGAATAGTACAAGTGGTGCATCAGGCGTGTATATTCCGAAACCTCATGTTGTCTAGATGTCCATGCCTTCCTCTTGGTTTCTTTGTCTTACTCGGAGATCTCAGACCTTCTTTCAGTACCTTCGCTTATTCCACTTTTCCTTCATCTCTTAATTTCAAAGTGGTAACTTCCGCCAGGATACAACTAGTGTGGGACTTTCATAGGTCCTCTGTCTTCCTCCTACGTAATCGTTCACTACCATCCTCGACACAAACACTTGGTCTACCCTTAGGTGGTGACGCGTGCTCCTCCTCCTCCACAAGAATAACAACGTTTTCATCCAGCCATGGTGCATATTTCTGCAACAAACGGTCCGTCATGCGATACACCTTGTAAAATCGTCGAAATGCATAAGTAACAAATACAGTAATGCCGTGCTGATGTCTTTCTTTATTCGTCTTTGGCTTCACTTCTTTCAGAACATGGTTTACAAGTTGGCACCGTTGCTCTTGCAGTCCTCCACTCATGGTCTGTAGCAACAGGAATAGGTCTCTTTTTTTGTATCGAAACTCCATTTTGGATCTGAAATCACAGAATAACAATGTTCGTCATGGTAAGTTTTGTTGAAATTTTATTTTTTTTCAAACATTCTACTAATGCGGCTTTCACTATTTTTCGCTTTGTACCACATCCATTGGTATATAACCTTATTTTTCTACGAAAGGCTCAAAAACGAGCAAATTCTTTCTTTTTTCCCATCTCAAGGGAATATTACTCTAGGTTAGGAACAAGAAATGAGCGTGTAACGAGGCGTAACAAATTTTGTACATCAAATCATAGTTTTCAGTTTATTATTAATTTCTAACGGTCACAGTGGTACAATTACCTACCATCTATCACAAGGTACACGCATATATCCAACAAACACCTTTGTTTTTCACAAGATGAATGTCTATATAAATATTAGAAATAAAAATATAATGTCTGTATTCAGTGCGTAGAAATACACAAATTCCAAAACAATGCCGCCCTTTTCTCAGTGCAAAATGCCACAAATCACTAGCATACATTGGTACAATTTAGATGGTTCTGGATGTCTACTGGGAGGATGCAAGATGTCCATGGCAGGTATTTTGTACTCCCCAGATATTTGGCTTCTCAAAATTATATAGCACACATTTCAACTGTATGTTTGAAAAAAAAAAATCATCTTTGGCCAGGTTTGTTGGGTTTCTGGACTATTGTGCAGTGGTCGGAAACTTATAAAAATAGTTTATTCCGATACAATGGAAGTTGACGGACGTCTCTCTATCATTCTATATCTAATTGTCCTTTCTAAATCGATTGTAACTTCTGTGAAAGTGATTCGAAGAACCTCTGCTGCAATACATGTAGTTATATAGCTATACAGGGAGGTCCAAAAGTGTGGAAATCCCTCACATAAATGTCAAATTCTTCAAAATATAATCAAAAGAACAACGTAGGGAAGTAATAGAGGTGAGGAGAAAATGGGGAGGACACAGAACAATGAAAGCCGCAGTCTTGAAATCCACCATCATGAATCATACATACAGTTTATAAATTGAAAACAACATGTTGACGCCTTATGTGAATTGGACATCGCTAGCCAGTACGAAGTTATGGCAGGTGTTGATATGCATCCAAGAAGCGGTTAGAGGTTCAATGTGCTCTCCCTCTAATTGTACAGCTAATAAGAAACGGTGTAAAACAAATGTGTGTTTGGCTTTAGGATACAAAATTAAAATTCGCGGTTTTGCACTCGCACCATCTTCGAAGAAACACTAATACTTACTGGAATGTAATTTAGTTCAGGATTATGTTGTTTCGGTAAGATTAAAAGATTCAGCATAGAATCTTCTTATACACTTCTGCACTGACGTATAATATACAGCAGCTCCACATGACTGATAGTTTATCACTGCAATATGTATAAGGCTTTCACTACAACTTTGATTCAGGCACGAAGGGCAATCCAAATTACGTACAAGACAACATGCCTCTTCCCTTTGTAAGGCTCAGATAGCGGATCTCGATTGCAACAACAACAACATTACTCATCCCGCATTCCCAGTTGGATGGAGCTGAGTCCTTCAGCTGCACTTGGCTGCAGCTACTTCCAATACTCAACTTTTGTACTACTCATGGTCAACTCAATAAATCTTATTTTGCAGATAAGCAAGGATAAGCTTAGATTGCAGAGCTACTAACATCAGTGTACATGTAACTTTTCAGCAGCACTAACAAAGTTATCATATAAATGATATGACAATGGATAACAAATGAAACTCTTCGCTAAACACACAGTATTTGAGTCCAATGTACTATCCAACCGCTTTCATCGATCTCAGAAACGATGTAAATGGTTAAAACATATCATATTGTTTGGTTCATTTTTTACTGATTTTTCGGCTCTTTTATTTGTTCATGTTTACATGCATTTTATGAACAGCGAAAAATATTCCTATGTCCTGAAACTCTGAGTTTGGAAACAGGAGAGATACTTATAATCAAATATCAATACCGATTTCATAAGTGACAAAGTTGACAAAATCGATTTTTGACCGCTTTTTCCCAGTTTTCGACCTCTGTGCGGCGTATGGTTTTTAGTTACGTTAGTCTGGCACCCACACACAAGTTTAGTAAGAGCCGAAGTTCTACTTCATAAAAGTGATTTGCTTAAATCTCTGCACACTTACTATAATGTAAGCGGCAAAATTATAATCAGGAACCCAGGTACTAACCAAAAAAGAAGTTCTTAGCTTTACAGAGTAGTACTGGCCTCGGCAAAGACTTAAATTTTGACAGATGGTAATCGCTTTCCTGTAAAAAAAAAAAAAAAAAAAAAAAAGTCACCAACCAAGACTGTGTCTTTATAAGGCAGTAAATCAAAAGAATTTATCTCCTTGCAAATTGCCTGGGTTTATGTGATTTAGGAAATACATAGATTCCACGAGCTGGATGAAGTAACTATTGTTTATAAATGTCTTTAAAGAATTATAAAACTACTTACATAATTTCAGTTGCAAAGCTTCTCTGTAGACGGCGCACTCACTAACAACAAACAATACTTAGTAACTGGAAGAACTGGTAAGATTTTCTAAGTCAGTTTCGAATTGGTCTTCTGCGGACCCCTGAGGATCCGTGAGACAAATGTAAGGGTCCGTTGCATCATTTACATCTCAATTTATAAAGCAATCGATTTTGGAAACCCAACACTTTATAAGCTCTTAGACAGTACAGGCAAAGGAACGCTCTGGCGTTTACCATCTATCAGTAAAAATAGAAACAAAGTGCAGCTGGAAGTTTGAATTTTTCCAAGTAAAGCACTGTAATATTTTCCATAAGTAGAAGCTTTGCTTTGTATATACTTAAACACAAACAAACTATTTGCTGAGCAAAACAATATATTCACATAAAAAACTACATACGTGTTACAGTTTCGCCAACTAACACTTTGGCATCATCAGATATTATCTCAGATAGTGACTGATGAAGCCAAAGTGTTAGTTGGCGAAACTGTAACACGTATGTAGTTTTTTATGTGAATATATTGTTTTGCTCAGCAAATAGTTTGTTTGTGTTTAAGTAAACCACCTATCAATTTAATACATTATTAATTCTATAGTTCTCTTTCTTGTCCTGGGGTACAGTGGCTCAGTGGTAGAGCACAAACTTCTTGTGTGTGGGGTCCCTGGTTCTATCACCGACTAAATAAATTTGTGCAAAACAACATCGTATCTGTGGGTTCTCTTGGAATATTCTTGTTTCCTCCCGTATTCTCATTCCACCAATTATTCTGCCATCATTCACTTGTTTTTAATCATCCATCTTCCTTAGCCTCAAAGGCATAATCCTGCGATGTTAACTAAGTTGGTGAATATTTAAGTTTGTCAACGTTCACACCAATTCTAAAAACTTAATAGCCATATGCAATATGGAAGTTTATACTGTAATGTCCCAAGTGGTGTTGTATAAACAATTCTACACGCCAGTGTTCACAAACACCACCACATGGTTTTGCAAGAGGATTCTACACCAGATGGATCCGCTATCACCTGCAGACGACAGACTTGTGGCTCCTCCCACGGAGCAGACGATGACATCGGAGCAGCAGCGCCACCGCCACCCGAGGACCCCTATAAATTTGGTGGACGGCAGCAACTAGGTACCACGGAACATTAGGAGTAACCTAACCCAAGGCCTCTAGTCTGCTACGGTACTAAGCCTATCCTATCTCCTGGCTTAGCCTGCTACGGGGCTCTGTCTGGGAATCTTAACCTCAGCCGCTTAGCCTGCTACGGGGCTCTCTTGGCCACTTAACCATCCCTCTGCTTGCCACGGAGCATTGGGTCCCTAACTCCACTCTGCTTAACCTGCTATGGGGTTCTGTAGAGATCCTGTCTGCGACCTTACGGTCAAAGAATATCTGTAACTAACCTTGCAAACTTGAGAGATTATTTGTATAGTATTTTGTAAAAATGCTTTTTATAGTGGAATTTTTATAATAAAATCCGGTAGTGGGAATCGATTCCGGACGCTCTTTTTATTAACGCTCTACCTATAACCTATATGGGACAAAGTTTTACAATACACTTGTGGCGGTTGTGTTAAAACAGTATCGTTACTCGTTACGTTTCTTCCTGCTTTTAAAGCATTCATTACAGATAGTTGTTTTTAACGTTTTGTTAAATGAAAGCATGTTAAAGACTGACTTTTTAATGGAAATGATCCACAACAGAAAACATAAGTCTCTTTCTTCTGCTATTGTTGATCGATGAAGTGCTGTGCTTGTCTTAATATCAGTACATCGACTTCTATTATTTTCTATATACAAAATACAGGAAAATTCTAAAATATATGAGTACAACAATGATTGTTTCAAGTGGAGTTTTATTGACACTAAACTATGGCCAATTTTGGAGCCAAAGTTGATGTATAAGACTCTTGCTAATAAATCTATGAAATCCAGCGTATCTCAGGAGAAATTTGGAACTTAAACCTCATAACACAAGAATAAGTCACTGGAATTTTTCAAGACAAATCAGTGAAGTTCCAAAGCATAAATGGCTCATATTGTAACCTATGATTCTATCTGCCTGTCTGGCTATTTGCGAATGTGTACTTGGTGAATATTAGTCTAGTGAAATTTTCGATGTGCCACTATTAAACAATACAGAGAAACTAAGAGAGACTGTGATATGCCTGCTGATATAAAACAGACTCTCATTTCAAGGACACAGACTTGTAGAATTGTTTCATTATAGATCGATAGAAGTACTATTATCAGAAACAAATCTATCATGCTAATTTTCGTACGGTACACATGGAAAGACAAAATTATGGAAGATATCTGGTTTTCAAACGAACTTCCGCAGTGAACAACTGAATTCACTTTAAAGGCTTTGAATGACTTATAGTTGTAGATAGTGCTCTCAAACGGGTCGGGTTGACCCGACCCGACCCGTGACCCGACCCGACCCGAGTCGGGTCGGGTCAGCTCGGGTCGGGTTACGGGTCGGGTCGGGTCAGGTCAACTCGGGTCGGGTTATCGGGTCGGGTCAGTCGGGTCAGTTCGGGTCGGGTTGTCGGGTCAGGCTACTCGGGTCGGGTTGTCGGGTCGGGTCAGTCGGGTCAGCTCGGGTCGGGTTGTCGGGTCGGGTTATTCGGGTCGGGTTGTCGGGTCGGGTCAATCGGGTCAGCTCGGGTCGGGTTGTCGGGTCGGGTTATTCGGGTCGGGTTGTCGGGTCGGGTCAATCGGGTCAGGTCGGGTCGGGTTATCGGGTCGGGTTGTCGGGTCGGGTTATCGGGTCGGGTTATCGGGTCGGGTTGTCGGGTCGGGTTATCGGGTCGGGTTGTCGGGTCGGGTTAGTCGGGTCAGTTCACTTTGATCAAGTGAGTTTAGGTTGAGTTTAAACTCGGCTGGAGTCGAAAGCTGCTGTTTTTCACTAGCTGCCTAATTAAAAATAGCAATTTTCAATTGATTTTATAGAAACCATAAATCTATTTTGAACACTTGCAGCTAGTGTTTTTATGATAAATGCTTATTTTTCTACTTGTGTACTTTAATTTTTAAATGTGGAAGATTGATTTTACCAATCGACTGTAATATTAATATCTACGCCAATATGGAGTCTGGATTTAGAAGAAAACTAGAAGTTGTTTAAGCAACGCCAAAAGAGATATTGGATATGGATGACCAAGCCCAAGCAGGGCCACGGTGGCTCAGTGGTAGAGAATTCATCTCTGGTGCATGGTGTCCAGTAGCGTAGCTAGAGTTTTTTTCAGGGGGGGGGCAATGAAGGGCCCAAGAGGATTTTGAGGGGGACATCTCCAATATATATATATATATATATATATATATATATATATATATATATATATATATATGTGTGTGTGTGTGTATTTAAGGTGAATGTTTCCATCTTTATTGTTCATGATTTTACTCTTTGAAAAACAGTGAAAATATAAGAATTTAGTACCTCAAACAACTAGGATTCATTAATGCAATTGATTTCTAATATAAGTAAATAGTTATTTAATCATGGCGTTTAAAATATGTGTAGCTGGTTGACTTAAGTGGAAGCAAATACACTTTTACAGGTAAAGAAAATAACTTATAGGTTCATGCCTCTACTTGAAGAGGATCTTTCTATTCGTGTGGGCAGCAGCAAACATATCCACAACTTGTTAAAGATCTAACGATTTAGCAATTTTCTTCTCAAAATAAAGTAACACTAAGTTTTTCAACCTATCATGAGTCATTGAATTGCGTATACAAGTCTTTAATCTTTTCAAAGAAGAGAATGATCTTTCACATGTAGCACTAGAAACTGATATAATCACAGAGATGACACCTAGCTTGTAGGTTTCTAGGAATGCGTTTTTGTAGACACAAAGATCAACGAAATTCGTTAAGGAACCAGCTTTCGTTTTCTTCTCGTCTTCATACAACTTAATTGTTAGAGCAACCCACATTATGCTTTATTTCTTGTTTAATTATGCTTTTTTTAAATTATGCTTTATTGTTAATTTCAATGATTATTTTACATTAATCGTGTATAATGTATATTTATTATACATTAAATATTCTAAATATCTTGATCTATTTATTGATATTTTTTTGCAACTAGTTTCTCTCATATTTAATGAACTTTCTACTTAATTCATTGTAAAGAGATGTGCTTTGCTCGAATAAATTTTTTCTATCATTTGTGTGCGCCTTACAGGTACATATATACAGAAAGGGAAAGTAAAAGATGCCACCAAAAAGTACAGAAAGTGCTTAAGTTCAAAAAGTAAACATAACAATACAGTGACGACGCCAGAAGGGGGCAAGGGGGGCGAGCGCCCCCATAGTAGCTACTTTTGCCCCCCTGACTGCCACTTAGACTGCCCCTCCAGACTCGTACAATCTTTAAACATTCTTCACGTAGTATTTTATATCAGTATCATAACCAATCTCATTGACAAATTGTAGTCCACTTTCCATGAATTTACTATGTGGCAGATTAATCCTCAAGCTTTCTTCTTTGAGCGTCTGGGTATGCACGCATATTTCTGTTTTCTAATTTAGCCCCTTTTGAGGTAAATTTTAGTTATACTTCTTTCTTATGATTTTTAATAATTGTGCCTAGCGAACAATAGTAGATTTGGTCGACTTGTTTTCTTCTCATTGGATCAACTTCGATTGGAAACAAAAGAAAGGTAAAATCAGTTACGTAACTTGTTTGTATTTATCCAGGTTTGAAGTTTTCAGTTTCATATTTTGTTTTATTTAAAACTTCTTTTTTCTGAAACATTATTCTCGGCTTCCAATATTCAGAGGATGTGCTTATAACAGCTTAGTTTGCAACTACCAGGGCTTAATTTTTTGAAGGAGATAAAAAGAGTTGTGTTTTCCCTTCCTGCAAATGATAATAATAAAGTTATGGAAGAAATTGATTCCCAATAAAATGTATTGTCAGAGTGCTGATCTTTAGTTAGTAATTGGTTTATACTAGTGCTCCTTTACTTATTTTGTTTCAAAGTACTGACGTGACGTCTACCATATTGACTAGGAACTGCTGAAAAATTCGTAGCCCAACCCGGAAGGAGTGCACGTGGATTGGTGAAGTTTTACTTCTTCTTCTCTTCCCCCGAGAGTCAATATACTACCTTGTACAGTGCTCCAGCTTTTGCAGAAAAGTTTAAAAATCTAGATTTCCTCGCAGCACTGTTCGTAGCACTACCCCTATCAGATCTAAAATGGCGTCTTTCAAGTGTTATTTAAGTTTGAGAAATAAGTACACGTAATAGTTAGACGGAGCTAAATCTGCGGAATAAGAATGATGATCTAGACATTGAAATCCTAGATTATGCAATGTCAGTTATGTTCGCAGGGGCTTGATGGACAGGTGTATTCTCCTGAAGGAACAGAATTCCTTTCTTTTCATTTTCCGCAGCGTTGAACTTTGAATTTTTCTTTCAGTTTTGTAAGTAATGTATAGATTCTGGATTAAATATCTGACCATTGAGGAGGTAGTCTACCACTCCATACTTATACCAGAAGAATGTTCCAAACAGTTTCTCAACCTACTTCTGTGTCTTGAACTTTTTGGGGCGATGGAGAAATGAGTGCTATTACTCCATTGACTGTTGTTCCGATTCAGGATCATAGTGGTACAACCATATTTCATCTATGGTTACTATTCGTCAGCGAAATTGATCAGCATTACGGTCAAACTGGAAGAAGACTTCTCTTAATGCCGTTACCCTTTTATTCTCCTGACATATATTTTGGGAACCCATTATGCCGAGAACTTGCGCATACCCAAGCCATTCTGAATTATGCTACCGACGAGTTCCAAAGAAATGCCCAGAATCTCTGACACAAGTTTTGCTGAGAAGGTAAAAACTGAGAAAGCGGGGTGCAGACCTCAGACTATAATAAATATATCGTGAGTTTACTATACACTTTAAAAACTATATAAATAATAGCTTAAATTATTTTTGTCACACAAAAACTGGGGTGGCCTAGGCCCTCCGGCCCCGGGCTATATCCACCATTGGCTGAAATGCTGCAGTTTTCAAGAATAATGTCACAAATTGCATCCATGATTCCAGGAAGAGTCATTGCTTTTAATCATCCTGGATGTAATGCATAATTTGATGAGAAATTGCTACGTTTATAATAAGCCACTTACTTCTTCACCACCATATATAACGGAGGAGAGTCCCGTGGTGTTTCACTGATTTCCTAATTAATTTACTTCGGTGACTTTCCTTGGTGGAACAAAAATGTTATAACAGTAAGGATCTGGATGTTCGTGAAATTATCTGTTTGGGCACACATAATCACTTCAGAGGCCTGAGAAACAATAAGAATGTCATTATTAATATGAAACTTTATATTTGTATATACAGAGATATGTTTTTCTAAACTACGATTTCATTTTTCTACCTAGTACCTACACTCCTTCTGGATTGGACTACGACATTTTCAGCAGCTCCTCGTAAATTCTCTCTCTGGCTATATATATATATATATATATATATATATATATATATATATATATAGAGAGAGAGAGAGAGAGAGAGAGAGAGAGAGAGACGTAGCATATAGACGAATGTGTTACTTGTAGCATACGCGAAAGTAATTCAATTTATGTTTAGGCTTCAAAATTTTCATTGAAAAATATTTCATGTGCAGACGTTACTTATTTGTTAGTTACAAATTTTATTTGAAATAAGTTTAATTTATAATCATATAGATCTAACATAAAAACAGCAACGAAATACACAATGTAATGTAAAATAAGTCAAACGTAATAAATATGTCATTTTTGGTATGGCAAATAGCCCCCCCCCCCCGAAAATGTATCTGCCCCTCCTTTGCCCCCCTAAGAACTTAAAGCTGGCGTCGTCACTGTAACAATATAGTATGGAGTTCTTGCATACTATTCATTGTTGGCAGAAAAATTTTTTCTTTTACTTTTTTCTTTTCTCCACATCAAAGGATTTCACCGAAAAGTTTACAGAAATGAAAATAAGATTTTCATTGTTGCATTGTTATGTTCTCAATGATTTTGCATTGTAAATATTGGCTTTAAAAATATTAACACAGTATGTTAAACTTTCAGTTAAAGAGAATTTTCCAAGAATTGTGCTATATATTTTAAATTATGCTTTATGCTTTATTTTCTAAAATTATGCTTTTAAAACTAGTTTCCCAATGTGAGTGCATTTTGGCGTTCACCCAGTGTCGTGATCATAGTGCTCTCAAACGGGTCGGGTTGACCCGACCCGACCCGTGACCCGACCCGACTCGGATCGGGTCGGGTCGGGTCAACTCGGGTCGGGTTGTCGGGTCGGGTCAGTCGGGTCGGGTTGTCGGGTCGGGTCAGTCGGGTCAGCTCGGGTCGGGTTGTCGGGTCGGGTTATTCGGGTCGGGTTGTCGGGTCGGGTCAATCGGGTCAGCTCGGGTCGGGTTGTCGGGTCGGGTTATTCGGGTCGGGTTGTCGGGTCGGGTCAACCGGGTCAGCTCGGGTCGGGTTATCGGGTCAGGTCAATCAGATCGGATCACGGTTCGGGTCAGTCGGGTCGGGTCGGGTCATCGGGTCGGGTCAGTCAATTCGGGTCACGGGTCGGGTCGGGTCGGTCTTCAACCCGACCCGACCCGACCCGTTGAGAGCACTAGTTGTAGATATAGGAAAATTCTATTTCACTGGAGAAATGTGTGGACATATGACTACAGATGCTATATCAGACAGTAAAAAACTGATTTTTTTTTATCGAGTGAAGAATATGGCATTTAATGTGAAGTGGAACCACTGCTATATTTATCGAGAAGTCTTTGCTACAAAGAAAATGTTGCAATCATTGAAGAAGGTACTTGATGAAACAGTTAAGATTATAAATTTTATCAAATGTCCACCCTTGAATTCCAGTATCTCCTGAAAATTATGGGAAGAAGCAGGAACAAATATCGCAATTACTTCTAGATACAGAAGGTGTTGTTTATCCAGGTAAAATATATTATTTGTGAGTGATAGGAAATTGCCATATGATAAGTTGAATAACTTTTGGTAGTGCATGACAGTGATAGAATATTTGCCAGATGATTTTGTATACTTTAACATATAAAATATTAGTCTTCAAGGTAGTGGTATGAATATATATGGCATTGGAGATAGGATTGAGTCAGCAATTATAAAAATACATAAGTGGGCAAGTCGAACTGAAGGATGAAGTATCATATTCTTTTCAACTCTGATATCACTTCTGGGTACCACTGATGAGGAATTGCCACAAGATGTTTCTGACATGTCACCTTTAAGCACCTGAATGAATTAGTGACTAATTTCAAACATTACTTCTCTCTACCAGATTCTGAAAACTCGTGGCTACAAAATGTTTTGGAGTATGGTGTCATATAACTAAAAACTTTGCTTAAGGAAGAACAAGATAAACATTTTGATGTTACTTGTGATGGCTCACTTAAAATATTTTTCAGAGAATGTACACGCGAACAATTTTGAGCAAAGGTAAATTTTGAGTATAGGAAAATAGGTTAAAAAGACATTGAAACATAGTTCCATTTGGAGCACAAATCATTGTGAACAAACATTTTCCATACTGAGTTGTTTCCTGAAAAACAAACATAAAAACATCTCTATTTTAAATCTGATTTAAGGCTAAAAGTAACAAATATGAACCAGATGCGGAAAGAATTGTCCGAAAAAAATAAGTATATTTTGTCTCATGACATCTTAATTTGTGCCCATTCTGTATATCTATGCTTGTAATATAAAAGTTGGAAATTTAATTTATACTAATACTACTACCTACCCCTTAACTATTACTGCTACTCATATATTAAATTCTAAAGGTAAGGGGTCAGTAGCTAACATTGAAAAAAAGGGTCCGCATCTTTTAAGTAATTGGAACCCATTGTTCTAGGATATTCCTAGAATTGTTCCGTTACGTCCCAAAGGAAGTAAAAGGTTGGGTATTAGACCTTTACCGCCTGTACTACATACTAAACCTAGGTCCAAAATTACTGGGATAGTCTACTTCTCGAGATATTGGATATTGTTGGGATATCAGGCCGTCAACCAAACGGTTGAGGTAGATATTTAGCTGTAAGATGAGTCATGCTATCCGTTTGGGGCTAAGACCGGGGTCTGGCCAAGTGGTTGTAGGTGGTCCCTATTGTTGGCTAGTTCTGGAAATGTATCCACCAGTCTATTCTTCAAAGTGACTCGACTGAGAACCAAATCCCTAGTTGTAGTTGGTCCCTATTGTTGGCTAGTTATAGGAATTCATCCACTAGCTAATCTTTCAACGGGCGAGGAAGTCGAGGATCTGATCCCAACCTGAATTTTTTAAGTGGCCAGGTGAGTCGTAGAGTGCAATGGTACAAATTTATATTCCGAGTGGAAAAGCTGGGTGGAAAAGTTCAGAGGTTGACCCTGCGTGGTGAGTCAGAACTTCTTCGAGTGTAGCAAAGAAGATGTGTTTTTCTCTAGAGTAACTGTGATTGGTTACGACAACATCCGAAAATGATCCTTTGGATATATTCGGAGAGGATATTACGATACGAGAGGATATATTCTTCGGATATAAAAGCTCTGTAATTGGCAGACAGAGCTGTGTAATTAAGAAATGCAACATACTTCGACTGCTTGGTTGTAATGTCTTTGTACACGTATTTGTGCCTTCACTCAAACCCTGGATAGTGCTCAAATATGTCATAACTACAATTGTTCTATATAAAAATAATAAACTTTAGTATATGAGTAAAAAGAATATACCTATTATATTATTTCGCAACAAGAACACACTATTAAAATATGTCTTGTTTAAAGAGCAGACTCAAAACTCAGGACTATAAATAAGACAAACATCCTTTTAAGAAATCCAATACAATTAATAATAATGGAAACAGTCTTTTTATATCATAGACTTATGAATCTTCTCAATACCGTGCCTATATGAAGAGGAGACGAAGGTACGATTGTATATCTTAATCACTAAGAGTGTTCAAGAACAGTCAACTGGCAAGAGTTTAAGACTTAACGAATTGTTCTGTTGATTACAAGACTTGCTTGGTTGCCTTCAAGGGGATCCCGGATAGGGTAAATGAAGGAATGTTCACCATCCTGGGAAATTCGCCGTAGTTGTGGCTTTTGTAATCGTAAATAAAAACTATGGGTTGGAAGCGCTCACTCATGCCGCTAATAAAATCAAGTAACATGTGCCTTGTTTGCACTGAATCTGCAATGCGGTGAGCAAACTAGCAAACAAGCAGTACAGTTTTTAATGCGCAGTTAACGAAACGGACGACAAAGAAAAGCACAGAATTACAATAGTATGTTGGAAAATTTCATATTTTTTGTAAGGTAAGAATTACAGTATATTCAGTCTCGGTAATTATTGATATCGTAACCATAAACTACAGTAAAGATTGTGTTTACAACAGATTTACAAATGTTGTGAAAAGATTTGTTTCGGAAAGCATGTATGAACATTAAGCAAACGTTTTCTTTCAACTATGCATTTGCAGGTAAGTTCGCCAAAGTAACGTACAATGTGGTGAATTTAGAATTTATGGCGAATGTGGAAGTCCAGAAATTCGTCTGCTGTACTCTTAACTCGGAAGAACAAGTGTACGGCGAGAAAATCCAGTAACAAGCAAGGTGTGGTGAAACTGGACTTCAAGGAGTCAACAATATCAAGACAGAAACCAAAGTGCATTGGCTTCTCAGTAACCAGGATGTAGTGAAATAAAGAAGTAGTGTAGAAAGTTAAACGGATTAAATCAACATTTTGTAGTGACTGTGGAGAGGACTACTTCAATCCAAAGGTAAGAATGTGGATTGGTACCAATGCTTAATTTGACTAAGCTGGTTTCATGCCTACTGCGACAAAGGTTTAATAAAACGGTGTCGTGTGTCTACAATGTGCGGTAATGGTCTCGCACTTGGCTCCGATTTAGAATCTGATTAAAAGATCGTTTGTTAAGGTCGTATACATTTGTAGATCTAATTTTACCTTTGTAATATGTTTCAATTGTATCCTTTGAAACATGGTAATTATGCATGCTTGTATTTTTCAGTAATTTGTTTAATCTTCTATGGTATCTGGCTCTTTTACACTTTGTTGTCTTTGGCATCTGCTTTTGTAAATAGACTTACATACACTCAAAGTGACGATAACATGATATATAGGTTATATGGCGAATTTTCCAGCATGTGATGAGAAGTTCGCCACTTTTCTTCATTTTCGTACTTTTAATATTATGACATAAGTATAAGTAATACAGTGTTTATTTTACTTTCCTCATAATCTATAATGACTACTTTATGTACAGTATAAATTTGCTCCTTCTCCCTTAATTCGTTTGGAGGATAAAAAATAAATGACATTTTGGTGGCGAACTTCCCCTCACTTCTCCTAATTAGAAAGGAAGAAAATATGATTGTATAACAAAATATTATTCAGAAAGAATAATATTTTTAAATACTGTTCAATTGCAAACGAAAGAAATATGCAAATTAAGCAAAAAAAATGAGTACGATTTAATAGGTTGCTACAATTTATTAAATTATATCGACGTTTTAATGCAGCTGTAGTTAAGTAACAATAGTTTTTTTTTATCGTAATAATCAATTCGATTTAATTCTGGTTCCTACGGTTACAGTTTATTTGTAATCTGTACTGGGCACCAACATTATTTTTATGGTGTTCTGGGATATTTTGAAATTTTAGAAATTACCTAAATTAAATCAACATCATCTCTTGTTAAACCTTCGTGAAGAATTGCCAAAATGGTGCATACGAAAAATATTAGTATGTTTACGGTAAGTAAAATATATATATGTTTAAAAAAAAAAGTATTAATTTTTCAAATTAATAATTTTCTACAAAATGTAAAAGGAATATAATAAGTCTTCTTTCGCTTTTCAATATCATATAGATATATTATTTATGGACGCTGATCCTGGGGGCTAACGAGGCCCTAGGCCTGTGCATTTGTATTAAAATCCTCATTAATTGACAAACTTGAATACTCCCTCAATAGTTATAGAGAAATCGACGCCATTGATATTTGCTAATATTATTTTCTACTGTAAACACATAAATGGTCACAAATAATATTCAAATAGGCAATTCTCGTACTGTTTCAAAATTGAAAAGCATAATTATCGTAAATGCAAAATGCTCACATTTAAATTAATAAATTATAAGTTTTTAAAATATGATGAACCATCATACAATATACATTGTAATATACGGAGATTCCTTGCCAAATATAGATAATAGGACCTGTATACAGAGCCCTAACAATTGGCGATCTAGGTAGTCCAACACAACGGGGCCTGTATATCCGCGGTTTGAAGCTTGCACTATTTATTACTGAATAATTAAAAGTTTCTTTTTATTCATTTTGAGTATATGAGATACGTACATTATAAAATTTTAGATTAGTAGCAAACTAGTTTTGAGCCCCTATTTCCACAATTAATATATGTGTTGTTTTTCGTGCTTCAAGTTTCAACTGTTGTTTTTGAAAATAACTCACTGATTATGGGACCCCACAAATACCCTTCTGTATCGGAACCCCGCAGACATTTGTTTTACAACACTACCTGTATGACTATTGTTCTTTACTGAAATATTACCGGCAATATTCAATTAAAGATATTTTCGAGATATGATGTTTTCGTAAACATTGATATAAATTCATTTTCTATATCAAGGAAAATGGAATAGTTTTTGGTCAAATTAAACACTGTTAATATCAATATTCTTAGCTCTATTTGTATATTACAACTTTGTTCCAAACACACCTGACCACCCCTCAATTTTCAAAGACGTATTCTTACCAGTAGATGGAATTAAATCAGCAAAATGTAAATAAACACGCACGCTAATTTGTGAGTCAAAATATGTTCTATAATATTTAAATATTAGCGAATATTTTGAATATTTTATACATGGCAGAATTATCTTTTTGCGAAAATAAGAATTTACTGTGTGTCTATGAAAACAAACGTTTGTGCTGGTTTACTGATAGTATTAAATACGGTAATTTCTTTGAACAGTCTGAAATTATTAGTTTGAATGAGTTAAACGAAGTTTGCATTTTGCCGTGACCAAATTACTTTACGGCCTAACATTGAAGGAGGTAGGATGGAGATAGACCAATAGCAATACCAATTTAATCATGTATTTCCCTCGCATTGCAAAATACTTGCGATAATGGTCCCGCAACACTGTAATTGGTGAAAAACATTGTCTTTATACTGAAGTAAAATATTAACAACATCGATGACAGGATCATTGTTTGAACAAGTCCATTTTCAATGTTGAGAACGATAGAAGTCTAACGAAAAACTATCGAGTGAATAAGAGGGAGGATTAAGCCTAGCCGGTCCAATTCAAGCCTACCCGATACAATTTCTGCATTGCGACAAGCGCTTTATGACATGGTGTGTTGTTCTCAGACCTTTCGCTTTTCTCCTCCTTTACCTGCCATGTTTCGGGTTGCTGCATCCAGAACATCACAAGGAAATACAAAGTAACCAAAAAGTTCTTGCTGTTCTAAAGCAGTGATAAACAAAGAGTAATACAGTGGATGGCTTTAGATTTGCAACGCCTTTTACCAACACCTTTTGCCAACATTCAGGAAGTTGCACAATATCCTTGTGATAAAAGTCGGCGGTCGTAGATGGAAAGAAGTATGTGAACGCATTCCGCAGGTCTTCCTCACTTGCAAAGGATCTTCTACGGAAGTGGTTGTCGAGGGAATGAAACAGGTGATAATCTGTTGGCGCAATGTCTGGTGAATATGGTGAATGGCATAGTCGCAGCCAAGTTGCTGATGGGTTTTTCGGGTTCTCTTTGCGACATGTGGCTTGTCATTGTCATGCAGGAACAGCACATCCTTGCAATTCATCAAAGCTGGCTCCTTTTGTTGCAATGCACGATGCACCGTTTCCAATTGCTGAGAGTATAGGTAAGCAGTGATGGTTTCACCAGGTGGAAGGCGCTCATAATGCACCATTTGCTGACAAATCCACATACAGATAATATACCTTTCGTAGGTGCAGAGATCGTCTTGAGGTATGAGGAACAGAGTCATGTGGCAACAACCAATGTCTGACACGCTTGGAAGTGTCATGTCGGGCCCAATTTTCGTCAGCAGTGAGCAAGCGATCAAAAGTGTCACCTTGTATTCAGATGCCAAGTGAAAAAGTAAATTTCATCACTCGTTGTTCCTTGGCTGCCGACAATGTGTGGGTATCCACTTGCTTAACATATACAGTATGACTTCCCTATCCCATGCAGGTGCAGTCTGACTGTTTCAACAGAAACAGAATCTTTCTGCAACTGTTCTCCTCGATGGTTGCCTTCAGGGTCTCGTCATTAAAACGGTTATGTTTCACTAACAAATCCTTTACTGAGTTTGTTAGGTATATATCGAAACCATTTAACTATTTTAAACATATTTTATTAGCCCTTTAAACTATATGTTATTGACGAATGTATCAAACATGCATCAATGTAAATACTGCATCCATAATAATAATCTATCCACATAAAGTTATTCTTCTTTTTCATTCTTTTATATGGCATGACACATTCCGCTTTTCTTCCCTAACCGAACTGCTAGTTACCGTTGTATCATCCAATACTGGTTGTCCACTGTCAGGTTCATCCGAAAGGTTCACATCTCAGGAACGGAATTTCTGGAAACCAATCTGGCGGTGTGTCCGTTCGCCTCATTCTCCCCAAATGCCTGGCATATAAGGCAACTTGATGCGTAAACTGATAGACCCACTTTAAAGTTATACAGGGTGTTTCAAAACAACACTGACAACGTTTGGGAGGTGATTCCTGACACTAAGATAAGACGAAAAGTATAGACCAACCTGTGTGCACAAATGCTTCCTTTCGGAGTTATACGCTGCCGAAATCATGAAAAAAAATGAAGTTTAAAGCTCCATAGCTCCAAAACTAAGGAATCTACCGTAGTCGGATCAAGACTTCACTTGGGAAGTAATATGTGCTATCCAAAAATACGTCTTTCAGAATCCTAAGGTATTCACGTAGCAATTTTTTCAGAGACACTTTGGCTAGGGCATATAATTTGAAGTACTCACTAACTACCTCTTTAAAAATTGTTTAACTCCAAAAGGAAGCTTTTGTGCACCTAGGTTGCTTTATACTTTTCGCCTTATCTTGGTGTCAGGAATCACCTCCCAAATGTTGTCGGTGTTGTTTTGAAACACCTTATATAACAAACACAAGTTAACAAACTGTTTCGATACCTCCATTTCTCTTCGACACTGGACCAGCTATGACCACTATACTGGTACTGTATGTGCGCAATGTGCCCGTATTGCTACAGGCCAATGGTCAGACTAACTCCCGATCGCTTGACAGGCATGTGCGTCATTTCGTTTCCTCTCTGTGAGCGCATGATTAATGAAATGGTAAAAATGACAAGAACTTTTTTGATTACCTTGTATATAACCATGACCTTGAGTGAGGAAGTAAAAACAAAGAAACTTAAAGATAGTTAAAATCAGCTATTGCTTCTAAACTGATTGAATGGTTCGTACTTCAATAGTTTCTCAGTCCAAATCCTGGGAGAAACATTGATTACAATATTTTTCTTTTATCTAATTTTACTCATTTTAATTTTTCTGTTGGAGAAGAAATTTGGTCTCGTTGAACTCCCAAGTATTTTGCTCCCTATGCTTGAGTGAGGGGTGATTCTGCCAGCTGAAACTGAACTGTCTGCCTGTCGCAGTTTCTGGGAAGTTCACAACAACCATCTTCGAGGGGTCTACTTTAATTTTTAATTGTTCCTTTTTGTGGTCCAGCAGTTCGAGGTGTCTTCGAAGCTAGACAGTTGCATATCTGACGTTGCCGTGGCTTTCAAAGATTGCAGTGTAGTCGGCAAAGGTTGCAAGGATCGTATTTGGGCTGATGAGTGTATGTTGTGTATACAGTGTATAGAATCCGTAAGGTGCAGGAACCTTAGGGGACTCCTGCTTTTATTGTTCGGGTAGAGATGAAGTGTCTTGCGTGGATGACTTTGAACTGACGATGTTATAGATACGAGCGGATCAGTCAGATCTGATACTCTGGAGAGTTTTAAGACTTGTAGTATCAGCCCGTCGTGCCGCACCTTGTCAAACGCTTTTTCCGTGTCTAAGGAGACTCCCCAAGTGTAGCCTCCTTCGTTGAATCTAGCTGTTATCAGTTCCACCACTCGGACAAGTTATTGTTCTTCTCTGTGGCAGGCTTGAATTCCAAGTTGATGATCTGGTAGCAGTTGGTGGTGCTGGATGTGTTGGAGTGATCTCCTTTGGAACACCTTGCTCGTGTGCGAAAGGAGGCTGATTGGTTTGTAATTGGCTAGTTGTATCCTTGATGTTACTGGCTTGTTTCTAGGTCTTTGAATAGTATCCGTGTGTCAAGATGGAAACCCGACAGAGCAACAGCAGAGCCATGCAAGGTAGTTGTTTGAGTGCTTGCAGTGTGATGTGGTCTGGTGCAGGAGCTCGATGAGCGTTTATCTTCCTTATAGTTTGTTGGACTTCTTTAAGTGTAGTGAGTACTGGAGGTGGAATGGGATCTTCAAATGGAGTTTCGTGGACACTGTGATGGATCGCTTCCTGAATGTCCTCTGTGGTCGCAGTCTGGTTGCATTATAATTTCTAGTATGTCTGGAAATAGTTTCATCTGTTAAGAAATGAATTGAAACCATGAGTTTTACGTCCCATGGTTATGCCGGCTAGGCTAAAGGAGACGGTGATGATGAGAAATGAAGGAAATGATGGAATGAAGAAAGTGGGAGGCAATAGGAGAACCCCGAGGAAACCCACGGACACTGTGTTTGTCTACCACAAAGTTCATTTGGCGCGAGCTGGGATCGAACGTGGGACCCCATTCACCAGAGCCACCGCAGCCCCTTGGCCCGTCAAGAGTCTCTGTGGATCTTGAAATGGGTATGTTCTGATACCGGTAGATGGTTTGGGCAGTGAGCGCACCAGTTTTCAGAAATCCCTTTTGGATGTTTCCAGTTCTTGCAGTCTCTGGTTCCATTGCATTAGTTTGATCCCGAGGAGTCGTTTCCGTACCCTTGTGGTGAGGTTATTCCTAGCTGTTTGTAGTTGGTGTCGGGTCCCCGGGAGTCATGAATTTGGTAGATTTCCTGATGGAGATAATTTGTGTCACTAGTATGTGGTCGGACCTCAGTGCGTGGATGACTTCTAGTCCTTACAGTATGGCGATGTTAGCCGTCAACAACATGTCTAGCACATCCGGACGTCCTCCGTTTTGCGGATAGTGCGTGAGCTTGGTTGGTGGTGAGAGAATGAAGTCTATGTGTCAGAGGGCTTGATGTAGCGCTGTTCTGTACTCATTGGATACGCAGGAATTCCACTTCAGATGTTTACAGTTTAAATTGCTTCTGATGAGGATGCGTGGTCCCAGCTGTCGCAGCATCTGCAGGTCCTGTGTGTCCAACCTGGTTTTGGGTGGGCAGTATTCAGCCATCAGCTGGTTTGGTCCTTCTGGCGAGTGGAGTGTTGCCCTGTGACCTATAGTGATAGAAGTTGGATGAGGGAACATGATGGAAATTTTTATTAGGGTGGCTGGGCCGACCCGGCTGGTTGCTCCAGGACGTTCGGTTTGGTGTATGGTGTAGTTGTTGATTCAAAAGGAGATGAGTGGTTTGTATAGTGTTTACGTGAGAAGAAGGATATCTACATGCTCACAGTGTAGGAAATCTAGGTTCGACTTCTGAGAGCGAGTACTTTCCACGTTCCAATGAACGACTCTTAGGTCATGGGACATCATACGTCTAGTTGGAGCCACCATCCATGAGTGATGCGACTGCTTCGAACATGGTGGCCATCTTGCTGATGGGGACCGTCGCTGCTGAAACTTTTCTTAGTCCTGTCTTGAGATTGTCAAGGAACATCTTAAGATTGATGCTTGGAAAATGGCCATGATCTCCTTGATCATGCTGGTGATAGATGTGTCAGTATCTGATTTAGTTACTGCTGTTGCTTTTACGGGTGTCTACTTAGTTGGTTTCTGGGTTTCGGTGGTTTTCATGGAGTTGTGCTGAGTGGTGTTGCTCTGCTGAGTTTTCTTTAGCCTTGTGGTTGCCGCTATAGCATAGCTTTAGGACATCCCTGGATCCGATACTTGCTGTGAGGTGTGTTTCCTGAGGATGATGTTTCCTGTGGAAATATTCTTGTTCTTATGGTACTGTTGTTGCTTTTTCGCTTTTGTGGTTTTGAGATGTGGATATCCCTTTTAGTTAGCCGGATGGTTTCCATCACAGTTACACATTTAACTGGTGTTTCTTGGGTATTTTTGAGACATAGAGTGAAGAGATGGTCATTACACTTAAAATATCTGGGAGAGACACTGTAGATTGTTTAGAATTAACCTACCCTTTGAAAGCGGTAATTTTGTAGTATGCTTTGGCCTCGGTAGGCTTCCACTTGAATTTTGTAGTTGAACAGGTACTGTAACTGGTATATATCCGCTATTCTGGATGTTTTTGTTAGTGACACCAGAAACAGAGTGTACAAAAAACGTTTCCCATTGGCATAACATATTCTTTCAACTCTGTAAAATACACCTCTGGATACTGGAGTCATTTTAGATATTCGTAGATGCCATTGATTGTCATTGATATCCATGTCAATTGGAAGTTTCTTGATGACGACCTTCAGGGGTCTTTAGAACTAATGAATGTGACGTTTAGGTCTTGCGCAATTTAGTACAACTCTCTAACCAACGTATGCGCCATTCTACTGAAAATGTGATCATTTGAATGTTATTCTTGTTGTACAAATCTTGGAGATTGGGTGTATTTCCATCACTGTTTCTTGCTATTGCAATTTTCAAAAATAGCAGTTGAGAAAAACATTATTGGGTTGGCCAACATTGGGAGAATGATACATCTTTAATATATAAGATCCATGTGTTATCGAACTATTCCTTCCGGTTATTCCATTGACTTCAGTTGTTTGCTGAAAAGCCAGGTTCGTTTTCTTCACAGTTTAATAATATATTTGAAAATATTTAGATGCAAGAGTTTGAGACGTTTCCATGAAAATATGTAAACACGTCCAAATTGAGCTGTGTCGGACGGAAAATTGCTAGTTGAGACAGTTAACTTACATGTCAGAGGGCTCGTAACCCCATGATCATCAGCCTAAGATCTCAAACTGCTCGACTACATCATACTGGCACCACTAGTAGGGTTATTATAAGATATAAATGCCAGTATACAGTTATATATATACCAAATTCCTTAATGGCATAGCGGAAAAATATAATTTACAATCATCGTCAAAAGTTTGAGCACACTTTTGATTTTTCAGAATTTTTCACAGAAAATGCACTGTATCCACCCATACAAACTAATATTTTGTTGGACTTGTTTTGCAAAATAAACTGATTGTTCACACAAGGAAATGGAAATGCACTGCTGTTTCCATTGAGGAAGTTTCCATTCATCGAAGTGCGAAACCTTAGTCTTGATGAAAGCTTTACAAATTCCAAGCATTTATTTGACCAATTTATCAATTTTTTTTGCAAAGCTATGCGGCTCAGTAGCTTTGAAGAGCTTTCCAGAGATCTTTAGTATTCGTTTGCGTGTGTTCACAGACTGTTATGAGAAAATTAAATGAAATCTGAGTTTTACGTTCCACGGCACACAAATATCTGGTTTTGGGAACCGAAAATTTGAAATTTAGATTCTTCGGTCCAGAATACTCTTTTCCATTCTTCATTGGCGCTCATGTTTTTCATCAAGAGTATCATTTTGTAATGTTTTATGCTCGAAGAAGTGGTTTCTTTACTACAAGCTCACCCCAAGACCAAAAGTATCCAGGCTTCAGAACACCATCCTATCTGATACCAATTGGGAACGGTTCTTCCTTAGTTCTGTTGCTACTTCCGAAGCGGTTAAACGCCTTTTCCCTTTGCCTGTAGTTCTAATGAATTTGTCTTTACGAAAAATTGTAATTTCTGGATAACCAGTTTGTTTCTGTGCAATATTTACACCAAATTGTGAGTATCTTTCAAGAGTTCGATGCACTGCATCGACTGATATCTGCAACTACTGAGCGATTTTACGCATATAATACCTATTTTCTCTCAAAATAACATTTCAGCATGTGATTTGACACTTATTTCGCCGTATTTCTTCCGCATTTACATTATTTTACCGATTCACGCTAGTGAAAACAGCACGATGAAGTACCACAAATTCGAACTCAATTTTACCTATACATGACACAATTCAATAGGGCACATACAATTGTTCGTGGAGTAAACATACAAGTCCTCATTAGAAAATGAAATGAAGTTTTACGTCCCATGATTATGCCGGCTAAGCTAAAGGAGACGGTGATGATAAAAAATGAAGGAAATGGTGGAATGAAGAAAGTGGGAGTAAACCGAAGAACTCCGAGAAAACCCACGCACACGGTGTTTGTCGAACACAAAGTTCAATTGGCGCGAGCTGGAATCGAATCAAGGACCTTATGCACCTGAGGTAAACGCTCTATCATTAAGCCACCACGGCCCCTGAGTCCTGATAAGGGTTCCTACAAACACCACTAGATGTCGTTTAAACGATGTATCAGCAGACAAATCGTGAGGTTACATTTTTGTTCGTTAGTTATGTGTTTACTGCAAAGTAGTTTTCCCCAATAAATATGTCTCAATGTAAACAAAACCAAGCTTTTTTGCATTCTTATATGGACAATGTTGTTTGTTTTACAAAAGATCAATAAGCAGGGTTTTTCATAGACACAATGGGCCTTATGCAGAGACATTCTGACGCGTGACTAGTGCCACACTAAAGAGTACAATTAACATGTTTCCTGCACTAGTCAAGTAGTCAGGTCTTTAGTATGACGCTAATCATATGTCAAAACGACTCTGTATAAGGCCCAATATCTTTTATTTAGAAAATTAATGCTATAAACGGCTATTTTGGGTATGATGTTGATTCAATATCATTATTCACAAAATTCCTTCTTCCTTTACTGTTGTGTCAAAATTCTTGAAATGAGAAATTTGTGGATAGATTTTAAACGTTCTCTCTCTCGTATTTAAGCGGCCTGAGTAACTGTTTTATATAGCTAAAATGAAATTTTAGTTTATCCATAAATTTTAAATGATAATTTTATTCCAGGAAATTGCTACATTTTCAGAACAGTTATTGCGAACACAATAACATAATACATTTTTAGTAAAACATTTTTGTCGTTAAGCGTTAAACTAAAAGCTCCATAAACAATTCGTTGGAGCTAGAATGCGTCCACTGATGTGCACTTCTTCTGTTCTGTCAAATGACTAGTTTACTTTGTTTCTTGATTTTTAAAAATAATTTTCACTTCAGAATGCGGTAATTAAATATTTTTCTTAATATAATGGGAAAACCAAGGTGGAACATATTGTTATATCTCCACTAAACTTCAAATATTTTTTAAAAAAATTTCCAGGCAAAAAAGTGGCGGAAAAATTCCAGTTTTTTAAAAGCCTATTTTTTAAGCCCTTGCATCACTGTCTATATCCCTCTAAAAGGGGACATTATCCCTCTATCTATATCCCTCTAAAAGTCTTACGTCGGTGGTGCTCCTGCCACCCCCCCCAAGCGAAGTGCGAAATGACGCCCCTGATTCCAACGTATTTTTAGATGAGAATGATTATGAATTATGAATTAGATTTCTGGGCTGTCGGCATCTAAGACCATTTAGTCCGTCACATATATGAGGGATGACGTCCCTCGGCGAGCTCATTATACGATGAAAGGCAAGGAAGGAAGCGGCCTGGGACCTATAGCTAGGTTTCATCCCGGCATTTGCCTGGTGTGAATGAGGGAAACCCAGAATAAACCTCACTCAAGATGGCTAACCTGAAAAAGCTATTATAGTTTTTTGACCGAGTGTCCCTAACGGGAATTAGGGAATGATTATGATTAAAAACAATTTCATGTTCAAGAAATCTTTAAAAAAAAAAGAAAAGAAAAGAAAAGAGAAAAGAAAGAAAGAAAGAAAGAAAGAAAGAAAGAAAGAAAGAAAGAAAGAAAGAAAGAAAGAAAGAAAGAAAGGAATTAGAAATGCTATTAGAGTACCCACAACGTTTTGACTTGATGTTAAGAAAGACTCGTATTAATAGTCGATGGAAGCGAAAAGAAAAAAAAAAGTATATTGTGCGTTTTGCGTGAACAACGCAAACTTGAGTAAAAGTAATCGACCTGAGCCCACGTGGTTCTGATCGATAGTCGCATGCTTGTGAAGATTGGAAAGACCAGCCTAGCAATCAGTTGACCAACAACTGTGCTTCAGTATAGGAATTAGGTGGGTGGCTGCCACGCTTGACACTACCAACCTACTAGTGGTAAGTTTTGTACACATTGATTTTACGTCAACACTGCCATCTATTATGTTGTATCAATTTTCAGCAATCAACATAAAGGAATGAACACAGTAAATAAAAAGTTCATAGTTTACGCTCATTAGACTTTAATTTTCTAAGTTTTGCTCTTACTTTTAAATAGAATAAGGAAAAGAAAACCCGAGATTTATTTTGTCTAGAAAATTATTTGTTATAATATACATAAATCTCTCCTCTGCTGTTGTATTACAAAAATTCAGACTTAAAACAAATATATTTATCTAACGAAATATTTTAAAAAGTAACAAGACCATAATCACTTTTGTCATTTAAACTAGTTTCAGACCTCACATATAAGGGGGGGGGGAGAACGATGGTTCAATGGTAGAGTGCTTACCTTTGGTGTAGACTTCCTGGGTCGATCCCCGGTCAAGTAAGTTTGTAGTGGACAATGTTCTGTTCATGGGTTTTCTCATGATACTCCCGTTTCCTCCCACTTTCACATTCCACCAATTCTTCCATTATCATTCACTTACCTAAATCATTCGTCTCCCTTAGCCTAATGGACATAACCGTGAGACCTTAAACTGCAAGATTTCAACTTATATATGTCCTTATTAAATAATGGTTGCGATGAGTCAGTGGTAGAGCGCTTGCCTCAGGTGCGTGGGGTCTCTGGTTCGACTCCCAGTCCAAGTAAGTTTGTGATGGGCAACATTTGTATCCGTGGGTTTCCTCGGAATACTTCCGTATCCTCCCACTTTCTCATTCCATCAATTTGCTCCATAATCATTTACTTACCTAAATCACCCGTCTCCCTTAGCCTAAAGGGCATAATCGTGAGACGTTGAACTTAACGTGTATTTCATTTCATTTCATTTGTCTTTAGCCTAAGGATGTAAAACTAGAAATTTAATTTCGTTTTCATTTTTATTAAATATGATGACTTAAAATTGTAAATTTTGAAAACATGTTTTGTCTATCCTACATGTATTTCGGCAAGTCTACGAATTGGCTTTGTTTTTTTCATACTTATCAAATGCATTCTTTGTCATGAAAATTTGTTAGCCCGCTAATAACTTCATAACCCCCCTCTCCCTCTCTTTCTTTGTTCTGTTCACTACTAAGTATTATTAAATTAGTATTCAAATAGGACATTTTGGAAATAAAGATAGGATAATGTTTTGGAAATAATTACAATATATTTTGTTTCACTGGTTATCTAATTTAAATAAACTGACATGGATTGTTTGTAAAGCACGTAAGAAATTAGTCACTTTGACAGATAAAATATTCACTTCTGATGTGTGGTATTCCTGGTTTGATCCCAGCTTGCTCCAAATAAGCTTTGTGGTGGCCAATGGGGTTCTAGCATTTCCTCCTACTTTCCTCATTCCTCCGTTTCATTCATTCTCATCACTATCTCCTTTAATCTATATGGTATAACCATAGGACATAAAACTGAAAGATTTCATTTGCATTTCGGTACTTTGAAGGAGACACTGTAGTCTTGTTTGCTTTAAAACTTACTTTGATTAATCAGAGTTCCTTTTCAGTATGAAGTCAATATGAAACGATCCACTGCTTAAAGTGTATTCCGAACCATTACTAGTTCGTCTTAAAGAGAATCTTTTCCTGCGTGGATCGAATATAGGACCACACATTCAGCGCACCACACGTTAGCCACTTGACCACCGATGAGTATTGTTTTTAGTTTAGCTAGAGTCACCATATTACAGTAAGACCTTTTTTTTTTCTTGCGGAAAATTATTAAATTTAAATCGATAACCACCACTGAGCGATTAAAATACAAAAATTACCAATACTATGTAAGGTGTTAATGAACTATACCGACAAACTTTAAGAGGTGATTTTTCACATCAAAATAAGAGAAGTTCATATGGACCTATGGCGAAAAGTGCATAGTTTCAGAGCTAGGGCTGTCAAAAATCGTGAAAAAGCCAAATTTCAAGAGGCCCTATTTTGAATTCGACAGACTGTGGATGGTGGTCCTTATCACCGTGAAGGAATTCATGCATACGCAATAAAAAAATGCATATTTCATTAATGTTCAATGGGCTTCCCTGCAGGGTGAAATTCCCAGACATGTCATCAACCGAATTTTGAGATATGCTCTTACTTTATGATTGGTCCAAAGTAGGCAAACGATAAGTTTTGATAGCAGTGAACACGGAACCCTTTGGCGCGATGTCAGAAGTGTTAAGGATCGTCAGCATCATGGTCTCTCGTACTCAGGAAAACGCATGGTGCGATGTTTTCTTTCACGCTTATAAGTGAAGAAAACGTGAAATATACCGTGACGAAATACATATCATCACACGTTATTCCAAACACAAAGAAACATGGAGCTGCCAGTTCCTAACACTTCCGCTTTCCCTCCGAAGCATTCGATGTCAATTGTTGTCAAGGTTTTCCTCCTGCCTACTTTGGACCCTTCTTGAAATCAGGCTATATCTGAAAACTCTATTGAAAACATATCCGAGAATTACACCCTGTAGGGAATACCCTCTACACCTACTGACAATTGATGAAATATACACTTTTGGATTGTGTATGCGTTGCTTCCTTTACGCTGATAAGAACCAGCATCCACAGTTTCTGGAATTCGAAATAAGGCCTCTTGAAATTTGGCTTTTTCGCGATTTTGAACAGCCCTAGCTATGAAACTATGCGCTTTTCGCCATAGGTCCATATGAACTTTTTCTCTTATTTTGATGTGAGGAATTACCTCTTACAGTTTGCCGGTATAGTTCATTAACACCCTGTTTATACATTTGAAGAATTATGATTTTCAATATGCCTTTTGGACGCGATAGAAAAAAAATGATAGTTGTAGGTTGCCTATGAAGATATTATTAAGGATGTTAGAAAACTGCAGGAATCGAATAGGCTGAATTACACGAATGATATGATAAGACTAGTAGCGTAGGGAAAGATCAATGTAGAGCACTGAATTAACTCATAGAGCATAAGCAAAGTCACTAGAGCGACTCCAGTCATCCTACGTGTGCTAAGTATGAGTATAGGTTTGGCATCACACAAAATCTTATAGTACAACATAATTCCGAAGCAACGTTTCAAAAGTACATTATGTTTATTGAACACTCATGAAACACCAAAAATTGCTCGTATATTTCTTTAGTTTAATACGAATGTCTAACTTTAAGCTTGATTGTATCGTTTACATATTGCAGAATTTGACAAGCTTGGGTATAACTAACTTCTAAATTTAGTATATGCCAAAGCTGAGCTCAGAAGAAATGAGAAGGATATGTCGTTAAAAAATAGGTTTCTTATTAAAGAAACTTTTAAACAGTTTTAAAACACATTTTATTCGTTTTTCTTACTCCCAATACTCTCTCCTCAGTGGCGTCTTAAAATATGTCAAGTACTACAAGGACCACCCAGAATTTTTACACTCTAAATTTATTTTGCATAATGCAGAATTTAAAACACAACTCCAACACTTAGCTCTTGAATATCAATTATTATTACATAATCATTATTCAAATTATGTAAATGAACAGACTGTAAGTCAACTATATAAGTAAATGAATTGTAGATTCTAACTGGACACATTGTGGACAAAACAGAGAATTCAATCACAAAGATTTGTCATGTATGCCATTTCTAAACTGTAATAAATCATATCAAGATTATATGCTTTAAATTTTATAAATTTTCTGACTAGCTAATCGTTAAGTATATTTTGAAATTTTGGTAAAATACGTAACGGAAAATGTCCAACCTATTGGAAAACATTACCACACAAAGAAAACGGAATCCTGACAGACTAGTACATTACATAACTTGTGTAAATATATTACTATGTAGTCTTTATGCAGAGTATATAGTTTATGGAAATGGTTCTGAATTGATTTAACACTTCGTTATTATTTCCTTCAAATACCACTTGTTTTAGTTTCCTAAATTAACGTATTATATTTCATACTTTTATTTTACTATCCCCTTCTCCAAAACAAATGTTTTCTCTATGATTTATGCATAACGTTCTCGAGAGGATGTCTCTATGATTTAATCAATGTTTCTTTTTCTTGACCTAGAATTATAACCGCAAGACAATTAGAGAGTACTTGAATGAATAGATAGCGAATCATAGACTATAGAGAAATAAATAACGACGGCGGATTTTTGTGTGCTAACCACCTATTACACAACTATGGCATAGACCTTCACAGATTTTATTTTGTTACGATGTTTTATCACTTAAGCAATATTTGTTGGTAAATTGAATGACGTTTACTTTTCCCTTCGTCTAAAATACTAACTTGGCTCAACTTCTTTCTTTAGCAACTCCAGCCTTGGAGCAGCGTAGGAGCTGATCCCTTAATGGAGCAAGTTTGTGGCGCCCCCATTTCCCAGCGCATTGGGGGATTCTACCAGACACCACGACCTCATCCTTGGAGGCCAGCACTGGGATATGAAATGGTGGAAGCATATCCAGTGTAAGATATTCTACAATTGTTTTTCAATATTATTATAAGAATTACTATTTTTATAACAATTAATGAAATTCATTTGTGTTATCATATTTTATTCTCAATAAATGTCATATAAGGGTGGACACAAAGCTGCTTTCCCCAAAACAATTATTTCTTAATATATTGCGGAAAGCGACTTTGTGCCCATCTAGTTTGTAACGTAGTTTAAAGTATGATGCCAAATCAATAATTTACCATCACTTGTCCAACAATTTAGACCTCGTACTACCAATCATATTCTTTATTTCTTAGGAGTTACATTACAATTGAGTTGGTTGGCGAATGGTTGGCAAAGTAACCAATCACAACATAGGACCAACATTGGAAGTTTGTAGGGCCTACTATATGTTTGCTAGGGAATATATATGGCAAGAAGGTCTAGAAACCTAGAATTAGTAATGTTATAGCTAAGTCGAAATGCTAAACATCGGCCAGTTAAACTTATCTATCACCATACTTTCGTTAAGTATAACAAAAGAAGAGTTTCCTATATATGCTTATGCTGGTCATAAAATAGTGCGAAATTAGGTATACTTGTAAAAATACTAGTAACATAGGTTAAGGAATCGGAGAAATGTTCCAAGGGGAATTTCCCACAGTCCACCTCTGAAAACATCAGTGCTTTCAGGACGACTCTGGATGTGATAAAAGCTATGGTGAGAGGTAAATGAGAAGTAGAAAAATAATATTCCAGTTTCTAGACAGTGTTACTTCAAATGAGATGATCAGCCGCAGTCGCAACTACATGTCACTTTTTACCAGGACACGTCCTTTGACATATAGTGTCCTCCTGCAATTCCCCTGACATTTTGATTTTCCCCTTCCTCGATAACATTTTCTGGAAGAAAGCCTGTTTATAAACGACATTACAGAGGGTAGTACGTAGAAAGGCAGGTACTATATTGTATGAAAATTTCTCAAATTACAGGAAGCGACTTGATAGTGATAACAAATAGGCCTATTTATGATTATAATAATGGTGATGATGTAGTTTTATAATTCAATTTTCCAATATGATTTAGATATTTTATAGATTACTATTGAGCAAAATATTTCCAAGAAACATATGCATTTCCGTATATTGCAGCCCTTCTTATCCGGTAACAAATTCGCTGGTCGATCCATGTTGTTCACCGAAGGATATGTCATCAGCACCTTTAAAGTTCCCCAACATTGTGACTGGCTTCGAAAGAAACCCATCCCATGCTGCTCGAGCTGCTCTGTACACAAGATACACGCCTTACGAGTGGACGCAAAATAATTACAGCCACTACAATGAGTCGGACAGCAACAGAAACTACTCAGAAAAGATGCGTTGTGAAGGCCTTCGTGCTGTGAGGTAAGTGATTAAATTTTATTATTATTATTATTACTCTCGTACGATACTTCTCATTGTCCTTTGAATTCGATTTTATTTCTATTTGTAGTTTTCTATCAAAAGCCTCTTCGCGCATGAATCGTTTCTAAGTGGACTGCATAATTCAACATAAGACTTAAGTCACAAGAAAATAGGAAAGAAACAAAATTACTGCAGCGGCGCACCCACTAGGGGTGCACCGGATCCCCCAAAACTTCCAAATTCAACATACATTTGTGCCCCTTCTCAATAAAACAGAGAAATGATTGATTTAAGAGGAAAAAATTGATCTTACAGTTTATCTGTACTCTTTCACTTATAAAATCAATCTAGATCTATTATATTTTTTCTGAGAATATACGTGGTAGTGTTTTATAATTACTGTACTTATTGTCTTTTTTTGGGTGAAGAATAATATCCGTTCAATACTACATAGACCCCCAAACGCTTGAACCCCCCCCCAACAAAAAATTTTGGGTGCGTGTCTGAATCACTGTAATCAGCTAAGAGCACTTTAGAATTATTTCTGGCAATTAATACTACTTTCGTCTGACTTATCTGCTTTTTAAGGAGAACCATTTTAGTAATAGACTATTTGATGTACATAATAAACTGTACTTCCTTCAATCAGAAAAGACATACACTCTTCTGAGAAATTAATAAATTAATAAATGACTGCACAAACGTTCTTTAGTAGGGTCCGACCCGGACCTTATTATTTAATATTAAGGAAAATCGCAAAAAAGAAGAAGACGAGAAGCAAGCTTAAACAGAAGGATCAGGCAACATACCGTACAAAGCCATCAAGTTTCATTTTATACGGTTTCCGTTCATCGTTTCTAGTTCCAAGCAGTCGTTCTTTCAGAAAAACTGTTCCTGGGGGGGGCACAATTAGTATTCCGGGTAGTGATGTCAACCGGCTCGGTTCGGTTTGGCTCAGGTGAGCCATCGGCTCGGTTCGGCTCGACTCAGGTGAGCCATCGGCTCGGTTGCGATGAGCCATCGGCAAGGTTCGGCTCGGCTTAGGTGAGCCATCGGATAGGTTCGACTCAGCTCAGGTGAGCCGAGGGCTCGAGCCGGCCCGGTTGGGTGAGCTGTTGGCTCGGCTCACTTCTCGGCTCGGTTCGGTGGTGACTGAGTCGTAAGCCGAGCAGCTCGATCCGTTTACAACACTAATTTTGGGAAACTACGATCTCAATCTTTAAACTCCGATTGCTCCTTGACCTTCACTCAGTTCGATTTCAACCTCCGAACTGCAACTACCACTCAATCTCCACTTGTCTTCAACCTCCAAACTCCAACAATCAATCGATCTCCAACGACCTCAACCTCCGAACTCCAACTGCCAATCGACCTTTATCTGCAGTCTGTAAGTTGAGATCATATGAGCGTTGAGTCCCATGTATGACTATGTGGAACTGATAGAGTGCTAACTTGGGTGAAAATTCCCTGATTCGAAAACAAATACCGAGTATTTATATGCAAGATCAAGACCAAAATCAAGTATGCAAAAACAAGTCCAAGAGCAAGTCCGCAAGAATCGGGCAAGAATGAGACTCACTTGCGAAAATTCAGTCTCCCATCTTAAATACCTTTATAAATAGACGAAAAATACAGAGGTTTTTTGTCTTAAATTTATCATTTTTTAAAATTATGTTGTGTGTTTAAGCTATGGGGATAGACGGGGTGTTAGGGAAATGCAAGTTCTCCTTCTTAAACAAGAAGTGATAATCGTAATCTTTTGAAATAACCCAACTGAGGAGAGAATGATGGCTTTCGTATTGTATTCCCTATGTATAATGTGATAGAGTTTATGGGCCCAAAATTGACTAAGAATGAAACATAGTAGAAACTAGTTGTTGGTCCATTGGAAACAAACTTACATGCGGAGATCAAAACATTTAATCAAAAGTCTAAAAGAGTGATACACCTACGTTGCAAATCAGCAGTAACGTGTACTCGTTAAAGACGCTTGTTTCGAAGCGCTTTTTCTTGTTTGTAGTAAACATTACAAATAAATAAATAATAATAATCATAATAATTATTATTATTATTGAAATCACCACAAAGACTGTGAGTTCCTTTATCTCCCACTGGAAATCAAACCTGAGGACTTCCGCGTCAAACATAGGTGTGTTAACACATTCAAACATAAAGTTAGAGGGCTTACGTAACAAGTAAAAAATTGATATAAAATATACATATTTTGGACATAAGTCTTCAAATTCATCTTGTTATTTTGTCATAATCTTTGCAATTATAAAGTTAATACTTCATCCAGTTTATTAAGATAATTAGTTGTTTTGCAATGAATAAATTTGTGAGTAAAACTGCTAACTACTTACTACAAAATGTTAAAACAAAAACCCAATTTTCGAAATTGGATTACGTGAAGACAAAGAAAAAAAGTTTTATATTTGAGTTTGCAGTAACTGATTTGTTAATTAATCTCTTACATCAGTGGGCGCTAGTTTGGTCTCTCTTGTAAATATCATTCAAAAAACTAATAAAATAATAGTACAAATATGTAAAAGTTCGAGTACGCCTACAACTATTATTGTTAAGGTAGTGTAACAGCATCTTTGTAGTTTTTTAAAGGCGTCCTTTGTGTGTATCTAGAGACTCGTTTTGTTTTATTACTTCCATCTATATCAATAACTGAAAAAATATTTCTGAGCTAACTTGTATTTTCTTTGTTGCTGATCAGGACGATGTTGCGCCCAACCGGCTGTTGAGCCCTGAGCCACCGGCTCAGCTCGAGCTCCGGCTCGACTCAGGTGAGCCATCGGCTCGAGCCGGCTCGGTTGGGGTGAGCCATCGGCTTGGCTCGGTTCGGTCCAACTGAGCCGAGGGCTCAAGCCGGCTCGGTTGGGTGAGCTGTTGACCCGGCTCACTTCTCGGCTCGGCTGTGGTGACTGAGCCGTGAGCCGAGCCGCTCGAGCCGTTGACAACACTAATTCCAGGGGTCACTACTGGTACTATTCTCTTTATTATTATATTATAGACGTATTATTTTGGTCTCCTCTGGGGGGCACTCTCAGAGCTCCGGGGGGCAGTGCCCCCCAAAAAACGTATCTGGAAGAAACACTGGTTCTAAGTGATTTGGATATAGATTTCTAATGGATAAATTAATTTATGCTTAGTTCAGGTAATTTTAAATTACCGAACACTCAAATGGTCTGGGCAGTTCATCAATACAGTCAAATCTGTGTTCTATACGTAGACTCCGTCTTCTATGTCGATTTCCCCAAGATCTTCTGATAGACAAAAGTTCTGTTTAGAATAGATTCTTGCAGCCAGTTAAAATACAAATGTTTGTCATGTAAATATAACTAAAGCAAATAACTTTGTTAAATAAATAATTTTTGATTCGCCTGATATGTATAGTCTACTTAAGAAATTTCTGTATATTACATCACTAAGTATCATTGAAGTATACTGACTACCCAAATTAAAACAATTACAGAGAGGCTGAAGAGAAAACAAGTCAGGGGCAAAGAGAGTCTGGTCGAAGATTGGGTGAAAAGATTACAGATTCAACGTTTTGGCGAAATGAACTCTCAACCGAGTTGGAGAGATTGCTTGGTGAGACTGAGTTGCTTCAAGATACTAGACGAGCTCTTGAGAAAGCTATTAGAGATTGTGAAGGTCCTTTACATATTGCTCAGGAAAACTTGTATCATCGAGAGCAAAGACAAGGTAAGGTGTAATTGAAGTGGCAGATATTCAGTGTTGAATAAACTGTCTAGAATTTTCAAATAAACATGTTTCTGATTTTTACAATTCAAGATAAATCTTAATTTATATTTGTGACGTCATGCATACTCAAAATCAAAGTAAAATAGATTTTGATTGTTGCCATTGAATTGGAGTTTATCGTACCTTTTAAGCACCGAGACTATATGAGACTTGGACCTACAGTTCAAAGTGGAAGCTGAATCGAACTCGTTGGCATATTTAAGGCTCTTTTACCGCGAACCGAACCCAGGACCCCCGTAGCACAGGTATATGCGCTAGCCACTAGACCAGTGGGAAGGCAATTATATTTTGAGTTCATAAAATCAATAATAGTATGTTTTCGTTTGTAAATTTCTTGATTATGAAATTCGATACGTTGATATTAATCAAATGTCTAATCTTGAACTTTTTGACGTTAGTTTATTACTACTTTAGTACTATCGAATACTAGGGCAGAGACTAACTTAATAGTTAATATTATACTGTAAATGATTAAAAGAGCCATACTTCTATTGCTGTGGAATTTACAAGACACAGCTACATGCATATGTAAATACTGTATGTAGGTACCATAACAACGAACTTTTCATCTCAGTGTTTTTACTCTTTTTAAGACACAGAAACAACAATTTTATACACCACAGCAGTAAAATGAGCTGTGTTAATTCAACGCAATGGCTCTGTTTTACCATATTTATGTTAAATTTTGATACTTCCTGGTCCTATTTTCACTCCATCGCGTTTAATGGTTAAATAAACTACCTCACATAGTCTTTATTGATAGAAGTACACCGAGAAGAATATAAGAAAATAGAAAATAAATGGCAGCACTTGTTAAAAATTTAAATTTTGTCAGGAAATTCATACACTCACAAAATGATTTTGGTAAAAAGTTTACAGAAAATGTAATATGTGGTTTGTTGTTTGGTATAAATGTCAAATAGCTCGTAGCTAAAAATGAAAAACTAATACAAGTGGGCTTTCCTTTAATTTTTCCCAACTTTCTTCTGCTTTTTGCTTATTTTTTGTTAAAATTATAACATAACTTCAGTCACAAATAAAGAAGACGTGTTTAACACGAAACAACAAAAATAATTAACCGTTTTTTGTATATGAAAAAGTAAACCAACGAATTTTTAAATGCAGGAAACTCCGTTTATTCAATCATAATGACATGTGTAGGCCACGTACTGTTAATAATGTTTTCAAAAAAAAAGTATTGATTTGTGTCCTTTCTCGGCCATTTTGCGGGTTATCCGCAGTTGTTGCACTACCTGAATCCGCGGATAATCTGGAGATTATTATATAGCTGTGTCTATCTGACGCACAGTATTTTAAGATGCTGTGATATCTACGTATGTTAAGTCATTGTTGTTAGAAAATTAAAGATTTTGCTGATCACTGACAAATAATACAAATAATGCAAATAATACAATAATCAGTGTAGATACTTTAATGGCTTGCTTTCACTACCCAAACTGGGACATTACTAACAACACAGATTATGTACTGTAAGAACATCATCGCACAGTTCCTATTTATGCGGTCCTATGTTCATTCCCTAGTTCTTTAATACCGCCACGATGTTATTTTTCCACAGCTTAACAACAGCTCTGTGCCAAACTGGTAATACCGGACCCTCGGTGTTGAAATAACACGCTAAAGTGTAGTCATGCTGGACTCACTTGGATGCGTTAAAATTGAGTGTGCTAAGACTGTACTATTTTTTTATGTGCACCTACATGTATATATAAATATACATCCAAAATTCAATTTATTCGAAAGTGTATAGTTGGAAAATACCAATGAAAGGTGTCCTGAGAGGTATTAGATACTTATACATGATTTAAATTTGTTTTTATTAGTCATTTGTATTCCTATTAGATAACACAGACAAGTATAAAGTTAAGGACTGTTTGATTGATGCAAAGATAGCAGGTTTAAAAAGGGAAACAAACAAAACAAAACAATCTCGACACCCATTCTAAATAAAGCTTCAATCGTGCTTTCGAGCAAATTCATTTTTCAATATGACCGATAAATCATTTGACTGGTATATTTTATCAAATCCAGACAAATTGAATTTCTTCAAAGCCAAACTTCCATTAAGTTTAGAAGTATCATAAACAATTCAAATTTGTAATATTGATTATATTAGAACGGAAAGGCTTAATATACCTCCCATTGTTTATGAGTGTACTCATTTGCAATGTGCGAGCGTTGTTACACAAGTTCTAATTAGTAGGAGTAGGAGTAGCTGAGAATTTAAATATGATCTTACTTTTCAACACAGTCCCCTGATAAGTCAATACACTTTGTCCATATATTGTCAAGTGCATTTTTCTGCTGGTAGTACATTTTTCTCGCAAAACAAACAGCCCCCAGTTTCGTTTTAACCTACAGAAAAGGAAAACGAGGTTCTCCGTTTGACGTGTATATATATGTTTATATGTATGTTGATAAGGTTGTATGGGAATATATTGAGAACCGTTGATTACATTTCGACGCGGATTTCACTAATCAAATAAATTATGTATTGCCAAGGAAGATTAAAAAAAAAAAAAAAAAAATCCTGAGACACTTAATAGGACAAACTTATCCTAAATTATGCTGCAACCAGAAATTCAACGAAGTAAGGTGGGTTGCATATAACCAATGGGTTGACTTTTTAGCTAGCTTTCTCCAACGGTGTAACACTGGTGATTATGATTATGTTTAAGCTATTGGTGATGTCATGGGTGTTTCCATACCGGTCTTTCTCAACTTTTGCCAGAATATGGTCTACTTTTTCTGTGATTGGTCACCCTCCGCGAAGAGGATCTTAGACATAGACATTTCCAGAACGAGAGCGAACAAAACATCTTTCGGCAGTTACTGTTAATGACGTATCTTCCCTACAAACAAACAGTACAAATTTCTACTTCATGGGTCTACGCAGAGTTCGCGCTTTTATCGAAATAAAAGTATAAAATGTAACGCAGTTTTGCGGAAAGTTCACTCATCTTCACGGAGCAATACCTTACGTCTAATTGTAAGAATTCCACTACGTTTTGCACATCTTCAAGCCTCAACTGTTAGCTGTTAAATAAGTTAGTCCGGACCGGCTGTGACTGATATACCCTGTCATTTGAGATACTAACGCCATTTCCTGCGCCAAAAGCTAAATACTTTTTAGACTACGTGATATTTTGGTACGGTTTTCACTAATGTAATGAACTATTCCAAAGGAGGGTTCTCATCTATACTGAAAAATATTTTAACACTTTTGATAATTAATTATTACGCATTTCTTCACGCATGTTTTGTAGGGAGTACAATTTTATGGGGAAAGCGTGTCCTACCTTTAGGTATGTGTTTAAACTACTGAGGAAACGAAAAATTTGAAAAATCAAGAAAGTTAAAAGGAAAATAACTGATTTAAAAAGCACATTAAGAACACAAAATAAAAATACATTATTAGGAAAAATAACCAACTTCAAAAACGCTCTGAAAAACAAAAAGTTTTTATATAAAAATATGAATCGACTTCAAAACGGCACTAAAAGGCAGAAAATAATAAAAGCAGTAAAGAGAGATAGTAATAACAACAAAATACTTAACTGCAGAAAATAATCTATTACTATTATCTATTATTTTTTTTTGAAGTTGCTCAAACCAAACATAGTAATGTCTCATAAAATTATAATCGAAATAACTTTACATTAGGAAATAATTTGTTCGCCTTGGCACGACTTCAATACTTTTTATACCTGTAGATAACAGTAATAAATCATTTTCTGTTTTTGAGTACTTTATTATTATTATTATTATTATTATTATTATTATTATTATTATTATTATTATTATTATTATTATTATTATTATTATTATTATTATTATTATTATTATTATTATTATTGTGTTTTTAACGCTTTTATTATTGTCTGCCTTTTAGTGCTTTTAAAAGTCAATTCATATTTTTTTAAAGTTTTTTTTGAGGTGTGTGAACAGATGAACATGCAAATTGAATAAGTTGGGTGAGGGACCACTTCGAAGCCTAAAGCGTAAATTGCTATCATGGTGACGGCCAACTTGCGGCTGAAGCCGTTATGCTGATAAATAAAAGGACATCTTTTTCAGTTCATCAATATACTTCTGCTGAATATGATTGTACAGTTTTCGTAGGAGACGTGATAATATTTCTTAATTATTGTTTAGCCCTTTGGAAGATAATCTATCATCACTATTCCTCCGAATATCGAAAAGATAGTGGCCACCACCTTTCCTTTTGAGGGAACTGATTTGGGCTTGTTTCCAAGGAAATGGAGATAAAGGGAGATAGAACTTTCTTTTGACTCGGGTTGGTAATGGTGAACCCACGCCTAATCTAATGCTACGAATCGGATTAAAAAGGAATCTGGATTTGCTCAGAAAATCTTAAGATTATTTCTTGATATGCTACGTCTGGTCATCTTCTGGTCAGGGGTTAAAATTTAAGTTCCCATTTCGCTAAAACTTTCCTTATTTTCAAAAGTTTTCTGTGGTTCGGATTCCACGTTAAGCTGTGGGTCCATGTCTCATATAGCCTCGCTGCTGAAAGGAACGCTAAACTCCAAATTAAATCAAATAATAATGCTCAAAAGCTGAGTGATAACTCCGTCAAAGCTTGTAGTTTAGTCCACTGACTCAACAGTCTGCCTTATGCTCAATAGATAATCATTTATGACATTTTTGTGGACTTTATGAATGTTTTCCTGAGTTACTGCTTCTTCGTCGAGGATAGTTTTCAGTGCTGGTTCTCCTCCTTTTAAATTCAGCTTCCTACTTCTTCATTATAGCATAAGAGGAGACATTATCATATGTCGGAGTGGATATCCAGTGACTTTAAAACTTTCTTATGGAAGGTAAGTCAATAACAGCTCTTCTTGTCTTCAGTCTCTCCATTTGGTCAAACGTTCGTCAATTTATTGTCTTCCTTTACCTGCAAAACACAGAAATAGATAGTAACACCAATTTGGTTCGTCATTCTAGTGAGGTTTAATAAATATCTCCTAAAAGTTTTACATATTAAGTTATAATATTTCTTACTTAAATTTAGGACTTTTATATCAACACTCGTAGAAAGTTAAGGAACCCTCATGAGTAAATTGTTAGTCTTTGATGTGGGAGACCAAAATTATGTGGGACCCGATAAGAGTGAATACTGTTCCAATTCCACGTTAACTATAGATCTACGTCTCTGTTCGGTGCTAAAGAAAAATAAAAAAATGGCTTGAATCTTAACGTAGATACATGAATTATGCTCCTCCGTGTAGAGTTTCCTTTTAGTGCAGGGGGTTGTTGGTACGATGTCCAGTGGGGCAATAGAATTTATATATATTAAGCAGTAGAACCTTCAACATTTACCTAGTAGAATCATTCATTGGGTGAAGATGGCATTATTGATATTTTCTGTCATGCAAATGAGAGTTAAGTTAATGAAAGTTTTTAGAAATATTGATAACACGATATTTGGAAAACAATCTTTCTAAATATCAGCGAATTATTAATTATTATTATTTTTTTTTTTTTTTTTTTTTTTTTTTTACAGGGATAGACTTGGTTCACGACCAAGTGGAACAATCACTTCTGAAAGAAGTTGAAACAATCCGTGAATGCCAAAGAAAGCTCAAGAATCTCCACGAGAAAGTATTGGACCAAGTAAGTTTATTCTTCAACTATGAGTATATATAATAAATTATGTAAATATGTTATGTGTGTGTACAATCACCCACTTGTTCAGATTATGATCATGAGAACGGGTATGATGAATTAATTGCTGATGAACCATGCCTTCGCAAAATCCAAAACAATCATTCTAGTTGAAAGCTTGAGTTAAGTTTAGTACTTCATCTCTCTTGTATATGTAAACTAGCAGCGTTCACCCCGCTTCGCTGCGGTCACCCCGGAACGCAATAAACTTTGTTACTTAGATAATTTTTACTTTTTCGCTTTCAAGTGATATGATAAAAACCATAGAAGATTGCAGTAAATCTTAACATTATATCGCCTGTCATTTATGTTAACCCGCCCCGCTTCGCTGCGGTCACCCCGGAACGCAATAAACTTTGTTACTTAGATAATTTTTACTTTTTCGCTTTCAAGTGATATTATATCGCCTGTCATTTATGTTAACCCGCCGAGTGACACGGTCATGCGGGTTGCATATAAATACGTTTATTTTTACCTATGATGAACTAACAAAGGATTTGTGGACACCTGAATGGTCAATTATCTCAAGACACTGGTAATTGAAAATTAAAAACCATCTAGGGTCCAAATCCTAATAACCCCCCAAAAATGAAAGAAATTGGTTCAGCCGTATTAGCGTGATGAGCGGACAAAGGATTTGTACGTTCTCTTTTATATATATAGATGTAATAAATTGGTTAATTTTCTTTGTATAACTACGACATATAAGTTAAAATTAATGTATTATATGTGTGTTTGGATTATGATAAATGTTAGGTTCTCTCTGTTTATTGGGTCTCTGTGTCACTGGTGTAATTTAACAATATAATTTACAAAAGAAGCCTTTAACCTTTAATGGCCAAGCATTGATAACATTACCATTAAAATATTTAGTTTGCTTTTATGGTTGAACCATGTCTTCCTGATCATAATTTCGTAATTTTTAAAGTATTTTTGCAATTTGGTTACAAAATACAGGGTGTTTATTTCAATACAACATTGCCATACAATATTGCCAGGTCTTATGTGCAGCTACTGAGCAGCATTGCCCTATTGTGATAAAATATCATAAGAATACTCTCTGTAATTACCAACAGTTTCGTTGAAATGTTTTCCTACAGAGCAAGAAACCACAAATAAAAAAAAGGAGAACTTTCGCGGAACGTATGAGATAAAGCTTCTAAAATACTAAGTTTGTCTATCCCCTATTGACGAAGATTAGAAGTATCTAAAGAAGCGTACGGTATTCATATACCTGTAAATCATGTATATGAATATTGTATGAAAGCAATAATGCTAATTAAATCATCACTGAAGTTATAATTCGTGCTTATAATGCAATAGAATGCGATGTTGATTGATAGTGAAAAATTCATAAGGAATTTTCTAATGCTATTTTCTAAAGAGAAATTGCATCCTCTCCTATAGTTTAGTGCTGTGAGAAATAAAACACAAGGATAATAATAACAATAAAAATTGCAATGTGCAGTATTTATTTTATCATTGACTATTGTGGAATCTAGCGAGCCAAAAGTTAACTGATAATTAAAGTGGAAAGAAAACTGTAACAGATGCATTATCTCAACGTCGAGATAAGTTTGAAATCAGCATAGTTTGCATTTTAAGGCTTGAGTGTCCTGAAAGGAGCGGTACGGTAATTCTAGACAAGTTCTGACTCAGAGTGTCTTATGTACTTGGAACACTATAGCGCGGAAAGCAACGGGAAATTACTGCACTATTTTCTCTGGTTTGCTTGCATACAGAAATTGAAATGTACACCCAAAATTTTCTAGAGGTTATATGCATATACCTGCATTCTGTTGTCCAAAAAAGAATATCTTGCGAAATACTGTTGAACGAGAACAAAACAGGGAATGATATATGTTAGGACAATAGGACAAGAAATTATTGATAAAAACTTGGCTCATACATATTATGTTAGGGAAGAAAATTTGAGAATTTGTAACAAGAGGTGAAACAATACTTTAAATCTGGTAGAAACACACGAAGTTAGATGGAAAGGTAGTAGGGACGTTCGAAGCAGAACTATAGAATATTTTGCCCTGGTAATGAAAAAAGTAACGTAATGTCAGTACTTCTGGAAAAGCAACTGAGAAAGAAAGTAACGAAATTATAATTTGTAGATGATGAGGTAATGATATACAAATTTAAGCTAACTGAGAAAGATCTCGTGCTAACATAAACGTATGAGAAAATAGGTATGTATAAGAAACAAGAAACGAAAGAAAAATACGATAAATTAGAAAAACTCAAATGGAGAGAAAGGGATACATTCATAATCGAATTAGTAATTAGAACTTTTGCGCTATTGTTAAAGAATGCCAAGAAGATAGTACAGTGCGTAAACACAGGAGACCAGAGGGAGAGAAGTAAACGAGAGACCGGAGGAAGTGTTAAGTTTATGAAGATAGGACTCACTAGGTATTAGAATCACTTGATTCAACTAGAAAATGAGAGGGAAATATCTGGAAATATCCAATTCATGGACAAAGGTATTAAATAGATCATGTCAGATAGATAGTTCATAGTAGTTTAAAGAATGCATCCCACAGATTCCATAACTATTTGAGAACACTCAAATTTGGACTATTAGGTTGGTGCAAATTAATTGTCTGCACCAGCTGCGTCATTTTCAAAAACTTAAAAAAAAAAAAAAAAAATACAGTACCTGCTTAATCAAAATACCTAGTCATCGTCTGTAACCACACATTTTTGCTATCGCTCAGCAAACGATTAGATACCGTAGCGACAGAAATCTGGAACCTGCGATGCGAAGAAGTCTTCAATTGCACATTACACCACCCAAGATCTTCCCTTCCTAAGAAACAATCGAGATGCCAGGACAGGCTGTAGTCGGAGGGAAAGACGTCAGCAGAATACATTGCGTGAGAGGATTACATACTGTAATTCACAGAGAGTCTGCATCGTCCTTTGAATGACATGTGGGCATGAATTGTCGCGAAACATGAGGACATAATGTTTGTTGACTATTGATGGATTCTTGTGGACAAACTTGTAGTGCATTTTAATTCAACACTGTAACGATCTGCGTTGATGGTTTCATCTCGCCTGAGAAAGATATAATAGATCACTCTCATTATAGACCATCATATCAGCAAAATACATTATGTGGGTCAAGAGCAGTGCCGGGTTTAAGTTTGATGGGTCCCTAAGTTACTGAAAGGGGCTCCTTATATATATTTCAAGTTTTGGGGGCTCCTTCTATGTTAAACTTCCTTTTTCAGCGACAAATATTGCCTTTTTAAAGGTTTGAATATATGCTTAATTTATGGACCTAATGGATATCTAAATGTAAACAAGGGCCCATTACAAGCAGGACTGGGAAACGGGGGCTCCATTATAAACGGGACGATAACAGGGGCCTCATTACAAATGGGGCTGAGAAATGGAGCCCTATTACTTGCTTCATAAAAGCCTAATACACAACAATACAAAACACCAATGTTGTATGTGCGTTTTATCTTATTTACATTTTCTTGTTATTTGGTACATTACAATCAGTTTATTTTTTTAATTTTGAGCCCCTAAGTGAGTGGGACCTAAGCTATAGCTTGTTTAGCTTTTATGTAAATCCGGCACTGGTCAAGAGATGATTTAAGAAACCGTCCTGGACGGTGACCACGATACAATCTGACTGTTTACGATTCTCATAAGAGATCTATTTTCTACTTTTCACATGAAGTGATAATCCAAAACAGGAAACTCTTCCGGATATTCCTTACACTCAAAGAATCGCACACGTCCAGACGAAGATTCTTATTGACCTGTGTCAACTGATGCTTGATCCATGAGTTCAACTTTTTCACCTTACTGATTGCACGGAGCCAACGAACGACATTGGTGTGTGTATGCCTAACTCATCTACAATAACACTAAAACTTTTCTGACGGTCTGCTTCCGCAGTGTTCCTGAGGGGCTAATCCGAACATAATGTTGGTCGGACCAACGGTGCTCATTTTGTAATGATGGTCACCTTAATGAAATTTGATAAGCCAACAGCAAGTGGTGCATTTATTTGCCATTCCTGATCCAAGTACACTGTTAATGTTTCTTGCGGCTTGTTGAGCAGAATGTTTTAGTTTGAATTCGTAAGTACAATTACTCGAAATTGTATGTTCCCACTATGCACTTTCATATCGCCTTGTTCAACAACACACTGTCTCCTGACTGTATAGTTATCCAGCCTATTTGCTGGGCGTGTACTAAATTTATGACGTTAGATGCATGACTGTAATCCATCCTTGTGTTATGTTGCCGAGGTGAGTTTCCCATCAGGCGTCACAGCTGCTTTTCATTCGCTTCTTCTTAATAGGAATTTAATGATAATGAAAATAACCTACGGAATTTCCTTCGACTTTCATAACTATAAAAGGTTGGTTGATTTGTACGTCTCTTTTCACCACCGAGGTTTGTGAGATATGGAACTGAATATTTGAACACGATTCTCACGTGCCGAAGGTGAGTATACTAACATATCCACAACGAAGTCCCAGAGCAGTATTAAAGAACCACGCCTGAATTCACAGACAAAGCTAGGAATAATACTACTTGTATAGTGAAGAACACTCAATCCATAGAGGCGAATGAACCGATTTTTTCCCTGTATTTTACGTTACTTAAGGTCTTAGGTTGGAAAAGATACATTAAATTTATTTCAATTAATTAATTGAATCGTCCTTGCAATGAGTATGCCTCGGCGCATTCTTTTTTATTATCGTCACATATATGTTTCTAAACTTCCTTAGCTTTTAGTGAATAACTTTTGGGTTCTCAAATTAAGAAAAAAACAATAAATAAAGTAATTTGACAGTCACTCTACATGCGTACTCTGCTTTCCATATGTCTGACAAAGAGGTAGTAATGACCTTTAGAGCGAATATCTTATCTCATAGCAGCAGTTAGGTGGATATGGAATAGAGGAATTATATGGTACCGTGCAGTATACAATTTATGATTAGAAACAAATAAGCAAAGACGTCAAAGGTTTACAACATAAAGGGCTAAATTTGTACATGTAATACGGAACATCAGAAATGGGAAAACAACTCGAGTAGATAATACAAGGTTTGACAATAAAGTTCGAGAATTAATGCTGGTACCTGAAAAGTTGAAGTTACAGGAGGAAACCAAGTTGAGGAGCTTTTCTAGCAGTAGTGCGTCGCTTTGAATCTCAAGAAAAGGTTTTCTTTGTTTCTATATTTACGTAGGTAGTATTGATTTAGGAAGGCAATATATGCTTGGCAGGCAATCTACCTAGATAGACAATATGTTTAAACTAATAAATGGAACATTGTACTCCACTCCCGTTCCTTACCCAGTTTCTTTACTGAAAATCGTTGATTTCCCTTCGCAAATCTCATCTGTCAGTACAAAAAGTCCTGGAAAGCGCGATTACCAGGTTACATTCAATTATGCTTGGTTTGGTTGCTTACTTATATATATATTTTTTTTTCGTGCATCTATAAAGAGTGGAAATGTTTGAAATACGGATGTGGTAACGAACTCTATAAATTAACTGGTTGAGGTACGAATTTAATGAAGAAGAGCTAGTGAAAGTTGTGGAAAGGAGAGGAACATTCAATTTTTTTAAAGAGAAGCTGATCAGGATATGGGGAATAAATGGTCTTTTAAGGAAGTGATAGGAGGAATGGTAGAAGGTAATAGAGGGGAGGAAAGAAGAATACGCGATTTTAAACAGGACATTTCTAAACGAATCATTTCTAAGTGAATGTATTGTGACATCAAAGTTTGATGTTTCCCTTCTCTATAAACAACATGGAGAAGGAAAATTACAGACAAAAAAACTGTGGTTGATGAGAGATTGATAAACAAGAACATTAATAGCGTAGTCAAGAGTTTTGCAGTGGATCCATGATTGTATGTACACTGCCAACACTTGTTCATTCCATTCTCCTTCCTCAAGTTTGCAGATTTCACTTAAGTGCAGATCATGTCCTTCAGCGAATAGTGTCTCAACCTACCCCCTTACAGTATGATATTACTTTCTCTTCCCACACACATACATGGACAAAATTTTCTGTAAGAAAGCCTATGACAAACCATCTTCGATTTGTTCTATTCGGAGAGACCTGAAATAGAGGCTTTTCTTCGATTTGAATATAACTGAAGTCCTTAAAGTCTATATAATAATATTGGTAAAACAATGTGTGTGTTTTACTGATAGCAAGTAAATATAGTAACAGAATTTTTAGCAAGCAACACAAGAAATTCTAGTAAATAATTTCGGCAGAATTTTTAGGGAATATTTAAAAATCTTTCATGTTTTTCTTACTTCTGAAACTTATTGAAAACTTGATGTGTTCTTTGTGTCAGCGTGATCCTTGCGTTGTCTATTGATCGCAAAGCTGTCTTGCCTCGCACAACCTTCTACATGAGTGATGATCAATAAAACAGTGATTCCTTTTATTTGTGAGCAAAGTCCATTCAACAAAAAACATAATTTAAAATGCTGTTAGTATCATAATTATTTCTTTGAGCTAAGTTAATGTCTAGCATAACTAATAATGATATGAACAAATCATTCAAATTAAACAATACTATTAGATTTAGATTTCGTATTTCTTTTCTTATGTCTTTACAAAAACTTTGGCAAAATCCAACACGTTTTTCTTTAAAAATAATAGAGAAGATTACTAATTGATTAATGTGTTATTCTTTAATTCAATATGTACGTTGACTTACGTTTCTTCACTAGTATACATTCTGTTTCAAATATCTTTATGTCAATTTGTATCAGGTATATTTGAAGAAAAGTAAAATTCTACACGTAGAATGAAAGCAAAGAGTAGTGCATTGGGATATCCTCGAAAATAATTACAAGAATTATGAAATTAATGTTTAAGCCTTATTCAACTAAAACCATTTTGCATTAAACAGAAGTATTCAATACAAGCAATCGAATTACTAGTGTCATGCGCAACGTCAACCGTTCGGAGTGGGTAAACATTAGGGATGGGCAAAACCGGTTTTCATAAAAACCGAACCCGAAAAACCGACATTTCGGTTTTCTCCAAAACCGGTTCGGTTTTCACCGAAACTGCTTTCGGTGAAAACTTTTTGAAAACACATAAAACTATTTCTGTGGAAATGGATTCGGTTTCCGGAGAACAACGAAACACCATTCTGGTCAGAAATAGAACAAGTTTTGAAAAAAAACGGAATCGGTTTTGAAGAAAACCGAAACCGGACCAGGTAAAAAACCGAACCGGTTTTGGAGAAAACCGATAACCGGTTTCGGTGAAAAACCGAACCGGTTTTGAAGAAAACCGAAATCGCTTTCGGTGAAAAACCGAAACCGGTTTTTTGAAAATTTTCAAAAACCGGTTTCGGTTTTTCTAAAGACCGAAAACCGAAAAACCGGTTTTTGTGCCAGCCACTAGTAAACATACAGGAAACTACATTTCAAAATATTTTCAGTGTCACTGCTGTATTGCGGATTAAATACCTCTTAATTCAACTAAACTGAATGCAACATATATAAGTTGTAAAATATACCTGAAGTTTCACAACTCTAACGGGATTCAAATTAACTGAATCCCTGTGAGTATTCTCAGCCTTAAACGTACCTACGAATATACATCCCTCTCGTATCCTACATGACTTGACAATTGACCCTTCTCTACTTAATGATATTTCATAATATTTTTTTAAAATTACAAATGTAATACTTACATATTTGTTCATGGCTTCGCATGCTTGCTTTCACAGTAGCATTTCAGAGGTGAACCAATTTAAAATACACTTTAAGAACATTCATTCGTTTCTTGCTTGAAAAAAGTCATATAAACAAACATCAGGCTTAATTAAAATCCGAAATTGTAAAGTGTATTAAGAAAGTATTTTATACCTTTGTAATAATTTATATATAAGTGTCGCAAATGCTTGGAAAATCTACTGCAGAGTCCCGCTCGTCCTTGAAGCAATACGGGTCAGTTTTTTTCTTTATGAAAAGCAGAACAAACAAATCGCTCACTTCCGTCCGCGCCTTTGGTGTGCGAGACCCAGGTTCGATTTCCAGAGGGAGCTCATGTGGTGCGGATTCCACGTTAAGTAGGTCCACGTCTCATTTAACCTTGCTGCTGAACGAGATGTTAAACTCAAAATCAACTCAACAACTCAAATCGTGCACATCGTTTGAAGTCCGCACGAGCAAAGACCTGAGGCTCCAGCCTTTTTTATTTCTCTGTCGCCTGCTGCAAGGATATAGGAAGGAGAAGTTTTCAGTCACGAGAAAAGTGTGATTACATTGAGCGTAAGGTCAGGTATTTAAATGTTTGTTTCATAAGGCGCACGAATGCTAGAAAGAACCAAGCCAGGACACATGAACAGAGAGTAACATCGTGACTTACGTTATGTTGCCAAATCTCTTATGCATATCAGTCAGGGTTGCAGACTCCGTATTAAAACAATTAAAATTTTTGTTTGCTCGTTCCTTATTTGTACACAGGAAAATAAATATCCACGTTTTTTTTTTTAATTTCTTGTTATTAATTGGGAAGGCACTTGACTGTGACTACATTACAAAACCGTTCCTTCATCACATATAACTATCCCGGCATTTTCGAAAATTCGATACTCCTCAGATCCGAAAGTTGCTGGAGTTTTGAATGTCAACATGTACTGCGTTATTTTATGTTTAGGAATTGTGACATAATAATTTTCGGATGTTTGTTTATGAATACTTATGACCATATTATTTTATTTACTGTTAGCTTAAAAACAACCGAGCATCTCAGCATACACTGGAGTGTGATTTAATGAATAAGGAGCAAGCTTTAGGTATCGACCACATGTGCCATCAAATGAACAATTACACTCGAGGTATAAATTACTATGGAGGAATTGAAAAGTATGATCCAACGTAAGTATTCATACAATATTTCCTTTTATAATACCTAGTCCTTCGCGATGAAGCATTTTTAAGTACTTTTTTATTCAATGTAATAGAATAACTAGTTATTACTTCGAATTCTCAACAAGGGGTATAGTTGCATTCCAAATTCTTAAAGACAGATGTAATAATAATGCTATTATGTGCCAATTGATATAGTATTAGGGATGGCCAAAAATTTTCGGATCCGGATATCCCGGATCCAGTGAGATCCGGATCCGGATCTTGCCGGATCCGGACCTAGATCCGGATCTCGGATCCGAATCTCAGATCCGGATCTCGGATCCGAACCTCAGATCCGGATCTCGGATCCGGATCCGAAATTCGGATCTCGGATCTGGGTCCGGATCTCGGATCTGGGTCCGGATCTCGGATCTGGATCCGAAACTCGGATCTCGGATCTGGATCCGAAACTCGGATCTCGGATCTGGATCCGAAATTCGGATCTCGGATCTGGGTCCGGATCTCGGATCTGGATCCGAAACTCGGATCTCGGATCTGGGTCCGGATCTCGGATCTGGATCCGAAACTCGGATCTCGGATCTGGGTCCGGATCTCGGATCTGGATCCGAAACTCGGATCTCGGATCTGGGTCCGGATCTCGGATCTGGATCCGAAACTCGAATCTCGGATCTGGATCCGAAACTCGGATCTCGGATCTGGATCCGAATCTCAGATATTGATTCGTATCCAAACCTACATCTGAAATTGTGATGATAAAATTGAATATCTAAAATTCGTCAAAACTTTTTTCAGATTCACTAATATAGTAGGATGCTGTGCTTTTAAATGTTTCCATAACACGTTTGTGCTACCTTTGTTCTTTATGTTATTTTAACCTTGCAATATTTACTTTCTTATATAAACTTTCTTATTTTCTCATATACAAATGAAATATCTTTTAGATAAGACCCTTCTAATCGCAGGAATACTGGACAAAACAAACTCTTTATTTATACGAGGGTTGCTATATATATTTCTGGCCTAGGCAACACTAAGTGTTGCCAGGTGCAATCTGACATTTCCATTGGAAAGTTTGACATTTTGTAGCATAAATGTACTCAGAACTTTTTGACTTACGACAATTTTTTTTTCTTTTACAGGTACTTGAAGAAATCAACTTGGCAAAAAAATGGAATTAACTCGTGAACATTTTCGTGCGATCATTTTTCACAACTTTCGACGTGGATTATCACGACAAGAGTGCATCGATGAACTTAAATCTTTGTATGGCGACGAAGCACCATCCTATAGCACTGTGAAAAACTGGTACAACGAATTCAATCGTGGCCGACGCTCGCTCAAAGACGAATTCCGTGAAGGTCGTCCAAAAACAGCCGTTGTGCCAGAAAACATCGATGCCGTACGTGAACTGATAATGCAAGACCGTCATGTGACTTACCGTGAGATAGAGGCATGCCTAGGCATTTCTTCCACCAGCATACATTCGATATTGCATGAACACCTGGCCGTAAAAAAGGTTTGTTCTCGTTGGATCCCGCACAATTTGACAATCGCTCAAAAGAAAGCTCGTGTGGATTGGTGTAAAGAAATGCTGAAAAAATACGATCGCGGTGCTTCAAAAGACGTTTATAAGATCGTCACAGGTGACGAATCATGGATCTATGCGTATGAGCCCGAAACAAAACAGCAATCGACCGTGTGGGTCTTCCAAGACGAGCCAAATCCAACGAAAGTTGTTCGTGGAAGAAGCACTTCGAAGCAAATGGTCGCCTGTTTCTTCGGCATAACTGGTCATGTGGCGACTGTTCCGCTTGAGCAACGTAGGACGGTCAATTCTGAGTGGTACACCACCATTTGTTTGCCTGAAGTCTTCGGAGAAATTCGAAAAATGAACAAGAGAAGACGAATCATTGTGCACCATGACAATGCGAGCTCTCACACATCGGCTCAAACCAGCGCATTTTTGACCGGCCAAAACGTCGAAGTGATGGGTCATCCGCCGTACAGCCCTGACTTGGCACCCAATGACTTCTTTTTATTCCCACACATCAAGAAAAAAATGCGTGGTCAACGATTTTCGTCGCCAGAAAATGCTGTTGAAGCATTCAAACACCATGTTTTGGAGGTGTCTCAATCGGAGTGGAAAAAGTGCTTCGAAAATTGGTTTGAGCGCATGCAAAAGTGTATAAATCTTGATGGAGAATATTTTGAAAAACAATAAAACCATTTTCGTTGATAAATATTCGTATTTTCATTATTAGGCCAGAAATATATATAGCAGCCCTCGTAGTAGTTTCTGACTCACTAGAGTCCAACCATCAACAAATCTTTCACTTCGAAGGTACAACAAAAAATATAGACTGGTTGGCGTGGAACAACAGTAGATCTTTAAACATACACACGAGAATTTCAGGAGAGCGATATGGTTGTGTAGTATTATTAGTATTAATAAAAGTGTTCGTTGTATGACTTTATTACCTAACTTATGGCTTGCCCTTCTGAGGTCAGGAGTTTGTTGAAGGAGTAAATATAAAAGAGATTTCTGTTATTTCTTCTTCACCCTCCAGGTTTCTTTAATCATACATTGCAGGACGTAACCAAAACATATCCATGCATCGTATCATTGAAGCGTTTTGTGTTTTGTATATTAAAGTGTTCAAAAATATTTAACATATTCGCATTTGTTCATGTGATCTCAGGTTCAATTCTCGGTGGAACATACATGAGAAAATTGAAAGCTGAAACAATATGAAAATAGTATTTAAAAGTCAGGAAATTAATATTAAAACTTTAGCTATCTATTGGGACTGTAAGGCTATAGTTAAATTAACCCACACGTTTCGTGAAGATATATTAAGTCGTTATTGTTTATTTACTATAAGCTACCAGATACATCCTCAGAGGCCACTTTACACTGTAATAATCAACAGATGAAAACATTGGGAAAGGAATGGAAGGAAGGTCTTCAGAGCCTTAGATCAAGGTACTAACCTAGCATTTGCCCAGTATAACTGAGGAACAACCCTGGAAAACCCTCAGTCAGGATAGCTGGTCTCCGAATTTGAACCCGGTATAATCCAATTGCGAAGCAAGAATCCTAACAAGTAGCCTGAGCTCACTCCGTATTATTATTATTATTTAATTAACGTAATGTTCTAAAATTAGTGCAAATTAAACCCTACTTTCTTTATTGCTGATGATATAGTTAATAAGCCTACATGAGACATCAGTCTCCCATTAAATAGGCCTTGCTTAAGAAAGAATACCAGAACTGGAATTCAGGAAGCGGGGGTGAAGAGATTAATGAGGATGGGGAAACTATGTGCGATGCAAAAACTGAGAAATTATGACTTCATCACAGATATATTCACTTACATACATCAATTAATATTTCTCTGATACAGGGCACTCTACTTTCTATAGTGGCAGAAAAATGGCCCGCTTTTGTAAACGAACACATTAAGCACGTGCATATAGGCGCAATATCCGTGCAAAGAAACATAGGTAAAACTAGAAAAAAAATAGGGAAAGCGATGGGAAAGTGATAAAACGCCATTCAGCTTTTTAAAAAAAGCTGAAAATAACTTAGAGCTACGAAAGACGCGAGGCGAATTTTATTGAAATGATTGTTTTTCCTTAGTGATTAGTTGTGCTAACTATGAACATGAATTAAAAAGAAAACAAGTAGCTAGCTCTGAGTTTCGCAAACTGGTTGAAAAGAAAATATTGGATAAAATTTAATAATAAAGAAGGCATTTATGATAATTAAAACAAATTAAATTCTTGGCACGACAGTCCTTTGGTTCCTATCATCGGACTTACGTTCATTTGAAGCGGGATTTGAATCCAAGACATTTACAGTAAAAGGATCCACAGCCTAATGCCGCAGACCACTCGACTATGGCTGTCGGGTTTTCTCGGCTAATCTGTAGCACATTTACAGTAACTGATTATTTTAAAAGTTGCTCCTAAATACTGACAATCTAAGTTTTATGTATCAAATATTTCCTGCGATAATACCATACACTCTCCGACTTCTATAGACGAAAAGCTATAGTTACCCACATTATCTAATACAGAAATAAGTTCTGATTCTCTAGTAGCTGCTGATGGTGATAGTCAAGGTTCACCGAAGCATGATCCCAAAGCCAAACTGAGATATTGATGTCACTGGAACACCTGAAAAGTCATTGTGGGTAAGTGAATTGCCCACTTGTCAGGATGAAGGGCGATGGTGATGTGAAATGCAGGGCTGTCAGAGGTACTACTTATAATAATTGGATTTGTAATATTATATGTTGCCGTAAACCCTCTTCAAGAAGATAACTGTTAATTTTAGCTTTGAAAATGTTACATAAAGAGTTTTATTGCTATCATTAGGTTGCATATAAATCTCTTTATTCCGGAATTATCGGTTTTCTTTTACCGCTTAACTTTCAAATCTCTTCTGATTTAGGAATATTTAAATCACGATTATCCCCTTAAGGTCAATTAGTGATATTTTAACTTATTTCGAACCAACTATGTATATGGCTAGTCTTGTTATATGGGAATAATTGAGACTAGAAGCAGTCTACAGGCTACGTTCAAAAGAATCTTGTCCGACCTCCTGATAAACCACGTCTTTCAGCAAGGTGAATTGTGGCAATCCGATACTAACATGAGGAAATCTTCCGGTTCAAATGAAAGCTTCCATAAGAATCAGCACCCTAATCAGTGGTATGTGCCTTGCTAATTTTTCTCCAATCTGAAAGTACCTAACTTTATTGTTAAAAATGAAAAGGTTTTTATTTCAAACAAGTTGTCATTACAGTTTTCATATTTGAACACAACACTCATGAAAAGTCATGTTAAAGCGCGACTTACTCCTGAAAAAGAATATTTATCTGTTTTTAATTTCTCGTGTTCCTCAAACTACTTCCGGGCTTAACTCTCCCTCCCCCCCCGAAATCTTACTTACTATAGTAAACTATATGAAATATCTTGCAGAATTTTCACATTTTCAGGCAAAGCCTCCCCCGAAAGTTAGCAAAGCCTCCCCCCGAAACAAAATCGTAAATACGCCACTGTACAAACGGCTACGATCTTGCTACTAGCACATGTTTCGGTTTCCAGATCTCAAATATTTATATTTCAGCCTGATTCTATGTATGAATCCGAAATTTCAAATCTAGATAAGAGGCACCAAAATTCATAGTTTATTCTCGGTGCTCATATTGTGATTTACTAAATAATTATTAAATCTAATTGTAGGGTATACATTTGATATTTTGAGCAGACTGAGCAAGATAAATATACGTAAAAAGTAGTCAATACTTGTCTTAACTGTTTATGTTTTCTTAACTGTCAATGAAATAGGTGCATTGAGGAATTTTAAATATTCATCTCGGTCCTGCAACCGAGTGTAACTACATTCGACATTCGAACTCTCATCCGGATCCTTTTTTCTTTTTCTTAAGTAAGCCAAACGTTTGATCTTTAGAGTAGAATGAAGGAAACAAATAGACTTATCAATATTCGTCTTAATTTTCTGTTCTCTTCTTCACTGTCAGGACTTTGTGAAATTACTTTCGGCGAATTTTAGATATTCAAGTTTATCATAATTTGGATGGGATGTGGGTTTGGATAAGAATCAAGATCCGAGATCTGGATTTCGGATCCAGATTCGAATTTCGAACCCAGATCCGAGATCCGAATCCAGATCCGAGATCCGGATCCAGATCCGAGATCCGGATCCAGATCCGAAATCCGAGATCCGGACCCAGATCCGAGATCCGGATCCAGATCCGAAATCCGAGATCCGGATCTAGATCCGAAATCCGAGATCCGGATCCAGATCCGAGATCCGAGATCCGGATCCAGATCCGAGATCCGGATCCAGATCCGAAATCCGGGATCCGGACCCAGATCCGAGATCCGGATCCAAATCCGAGATCCGGATCCAGATCCGAGATCCGGATCCAAAGGATCCGGACCCAATCAGATCCGGATCTTCGGATCCGGCCAGATCCGGATCCGGCCATCCCTATATAGTATCTTGTCATTATTTACCCTTACTACTGAATTTATATGGCCCTAATAAAGTTAGTTTTTCTCAATGGTACTTCAGTATTATTCCCTTCACAGATGTTTTTCGTGGAAACCTATATTGTGTTGGGTAGAAAAAATACTGTAGTAAAACTCACTTATCAGAGCAGCGTCAACGGTATATCGGTACTAGAAGGGTCGTCCATGCCGAGTTGGTCTGCATGGAGTACCCAGACTAGTGTTGCCAACGAGACTAGAGTTCAGATTGTCTCGTTTCGAAATGATGTCATCAAAGTGACGTCCCCTCGAGGAATGTGAGAATTTCTGTTGGAAGAACTTGTTTCACCTATACCTCATCTCGTTTCCTGGGAAATCCTAAGTCAGACGAAGTGCATCCTTGCAAAGTCAACAGTACCTCCAATAGTCACGTTGGTGAATATCGTAGTGATTGATAAGGTCATTTAACACAAATTCCACAAGTGATCAGAGTGACTCTATCCGTCGAACTTAGAACAGTGCGGTACATAAAGCAACAGAAAACTACCATTACTTGTTCCCGTCTGTCATACTAGGAAAGGGGAAAAGTGGAAATTATCATAAAGATCTTTTGTAGGGTTAAAGATCTCGAAGATAATATATCTCATCACTTGCGTTCTGATCACCGTGGAAGAATGGCGTGGGAGAGACTGTTGGACGAGAAAGTAATAATATAAGGGAAGATAACTGGCGTAAGGAAACAGACGAGTATAAACAAAAACATTATGCCATGCCATAGAGGATAAAACTACAAAATATCAAAGAAGAGATCAAACAAAATAATCTAAAGTTAGTAGCAATTTGTCGCAGTAGCGTAACGGAGAGATCCGGGGTATCGATACCTTCAAGTACAATATTAGGTATTTTAACTAATATTCTTGCAATGAAACTATACGTAACTATCAATTTATAAATATTGTTCGTGCATAGGCTATTATTTGAAGCTATAACGATGAGCGAAGTCAGATTTTTGGATCCAACTCGTCACAAAGGCCAAGGTATATGTATTGCAAGGTTCACCATATGTTCCCAACATCACATGTAAACACACTTCAGACGACAGCCACAAAGAAGACGTCGTCAATCATGATTCAAACAGTCAGCAACATTTCAGAATAAAAGGAGCTGGAATCTGCTGAAGACATCAATCTCCACCGATTGATTATCCACCAGTCTCTAGGACACCTGGTCTCTGACGGTGAGAGCTCCTTATCTATCTCTCTAAGACACCTGATCATTGAGGGGCACCTATTCCACACTCTTTAGAACCCCCGGTCTCTGAACGTTCCTTCCTACTAGGACATCTAGTCTCAGGATGCCTGGTCTCTGGGTTTTATATATCTCTCTAAGACGCCTGGACATTGATAGGCACCTTCCTACACCTTGGCCACAAGAACCTTGGTTCTTATCGTCCTAAGACAGATGGTAATTTGGGCTCCTACAAATTCATCAACAATCCATTAAGTAATTTATAGGAACTTATATTTTATTTCAAATATTTATTACCATTTAATAACAAAAGGTGATGGAAAAGTCCAATTTCCCCTGTACCATCTATCAGTTCTACCCTACAAGACAGAATTTTACAATATTTGTAGTAACATAGAGAAAGGAAATTATGAGTGGAAACTAATTTCAACCATGATTAAGAAATAATTTTTGAAACTCGAAAGAAAAAAGAAAAAACCTTGGAATAGGGAAAGACCCCTTAAAGGAAAATTTCTGTATAGATTACTAATTTGTGACTTAAGAAGCAAAGGATAAAAAATATTTTACAGTCGGAGTAGAAGGAAGAGTACAAGAGATGCTACTGGCTTATTCAGAGAATTCATTAAAAGGTTTATAGAAAAAGACAGAGAAATGTATGTACAGTAATCATTATTAATATAGAAAAGCATTTTGACCTAGTTAGCTCGGATATTTGATGAGAGTGCTAGGAACGGTTGTAATAAAATTGAACGGAAGAGACGAAAAGTTAATCAGAAGCTTAAATATGAATCAGCCAGTGAGAGTTGGAATGAGAGAAGAAATGTTACAGGAAAGTGCAATTGGAAGTGAGTTTCGACAATGATGTTGCATTTCTCTGATATTTAATATTGATTTAGAATAAATAGTACACAAATGTCTAGATTGTAGAGATGGTATTTCAATATTACGGGAAATTATTAGACATACATGGTTTCCAAACGGTATGCATGTCGTCATGGAATCTGGTCCGAAAATGTATTAAATGTATCTGTGAAAAGTTGTGAGAAACTCATGAAGAATGTGGGACGAAAATTAATATTACAAAGACCAAAGCAATGATTATTAGAACGAAACAGGACATTTTAACTGTAAATATAGGCATGGAGGAAGGAAAAAAAAACAATTAAAAATAATATTAGAACCCTCTTGGAATGTAACTTATTTGATAATTTTGAAGTATATTATTTACTAGTAAATTTCCCTCGAGGGAAAAACAATCGTATTCAATAATTTTTAGTAAATCTTTATTATTAATACATAATACTTTTACTTCTCTTAACAGGTTTGTTAAGTTCAAGCTTAGAATTTGATACTTAATAGCTCAGAATGAAAGTTCTCCACTTGACCAAATTTGCAGTGTTGGTAGACTTTAACAAGCTTAATGCGTATATAAAATATTATGATGTGGAGTTCTCTGGCTCTCGAGTTATTATCTATCAAGTAAGTCCAAACCCCAACTTTGATAGCAAATAACTCGAGAACCAAAGATCTACGCCATAACATTTCATATGTAAGCTCATTAAGATCTATGACTATACCAAAATTGGCCATGTTCAGACGAGTTCCATCGATCACTTCTAATGATTTTTTTTGTTGCAAAATTTGATATCGTTCAGACCCAAACTACTATGGCCAATAACTCGAGAACTTAAAGTTTTTCACTTACTATATTTGGAATTGTGGCAAACTCTTATAAGTTTAGTGGGCGTGTGACTCATTGTGTTGTGTATCGTTTTAATTCCGGACTTACTGGCCATCAAACCTGATATTTGGACTTACTGACCCGGGATGTACTTTAACCTGAACACTCAAAGTGAGGGAGGAGTATATATTTCCTGAAAGCTTGGGTCAAGGTAAGATCAAAACCGGTTACCAAAATTGGGGAGGTCTCACGTATTCCACTTTGGGGGCAGCACTTTACTCATTGTTATTAAAATCTTTAAGCGTCTATATAAAGTCCGTTGCAACCCCGAAAAATCTGAAACGGTGAGACAGACATGAAAACAGAAAAACAAGTCTTTCATCATTTCAAAAGTACCACATGTCAATGTAAAATAAATTGTCCCAGGGTCCCCCGCAAGGTCCCAGACAGGGTCCAATTCAAAATTTTTAAATGGAAAGGGAGGTCAACTTGCATATATGAAAGTTGGTGTTAAATGAAAGAAGATAAATCAAGTTTCAACAGTCTCGACTCTCTACGATAAATCTGTGCAAAACAGCTCTGGGTCAAAATATCAACACAATCTTCATTGCAAAGTTTATGGCCACTCGTTTGAATCTCAAACGGTGGGATAGGTGTAAAAACAAAAAAAACATGAATATGTCATTATTTCAAAAGTATAATGATTCAAAGTAAATAAATGTTCCAGGGTCCCTTGCAGGGTCCCAAACTGGGTCCAACTCAAAATGTTGAAATATGAAAGGGGTTCAAGTCGAGTATCGTATGAAAGCTGATGTTAAGTAAAAGATGATAAAACAAGCCTCGACTCTTGTTGATAAGCCTGTGTAAAATTACGGTGGGTCAAAATGTCAACATAATCTTAATTGAAAAGTCTATACCCACTCCTATTAATATGAAACGGTGAGACAGGTGTAAAACAAAAACAGAACAAATAAAAAAAACATAATATTTCAACACGTTTGAGTTGACATTTTGACCCACCGCTATTTTGCACAGGCTTATCATCAAGAGTCGAGACTTGTTTCATCATCTGTCACTTAATATAAGCTTTTATACGATACTCAACTTGAACCCTTTTCCCATTTCAACATTTTGAGTCGGATCCCGTGTGGTACCCTGGAACATTTTTTTTTTAAACTTTGAATCATTATACTTTCGAAATAATGACATATCCATGTTTTTGTTTTTACACTTACCCCACCATGATATTTCATATGCGTACTAATCTACGATGTGTCCAAGGTCTACCGTCGGGCTAATTTTTGTCAAGATCGGATAAGTTTCATTAATCGCGTACGATATATACTAACCTTGTAATTTTTTTTAAATATAAAAATAAAATGAAGGACGAAAATTGTATTTTCAAAAAAAAGTCATTGTTTAGCCAGATGACCCCCAATTTAGCTGCATTTGACATCATAATTAAAAACATCCGAGCAGATCGACATATGATTTGGTGATTAAGGAGTAAGCTTCAGGCATCAACCTCACATGCTATCAAGTGAACAATACACCATGAGGATAAATTACTATGGAGAAATTCAGATAACAGCTCTTTAAAATAGACTATCTACTCCACTCAGCTTACCATTTTTAAAATATTTTAAGCGCAGCGTAGGCCCCATGGGACCTACGTTATTCTCCCAATGGGCTGGTAGATCTCATGAACTATTCGTGTCTACCCTGTTTAGTTACTTCCATAGTAGACCGGTGCTCCTGATCTCGGTGAGATTATCCAATTAGAAAGGTCGTTGTGGCCCTTCGAAGGGTTTTGTGGTAACCATTCAGTAATATTGAGTTTGTAATTTTATTTCATTTACAAAATTATTAGCGGGCCCATTAAAAAAAAACAACACAAAATTCACTGCGGTTTCAACGTGTTTAAGTATTTTTCATGGAATTATTATTATTATTATTATTATTATTATTATTATTATTATTATTATTATTATTATTATTATTATTATTATTATTATTATTATTATTATTATTATTAAGTGTTCTGCCTGTTGGCAGGTTCTGGGACTAATAGAAGATCCCCTTTAGGTTAGGGTGTGGATATGTTTCCTCCCATGTTTCTCGATCCTCAGCTTCCTCCTTTCACTTCCAATATTTTCTTTTATTTTTCAAGTCATCAATAAGTTGTGTTATTCTTCTTCCTACTTCTTGCTTTCCTCCCATCTTACTCTCTATGGCTGTATGAAGAAGGTAATTTCTTCGTAAAACGTATTCAATCCAGTTGACTTTTCTACAAAGGATGCTGGATAATAGTTGACTTTCCTCTTCTCTCCTACTCGTTTTAAAACATCTTCCTTTGTTACTCTCTCTGCTCTTTTTATCTTCTCCATCTTCCTCCAACACTACATTTCGAAGCTCTCCAAATATTTCTCCTCTAATTTCCGTAATGCCCAAGTCTCTAAATCATACAATATCATACTCTATGTGTAGCACTTAACTAGCTTCATAGTCCTATATTAAGCCTGCTGATCTTGTTAAAGGTACACTAATTTTTGAAGTGATCTCTTCGGTGCAGTAAGCGTCTTTCGTCAAAATACTTCTCAGATATTTGAAATGATCTACCTCTTGAAGCTCTCTCTCTTTGGTTCTAGCATAATTACCGTGTCGTCCACATACCTCACCTTGTTGATGACCTTTCCTCAATTTTGAAATCCCTAACTTCTGTTAATTCATTTAATCCTTCATTAAGCATTTACTGTAAGCATTGAATAACTCGGTGACATACTACAGTCTTGTCTGAGTCTTCTCCCAATCCAATAATGCATAATTAGTTTGTGTTAAGTTTTGAAAAAACAACATCGTAAAATTTAAATATTGTCTTTTAACTTCTGTAGAATTTAGAAAGATGTTAAATTAAGTACTGCAATTTAATTAGAAACTTTAAGGAGTAACAATAGAGCATAACTTGTAAATATATATTTAGGAGACCACTTTCACAAGCTTTAGATCTCTTATTTTTTAAAATAAATTTGCAACATTTTTTCTTTGTTCTGTTACAGTGTCAGTACACCTGAGACTTGGGCAGAGTTCACAAACCGTAATATTCAGCGTTCTCAAACAGAACGATCCAAATCCCAACAACTCCGATCAGATTCTGATGGACTCATCTCTGCCTCTGCAAGTGACATATGGAATGCTTGGAGCGATACAAACAATGCCTTGACAAGAAGATCTGCCGAAACTCTTGAGACCAAAAACAGGCTACAAATGCACCTCCACAAAGTAAGTAAAGCATGCCTAGAAGGTAACTCTTAGTTAATGTTTTTTTTTTCTTTTTGGAAAAACATCTGCAATGTATTAGTATTTAAAAGTCAAATATTAATGTAGAAGGTAACTATAAGTCTAAAATGTATCAAAAATTATTGGCAATACATTCCCTTTCTGCATAATGTACTTCACCACATGTCTGCCTTCTGCCATCATTCTTCCACATAACTCAACATATCTACAGGACGTCCTTTAGACGTCTCACAGATCTCATGCCTATCCTGGGACATTTAGGCTTACAGTAGAGACCTGAAGGAGAGTGGAATTACCCATGGGGTTTTCTCTTGGATTTTAATGGATTTGAGTCACCGAATATTGTTTAAACCTCTAATAGTAACTCACAAAGAATCCAGAAATGCCCCATAGGCATCCCGCAAAGAAGTCCCGTTTCCGGCACATAAGCAGATATATGGGTTTCGGGTAGGATGTTCAGTGACGAAGATAGACATTCCCTAGGCCTCTTGATATACCAGAAGTGATGTTCGTTGGACTTCTACTTGACATATTTGTGCTATTTAGACATTTCTGAAACATTCCCCCATCTTTGAATTTTCTTCAACACCTGAGAATCCAGATCAACGTTTGCTGCTATTATCTACTGGAACATTGTTTACAAAAACATTAATTGAATATTGAAAAAGACAAACGTGTTTTTTCTGTCTTCGAAGAGCACTTGAGCGAGAAATAGGCGTCTCATTAAGCAACAGGAGATATAGACTAGGGTTGTTTGATTGTGTGGTAGGAAAGAGAATGAAAATAGTATTCTCATATACTAATTCAAACTCAAATGTGCTGTTCGCTTATCGTGTGGAAGTAATGATGCTGTTAATAATTGAAAGTGTTGAACGAAATCATGGCCCTACAAACACACAAAAGAACGATATACTGGAAATAAAAGAAAAGAGCACTTCTCTGCATAATTCCAACTTAGAGGTGTCTGAGGTGCGACAGTTTAAAGAAACGGTCTCAATTTGTGATTCGTGTGTGTAATGGAAAATTAACATGATAGAGTGAAAAGTGATTTAAATGGTCTCCAACAATACAATTAATTCTTAATGAGCAAAATTGACGACCTTGAAAATCGTAGTTGTAGACAAAATATATTTTTTTATGAGGACACTAAAGAAAGTTGGAGTGATACCGAAAATAGAGTGCGTGAGTTGTTACAGGACCATTTTAAGTTGGGCTTAGCACATAATGAAATACAGCGATGCCACAGAGCGGACCGCAAAATATGTGCAGATAAATGTCGTCCAATTGTTTGCAAGTTGTTACATGATAAGAAAAAATAAATAATTCTCCAAAATTGTAGTACCAACATCTATGTGGAACAGGACTATTTATCTGCAGTTCGGAATGAGAGGAAACACTTTTGCGATCACATGATACAAGCTCGCAAATAAGGTAAACTAGCCTACGTACAATTCCGATATTTGTTCGTGGATATCTGAAGAGGAACAGAGGAATAAAAGAATCGCGTGGAACCCTTGCTACTTGCTGAAGAGAACATGTCCAGTTGTCGTTTGCTTAAATCCCCGTAGGCACCTGACACTCATTGGCGGAAATAATAGGACCTTAGAAGTCAGCACAATTTAGCTGTTTCAACGCTGAAGAATAGAGTAATGCGAAAAACAAGGTCAACTATTTCCCTGAACCTAAACAAGTTTATTTAAGTACATAGTACCAAAACTTGCGAGGGCTTTGAACTAAGCTATATTATTTCCCTGAAAATATTATTGACAATGACTATTAAATAATTGGGATAGCTGAAACGTGGTTAACAGATAGTCATACGGACAGTGAATTATTCAATAATAGATAAACAGTTGTACGAGCTGACAGAAATTTAACCAACACTGGAGAAAATTAGGAGATGGAGAACTATTAGCAATAAAAATGACTTAAAAGTACAAACATACCCCCCTCACCAGAAACTGCTCTTTTTGATTCCATTGTAAAAATAATTTCACGTGTGTTAACTTTTCCATGCATCTTATGCGTATCATACAAACTTCATATCTCCTTTTTCACAACTTTGGAATTGTACTTAATCCCCTTGTGCTCTAAACGACCCATATGTAGTCCATTTACAAATTCTTAAATTAACATGCAAATTAATAATTGTACTTGAGAGCGCTTCCCATACTTTATCTTTTATTCATGTATAAATGTATATTTTAAAAAAAAGTATATTTAAAGAAAAACATAATTTTGTTTGACTTTCTAATATAATTTATTTTTTAAAAAGAAAACATGTTTTCAAAAATATTTGTTTATTTTATTTCTATCTTTAGTATGATTTCTTCTATTTTGTCAGTTACATTTTAAAGGAAGTATGTCTTCTTTAATTTTTTAAACTTTATTTTCAATTGGAAAAATCGTAAAAATCTGGAATTGTATTCGAGCTCATGAATGTTAACTCATGGATACTAGATAATTCTGCCATACAAAGTTTGGGTTTACCGGGTTGCATACAAAAAGGTCGATATCGATCTTAAAAGTCAAACAACAAATCTTTTAAATTATATATATATATATATATATATATATATATATATATATATATATATATATATATATATATATATATATATAAAAAATAATGGAATATTAAGTTGTCACTCAACTTACGAATACATATTTTCATCTTTGTATGACGTTCGGAAATAAGTTACATTAAAATTTCAGGGTTTGGGGACATGATTGAAGCATCATAAGTTAAAGAAAAGTTTATAAAATATATAGGGTCTATATGTTACAGCAGAACTCTGGAAACCTGGAGCAATTTCAACTAAACTTGGCACACGTATGACACAATCTAGAAAAAAAGATAATGTGTGTGTGTAAGATACATCTAAAAGTTAGGTGGGAAGGGAATAACATGTAAAAATAATCGAAAACGACCTATATTAGCGTTAAATACATAATTTTCAGAATCATTGAGATGAATAATGACACTCTCGATTCCGTTTCAAGTCTAAATTCAGCCTCATCTGCATGAGGTGAGAAACAAATTGCCTAAAGGCCCAGGTTACTTTCGGATCCATAATTTTTGGTGCTGTTAAGCTGATTGGTGATACTCTTCACATTTAAGCCCAAGTTTAGTCGAATAGAATTATAAGTGGAAAGGTATTCTACACTTTCCGAAAATTCCGCCTTTAAGTGGGAGGGGAAATTTTTATAATGATTTCCCACATTAAAATCAACGTTATCTGTTGTTTGTAATCGCATCACAGGAAAATAGCTTAATTGTTTGAAATGTGTGTTGGAACATAGTATCTACTTCAAGCTAGGTTTTATCATGCCACTTTGATTAAAGGGATTGTAAGCTGATACTAGGGTTTCAAAATTTATCCCCAAAATAAAGGATGTTATAGATTTATAATTTCATTGAAATCATTATCCGTAGAGGATGATGAGAGTTCATATATTTTATATTTATTTTCTAGTGCGAAGAACGGAGAAATCAGCTATTATGTAGCCTACATATAATATTATTTAAATCAAGTTTTTTTTTTTTTTGAATAAATAACACATAACACAGATTCACTTTTCAAAATGTAAAAGACGTTTAGACAGGCCCGAAGAAGAAGAGGCAGTAAAATTAAATCGTTAAAGAAATGCCTTTATTTCAAATTATACCGCACAGAAGAATAATTTCTTATTTGAATCGATGGGAAAAACAAAGATGGGAAGGTAATTAACCCCATAAGTTAGCGGTTCTCAACTTTTTTTTTTAACTGATAACTTACTTTACTGAACATCCTCAATATTGCGACATACTTGTTTGACTTTTGTATTATGTTAACCCTTTACCGCATACCGTGCCATATATGGCACATTCCCTTTTTTCACTTTAGCTTTTGTGTGATTTATCAAAGGCACCAAATGACTGTTTTGTCTGCTGTGTGAGATATTGACGTGTATGAATACGGAGATTTTGGTGTCATCTGGCATGTTCTTTGTGAGTTGTAAGTGTGTCATATATGGCACTTGCTTATTTTTAATCTGCGAATTAAGTGAAAAATCTAAAATTCAAGTTTTAATTCATTTTTCAAGTTCCCATATGAAGATTTCCAATACTGATTTTTTTGTTTCGCTAAAAGAAAAAAAATCATGTAGAAAGGGGTTAATATTTTACATTATACTAGTATGAGACCAACACTGTTAAGGTTTCATCAGGTGGTGACTATGTAATACTGCGATTTGTTGCTGCCACTGGAGGCGTTGATTGGTACAGTTTGCCTCAAAGTTGATTTTATCTAATTATTAAATTCTAAAATTTCTCGACACACTGTATGAGACTGTATGACTCACTGGCAGTGTTCGTAGTTTGAGGGAAATTTCCCTAATCTGTGAAAATTTCATAGGTAAATTTAGCAAAAAGGGAATAAGGGAATTTTTCGTTAAAATGTGAAAATCGGGGAAATTCTAGTGCCGACTGATTGATCAATATAAATGCTTAAAGTTTTCTTTGTTCTTCAGAAATAAACCAATACAATTGTTTGTGTGTGTAGGTGGATGTTCAAAGTAGCATAATATACACAGTGGTGCCCATCCCCACTCATGTTCATGACGCACCCCCCCCCCCTCAATTGTCTATTCGTAGGTGTTCTTCGATGAAAAAAAAATCTTTTCGATTAATTTTTACACTCCCTCAAACATATTTACATAGATTTTTAACCCCCCCAAATATTTCAATGACGCAGTTTGTGTCATAGCCCTCCTTTGTGGGCACCCCTAATATACATCCATTGTTGCGTGGGTATATATGTATATGTATTTTTTGTCTTTAAAAATAACGGAAAAAATAGAAGAAAAAGACAGATTAATAAAATAAATATGGTTGGCACTTTCTTTAATATAGATGAAATAATCTTATCACGTAACTTCTGTCATAGGAATTGGACATTTAAAAAGTAGGAAAAATTTGATTTTAAAAAGGGAAAATTTTGTGTCAGTCGAGGGAAATTTTCTTCAGGAAACCTACGAACACTGCTCATTGGTTGGGGACAACTACCTTATCGTGACAACTTTATAATGTCCGAAAGTGCGTTCATATTCAATGGTCACGTGATTTGAGCCATATCTAAAAATTAGAATAATTTATTAATTGTTTTCAGTTCACAGAGGTAGCCAAATTTCATATTTAAGAGTGTCAATTTCGTTATCATAAACCAGAAACGATCCTCATAAAAAGACGAGGATTGTAGCTATTTAGCTACTAAAGACTAGCTTTTTAAAAGTAGTTTTATTATACCCATGCATGAAGGTAAGGATATCAATAACCACAAATGGGTGGAAATGATTTAAAACAATAGCAATATATGTAATATAAGGGATGATTCTTGTGAATTCCAAGGGAATACACTCGAACAAAGCAATCATTTGCTTGCCGAATTAAATATTATCTGTAACTGCTTTTAAATATTTTAGAACATATATTTGAAAATTATCTCTTTATTTAAAAAAAAAATACTATAGCTTTATAATTGAATTGAAATATTATACGTATCACCTTTTTATTTGCTGTATATAGGTGCAACAAGAGATTTTTGATGTTGAGAAAAATATTCGAATTCTGATGAAAGCAATTCAAGACAAATCAAATTTCATGAAGGTAGCGCACACAAGACTTGAAGCAAGGACGCATCGTCCAGAAGTAGAATTGTGTCGAGATGATCCCCATAACAGGTAGGAAATATATTTACAGTTTATATAATAAAATAATTTGTAGTTCTAACTTTTGGGATCTGCAGGAAGCCAATTGATATAGCACTATAGTCTAAGTCAATGGCGTTCTTAATCTTCAACGTTGATCTAATATTATCGTGACATTGCACAGTGGGCCAGGAACCCCGAAAATCTGGCCAAAATAGGAAATCGTGTTTTAAGTTTTGTGAAAATTGATATGCATAGGTTTAGAAGGTCGCTCAGTACGAATTTGATACCAAAAGGGGAAAATTTCAAAATGTAGGGTCCAATATGGCTGATACAAATTGCAAAAATATGTATATATCTGTAATATGGGTATAGATATTATGGAACAATCGGATGTCAAAACAGCAACAAATGAATTATATTTGTCATACATTATTATGTCTCGAAAGACCACAAACTATCGCAGTGGTTATGAGTGATGATGCACTGACCATGATCAAGAATCTTATGAACTGATACCGGCATGTAGAACCACAGACTGTACACTTCCTGGACGTCATTTGCCCACTTTTCAAATCTGTCTGTGTCAATGTCCAGCCCTTAGGATAAGGTCCGTAATAACACAGAGCATTTCTCGATGAGTTTCGTGTGGAGGCCCATTATTGTGGCTACTGTTTCTGCATTCTGGAAAAAAAATCTTCTGGTTGTGTAGCCTTCATTTCATGTTCCGCTGCCGCCCGGCCTTGGCTCATCAACAATGGGACCTAACTCGGCTTTCAGTTTCTTTTGGATGTCTTCCTTTTCTTCACAGCTGACTGACCTTTCGGGACTTGCCGTTTCTTTTTGCCTAGTCTGTAGGGGACATGAAACGACCACTCCCAGAACCTAATCCATGCATATAATGTAGAAAGACTACATCTGAAGGACTCGGGATTTTCAGTCTTGCTGATTGAGGTCTTCTTTTAACTGTTCATATCTTTAGGTTCTGTGCTGCATACATAACAGCTTTGTGCAGACCTTGTATGTGTGATAGCGTTGCAGACTTTGCCATCTACCATCGTCAAATGGAGGCTGTGTTGGGCTTGAAACGCCATATCTTCAACCAACATTTTACTTGGTTTTAGGCTAATATTTATTCTTATACTCGCTGCACCTCTTCTCATGCCAGGCCCTCTGTTTGTTTTTTGAATTTGAGCCGAACTGGGCTGATGAATCTTTGTGATAATGGGTGCGGATTCTGCCAGACCACAACTCTTACACCTTTCTTTTCGAAGAACAGCTACAATGGCACACATGAAATGAAGAAAGTGTCTGGATCCTGTAACCAAACCTCGCTAGCTAGCTGCTTGCATTGGCCCTGGCCACTAGACCCATCACAGCCCCACTTGCTCATCAACGTTAGACACATACGGTACTTACGTGGCTCTTCAAGACTGACTCTTGAACCAGCAAAAGCCTTTTCACAGTGTGATCTAGTACACTCTGAAGTGGTACTCGCGATAACAACTCACTCACTGGTATGCTCTCTGGGTAGCACTTCTTTGCGTCCCGCATATAACTATAAGCGGGATAAACATCATGGCTTAGTTTCTTCGCTTCACTCCTGAGAAGCTGGTACTGATGTTTAGCTAGATTCGTTTCCAAAAACAATGCTAGCACCTTATCTGAATCATACGATGTTGAAGTGTGTCTTTCGGATTGTGTCAAGGACTTCCTAATCTTGATCGCTCTAGTCGGACTTGCCTCGATTTCTTGTAGTACTTTTGACTTGTCAAGTTATCTTTGCTCTCTGTACTTCATCGCAGCTGCGTAGACAAGATTGGTTCCACTCTCGACTGACCGAACTGCTTTAGTCTATTTCCTCTTTGATCTTTCACTGCTTTATGCAAAGTCTGCCTGTGTGTATCCGACTTTCGCCGAGGTCGATGGCTGTGGTTCACTATCAGATTAATATCAATATCCAGCTAGTCCTCATACTTTTCCTCTACTTTATCGTACTCGCGATCGCATTTGTCGAGCTTCTAGAACATCTGATAGCAAGAGGCGACTACTGCTTTTTGGTCAGCACCACATAACGTCTCTCCACCTGATATTTTATCTTCCACGAAGTGCAGGAGCTGCTACTTTTAGGCTTTTCTGTTCCCTTCTGAATTCTTCAGAAACTCAAATAGCTTTCTTCTAGTTATTTTATGTGGAATTGCTCTGAAAAGAGAATAAATTTGCTATTAATATAGTGTATTTCGGTTAGAAAATTTCACACATATCCACAGTAGATATGCGCATGCAATCTAAACGCGCAAAATTGGTTCACTGTTCCAGAAACATAAATAATTCAAGCACCACATTAGCAGAAAACCCCGTCTTGTACGTAATTTTCCCGGATTAAAAACCTACGAAACCATAAAAGTGTGTTTTTCTATGTGATATACAACATACTTCTCCATAAGCATCCATAGAATTAACATACAACGTCATAACTAGATGTTTATCTTTGAATTATAATATACACAGATGGAATAAACAATAGTTAACCACTCGTGGACATGACGCTAATATCCCAAAAAATATCGCAAACTTATTCTTCTCCAGCATAGAAAATACACATGAATACAGAACATTTAGAAAGTTTGGTTTTGGTTTTCACTCCTGATCAAAACAGTGAACATATGTCAGTAACCCTGATAGCTGTATACGATTAGGATCTTCCTGGATCATATGCATTAGGTGATTGACCCTTTTGTGAACTTTCATTTTTGGGGTTTTGGCCAGATTTTCGGGGTTCCTAGCCCACTGTGCATTGGTGTGGTTAAGAATGCGGTTATAAAATTTTCATTTGAAATTATGACCCTTTGCTATTTTAATTTCCCTGTTCCGATTTTGTGAAGTTAATTTACTTTAATTTTTCTACGAAATATCCAGTGCTAACCTCTTCATTAAAATCACCCGCCTTAAGTTTTTTTTCTTTTTGTGAACACTTAGGTTAAATAACTTTCTGCTTGTTGTGTACTACTCCTTGATATTATTCATAATGGTTACACGTTATTGTCAACATCTAATATGTAGGAGTAAGCAAAGGCTTTCAACGGGGACGCTCTAAGATTTGGGTACCTAAAAATGCTCTCACCCCACCCAACAATCTTACTCGCTCATGTACAATCCTCTTTGCTTCCTTTGGAGTTTCTATTTTGTAACGTACCGTTACACTTTCAAAAAAAATAATTTTGTTTGTTGTCATTTGTATTATGTATTTAAAAATATGCACTCAGGAAATTAACTACTGTTAATTAACATTATCTAGGTTTATCAAAAAAAAGAAAAAATATAAAATGTAAAAAGATTTCCTTTCTCCCGTGCGACCTTACGGTCGAGTTACTTTCTCCCGAGCGACCTTACGGACGAGTTAGGATTGCGAGTGGTGACCTTTGGTTCTTTGCGCATGACTGCAGCTGACTTCTCCAAGCTACCATCTTTGTGCGGTAACTTGGAAGGAAGCTGCCCTGTGGACCGGATCATGGTTAAGGATTGCTGTTCTTGTTACGGATTCGTACTTGTTGGGATTGCTTGTGACCTCGCTTTGTGTGCTTGCATGTTTCAATGTGGTCTCGCTTTCCATGCTTGTCAAAATGGAGTTGCAGTGAAATAGGAATCCTGTCGATTGATAAAGATTATTGGATTTTTCGACGAAATTTTATTATTAATTGGAAAGAACAGTGCAAATCAAGAATAATTGGTGTTATGAGGAGTGAAGTGTTGTTCGAGTTAATATATTACATATTTGAATTGTGAGAATTAAGCAAATTTTCGTGTGTTTCTGTAAATTGTTGTTTGTTAGTTGTAGCTGCTGTTGCCCTAGAGTGGTTTGACTAAATTATTATTATTATTATTATTATTATTATTATTATTATTATTATTATTATTATTATTATTATTATTATTATTATTATTATTATTTTGCAAGTGACGTGTTGAAATATATATATTTTTTAATTAGTAATGGAACTATATGCAAGAGAGGTAACTAATTCATTTCATTTTTGGAATATTAAGTGGGTTTGATTTTGGACTCTGGTGGTCCACGGACCCTGTGATTATTCTTTATGCTATTTCCTCCTCATAAATGAAAATTATTCTTGTTTGCATGGAGTAGTCCAGAGTCAATTGAAGCCAGGAATTATTCCAAAGAGGTAAAATATTACTGAAGAACAAATGAGGTGAGTGTTAAAATTTTTGTACTAAGTTAGTTCCTGTTTTTTTTTGTCCAATGTTTGTGACGTCTTATGTTGGTTGTGTTGTTGCCTCCAAAATATAGAGTAATTGGCTTGTTTAATTCTCGAAAGAATAAGGATTCATTACGGTTTGTCCCTGTTCCAACTGAAAATCCAGGGGAAGTGAGGTGGAGGGTTTGGACCCAAAACCTCAGTTATACGAATGTTGTCTTTTTCAGGTTTGGTTACCAGAATTTGCGATTTCTAAATTTGTTAATTTTCTTGGAATTATACGATTTGAAGTTAAAGAGAGAAATTAATTGCCTTTTTTTATTAAAAATAAAAGGAGAGAAGAAAATATAGGAAGGAAATCTTTACTAAAAAGGTAGAAAACAAATTAGACTTGAAAGTTCTGAAGCTTTAATAAGTGAAGATTTGGTCTGAAGATGGTGAGGTCCTAGACTGGCTTCCGACGACTGTGAAAGAAATTTGGAATTTTGTTGCCTTTAATAGGAGAGGTCCTAGACTGGCCTTCGACGACTGTGACAGAAATCTGGAATTTTGTTGCCTTTAATGGGAGAGGTCCTGGATTGGCCTTTCTTGGTATTGTATCCAATCTTAATTGAATTTTCATCCAAGAAAAGAATTGACATAATTATCTCGATACATATTTCTTTTTCTAATTTTTTTGTCAAATGTTTGCCAGGAAGAAGAATTTTTGAGTCTGTATTATTAATTGTAAATAAACTTATAAATCTGAGTTGTGGTGTTTTTCTTTGAATTTGTATTGTTTAAATGTGTATTTTCCCATATTGCAAATCCTCTGGATTTTCATTCCACCAGTAATCCTTGAGCGTGTGTCTTGGCCGCGCGAAGCCCTTTCTGTTGGCTAGATCGCTCGACGTATTTCCCGCGTTGTAGTGGTTGAGCCTGGATAGGGGCGTTACAATTTAGAATTTATATAAAGGCAAGGAATGAAGTTTTACTATTAGAACACCCTTTTGCCATCTACACTTATACGTACTTAGCATTCGTACATCTGTAGTGTATTCATGCTTCATTCACCTATATTCACTTATTAATTATAATAATGATCAGTGTGCGCTTAGCTACATGTTTACTTAGTAGATTTTAGTGATACCTTCACGTTATGTTAACTAAGACGTGGCTTTACCTTATTAGACGAATTACTTGTTTACGAGGGTGGTTCAATAATTATTGTCCCTGACCTATAAGGAGTATTATTTTTCCAAAAAGTCTCCTTTCATAGTAATGCACTTCTTCCACCTATGCTGTAAAGCCACTATGACAGCTTCAAAGAAAGTCTCTTACTGAGGCGTGAGCCATTTCTCCACAGCTTCAATAACAGCTGCATTTGAGTGAAACTTCTTCTCCTTGAGGTGATCCTTCAACTTTGGGAACAAATAAAAGTCACTAGGGGCGAGGTAGAGCAAGTAGGGAGGATGTTGCAACACATCAAAACCAGCAGCATGGATTGCGGCACCAGTAAGATGGCTTTTGTGGGCCGGAGCATTATCTTGGTGGAACAGCATTGTTCGCTGCAACATCCCGTGCCGTTTTTCCTTGATAGCTTCGCGTAACTTTGGTATTAGGGCTGCATAATAGGCCCCTGTGATAGTGTGTCCAACCCCCAGGTAGTCAATAAGGAGCACACCCTTCGCATCCCAAAAAATTGTGGCCATAACCTTGTATGCTGATGCTTGCACCTTGAACTTGCGTATGGGAGGCGAACTGCTGTGCCGCCACTCCATGCTCTGTCGTTTGGACTCGGGATCATAGTGGTGGAGCCACGTCTCATCCACTGTCATAGATCTATCACAGAACTGTTTCAGGTCTGCTTTCATAACCTCCAAATCAGCCCTTGAATATCGAACTCTGTCTTTCTGATTTTCACGATATAACATTTTGGGTACCCATCGCGCCGACACCTTTCTAAATCCCAAGTATTCATGCACAATGGTTTCCACTGAGCCTACAGAGATGTGCATGATGCTTGCTAACTGTTGCACCCATATTCGTCTTTCTGCTATAATCATATCATGCACAGCATCAATGTTTTCTGGGGTGCATGCTGTTAGAGGACCAGCACCAGGGGCCTCTTGACAGCTTTCTCTGCCGCAACGAAAGTCGCGGCAATAGTTCTTTACCACCTGGTAGGAAGGAGTCTCATCACCCAACACACTGATCATGTCCTCATGAATCTCCTTTGGGCTTAACCCCTTTTTCTGGAAGTACTTGATGACAGCTCGTTGTTCGGTTTTCTCCATTTTTCAAGCTAGGTGCCACCTCTCACATCTGAAACGACAAAAAAGAATATTAATATAGCAGCTATGGTTCTGAAATTTAGCATATAGGCATCTAAGACATTAGGCTACAATATCCCCCATTAGCCATCCTAGCTCAAGTATTTTAAATATGCCGGGGACAATAATTATTGAACCTCCTAAGTATATTCTTACATTTACACAAGCTATACTTACACATTCATAGTTACACATTTGCAATTACACAAATCCACATTATGTTTCTTCAATCTTGCCCCACCAATTCAAGTTTATTATGCGTTTGTATGTCATCCAAGTCATTATCACTACACCATGTTATCCAAGTGTCTTGACTCTCATACTATATCAAATATTGTCATTAGTACTAGACTGTGTCGAGGTACCTAAATCAAAAACTTTGGCAAAATCTCTTGCAAGTTATTATTATGATCATTTTGTTGAGTCGTTGGTTCCTACTGAAGGGTAGATTTTGAAATTCCCGTGAAGTAGATACTTCAACGAGTTAGTTTATCGCAGTATTTCTTACGCTTATGCATGTGGCTCAGTACTAGGTACAATAGATTGGTGATTCCTCCTATAATTATTGCTAAGGTCTTGCGATAAGTTATAAACTTGGAAGTTGATGGCTCACTTCTTGGTGTTTATGTTAAGTGTACTTACTTTTATGCAATTGCTTGTGCAAATGGTAGCTTATGTTGTGTTTAACCTTGCTCTATATCTTATTGATCGCTGTGAAATATTATCATGTCATATCCTCAGAAGAAGGCTCTGTTCCCAGTCCTAAAGGCGTTTAATTATGACCAGGTTCTATATTTGTACTGGATGGTGAGCATTTTCCTTTTGTAAGTGGTACACGGTCAGATGCAAAACTATCTCGTTAATTACTCCTGTATTTTCTTTTGACTTTATCTTGTGTTGTCATACTTGCACTTCCAAAGATTGTGGAATTAAACACCAATAACTTTATCTGTTTATTCGATTGTAAAGTTGTGAATACTTGCTTTTTCTAATTAAAACAGCGGTGCTTTCTGCGTAACTTAAAACAGTATACTTTACGAATCTAGTAGAACAAATCATAAACCGGATTACCATAATATTGTTCCAGTTCCAGTTCCAGAACATCTATACATTGTTCCAGTTTTAACATAGATGATTAATGATTAATGTGATCTATTACAAGTTTAAGAGTAAAATAATTAAATTCCCATCTTCATGGTTTCGGAAGTTAAAGTTATTTCAGACATTTACTTTGAAATTAACTAATCTCTTCTAAATTGTTTAAATTTGTCACTCTAATTTAGATACGCAGCTAAGTTGTAGATCAGACGTTTGTTTAAAGAATATTCATACTGAAGAAGTAATTATATTATATATTAATGGATTTTTATACCGGAGAAGCATTATAATCTACTAACGTTTGTAATAGTGACTATATTATTATATGGCTCCTTGGACAGACACTTGAAGAAACTAATTAACCGTTAAAGCAACTATCTGTTATCGGTAATACAGGGTTATTATAAATGATGGACCCATTTTTAAAGATGTGTATTTATTAAAGTACAAATCCAAAATGAACAATCTTTATACCAATGGAAAGTGGGTTTCAAAGTTTTTTTTTTTTTTTGGCAATATATTATAAATGTTCAATGTGTCCACCGTCTGCTGCACGGCAAACATCTATGCGATAGCTGAACTCTTCCTACACACGAGCAAGTGTATCTACTGTTACTGAGTGCACGGCAGCTGTGATACGCTTCCGCAGATCGTAGTTGGTGGTTCAATACCGAATTTTGTACGAAATACCCGCTGCACTACAATTTGTGACTCACTTCTTGCGAACTCAAGAATGCAGAAAACCTTGTGCTCCACAGTAGCCATCTCAGTTGTATGTTGTCAGATTAAGAATAACAGACTTCCCGACCAAAGCCCTGAAATTTCCCGATCGCTTGCAAAATTTCCCGTCAAGAAAGAATATTAATCATAAATTATTTAATTTATCATTAATGATTAATTAATTAATCATTTTATTAATGATTTCAAATTAAAGTCAAATAATTATGATATATCAATCAGACATGCTCCTTTTCCTGCGGGAAGATAAATCTATTATAGGGCCATCCTTCTATTTTCCATCTACAGTTTATTTGGTACTAGCAGCGTTCACCCCGCTTCGCTGCGGTCACCCCGGAACGCAATAAACTTTGTTACTTAGATAATTTTTACTTTTTCGCTTTCAAGTGATATGATAAAAACCATAGAAGATTGCAGTAAATCTTAACATTATATCGCCTGTCATTTATGTTAACCCGCCCCGCTTCGCTGCGGTCATCCCGGTGCTGGCATATTGTAAAAGTGTCTGTAAAAATAAGCAAATCAATTAAAAAATTTTAAACAGAAGATTCAAGCTATTTTCCGCTGTATATCGCCTGTCATTTATGTTAACCCGCCGAGTGACACGGTCATGCGGGTTGCATATAAATACGTTTATTTTTACCTATGATGAACTAATAACAAAGGATTTGTACGTTATGGACACTTGAATGGTCAATTATCTCAAGACACTGGTAATTAAAAATTAAAGTGATATGATAAAAACCATCTAGGGTCCAAATCCTAATAACCCCCCAAAAATGAAAGAAATTGGTTCAGCCGTATTAGCGTGATGAGCGGACAAAGGATTTTGTACGTTCTCTTTTATATATATAGATAAAGAGAAATATACATTTTGTGTATGTATGTGTGTGTGCTACTTCCAATCATTATATTCTTCCCTACTTCCTCTTACTTCACCCTAACATTCCATAAATGACTGCCTATAACAAATATAGTAAGCAAAGGACCATAAACCTCCCTTCATTCTTGTTGCAGAAAATGGATATTGGCACTATTAACAATCAGTTCCCTTTGGCGCTGTTTATAAACGTCTCTTACTTCTGGCTCTTTCTGGTTCTTTTGACCTTCAAAGACGCTTCCAATCCATTTACAAAGAGATGAAGACAAGGAGTGAGAAAGAGATGACATGGAAAGGAAGAAAAGTTGACAGAATTTCCCGCATTCCCGCCAATTATGTGAATTTCCCGTTTTGCGGGAAATTTCCTGCCATCTGACAACACTGTCACAACTGAGAGGGAAACGAATGGCGGCCTATTGCCACGCGAACTCCACCGGCCGCTTCGGGAACCATCATTACCCACCGAAACTTTCAACCTTCCTCTTTCCATTGGTATAAAGATTGTTCATTTTGGATTTGTACTTTAATTACTACGATTTTTTTAAAAATGGGTCCATCATTTATAATAACCCTGTATTATTCAAATATTTTTTTTCTAGCTGAACTTGTGAGAAACTGAAAAGAGGGAGAACTTTTCCAGCAAGAACTGTCTTCACTCGAACTAATTTAACGTTACAAAAATTGGCAAATTTGTTAAAATTCAAATAATTATAATTCTTATTATCAATGGTATGCATATTTAAAATATGATTCATGTATTTTCAAGTGTTAGATGTAAGTTTCATTAATCAACTTTATTTATATTCTGCCTTGTACAGAACAACTCTCTGATTAACTCTTTTTTTTCAGTCAGACAAGGTTCAAACTTCAAGTTCCGTTCTTAATATTTCGGCTTCTCATCATGTCTCTTCCATTGCCGTTCAGGGGCGTCATTTAGGGGGAAGGAGGGGGAAATTGTCCCTCCAAGAGTTTGAGGAAAACATATACTTTAATAGATTGTCTACTAATATACTGGTATAAAACGTGAAAGTCATATGTCGGTGGTGTTCTTGCCCCCCTCAAGCGAAATCTGAAATTCCCCTGCTGTCGTTCCTTTATTCTATTCTCTATATTTTTCAGGTCCTGTAAGTTTTTCTTGTTCTTCTTCTCCTTCCCTTCTAGGTGGGCGTTGAACTGCGACTCCCGTGTTTTGACCCGAATATTCGTACTCTATTGCATTGTATTTTGGATTTGGTAGCAGTAAGGAAAGCGTTTAATACAACTAAACTTGATATTACATAAGAATAATTTCTGTTTATATGTTATTCAAAGATCATAAACACTAACATCGTCTTTCATTGTCAGATTGGTGCGTGAAGTGGGAGATATTAGTGACAGCATTAACTATCTTCACCGAAAATTACAGGAAGCTGAATCTCAACATCAGCAACTGCTGAAGACAAGAGTTAATTTGGAAACCGAACTTAACATCAAGGCGAACTCCTTGTATATTGATAGAGAAAAATGTCTTGGTATGCGTCGCAGTTTCCCTATAACGGCTACTGTTAAATATTAGTAGTCAACATGATTTCATGTATTCTTTTTGTTTTACTTATTATACTTTTATATATTTTATTACTTGATGTGTTCTTATAATTTATAAAATGTACACAAAAATATTTACTATAATAAAGGTTGTTTGACTTTTTGAAAATAATAGAGCTGATGTACTAGTATTCTCAAAGGCGAAGTGAAAGCTTAATAGTAGTAAACTCATATATTTATATCAGGCTCATATATGTAACAAACATAAACTAACTAAATTGACATTTAAAAATATAAATATTAATAAAAGGAAAGCTCATCACTGCCATAACTACATCCCATTTTGAGCCTATCTTGTGCCAATCTAATATAATCAAGATAATTATTATTAACCTAAGATTCAGATTTATGACAAGGGATAGTGTTAGGTTATGGCGGGTTCTAGTAACTTATTGTGCTTTATAAGATTACAACTTTTATATTTATACAGCTATCAATAGATATATATGAATGTGAACAAAAATAGTTACCATCATATCTAGTCAGATAGTGCTTTTTATATTTCTTGATAATAGAGAAGGAAACAATTGCAATAACATGTAATTTAATTTTGATTTATTACGTATAGGGCCTATCCTATATGTTTGCTAACGGTGTAAATAGTTACAAAATATATTGTAGATATTAGTAGTTAAGTATGTACCAAACGTAATAGTTAAACGCTTTAGCTTGCATCATGAAATTGATAAATTCAGTATGAAGATACAGTGAATCCTCGGATCATGAGCTTTATCCGTTCTATAACACTGTTCGTGGATGGGAATTGTTTTTCTCATTGAAATTAATGTAAATATAAGCCGTTATAGTCACAGACACATGACACTGTATGAAGTGATTACACTTTCCTTATGTTTCTGTGACAAAGAATACATAATGAAAATAACATGATTTCTTTCATTGACAAATGAGTGACAAATAAACTAACAAAACAGTACGAGGGCTAAAAGCACAAATAGTGCAAAAAGAAATAAAAAGTAGTTTCTTGAACACTGCACTCGTAACAGATAATATTGACGACAAACACGCAAAAGCACTACTGGGCGTGCATGGGCTTATGAATGTAGACGCGTGTGTGTCTTTGTATTCCAAAATAATCTTCGTAGGCAGAGGATAAAATTGTTCACAAAACTTATTTTGTTCGTAATCCTAATGTTTTTCAGAATCTAGATGTTTGTGAACTGAGGTTCACTGTACTTACATTGTATATTAGAAAAGTAATTCTTAACATAAGAAGTATGTTGCTCCATTTAAGTGGAAAATTACTTCGCTCTCTACTGTCAGGTTAATATTTCTTCCTTTAAAATATATAAAATAGTTTTAATAAACATGTGTGTACAATATACAATACCATTTTGAATATTAGGACTGCTTTAGATGCTAGATGCAAGTGTTATAACTTTAGAAACCATTACTCTTTAATGTTGAGACTCTTATGCGAATTAGATATTCGATAATAAAATGATATAATTATATGGTAAAATGTACAATTTGGTTTTAAGATCCTGACTACCCATCTTTTGTTGAAGGCCATATTTTCTTAAGCATAAGTAGGAAATTTTAATACCTACTTTGACTTGGAATAAATATTTTAAAGGGCTAAAGAAGTTGACAAACGTTAGATTTAGTTCCATCTATGAATAAAAATAGAGAGATGGGTGCCCGGAATTGTTTCAACAACATTGTACACTTTATACTGATACTTTAATATTATTCTATTTACAGGGTGTCCGAGAAATACCGGTACTCGTACTTTAAGTTTTAGTATCACAGAAAGCAGCAGTGTAATTTTAGTTAATTTATTTAGTACATACTATAGTTGAGTACTTTCATTTACGAAGCATGTATTCAGAGATTTTTGTATGTGTTTCATCGTGCTGTAGGCATAAATGATGCCGTCTACATGTTCTCCTTGACTTGTTGCGGAGCATGTGCAGGAGCGGCCTTAGGATTTTAATTGTGGGTAGGCCCGCTCCCTCATTTATGGATACATATATACACATTTGATTGATTAATGACAGTAAGAAATTACTTTTACAGTAATGGTTGATGTTATCTGAGAAATAATTATCTACCATTAATATAAATAGTGGAAAATATATTTACTTCTTATGTTTCAGCGTTAAATATTTTAAATTTTTGGGGGGTAGGCCCGTGCCTATCCGGCCTACCCACTAATGTCGTCACTGTGCATGTAAGAAGTTATCATTCGAGAGGCTTCCTCCACACTCTCGCGCAATTCTTCGTCTGTCCTATACTGACGATAAGATACATGTGACTTGATTATTTCCTATAATGAGTTCCTTGATATTTTAATGTCCAGGATTCGTAGGAATCATTTTAATGGAGAAGGAGATTGAGAACCACGCCCAATCCAGTTGCCTGGAATTATATATATGGTCCCAACAAATAATATGATGTCATCCTGGCCCATATCATAAGATGAGGGTTTCGTTCTAACTCTTGAACATAACGAGGATTTTCTTTAGACTAGAAGACCACATTACTCCTGTGTGAACTGCATTATATTACACATATTCGTCAGAAAATAATACTCGTGTGGGAGACACAGCATTTAGAAGTGTTGTCAACAAAGCAGGGCAGGCTAAAATACGCTGTTCTATGTCGATGTCAGAGAATTCATATACAAATATCGGTCTAAATGCTTACGTATGCAAATATTTTTTCAGTGTTCATGTATTGTCAGATTCGGTATATTCAATTCAGCCGGTGTTTGGTGAAGCGCTTTAGTTGAAGAAATTACAATTAACTGAGCGATGGCCGCACATATTCCCCATTCGTCTTTTTGCGTTCAAAGGTCTTCCATGGCTACATGATTACAGTACACGACTTCGGCTCGAAAAACTCGAGTTCAATTCTCAGTGAGAGTTCAGAGGTTTACCGAATTCCACATTAAGCTGTAAGTTCACGTTTCATATGAGTATAGCCTAGTTGATGAAAGGGCCCGTTAAACCCCAATACAACGAACCATCCTTACGTCCACTACTGCCTGTCTTTGAAATCCTGAAGCAAAGCACGTTTCTCGCAGTCAAGCATGATTGCTTCACGTGGTGGATCCTTGCCAAAACGATCTCTAGGTGAATTCGTTATCTGTTTTACAGTTTGCCCTATGTATGGTTACTCGTTTCGCCCACACACATGCTACTAACTGCTTATCTGTGTAGCAGCAGCTGCTTTCATCAGCCATGGCTTCAAAACTGAAATGCTCCACGTGATCTTGAACGCAGGAATATCAGACAATGTTGTTGGTGGCCAAGAAAGCAATGTTACCAGTGGCGCATCCACGGGGCGAGGGGGCAAGCGCCCCCCAAAAGTCTCAGTTGCTTATGTGATACACACCCACTTTTATATTCATTCTTGTAGTTTGATGACAAATTTTGCTATTCGACTAAATAAACTATTCCTATTATTTATATTATCTATGATTTATTAAAATTACATTCCTTTTCTCAACCCTACTTTCATCTTCCTGATGAACCGCCTCTCTTGCCAAATGCCCTTCTTGTCCCCTAGTGAGTGTTATCAATGTCCCAACTAAAATTACACCGATATTGTTCTCTGTGCTATTCTAACTTAGGTGTACGGGGAGTTCCTGTACACCCTGTTCTCGGACATCCTGTATGTAAAAAAAGTTTCTCTTTTCTAGAACTTCATAACAAATTTTCTTATATATGTTTGCACAAATAAGTATGCAACTTTCCTCGCTGATAACTGACATTTCAATTTTTGTATGAAGTAGTCAAACTTAAAAATAGGAAGGTATACTAGTATTTGTATTAGCGAATCAATGTTTATAGCTACATCTGAGTAGTTATCTTCAAAATAAATTGTTAAGCTTGAGAAACTACAGTAGGTGCAACGTTGCACATTTTAATATGAAACTACAGAAGAAACTAAAGGAAAAACTGATCCAATATCTTTCTTGTAATTATTCTGTGATGTTGAAACTAGAAAATAGTTTTCTTGGAGACCACAGTGTAGCAATATTTTATGTTGATATAAAATAATTCTATGTAAATGTCGCTCTTCTACTTTCGTAATGTTGCTAATACATTGGTCCAATTCATAATGATAATCGTAACTACTTCCGTAGAAATGTGTTATACGATTGATGCATTTGTTAATAATTTTATATTGTTTATTGAATATTGTTTATGTAGAAAAGCATAATAAAGTTTGTAACTCAAAACAAACAAAGATTTTTCAATAATTTTTCCCTTCATAATAAGGTGTCTTAGATTAGTGTGGCAACATATTGCGAATTACCCTCTTTTTAAATATAAACTTGGTGTTTTATACAGTATAGCAAATACACCCACATCTTATATTGAGAAGTCCAGAACATATGATAGATTAAAATAATAATAAAATGTACAGGTGACCTTATTCAACTTTCTCATTCTCACCTTAAATTGAACCTATGCTGTAGTTACTACGGAAAAGTTTGTAACGTGCCTTAGTATAGCTCTGTCGTGGGCCACTGGTCTTTAATGACCAGGACAAGTATCTAAACTGGGAGATAAGCCTTACAATGATAATTGTTAAATGAGAGAAAACAATTGAAGTTCATCCTGTACCAAAAACTAGATTATTTCTTTCTAATAATTCTTGTTCTATCGTATCAACCCGTATTTCTGACTAGCAAAAGACAAACCTATATTTCAATAATCAAATAGGTAATATAAGGCTATATAAATAAAAGCTGATGTATCTAACAAAAATGCGCTAGAGAAATACCTATAAACTGGAAATTGGTTTGAACAAGGATAGTAATTTACAATAATCTGTGGATTGATTATATATATATACCCAAAACCCGTTCTTGCAGTAAGTCTAATTGAGAAGTTTAACCCATCTGCAAAATATACCCAAATACAATGCACTAATGTTATATTACTTCTAATAAATTTTTATTTGAGAACTTTCTGATAGGGCTTTACCAAATAATTTAAATTTATAGATATATTTACTCCTCAAAAGATTTAAACATAAAATCAGAGAAAATAACGTAGAAATACAAAAACTCACGTACTGCCAAAAAATGGTATATAACTATATTCACCTCCAATTTAATTATTTTATGTGGTACCACAATATTGAAGTGCACAATATCATAAACAAAATTAACACCTTTATGTAATTATATAACAATACTTTTGAAATTATATTTATCTCCATCGAAGCTTACCTGGTGGCAAAGAGTACCGTATATATTTTTTCTCGGAAGATCAGCCAGGTGAAATCAGAATAACTTTCCAAACTCTCGGCCACTAACGTCACCATCTTCATGCAGATGGAAGTAGCGTTAGAGGCTGAAAACTTGGAAGTTTATTACGAATTCACCTGGCCAATCCCCCGAGAACAAATATATAGTTACTGAAATTAGTTTTCTACTCAAAGAAATATGTCTTCATACTGAAATTACTGAACGGATATATGTTTCTTCTAAAATCATAATCATGTCCGTTATTGTAATTTGGTAATAATAGAACACATGTAAATGTAGTAGGTAGTTGTTCCACTTTTCTAATTGTGGTTAAATATGTAAGTAGGCTAATGATGCAGACGTATTTCAAATAACGATAATGGCGAATTGTTTGCAACATTATTATTATTATTATTATTATTATTATTATTATTATTATTATTCAATCATATTATTATTAGTAGTAATAGTAGTAGCAGAATAATAATAATAATAATAATAATAAGAGTAGAAGAACAAGAAGAACAAGAAGAACAAGAAAAGTAGTAATAATATTTTCACTCATCATTTGTAAATGATTTCGTACCCTGCAAAGAACTCCCATTGAATGGAATGAACTCATTATCAGAGGAAAAGAACTGAAGATAGAAATGAAATCGGTGTGGAAGAACGTAGATAAATAGTCAAAATATATTATGTGAAACCGAGGCTGTATTAATGGAAACTATACAATAATGTGAGAATACATTATAATATCTAGGCATATATATATATATATATATATATATATATATATATATATATATATATATATATATATATATATATAGGGTGCGGCACGTAAAACCGGCCCGTCGTAATATTCTGGTATATTGTGTTTTTGGAAACACTTAAATAATCTACCTTCCTACCAAGAGATGGCGTGTCTAGGTTGGGTCGACTTACGTGACCTGCAGCAGTCACGTGCAGCCGCAGCCAGTGAAACTTGTCGAAACCAGTTGAAAAAAGGCCTCGTTGTGTTAAGCCGAGTGAGTGTCAGTGTGTGATAATGCCGTATTCGATACCCGAGCGTGTTGCCATTGTTGAAGGGTTCATTCTCACTGGATCTTTTGTGAAAACAAAGAATTTGTTTCGGGAGAAATTTCCAGAACGTTCTGTGCCAGCAAAAAGCACCATTCAGGAATTGATTGAAAAATGGCGGCGTACAGGATTGGTTCAAAATGCTCCCAGGAACAGACGACCATCTGTCTGCACACCTGAATTAAACAGTGACGTGTATATGGGAATACTGGAGGAGTTTTATACACACTTGACCGAAGAGGAGCGTCAGTTATGTTACTTTCAGCAGGACGGCGCAACATGCCACACATCAGCTGCATCATTGTCCCTTGTGCATGAGATGTTTACACCAGAGAGGACAATCAGCAAAGGCTTGTAGCCTCCTCGGTCACCAGACTTGTCCACGTGTGACTTTTACTTATGGGGACTGTTAAAGGGAAGAGTATACGAAACAAATCCACACAAAATTGAAGAACTCAAGTCCAGGATCCAGGATGTCACCAATAGCATTACAACACAAGAACTGACAAGGGTATATATGAATCTCCTCAATCGTGCTCACATGTGTGTTGAAGTGGGCGGAGGACACTTTCAGCACCTGCTGTGAAGGCTGCTGTGAAGGTGAGTAGTCATATTCAATACATTACATTTTATTTATGTGTTGCAGTTAACCATATTCAATACATTTCATTTTATGTGTTCACTTTACGGGCCGGTTTTACGTGCCGCACCCTGTATATATATATGAGTGTGTGTGTGTGTTAGAGAGATAGCAGATGGATAGGTAGATATAACTCTCTTAGGAAGCAAGTTATATAAGATAGACAAAAGATTTTTTTTTACTGGATACCACAAGTGACAACTACAGACCTATACAGTAGGATGGACCGAAAGAAAACTTTTATATTTCTTTTAAATCGCTATAGCGCGTAAAAGTTGCCTTTGGCACTGATTAGAAAAATTAAGAAAAAAAAATGAAATCGGTTAACATCTTCCATTCGCGCATCGCAGTTAAAGTTTACCAAAAATGACGAAAATCTTGTGATTTTTAAATTTCTTTTGTCTTATAAATAAATAATATTTAATCGATTCCATGATTTATTTTCGTTAATATAAATTGTAGTAAAGTACAAAAGTACTTACAGTGTGTTGTTTTATATTTTCCAACTGCACAACTTTACTGAAAACTTTTTTTTTTACAAAAACAAAACTTTTTCAGAATTAATGTCTGGGTTAATACTGTACATATGAGTTAAGTGATTGGTTTAAAAATCAAGCAGATTGACAGGGAAATATTTCACCGCAGTCCGACAATTTACTGGATTTAATCTCACTTCCCATCCCCTTCTGCAAGATAGCTGTACCAAATTTCACACAATTAAATCCCCACGTTAAGCGGGTTTGCATATCCAAGTTCATAACTATGAAAACATTTACGATCACTCGTACCCCAATCAATTCACATATTAAACCTGTTGTATATAAGTTATTAGAACATAAAATTGAATACAATTTATACGAAAAAGACTTTTATGCATTGCAAGAGTTGTAACGTCCAAATATTCACCCCAAACTTATAGTCGTATCGACCTAAACAAAAAAAAGTTAGGAGCAGAGTAGGGATATACCGATATGTGGTCAAAATCGGCCCCAGGAGTCCGGAAATAGGGGGGTGGGAGACAAAGAACGTTAGTATTTGTAACAGAGAAGCATTATTTAACTCTGACATAATTTTCATCCTTGTGTCATTAATACAAAAGAAGATATTGAGAGTTGAAACTGATAGATAGCTATTGGACAATACTCTAACTGTTGGAAGTCAAAAAAGAGCATTTTGAACATGTCACATATGTTACTTGCTTCTATTTAGAAACAACATTAAAGCAATTGTTAAAAGGACAGAGAATGATAGCTAAGAGGTGGAGGTAGACACTAAGGAGATGTAGAAAAAAATCCTTTGACGGCATGTAAAGAAACGAAAACACTGCGAGATGTTTCAATGTGGGTGTTCCAGGTGGTCGGGGTGAAATGTGAAGTGTTTTGTGAGTAAAGGAACTCCTTTTAATTGGGTTGGGACTTGTACCTTATGGAGAACAAAAAATGCCAAGTTTAAGAAAAAATAGCACTGATTATTGTGAAGGACAGTGATTTTTAGAAACACCTTGGAAATGTTACATGTCAGTTTGTGAAAGTTATTGCAATGGAAAGCTTTTGAGTGGTTATTTTTTTTAGCTATTTAGCGTTACTTTAAAAATATTTGTGACAATTTGAAAGGGGGAAAAATTAGGTTTTGAGTATGATATACGCCTATGTAATGCTACATTATACGACTATGGCTACCACTGCAAAGCATATGGAGATTATACAAATTTTAAAACATTGTTACTTACCTAAGAGAGGTTGTCCTCTTGCATGTTTGAAGCACGTACGGGAACTGTATACGAAGAAATAAAGTATGGCGGGAAAAAATAAATGATTAGCCAACACGGGAAGGGACGAAATATTATTGTCCGTAAACGTATGAGGCATTGCCCTTTCTAGAAATAACACTAGGCCCATAACTTTGGAAGTTAAACGCACAAAATCCAGTATAGTACTGATAATGATCTCTATATAGATGGCGTTAATGGAAAAAAGTAAAATTTTTCCGTATAATAACTTTAAATGGTCGTAACTCCCAAATTATTCATGTTAGGAGAAAATGGACTACAGAAATGGATTTGCCAGGTCAAAAACTATATAGAAAGACACCTTACAAAACTAAATTAAACAATTTTTTCGGGGGTAACAGTGGCGACTCGAAATATAACATTTGCGGCACTACATTTTTGGCTTTTTACGACAAACTATTGGTCCTAGAAACAAAAGAAAGATATTTTGTTGAAGCTTACGACCTAAGGAATATTACTATATAAGATAGAACATTGTAACTTTAAAATAAAAAGTTGATGGTCATAACTCCTAAACTATTCATCGTAGAACAAAATGGACTACAGAAATCGATTTGCCAGGTCAAAAGCTATATAGAAAGACACCTCACATGACAAACTTGAACAATTTTTTGGGGTGTGACAATGGCGGCTCCAAAAGTAAGTTTTGTGATATGACATTTTTTGCTTTTTTACGGCAAACTATTGGTCGTAGAAACAAAAGAAAGATATTTTCGTGAAGCTTACGACCTAAGGAACACTACTATTCAAGTTAGAACATTGTAAGTTTAAAATAAAATTTGATGATTTTAAATGGTCATAATTTCTAAACTATTTATGTTAGGACAAAATGGACTACAGAAATCGATTTATCAGGTTAAAAACTATATAAAAAGACACCTTACACGATAAAATTGGACAATTTTTTCGGGGGTAACATGTTCACCGCCAGAAATATATTTGGGGTAGGTCACAATGTATTTTTTGCTTTTTGCGCAAAACTATTGGTGGTAGAAAGTAAAAAAAGATATTTTCTTGAAGCTTAGGACCTAGCGAACACTAATATACAGGTTAAAAGATTGTAACTTTAAAATAAAAATTTAATTAATTTGCATAAACAATATAGCGTCGATTTTTTTTGAAACTTTGGAAATATCTTTATTAGAGGATATATTTTTATATCAATAGGTAAAATGAGTGACATTACTAAAATAAACACCATTCTCGCGCCTTTTTAGTGGTACCGGTGCGCGCCGCGTGGTTTTTTTACGCGGGACGCGTAAAATATTGCTTCCGGAAACTGCGCGGTGTATTGCCGGTTATAAAAACAAACAACACTCGGTAACTTGCTATGGTACATGTACACACACCCACAGTTTTATACACACTAATGTTAATGTTGTGTGCACAGATGGCGTTGTTTAAAGAAACAAACATGGGAAAACGAATGAACAAGGGTAAATTGTTATAAAGTATTAATAGAACTATACAATACAATGTAGGAAAAATTTTAAACAAGAGAATAATAAAAAGAGAAACCTCACAGGTGTATGCTTAAAAAAGAATAATAATTTAGGTGCCGAACAATGGTAGACTGTTATAAAAAATAATAGAAGTATACAATACGTTGTAGGAAGAATTTTTAAATAAAAGAAGAGAATAATAAAAGAGAAACCTTGCAGCTGTATGCTTTAAAGAATAATAATAAAAGAGAAACATTGGAAACTTGTTGAACAATGGTAGATTGTTATAAAGTATAATAGAAGTATACAATACATTGTATTTGTATGAAAAGAACAATAAAAGAGAAACCTTGCAGCTGTATGCTTTAAAAATAATAAGAGAGAAACCTTGGAAACTTGTTGAAGAATAATACATTGTTATAAAGAAAAAGAAAAGAATAATAGCTTATGTTGATGTCATGGGAAGTTGCATTGTACAATAGATGAAATGTTTATGAAAAGACTTTTAACTGGGTGGCGGATGCCGGAAACGCGGACGTGGCGCGGGAAGGGGCAGGTGGCAAATGGCCGGGCGCGAACGGTAAAAGAAATGTGGGCGCGGATGGTAATAAACTTGAAAATGAAGTAAAAGAGAGGATTATTTAGAATTTTAAAAGAAGACAATAGTATTTACCTTGAACGTATATATGAAAAGAATTTTGGGATTTTTTTTTGTTAGTGTAAAGAAAATTTTTTATGTTTTTGTATTGTGTTAATGACATGTTTAAATATTGTTTTGAAAAGGAATAGGTGACTTGTATGAACTTGATGCTATTGGTGGACGCCATCTTGTATGTTTGAACTGCTTAAATACGGGAGTTTTGGAAAATGTTGTATGTATTTTAGCTATGGCTGCTATGCAGAAAGAAGATTTTGTGTACGAAGATGAAGAGACTTTGCTTTCTCCACCATGTGCATTTGCAAATTAAATTGGAAATATTTTAAATGGGAATGTTCGATCTTAAATTAGATTTGATACATTTGAAAGTTAAGACTGGCGTATAATATTAACAAATCCGTGTGGAATTTTCTTAATAATGTATCAATACTAGTAAGCATATTTAAAACTTTAAGCGTAATTTAAGCGTAAATTAAGTTTCCGTATTACTAATTTGTATATACATATGTACTTGTTAAATTTCTTTCCAGTATTTCTATTACTCAATTATATATGTATGTATGTAAGTTTTTTGTTTGATCGCTTCATTAGAAGCTCGTTATTATTAATTTTGTGAATGTTTCAAGTTGATATTTTCTATTATAACTTTTTAAGATAAGTATTTTGTTTAATTGCCTTAATAGAAGCTCGTTATTAATTCTGTAAGTGTTTCCATTTGATGTTTTCTATTTTACACTTTTTATATTGCTTTTCAGTATACAATATTATGTGTATTACTAACTGTATATGTCTATGTCTACATGTTTTATCTTTTATGTTTTCAATATACTTTTCTCAGTATTTTTATTACTATGTAATATGCGATTTCAACTTTTTAACTTATTGCATTTGTAGTACATGTTTACTAAGAAATCTTTTTTTCACTACTGTTATACTTTTAGGGAAATATCAAAATAAACTGTTAACGAAAATATCAATAACATAAACGGAAAACGTTCGTAATACTTTCTCGTAAACTTTTTGTAAACATTGTTTCTTACTTTTTCATTATTAGTTTATATGTATTTAAATTATTTTTACGAATCGGTTCTTTTTTCATTCATTCTTTCGCTTCATTAAAAAGTAATTGTAAAAAACATGTCCTAACAATATCTGCGTATACTAAAGAAAAAACTCAATGTTAAAATTTCTTGTTATCATATTAAAGTATAAATATAAACTACAATTTAATTTTAAATTATCAAAATAAACAAAACATTAATTCTTTTCTTCTTTCCTTTCAAAAGTTTTTTCTATGTATGTACTTCAAACTTGATTGTTTTATTCTTATATATTTTTTCTTCTTTACAAATGATATTTCATTTTTATATTTCACCTAATGTAATAAAATTATATTAAAATAATTATGTAATTCGATTTTATGTACAATTACAAAATGAAAACGTATGTAGAACATTACAAAATAAATTCCAATGTGTGCAAATTACAACTAAATACGTCTGCACATAACACTACAAACTATTTTTGTTTACAGAAATTACAAACTATGTATTTTTAAAAACAAATAAAAATAAAAATACTTTTATAAAAATAATATTTTTTATTTTTCACGTAATTTAAAACTGATTACATATAAATAAAATTGTTGCAAAGTATATAATATAAATAAATACGTAATGTTATATTCTATTTTAATTTTAAATTCATGTACATGTAAACAATTTCATCATACTAAAATTTTTCTGTTTCAAATTATAATAAGTATTTTACAATATAAAATTTATTGTATTTACATTGTATCACTTTTACTTCGTTTACTTATTTCATTAACACATAAAACAAATTAAAATTATAAATAAAATCTCTTTCTAAGAAAAGCCTTGTGATTAAATCAACATAATTTTTGTTTAATAAAATATTATATAATACATAAATAAAAGTCCAGTCATCTATTTCAATATCGTGATATGATGAAAAGATTTCATACAGTTCATCAAAAGTATCCCCTCGTACCATAATACGCCATGCATTAAAGCATATCGTTTCATAATCCGCAGTAATACAATCATGGTGGTCTATAATACGGAAGTTTTCAAAACAACCTTCACATACAAGTTTATAGTCTGGTTTCCATCTCGAAATACATTCCGACACGCACTGTTCAGTCACAAAAAAGAACTACAATTATACACACACGGTCTGTTTCCTGTAGGCATTTTTGTCTTTTTTAAAAAACAGTTCCACTAAATCAGCAATATAACAATCTAAAAATGTGATTCATATGATGAATTAAATCTATTTAAAAGCGTTTTGTTTTGTTTGTAATTATCGTCCAAACAATGTTTCTTCAAGTACAATTCAAACACTATGTCACGAGTTTTCTTCTTAATTACAAATTCCCACACAGCACGTTTTAATCGATTATTGTATGATAATAAACATAAATGAAGGCGCTCATCTGGTATTCTTAATGAACAAGCAAAACAAAGTAGTGGTTCATTCAGTTTATAATTTTCAAAAAGTTCTTTTATGCACAAGTCAGTTTAAATCGATTGCACTCACAGTTCACAATATCTAATTCATGAATTTCAATAGTGTATTAGGATACACTTTTTCAAATTGTATTTCATCATCATTTCGATAAAATCTTCTAAACGAATTACAATGTTCTTCATTAGGATATAATAATTTCACTTCAAAAATATTATTATCTACAAAAATAACTTTCTTCCCATTAACAAGTTTAAGTTCTTTCTCTCGTGGCGAAATATACTCGGAATGATATACCCGTCTACTACACATCTTCACAAATACTACACTATTTAAGTAATGTTCCTGTGTATACATAAATAAATTTGCGCATGCGTATAAACTTTTAACGAATGCGCACGCGTGTTACAAAGTTGGTATTTACTTTCCATTGCTGAACATAGCTTCCATTGGTTACCAGAGCTTCCAATTGCAACATGTGTTTTACTTTTCATTATGCAGGTATGTATGTATATGTATATTTTTTAAAAAGTATACTAACATCAAACCAAAGTAAAATTGTATTCTATATTCAGAACACAATAAATATTAATATGTTTTTTCTAAGTTCGCACATTTTATTATTTTCAAATCATTTTTATTAGTCCATACGAAGTGTTTGAGTAATTTATTGCGCAAGGTTAAATAAATAAATAAATAGTTTTCGTAAAACAATTGTTTTAATAATACGTAACGTTAAAAATAAAAAGTTTACTTAGTAAAACAAATTCTCCAAACATTTTCCACATAACGTGTTACTTGAAATAACACGAAAAATTATTCGTAGAGTCACACTTTTTTAACTATGAGTTTTTTTCAAAAGAAACGATAGAATACGAAGGTAAAGTTTTCTTTGCAATTTTTAACACGGTCATACAAAGAGTTCGACTAATTTAGTACGAGAATATAAATAATTAATATTTTCAAAACATTTCTTTTTTAATAGTTCATACATAAATTACTTAAGTATTAAACTTTTATTTTACTCTAAAGCAATATATATATATATATATATATATATATATATATATATATATGCATATATATTTTAAATTGTAATACTTTGTTGGGTATTTTATTATTATTTGTATTTATCTTTAAATATTTTCTTAAAATGTAAAATAATATTACGAAAAATTAAAATAATGCAAACGTGTGAAACAATACTTATCGCCAAATAATATAAGTAAATGCAGAAGAAAATAAATATCAAACATATGTTACTTTCAATCATTTTCAAATTTTTTTTTGAATTATTTATTTCATTAACCCTTTTTAAAAAAGGAAACAAGAAAAAATATTATAATGCAAAAGTTTATTTCTTTATATTATTCTCACATTACAATACAATAAAATTACAATAACAAACTTAATGGTATTATCAATAATTACACAATAATAATTATTATTATTATTATTTCTTGTTTGCATACAACACATTCAATGTTATACATTTTTTATTTTCCAAATTAAAAAAATATTAGTTAATGCAAAAATATTTTTTAATCAAATTGTTTTTTCTGCACCTTTACAATACAATGTTACATGTTATTTACAACCTTGATATATAAGGTAAGGTATGGGTGAAACAGAACAACCGCATTTATCATTCCAAGTTAATCCATGTAAGTTTAATGATAACCATTCAATTTGTTTTTAACAACCTAACGGAAGTACATTGTATTCTACTGGTGATTTTATTAAACAATGCAAATTTACTGTATCATCACACGCAGTTAAACAAAATTCACGTATAATAAATTCATGATTTGAAATCTTAAAAGCGTGTATGTCAATAATGTATGCATTAACACATGGTGAATTCTTATGTTTACGTTCTAAGAAAAACGGTATAATATGTCCAACAAATTCAGTGTTCTTTAAAAAATCAGGCGCTTTGCGTATAAAGTATATACTTGAAACTTCACTATGATGTTCTTCAAACACTTCAAATAAATCAATAAGAGTTATGTCGTTGGATAAATGTTCTAAAGCAAATGTTCCAGCATCATGAAGAAATAAACATTCATGTTCAAGATGCAGCAAACAATGTTCACAAAAATATTATTATAGCGTAAGTATGCACTTATAGTTTTTAAAACACAAACTTCACTAATATGTTCTTCACTACATGATACACAAATCATGTTTTTCGGAATAAATAATATGCATACATACATAGTCAAAAGTTTAAAATATAAATCGTTGTTTCACTTTTTGTATGTCTTTACACTATTTACACAAACCCAAACACAAAGTTCACTTTACATCTGCAGATCAGTTCACACATGTTTTCTATCTTTCATTCTAAAAATATCAATCACTTCAGTTAAAAATGTCTTGTCCCTTTCTTCAATCAAATCATAATACAATACGTAAAACATCTCCTGTCTACATATGCCAATTATATGCGATTTGGCATATGTATAAAACAATTCGTCAATTTCTATTTCTATTAAAGTTGATATGGCTCCACCAATTCTTCTTCAGTCATAAATAACAATTGGTCGGCCATTTGGTTCTCCACACTTTCAAAACAACCACTACAAATTAAAATTTTATTTGTCTCCCAGTTTTTAATAGCATTTAAAATGCACTTTCTGTCCACTTGAAAATTTCCACACGTACAATGTAATCTACAAAATCGTACCGTTCTTAATAATAATGATGGTGATCCTGGCAAAAATTCATCTTCTTCAATATCAGTATCATCATCCGAAGATGATGATGATAAATAAATAGTTTTCACACTATCTGGAGAATCTGCTCGTGCGTTTACCGATAAATCGCTATTCTCTGTCTTCGGCTTCTTCTCCACACACGGTGGAGAAAGCAAAGTCTCTTCATCGGCGTACACAAAATCTTTCTGCATAGCAGCCATAGCTAAAATACATACAACATTTTCCAAAACTCCCGTATTTAAGCAGTTCAAACATACAAGATGGCGTCCACCAATAGCATCAAGTTCATACAAGTCACCTATTCCTTTTCAAAACAATATTTAAACATGTCATTAACACAATACAAAAACATAAAAAATTTTCTTTACACTAACAAAAAATCCCAAAATTCTTTTCATATATACGTTCAAGGTAAATACTATTGTCTTCTTTTAAAATTCTAAATAATCCTTTCTTTTACTTCATTTTCAAGTTTATTACCATCCGCGCCCACATTTCTTTTACCGTTCGCGCCCGGCCATTTGCGCCCTGCCCCTTCCCGCGCCACGTCCGCGTTTCCGGCATCCGCCACCCAGTTAAAAGTCTTTTCATAAACATTTCATCTATTGTACAATGCAACTTCCCATGACATCAACATAAGCTATTATTCTTTTCTTTTTCTTTATAACAATGTATTATTCTTCAACAAGTTTCCAAGGTTTCTCTCTTATTATTTTTAAAGCATACAGCTGCAAGGTTTCTCTTTTATTATTCTTTTCATACAAATACAATGTATTGTATACTTCTATTACACTATATAACAATCTACCATTGTTCAACAAGTTTCCAATGTTTCTCTTTTATTATTATTCTTTAAAGCATACAGCTGCAAGGTTTCTCTTTTATTATTCTCTTCTTTTATTTAAAAATTCTTCCTACAACGTATTGTATACTTCTATTATTTTTTATAACAGTCTACCATTTATAACAGGCACCTAAATTATTATTCTTTTTTTTAAGCATACACCTGTGAGGTTTCTCTTTTTATTATTCTCTTCTTTAAAATTTTTCCTACATTGTATTGTATAGTTCTATTAATTCTTTATAACAATTTACCCTTCTTCATTCATTTTCCCATGTTTGTTTCTTTAAACAACGCCATCTGTGCACACATTAACATTAGTGTGTATAAAACTGTGGGTGTGTGTACATGTACCATAGCAAGTTACCGAGTGTTGTTTGTTTTTATAACCGGCAATACACCGCGCAGTTTCCGGGAAGCAATATTTTACGCGTCCCGCGTAACAAAATCCACGCGGCGCGCACCGGTACCAGTAAAAAGGCGCGAGAATGGTGTTTATTTTAGTAATGTCATTCATTTTACCTATTGATATAAAAATATATCCTCTAATAAAGATATTTCCAAAGTTTCAAAAAATCGACGCCATATTGTTTATGCAAATTAATTAAATTTTTATTTTAAAGTTACATTGTTCTAACCTGTATATTAGTGTTCGTTAGGTCCTAAGCTTCACGAAAATACCTTTCTTTTGTTTCTACGATCAATAGTTTGCCGTAAAAAAGCAAAAAATGTCATGTCACAAAACTTACTTTTGGAGCCGCCATTATCACACCCCAAAAAATTGTTCAAGTTTGTCATGTGAGGTGTGTTTTTATATAGCTTTGAGAGTCTAATTTACTCAATAACCCGACCACATAATCATATTCTGCATACGCCACTGTTCTCAACAATCAAATTATTCATTTTGTTAATAATAATTCAACTCAATCATTTGCTAATCGTTTAAAATGTCTTCTACAAGGTAAACAAGCATCTTATAAGTAAAGGTACCAATATTTTCATTAGAATACGCTAGTTAAAATATATCTATAAGTAAATGGCTTATACCACAGTGATATCATTTGTGCTTAAAATAGAACTAGGACATGTCTAACAAGCATCTACATAGGTAGAAATCACAATATATATATATATATATATATATATATATATATATATATATATATATATATATCCTAAAATGGCATTCAAGGTAATCTAAAACACTTATATACATAAGGGGTCACAATATATAAGCCTACAATATAATCCAATATTAATACAATACAATCACTTCAGGCGTTTGCATTCAGGTAACATATCACCAAAACAAGATATGCAACCCTACATTACGTTAAAATAAGGCTACATGCATAAAAAGTCACAATATATAACTCTACAATACAATCTAATATTAATACAATACAAACCAAAAGGTACAAGCTATCCATACTACCATAGCGCCTAAAGCTATGCAACCCAACAACCCATGCTTAAAACACTTACATGGAAACGAAAGATAATATGTCTAAAATATGATACATATATTCCTGTCCAGATATCGGAACCAATATACATACATACATACTTCCATTCACAAATTATTCATATATTCATATATACATGTAATTTGTCAATCCTCTAAGCTTTGTACACCATTAGAACCCTACAGTATCAAAAAGATGATATTCTATTCTAAAATCCCAGATCAGCTAGTAAAAATACCATATCAATACACAAAATACGTTTCTTAGAGTTGCGGCCGTTTCCTCCGACAATTTCTGATACATTTATGTACAATATGTACTACTCTATGAACTACTCTTTGTAGTGAACTAGTGAATATTATCAAATAAATTATCATTTAGTTTACGTAAATACTACATCGCTTGATTTGAAACTTCGTACTTTAAAATAATAATAATAATAATAATAATAATAATAATAATAATAATAATAATAATAATAATCTCAGAAATTTATATTTATTTCCAGCAATAGTTTTGCATACTCCCCTAGTGCAGTATTATGTTTTTAAACGGTCATTATAAAATTGTCAAGCTTATTTTAAGTCATTATAAGTGGTGCTTTATTTATTTATTTCACAATTCATTTCTGCCAGTAGCTTTCGCCCCCTTACTCCCTCTTCATGCTTACTCAGGAGGAAGCTTCGCGTCCCCAGGTTGGGAACCACTGCTTTCCATTAAGAAATTCTGACAGCCTGTTATAAATTTGCATTCTGACTAGTATCAGTAAACTGCACTCTTCTGTTTCTACTGCGCATGCACCTGTGAATTTCCATGGAAGATCATGAATAATTCTGATAATTTATATAATATTTATGGACGAATATGTAATACAACATATATCATTCCTCAAAGTAACGAATACGGTAAACATTAAAAATCAATAGACATATACAGCAGGCTGAAATAGGTATCTCTTCAGACACTACAGAATTCATTTCACTCGCTCTTCCCGCTGGTGTAGTGGGTAGCACGTGTGCCTTGAGTGTATGGTATACCGGGTTCTATTTCCGGTGGGAGAAGTTAGGAATTTTAACTGTCCTACCTAGGTAGATGTTTTTGTGTTCGTGTTCTTGTCGTTCAGGGTTAATGGAAATGATTGTAAAACGTGTATAACCGAGCAGAAAATAGAGACAAGTTACTCAGATACGTTCGGTGAATCAGTTAACTTAAAGAAAAGGAAAAAGTGTTTGAGTCACTTGTCTGTAAATGGTAAAGAACTCTTACTTCCAATCCCACAAAACTAACATTTTTCTTTTACCTGTTCTCAAAGTTTCTCTTTGTATTTCTATCGGATTCGATTAAATAGAACTTCGAATAAAGACTACGTTGAATTTTATAGACTAAGCCTGAAATTCTGATGAAGATATGGCTATGATATTATTATTATTATTTAAAGTACGAAGTTTCAAATCAAGCGATGTAGTATTTACGTAAACTAAATAATAATTTATTTGATAATATTCACTAGTTTACTACAAATTTGCGAGGTTTTGCTTTGGGAAATGAAGCGTATACAGCATTGAATAGTAAAAGTATTACAATAAGAATATATTATTAAAAATATTGATTAAGTAATTGAAGTTAAACATGCTTTCCAGTAAGAATTATATATAGAGATGATTTACTTTAAAGTGCGATGCAAACGAATATTCGAGTTTTAATCCGATTAGAAATCGATAACTTACACAAGAATATTTACTTTATTAGTTCTATAAATCTTTATGCTTATCGTATTATAATTCTTTTTAAAATTATGATTTTTCCATTTCAAAACGTAGAACGAGAAATAAATGTAATATTCTATTTGTTAAGGAAACCTTTCAAACAGGATGATTTCAGGGCATGACCTGGGGCAAGATTTGAGACCCTGTCGACATAAATTTCCCCCTTCGTGGCCATAAGTTATCTTAGACCATGCTCAAAGTGGACTAATAATGTTTTATTAGTTTTTTCTCATTCATATATTGATTATCCCCCGGGGAGAATCTTCTGAAGTCGTCAATGCTTATAAATAGTTTTTCATTACAAATCAAAGGATAATAATGAAATATTGAACGTACTTAATATTTTGTTCTCAGCTATGGATTTTAGATTTGCCATTCATATAATGTTCGCTTCTAATCGAATTTGAGAAAAAAGTAGTTGCCAAAGATTTATTCAAAGAAATGTTCTCAATTTTCTGATGAAAGTGGGAACTCACTTTTAAGAAAAAACAAAACAAAACGAATACTTCCTACAGGGTTTGAACACTCGAACTTTTGATTGATAGGCTAGTGACCCAAACCGATTTTTTTTAAACATCTTCATTTCCCAAGGTCACTTACATACCTGAAAGAAATTGGTCGTGTAGACATAAGACATAGACGGTAAATACAAGTAGAATATTGGCACATACACAGTGCTTTAAGAACAATACAAATCACAGCATCATATTACATTTTTTGAACTTATCAAAGTAGACAACAACGTTTAAAAGAGAGACAGTATTATACAGAAATTTAGAGGTATTACAAATAAGATCTTACAGATATTACACTAGTCATATCATGTTAAAATGAGGCAGTCAGAAAGTTTGCGAAATTCTTGTGGAAAGGTACCATACCAAAAGTTTTCCACCTGGTGCGCTTTAAGAATTCATGATAATCCGTGACACTTATGTTACTGCGACTGGAATCAATATAGTATAAGGTGTGCTCTATTAGCCAAGTAACAGCATTATTGCGGGTTGGAGGGTACCAATGATAATCGGGTAAGGTAATAATATCAGGCGTAAAATGGTGTGGAGATGTCCGACTTACGATAGCAAGGAGAGCACATAGTTTTAACCACACAGACTTGACTATCTGGCAAGAGGTGTATCTGTGGAGAATGGTGTCGGGGTGTCCACAATGGGAACAGGCATTATGTGGTAGGCGATGGATGTCGAACAAACGTTGATTAGTAGCATGAATATCATGCACAACACTGTACCATAAACTACGTACACAAGTAGGAAGAAACTTTCTATGAATATTAAACCATATGCGGTTCCAGTTACAACTATTATGGTTCTGCTGTACTCGTATCGTAGTTGTAGTAATGGTCATTTTTAAAAAATACAGATAAAGACCACGAGAACAGATTTCGCTTATCTCATCATGTTGAAGTAGATAACTCCAGGCTAGGATGAATTTATATACATATAAGGGTGCGTGTTGAAGGAAAGGAACATTGGGTGGATTTGGAGCAGGTAAGGTGGGCGTCCAACATTGTAGCCATTGTTGTGTATGACTATTGTCCAAATGATACAATTTATAGCTACGTAATAAAAATAAGATTTTACACTTGAGTCGGACATTGATTAAAGCAAGGCCACCATTGTCTACTGGTAACACCATTACTACCTGTGGAACTCGGAAGAAGAAGCCGCACCAAATAAACCAGCCAACGATCGATTGCACTTTTTTGGCACAGATGTCAGGAAGTGGCCATACCTGTGCTGTATACCATAATTGAGAACATATATAAATATTTACATACCATACTCTCTGGATTAAATTCAGCTGTCGATGACGATTTTGGAGAACAACTGCCCTGATTTTATTGATTATTGGCGTCCAGACTGTCTCAGAGTCTGAATCAAGATTACTCGTAAAATTAACACCTAAAATTTTTAGTTTCGTTACAATTTCTGAGTGACAGATGGTTAACCCTTTATTGACCGTAGCCCAATTATTAAAGGTTAAACTCTTCGTTTTATTGACATTAATACTTGCTCCACTAGCATTACAATAGCTATGTAAGCACTTGTGAACATAGTTGACCTGAGCAAGAGTGGTACAACTGATTGAGACATCATCAGCGAAAGCAAAACAAACAATATTTTGAAAATCATGTAAATGTGAGACTGGAAAACAGGACAAATTTTGAAATAAAGGTTCAAGAACTAAGCCAAATAACAACATTGACAATGGACATCCTTGGCGGATACCTCGCTTGATAGATATGGGTGAGCTAAAGTAACCATTGATGTGAAGCTGGGATTTTGCATTGTGATATAAATTTTTAATAGTATCAATAAAGCGTGAATCAAAACCAAATGCTTGTAATACAGCGTACAGATAGTTATGCTCGACAAAATCAAAAGCATGTTTGAAATCTATAGAAGTGACACAGGCAGGAAGCTGTTGCACTTGAAAATATCCCATGATATCTCGTAGGCTACATAGGACATTGTAAATATTACGTTCTTTTGATAGCGCTGCCTGCTTACCACTTAAAAGTTTCTCGAGAACTTTTTCCATGCGTACTTTATATACCTTAGACAATAATTTTACATCAGTATTTAACAGCGTAATGGGTCTAAAATTAGAAATATGAGCTGGGGCTCCTTTTTTTGGAACTAAAATAATGATACCATCATTTTGTATAACATTGCCAGATTGAAACATATCATTAAGTACAGCAGTGAAAGTATCTCCTACCACATCCCAATACTGTTTATAGAAGAGAAAAATGAGTCCATCCTTTCCAGGACTGCTACAATGCTTGGTAGTATTTAACACATCATAAATCTCTTGTTTAGTAATCGGGGCTAACAATGGCGCATTGTCAGCCTCTGTTAATTTACAAGATATATTGGAAAAGAAAGTGGGCCATGTCTGAGTAGCAACTGGATGCGATTCAAATAGTTGTTCATAATGCTGTGTTAAACTGGACATAATGTTAGGTAATGCAGTGACAACTTGGCCATTTTCTAATACAAGATGTTCCATAAAATTAGTTCTCCTTCTATTATGTTGCCGCATGATGTGGAAAAATGTAACTCGCTCATTGGACAACAATAATTTGGAATCGAATGATTTAGTGATAGTCTGTAAATAGTCGTTTTCTAATCGAATTAATTTTGCTCTTATTTTATTAATATGCATATACGTGTGCGCAGAGGGAGGCTGTTGCCACAACTCATGTAACACTTTGTACAGGTAGTCAATGGTATTTTTGCTATTCTGACGGTATTCAGAATGCATCCACTGGAAAAAGGTTTTAATTTTATGCTTAGCATATTGAACCCACCACAAATTTAAACTGTCGAAATATCTCTGTTGTCGACACCAGTAATCCCATTTCTCTCGAAACAGTTCTTTAATATCATCAGATTTCAGAAGCTGTGGATTAAGTTTCCAGTTAGATGGACCGAACGTTGTGTTCAAACCAAGGAGAGGGGGAGGAAATTTGAGCAACATAGACACAGCACTATAATCACTAAACGGAGCCATAAGAACACTAATGTCACACACACGAGGTATGAGATCGAAGGAGGTATAGATCCTGTCTATGCGTGACTTCACTGATGGAGTGACATACGTATAAATGATATCAGTTCGTTTGGACCGCCAGGTGTCAACTAATCGGAATCCGTGGACCAGTCTTTCTAGCGCTAAGCATTTATTAAAATAGCCAGTAGAATCGTCACAAAACAAAATGGAATTGAAATCTCCAGCAAGGATAATACTCGTATGCGGAACAGAAAACAGAGGCACAATATCAGCATTAAAAAAATTTCACGGTCAGTTTTGTGTAGAAAACCTGACAGGCAATACACATTTACATGTAGAATATTATCGCATACAAGGCTGAGCCCATTGCCAGACGGTAAACGAGTAAGGTGTTGCACATGGATTCCTTTTTCACTAATATTGCAGTACCTCTACCACTATATCCAAGATTAACAAAACAATTATACCGATCTATAAAATTTAAATCGGTAATTTTTAGTTCTTGCAAATTGAGTATATCAAAGTCATGTAATCGTATAAAGTTTTGTAACAAGCGTTGTTTCGTAGGACTAGTTATACCATTTAAATTTAAAGTACCCACTTTACGAACAGTGACAATAGGATAAGACATACACAGCTGATAGAAAGTAAATAGAGTTATTAGAGCTGCAAAATAAACAAACTGCATGATGAGACCTGACAAACAGAAAAAAGAAAAAAAACAACACTATTCAGGTTGATTCTTTACACTGTCTGTTTGTAGTGAATCGTCAAGGACAGTCGAGAAGCTAGGTTGCGATGATGTAATCGAAGCACCAACAACAGGCTCACGTGAGTCACGTGTCACGACAGCCTTCCCTTTCCCTGTGTTTGTTTTGATTTTCTTGTGTGTTGACAAGGCAATCTTACCTGCTTTTTCACTTATATAAACCGTTCTCACAGTTTTGCTGCTTTCCGCATCTACTGATTCAGATAAAGGAGGCGGAAGGTCGTGAAGTACTTTAGTAGGCGGTATCTGAGAAGCACTGGTGTCGGAAGCTTCCTCTATTGCCGACACACTTGTTAACGAACACTGGTCATTGACATCAGGCACCATGGGCGGATCTCCTATACCTTCGGGGGACGCACTAGTTATCGAATCCTGTATCCCGGTATCCGTGGGTCGATCCATGGAAGTAGGCACATTCAGCACAGGAAACTCATTGAGGTCCTGTAGCGATGGAGCACTGTGGGCACTGGGTAATGAGTCAGATAAGGCCGTTGTTAATGTACGGTTACCAGGTTGAAAGCTCTGATCGGCTGAGTAACGAGGAGTTTTAGGAAGAGTTTTTCCAGATAACTGGGACATATTGAGCGTCAGAGGAGCAGTACTCAAATGTTTGGAGCGCTGTAGACGTCGGGGACTAGAATTAAACGTGTGATCGACCTGGTGACACGCGAAGCAAGTTGGGGGTTGCCCAGAGTATATAACACTTGTTCGATAACCTTGGATGAGTAATTTCGAAGGAATATGCTTCTTGAGTTCCATATACGCTATACGTACGCCACTAAACACAGGAAAGCGGTACTTCTGAGACCACTGCTCATTTTCTATCTTTTTCACACTTCCGTAATTACTGAGGGCAGAATTGAGAAAACTAACATCTAGTTCAAGGGGGAGATCTGTGATGCGCACACGTGTAAGAGTATCTGAAGCATTTTGAACTGAAACAAGACTCCGGGAGCCATCTTGATGCAAAAAGGGAAGTTCACTAGGTGTATTAAGGAGAAATTGTTCAAATTTTTCTGGAGAACTAAATTTTAAGAACACACAATAATCCTCACTGTTTTATTGAATACCATCAATCTGATCCAAATTCACATATACCTGTTCATCCAGCCAAACATGGATATCCAAAGCAGTTGGTCGTATATGTCGTGTACTTTTATCGAATGCAAGTTTCACTGTGTTCTGACGTAAACCACGAAACATGATGCGCACCAAAGCAAACAAAAAAATACTTTTCAAACAATAACTAGATACTCTACAAGTATCAAAGCTGTTCACTATAGCAAGATAGCACTAATAACAGTCACTTGAAATAGCACTTAGCTAGCCGCACTTAACTGGCGACTCGGTAGTCACAACGAGCAGGAGCAAACGTCCGCACTCCTTCACGTCTACCGGTGAACTCCAACCGATCGACCAGTTCGTGTCTTCACTGAGCCTCTTTTGACTCTTATATAAAGTGGTTTCCTGCTACAAACTTTTTTTTTGTTTATGTCGATACGACTATAAGTTTGTGGTGAATATTTGGACGTTACAACTCTTGCAATGCATAAAAGTCTTTTTCGTATAAATTATATTCAATTTTATGTTCTAATAACTTATATACAACAGGTTTAATATGTGAAATGATTGGGGTTGGAGTGATCGTAAATGTTTTTATAGTTAGGAGCCTGAATATGCAAACCCGCTTAACGTGGGGATTTAGTTGTGTGAAATTTGGTACATTCACAGGTAAACGATATGACACACTAAAACTATTATCCTAAAACTAATAACATAAAACTTCGCAGAGTTATCCACAAAATAATAATTTACACAATATATTCAATCATTTTAAATAAATTCTCCTATTAAGGCAAATCCTGTACAGGGTGTCTCCAAACTCGCGAATCATGATACATTAGTCAAATGTATAATGTATATTTAAAAAACGCTTAGTCTTAAACATACGGTTTAGGACCCGCTTAGATAGAAGATAAAAACGCAACTTGTTGCATTTTATTTATTTATTGAATAAATTCTCAGTAAAAGCATAACTTCGCCATTTTACACATGGAAGTGTTAACAAATAGGAAAAACAAAACAAAAAAACTGTCAACAAGAAGTACAAAGGTAATATTATTTTGTCAAAACTCGTTAGTGTTTCCGATATCAAGTTTCCACTGCCCATCTTTTGAATGAATTTCAGGTCAGAGTTATTTCTGAGTCTGGGTATTAAGATTCCTCAAGAGTTCCTCCTTAGGTAATATTGGAAGCGCGGGGACACGAAAGTCTACTATAGCAATTGAGAACAGAATCAAGTCTAGAGAGATACGTAGATGCTATCATTGCCCATATGGGAGAGCAATATTCCATCTTGAATGCTCTTTCTCATTTGTTGAGTTGCGTTGTTAACTGTGTGAGAAATCACTTCCTCTAATAATAATAATTAAAAATGCACTAACTTATATATATAAAAAGACATTTTAGTGGCGTTTAGGACTATCATTTCTCGCATTTATTAAAAAAACGTAATAAATTGTTTTACTAAATTAAAACGAATAACGTAGGATGTCCAAGAAAAACATAAAATGTGCCAAGCCTACTATAACTTATGTAAACTCAATTAGTTTCGGTGAGACTATACTTTTAGGGGGCCCGAATTGTTTTTAGGGGGGCAGGCCCGCACACCTATCGTTACGCTACTGCCCGTAGCCTCTACTCTCTGGACTACTGCCGCAGCAATTATTTCCCTTTTATATTGGACACTACTGTATATCTCATTGTTCAATCGAGATCTATAAATAATAGTCTCAAAGCTATGACTATTAAGGATTCAATAAGTTTTACACAACAATGGATTGAAGTATCTAGGAAACATATTTAAAAAAAAAACTAATTTAAATATCAAATCATCGTTATCGGCATGCATATCTGAAGTCAAGATATCGTAAGTAAGTTTAAATAGAATAGATATGTAATAGTATACGGTACAAAATTTCAAATATCGAAATTATTCATTTCCAACTGAATGCAACTGTATACCACAGCATTTTTCCATTAATGACTTAAACTACTTTATCAGGACTTGTAACAATATATGAAATGTTACTGTTATATTATATTGACAATGGCGAGTAATATACAGGTATTTGTATTAGGCTGTTATTTGTCTTCCGCCGTGACTCAATAATACAGAACTCGTCTTTCTGAGAAGTGTTTTATGTTCGATTCTAAGCAGGTCCGTGCCCAGAACAGTAAGGTCAGGCAACTGAGATAATTTTCTTGGTGGCTCGGAATTAAATTCAGTTTAGCTAACATTCACTGTTTGTACGCAGAAAAATGTTATTATGAAGTAATATTTTGTTTGATGATCTACGTAGAAGCAAAAGCATTTGAAGCAATTCTCGGTGGTCTAGTGGCTAATGAGCGTCTTTAGTGCACGTGATTACTAGTCTGATTCCCGGTAGAAGAACTTTAAGATCTGAATGCTTTATGGTGGTTTGCATTCCGCCTTAAATGGTAGGTAGTTTATGGTGATTTCAACAGTTTCTCAAAATTCTTCAGACAAAATACATCAATTTCTGGGAAAAAAAAGAAGAAGAAGGGGAGACTAAATCCATCCTTTCTTCAGCGATACAGGAAACCTCTGTCAAGTCAAAGGGTTGAACGCAAGAACCAGGTAAGTCCACTTTTAGAATTTTTTTCCGCAGCTGCCCGCTTCTTGCTGTAACTTCACGATGAACACGGTTTGTAGAAGGTATACCTCCTTTTACATTATAAAACTGAATATAATCATCGAATCCACATGATTCTTGCACACAATGAAGTTTTCTTTTCTTTCTTTTCTTTTCTTTCTTTCTTTCTTTTTTTTTAAAAACTGGAACATGTCAAAATCTCAAATTCGTTCCTATCTGGTTCTTGCATCCAACCCTTCTATTTCCGTTCGCATACATTTTTTCGAAATTCTCTGATCTGTCTGCATTTTCTAACGTTGCTAATGCGGTCTATCGTATTGGTAACAGCACTCAATGAGGAACGGAGGAGTTGGCTATCTTACCATACAATCGCTAAGATAGTTTTTTTCTTTTTTTCTGTTCCTTCCGTATCTATGCTTCCGATTCATTCTGTAAGATTTGATATGTGAACATATTGACGTATTTAAATTGTTATATCTAAGTGGACTGTGATTTTATAAAGGTAACCAAGAAAGTTCTGTCGGTTTTTACCCACCATCTTCGAACATCAATATGTATCCTAAGACAACCTGGAAGATCAAAAATAGTCCCCATCAGCATTGACGATCTTCTGTCAACGTTCTGGAAGGCCATGGATTCCATCGCGGTAGAACTTGGTGCGCCGTGAAGCGAAGAAGGTATCAAGTGCATTTTGCACCTCTAGTAGGGATTTGAACTGGCGTCCTCTAAGGTGATTGTCCAAGGAATGAAACAGGTGATAATCGGACGGTGCAATGTCTGGGGAGTATGGTTAATGCAATAGTGCTTTCCATCCAAGGAGTAGAATGGTGTCACGGGTCATCCTAGCCACGTGGAGCTTAGCATTGTCCTGTAACAGGAGAACCCCCTTGCTATTCAGAAGTGGTTTTTCCAGAGTTTTGAGTTTTTCTTGAACACAGCTCAACTGCTAAGAGTACACAGTTGCATTGATGTTCTGACCAGCGGTAGCAGTCCCGATGCACGATACCACGAGCAGTCCACCAAACACACAGGATGACCTTCTTCTGGTGCAATGCTGGTTTCGGCTGTTTTTGGAACCAATTCATGGGATGTTAACCAATAATGATGCGCCGTGGAGCTTCGTACAAGACCTACTTCTCTGACAGTCTGTCCAGAAATAGCTCCTTGCTCAGACGAGACAGCAAAGAAACAGGTGTCTGCTCAAGTTGCCTTCTAACCCGGAGTCAAATCATGTTGGACCCATCGACCCAACTTGTAGTGCTTCCCAAGTTAATGGAGGTGCTGCCGAATGGTTTCTGCACTTACACTGAATTGTAGTCCCAGTTGTTCACATGTCTGGCCACTGTTTGCCTCAATTGCTGCCTGAAGATCTTCATTTTGTACATGTGTTGGTCTTCCGGCACGCGGTGCTTCTTCGAGTGTTTCGTCACCGTCCTTAAACTTGTTAAACCACTGCTGCACTGTCCGCATAGTTACGACACCCTCACCAAAGGCCTGGCATATCATCCGCCGCGCTGCAGCGGCCTTTGACTCCAGTGTAAACTCGTATAGCATACACGCCCTTGCGATGCTCTGTGGAGGTCCCATGTTCCCTCTGTCCTTACACAAGTTCACGGTTTAACTGATCTGCCACAACCAGATAGTATGTTAGATACTCATACCAACAATTGACCTTCGGCTTATCTCCATTCGCATTCAATTCACGGTGTGAGTGTCAGTTGAACACAAACCTCCACAAAAAGCGACAGAACTTTCTTGGTTACTTCTATAGTACCCATCAAAGTTCAACGCACGTGCTCCAACGTATCCCCAGCTTCACGGTTTCTACATGGAAATGAGTTTCTTCGAGGCTTTCAAAGTAAATGTTACTTCCTATATGATCTCTTCATTTGACTCAAATTTTTGTCGTGTTAAATTTGAGTCGAAAGTCTTAAATTTCGGAAAGATGGTGATTAATATCTAACTCCATTACTCCCAATAACTTGAACTAAAGCGAATTTCTGAATCTGTTTTCTTCCGAATAGATAGACTAAATTGATAGCTGGTTGGTAATTGAAATTTCGTTTGATCTTTTTTACTGCCTTACCGGAGTTTCTCCAAGCACTATCCACTATCCACCAGTTGAAATAATTGATCATCAAAATATTTTGTTTTTTGTTTAACGTCCCACGATTATGCCCTTTAGGTTAAAGGAAACGCTTGATACCAAACTGTCCACTGCATTACAATGGAGCCAGTTTCTCATTGTTGAGCCTGGTCACTTCGCTTGTGCATTGATTTTAATCTTCATAGAACTTTCACCAACGTTGAGTTGAGTTGATTTTGAAAATGAAAAAATAAAATCTTTGAGTTTTACGTCCCACGGTTATGCCGGTTAAGCTAAAGGAGACGGTGATGATGAAAAATGAATGAAATGCTGGAATGAAGAAAGTGGAAGGAAACGGGAGAACCCCGATTAAACCCACGCATGAGTTGATTTTGAGTTTAACGTCCGTTTCAGTAACGAGGCTATATGTAACAAGCATTAAGCCACGCAGTCTGCTCAAAGTTTTCTTGTTTTGCTATTCTCACTTCCAAGATATAACCTAAGACACTCGGGCTATTCTTCCCCAACAGACGAAAACTCACGTAGTTGTGCAGAGACAGTGTTTCCATCAATTTCTTTTTCTGACGAGTGTTTCTGGTGTTAATGTGAACTAGTTTTTCAACGATAAACGATTTTTTTTAAACAAATGAAGCTTTTATAAAACTAATGGAAAATAAAATATAGAATGTTTATACAAAAGTTGTGGCCCTACTAGGGGTACAATATGAAAGTAACGTTCAAAACAAGTAGTGATAATTTTTTAAATTATTTTCAATGATCAATTATAGATGAGGCAAAAATTTGGCACGAAAGAATCATTTATTTTTATTTAAAAAGTAGCGTCTTCAAAACTCTTTAAGTCCTCGTAATTAGTCTTGCAACGAATGTACGACCTTAAAGCAGTAGTTCTCAAACTTTCCGACAACGCGGACCCTCTGTTCATTCGGAAAGTGATCTGCGGACCTCCTTGCAATGCTATCTGAAATTTTACATGGTATTTAAAATATACTAATTAGAATTACCAGTGACAAGAAAAAGATGAAGAAACATAATGCAATAAGTAATTTATTCCAAAGATGCATCACTGGTACTGTTTCCTAGCAAACGAAATTTCAATTGAAAATACAATAACTTTCAAGACTAAAAATCAATGTTTTCTTTAAATAAAAAAAATCCATTTGATAAACAATGTTCTCAAATGTAGGGTCACTAATGTGAGGAATGAAACTCTTTCTGTTTTTACATAATTAAATTGAAATCTGGAATAAGTTCTGTTACCATCAATCTTAGGTCCGATTCCAGATTAAGACGATTTCACTTTAATGTTTTAATACTGCAAAGAGCAGAAAAGATCTGCTCACATAAGTAAGTAGTAGGGAAAGGCATCAAATGTCGCAATGTCTTTTTAGACAACTCTTCATACTTACAGGGCAGACACTTAGTAAAGTAGGGAAATATTTAAATTTACAAGCGTAGGTATAATTTCTAATTACTTTCTTTTTAGTAACTGAAAAAAAAATACTTCTTGTATAACAGCTGTGAGTTCCATTTTATTACAACACATTTCAATTTTTAGGCGTCGCGGACCCCAAGGAGTCCGTGGACGCCACTTTGAGAACTGCTTAAAGAAAAGGAGTAAGGAAAGTTGTTTGGATTTGACTAACTTCTGCTGCTTGTATACATGGCGTTCAGTAGCGTACCCAGGAATTTATTTCGGGGGGGGTTCAAACTAAATATGAAGCTATTTTATATTAAAATTGCTAAAATTGCCCCTAAAATTAGGCTAAATTTTTAAAAAGTCGAAATTTCGGGGGGGGGGGGGGTCCGGACCCCCGTGTCCCCCCCCTTCCGTACGTCCCTGATGGCGTTTCAAAATATCATTTAAGCTTGCTTTAGTACAATTTTTGTTCTTTGTTCGAAAGAACACAGAAATTCCACTCTGACATAAGCTGTAATGAAAAATGAAATGGAATATTTCAATTTAACGTCCCATGATCATGCCATTTTGGCTGAGAGAAATCTGATTAAGGCAAGTGGATGATTATGGAAGAATTGGTGGAATGAGAAATTGGAGGAAATGGGAGTACCCCCGAGAAAACCCATGGACCGATTAATGTAAAATAACACTTTTGTTATTATTTAATTGTAGAGCGCTTACCGTTGGTGCATGTTATTCTTGGTCCGATCTCGTTCACACAAGTTAGTGGTGGTGTGGTGTCTGTGGATTTTTTAGAAGTTGTCCCGTTTCCCCCCACATTCTCATTCCTCCAATTATTTTTACAATAAATCACTTTCATTAATTATCCTTCTACTTAAGCCTAAAAAGCAGACCCATACGATGTAAAACTAGAAAATTGATTTAATATAATAATAATAATAATAATAACATTCTGGAAACTAATGAAATTAATGTTTTGTATTAATATTGATCTGGGTAATCGCGTTTTGCTTTGTTTGGTTTGCTTTCAGTTTATTGTCTTTTATCAGAACTAAAGCTACATGAAACATGGATCTACAACTTAATGTCGAAATCAGAATCCGCATGTTACACGTGAAGGCGAGTGTGCTTACTATATCCACGAAAGACCTCTTTAAAGTGTGTTTCTAAATTAGATCTAAAATCAAACTGTTCTCAGTAAAGTGGAAATGATGTATTAAAACATGAAGATATCTTTGGTCTACTCGAAGTAAAACCAAAAAATGTATAAAAGTTTCGTACTACAGTAATTTGATATTCTTTTAATGCAAAACTTAGGAATATTTCTACGAACTACAGTTGATCCAAATGTTGCAACATCTTACAAAAATGAGATCCCGTGGTTGGTTGTAGACCAGTCCCACTTCCTCTAATCATCATTGCGTGCGCCCATCAGTGTCAATCAAACTGTTCGTAAGAAATGTGTTCGTTTGTGCAAGTGAATGTGAGGTTAGACAATACTTTTAGAGGAGAGGGAACAATGACGAGGCTAAAATATTGCGGTTTCGAAGGTTGCTCTGAGATATAGTCCCTTATCATTTATAATTCTTTTACTTCGCCTTATTATTTTCTTACCATTTAAAGCTTTCCCATTAATTTTCATTCAACAAACTGTAAGAGATACACATTTCATAACGTTTTCATTTTTCAACATACTTCTCTTGTAAATGCTGCGATGCTGAAGAGCCCTTATCATAGCAGTATAGGAATATTTAGGTCGTGATCGCTGTAATGATGTCAGCATCAGTTGCGAAACCTCGTGCAGCTTGAGCTTTTTAAATATTCGGGAACAAATAGAAGTATGAGAGGCGAAACCTGGTGAAAAAGGTGAATGAGGAAAGAGTTCAAATTCATATTTATGAATACTTGCCACAAAAACTTCTGAGATGTGGCCTGAAGCATTGTCGAATGTTAGAGAACTGCTCTGGTCGGCATTTGTGGTCTTTTTTCTTGGATTTGATATTTTGATTTTCTTCACAAGCATAATATTGTGATGATGTGACTCTTTTGAATGTAATCAATCAATAGCATACCTTGATAATCTCAATCTCATAAAATTAATGCTATTACCTTGACAGCAGAAGGGTGGTCTTTGTCGTCTTTGGGTAAGGGATGAATGGTGCTTCCACTGTTTGGAATGATGTTTGTTTTCGGGTTGATAGTGATAAACCCAACATTCGTCCATAGTGACGAATCGCGACCGAAAATTGTTCTACTCACATTCAAACAGTTTAAAATAACCAATGATGTGATTTACCGAGTGCGCTTTTGTTCAAGAGTCAGAAGACGATTTCTGCGACAGCTAAAGGCACCATATCTATTCAACTTCTTCTGAACAAAGATGGATACAATTAGTTTTCTTCTTACAGATTGTAACCTCATTTGGGTCAGAAATTTAAGATAAAACTACTGATAGAAAAATAACAATTAAACGCATCTGACTACGATATGAAATGTGAATTTCTTAAGAGAAAGACAGTTTGTTTATCCTAACACGTACTGATTAAAAAATAGGGTGTATTTGTTTAAGTGTTACTGATTGAGTTAGCCTTCATAGTATCACTTCAACTGTAGAAATTATATCTTTGGATGATGAACTGTTGTGACAAGTGAGACAAAAAAAAAAATACACTTGTTTTTAAAAAAGACCACCTTAACCTTGAATGGTAATACCAAATTTGCATGCATAGTGTAAATTTTTAAATTTTTGGGAGGTAAATGTCTCCAAGTAACAGATTCTTCCCACACCAAAACTTTTACCATGAGGAAATAGGTTGAAGGTACGGCATTGAACCTCCGGGTTTCATAGGCCATAGAGTTAGTTAGTTACTTAGAAGATACTACTACAAATGACCATTTAGTTATCATTATTGTCATACCATAAGATCTGTACCTAAGTTCACTAGCGCCACACGGCCAATTCAACTGACGTTCGCGATCAACTTTGTTTAAACAACATCGTGCCAAACCTATAGTGCAAACCAGTTCCCAGTTTGTGTCGTTCACTCGTCCAGTTAACATGGATTGAGGTATCAAAGAGAATCGTACCGCTGTGATCGCGTTGCATAAGTGCAACAAGTCACCGGTACAGATTTTCAATCTTCTAAAGAATTTGCAAATTACGCAAAAATTTGTGCATCGGTGCATCAAACGGTTCAACAACACTTCTTGACCGATGACAGAACAAGAAGTGGCTGCCTACGCACTTCAAGAACGCCAGCAGCTGTGAAAGCCGTAGCTGCGGGAATTCGTCGAAATCCTCTTCGAAAACAAAATCATGGCACGAGAGATGAATATACCGAAGAGAATGATGTCCCGCATCATCAAATAGGCTTATAGGAGAATCACAGAACAACTGTTGACAGCAACTTTAAAGAAGATACGAGCCACAAGAGCCAAGAGGACACTCTATCGGCACGCGAACGGAAAACACAGGCGAATCCTGTTCACCTATAAAAAAATATTCAGCGTACAATAAAAATTCTACCGATAAAATTACGGAATTTATGCCCACAGTTCTCCGGAAGCTGCCGAACAAATTCTTAGGATCTAAAGAGACCACCACCCAGCTTCCGTGATGGCTTGGTGGGGCGTGTCTTGCTACGGGGTGGCCCAGCTACACTTTTGCGAACATGGAGTCAAGATCAAGGCAGCAAATTAGCAGAACGATGTTTTGGAGAAGGTAGTGAAACCATTGAATCACACTGTGTTTTCTGGCGCAGAATGGATATTTCAAGATTCCTCGCCGGCACATAAGGCGAAGAAAAACCAGCAGTAGTTAGCCAACAATGTTCCCCACTTCATAGCCGTTGAGGATTGGCTTTTAGACGCACAGATCTCAACCCGCTGGACTACCGCTTTTGGGACTACTTAGAGGAGAACGCCTGCAAGAAATTTCACAACTATATTGAGTCGATTAAGGCCGATTTAGTAAAAGCAGCCGCTTCCATACCCTAAGATGTGGTGCGTGCAGCCATTGACGAGTGGCCTCAACAATTGAAGATGTGTGGAGGCCATTTTGAATAGGCTAGTATTTTTTTGATTTTCCGCTCCTTTGGTACTAAAGTACACGTCGCAATAAAGATTTCAATGAACTATAAAATTTGGTTTTGTTTCGCCCATTTGAATAAAAGACAGAACATATGGCACGACTATATACGATGCATGCAGAATAATAAACTTCGATATGGAAACCATCAGCATTTGCGAAAGCGTTTGGGCTATCAATATACAACTGCAACAAAGCAGAAAGAAAGATACTTTCTAAGTCTCCTATATGGGAGATGAGTCTTTGCTACAATGCAATTAAAAAGAATATCTTATACTTCTAGCGCGGGAGACACAAATTCGACTTCATGTAATTTGGATTCCACGTTAAGTTGTAAATCCACGTCTCATATAGCCTTGGTGATGAACATGAACGCGGTGTTGAAAACTAATATAAAATAAATGTTTCCAGAATTTTCCTACATTGGATAGAAATTAATCCACTTTGAAACAGATTTCCCTTCTATTTTTGTTTTATGTAGATTGAGTCGATTAACTCTCAAAACACCACACTATGATGGAAAAAGTGGCGTAAGAGAAGCCTGAAGAGAAATTGTCTACCGTAGACCTGGTGAATTACTATAATACTTGGAATTTACAATTGATAACAATCGTTAAATACATCGTCAAATGAAAGATGTATTGGATGGTCTTCAAACAATACTTTCTGCTATGCTACTGGGAGGAAACATAATCTACTTTCGTGTAATTGAGGAGCAACAATTACTGAATTGTATACGAGTATCAATATCAATCAATAGCTAGACGAAGATTGTTAGAAGATTTAATATAATTAGTCAGAAGTATTGGACGTAAGTACTAAATAAACTATCATGTATAAAGAATAATTTGTCTTTGATAGTATAACCATTACAAAGTTCAGAGAATGATAAAGCCTTTTGTTGCGTATCACGTTCTCCCTTGTTTGTGATCTAATGTAAGGCTTCAAGTTAAAGACAAATTACGTAAGAACGGTAGTGTAAATCACTTTATCGATTATATTTGATAATTATTGTTTAATATTTTTACGATTACACTTTTAATTTACTACGATTTACCTCTTGTGTATCAGAAACATACATTTAGACATCATATTACATTTATAAAATGCATTTTCCTTGGTATAATAATGGCTAATAAAGGAAATAAGTAACGTTGTTTATAACACTTAACAAACTCATGTATTGATAGATATTAATACCTATATTCCTAGGAAAATCACATTTTAAAAAATGAACGGATTTTTGGTTGCCATAGAAGGAACATTTTAAATTTTGGATTATAACGGTTATTTTAACAACAAATATATAAAAATTCTTATTGCTCAAACTTCTCCACACAGAGCTAGAAAGTGGTCTTCCACAAAATTATTTTATACATTTCAGAAATAGTTTTCAATAGAGTATTTTTCAATAAAATCTTAATAAAACAGCTCTCAAGTATAAATATACTATGTACATCGACCATGTAAAAATATTGCAAGCAAACCAAAATGCTAAAATATAACAAGCCATTTGAGCATCTCCTCTAAATAGTAATAGGTCATATATATTTTAATATAAGAATAAATACAATGTAAAATATAAATTATCAACTGTACTTTGTTCTTTTTATTCAAACAGCTTTCTATTCAAACACCTTTAAAATAGAAGATCACCGAAGGAAAAAAATAACGACACATAATTAAACAACTGATATTATAAACATCAAGAAGATAAACAAATATGGATCATTCACGGGAAGTGAAGATATTAACTCCATCAACAACAAAAAATGTAACAACAAAGTGAAACAATCTCTACAGTTCGAAGATTATATATATGGATCTAATCACAAAACAAGAAGATTCTACGTTTAAGTAACTGCAGAGGACAAGGACTGAAGTCCAGAGAATCCTAGCTTCAATTGAAGCGAATTAGGAGGAGGACCAAGGTCTGTTGACGCCTCATTATAGAAGCAATAAGGACGAGGGCAGGCGTTCTGAGACTCCTAGCTTCTGTGGAAGCACATTAGGATGAGGACAAATGCCCGAAGACTCCTTGCTTCCAGTTACGCCATTTCAAGAAAGAAGAGGACATTTTATATATGGAAGAGGAAGAAGAAAAACATTAGAAGATTCTACGTTTAAGTAACTGCAGAGGACGGGGACTGAAGTCCAGAGAATCCTAGCTTCTTCGGAAGCGAATTAGGAGGAGGACCAAGGTCTGTTGACGCCTCATTATAGAAGCAATAAGGACGAGGGCAGGCGTTCTGAGACTCCTAGCTTCTGTAGAAGCACATTAGGATGAGGACAAATGCCCGAAGACTCCTTGCTTCCAGTTACGCCATTTCAAGAAAGAAGAGGACATTTTATATATGGAAGAGGAAGAAGAAAAACACTAGAAGATTCTACGTTTAAGTAACTGCAGAGGACGAGGACTGAAGTCCAGAGAATCCTAGCTTCTTCGGAAGCGAATTAGGAGGAGGACCAAGGTCTGTTGACGCCTCATTATAGAAGCAATAAGGACGAGGGCAGGCGTTCTGAGACTCCTAGCTTCTGTAGAAGCACATTAGGATGAGGACAAATGCCCGAAGACTCCTTGCTTCCAGTTACGCCATTTCAAGAAAGAAGAGGACAAATTATATATTGAAGAGGAAGAAGAAGATTAGAAGATTCGACGTTAAATAACCGCAGATAACGAGGTATTTTTGACTCCTTGATAAACCAATGAGAAGGTTGACAGGAAGATTTTTATGTTTAACTAATTCCAGAGGATGTAGATCCGGAGCGAGGAGAGAATTGGTTGTTAGTAAGTATAAAATAGTATTGTATATACATTTATGATTTTGTATTTTATATTTCGGTTTCAGTTATGCATGTATGAGCCTAGGGATTATTATTAAGGAGAGAAGTATGTTAGAATATTTTGTACTTGACGTTGACCTTTGTCCCCTTTTTACATCCCTTCATATCTCAGAGGTGTTTAACAGAAACGATAAGCCCGGGAAAAGCTCTTACACCTCTGGGATACAACAGTCTGAAGTGCATTGTGGGTAACCTAGGGAAGGAGCTGGCCGCCTTATTATAACCCTAGGCAAGAACATTTTCTGTACTCAAACCTCGACTTTGCTAAGAGGTTCTGTTCTTCCCACTTTGCATGGAGACTGGGGCGGTCAGGGCTTCAATACAGCTTTGGATATATGTATTTTATCTTGAATATCTTTCATTCATTGAGTTCTGGAACACTTCACTAGAGCTGTAACTTACGCTATTGTGTATGTAAGTAGAGTATTAACTAGTTTCCCTTTGAGACGAGACAAAACAGAATTTTCCCGACGGGATAGAGACGAGGCAGAATTCTTCTAACATAAAACATTTCGAAGGGACACTACTTTCAGGGCGCCTTAACTGCTTTCTTGTAGGGAACCCTGCATAGGGTTGCAAATTTAACAGTGATTTCTCTTTCAGTGTTTGGGATAAAAAGATCTCACTTGCTTGCTTTAAGGTGTAATCACGGCCGGCTCTACCATATGTGAAACACGTGCATTTGCACTCAGCGGCAAATTTTGAGGGACGGCAAAATCTGCCATAACTATATTATCTGAAATAAATATTTCTTGGCGGAAACAGACTTCATGATTATGGTAGTTTAAGTTACCTCTACTTGAATACTACATTTATAACTCATGTTTAGGTCGCATTAGTTTAAGGTCACATGGACAGTGCTAAAACAAATGGTCAAATAAATCCCAGCATGAATAGCTTAATTGATGTCAAATGTAAGAACTCAATTCTCGAACAGTAACGAACACTTGTTCCATTTAGTTAGTTATCACAATTTTCATACGAAAACTAGTCTTGTCTTTGTTACAAACAAATTCTTTATCATTGAAGGTGGAAACAGGTTTTAAAACATTAAAAGATGTATTAGGAAGATCAAGAAATAAAGATAAAAGAGCTAGTTGCACTGGAATTGCAATCTGATATATTGAGATTGAAGCTCGATATTGAATTCTATAAAAAGGATTACCATCTTTCCTCTGTAGGCGTGTTTATCTTTCACTAATATAATAGATTATTATTTATAAAAGAAAAAACATACAACGAGGTTGTATTTGTAATGTTTAGGTCTTTTTGAGTGCGAGTGTGTTTTTCCTCGCATTCGTTGTTCATGTGAGGGGTAGCATACTTAAAATTGTGGCTTTTAAGATTTTTTTCTTTCTAGAGAATGGGGGAGGCTGCAAATGATGCCATTGCACGGAGCAGCAAATTGCCTAGGGCCAACCCTGGGTGTAATTAGTTATAATTCGAGATAGTATCATGAATTCTTACTAGCATTCACTCTACAAATGCCCATTGCGTAAGAATATAATATTATTACATAATTAAATTATTATCAAATTATGCAAAGATTACACTTGTTGTATCGTTTCATTTTCGGAAAGAAGTTAACTCCATTGGAATACCAATCCAGAGTGAATATTTGCGACGTCTGTATGCTTTATATAACACACTTTATAAGACATATTTGTTCTTTTTGCTCAGTTTCAATTGATCATTATAAAATCAAGACATGGTTTCCAGTTGTGTACCTACTGAAATGAAATAGCGTATTTACTGAAATCTAATTCATCTTTTAATTTTATTTAATTATTTATTTTGTTCATATTAGTATCCAAAAGAAAGGGTTGCATTAAAATCGATTGCGTAGTTAAAATTAACTCCCTAATTTTATTCATGTTAATCTTTTTTTTACATCACAATGCAATGGCGCAATTCTCGATATCGTTACGTTTATTGTTGGCCAATTTTTGCATACAGCCAGTGGCGGTTCTAGAAGAAAAAACTGGGGGGGGGGGAGCTCTCAATATCGAATATATATATATATATATATATATATATATATATATATATATATATATATAAATATGTGTGTGTGTGTGTGTGTGTGTAGGGAGGATGGAGTGAAAATATTGTTATGGGCCACATCAGATTATGGCTTATGCTGATGATGTCAGTCTGATGAGAGATTATATGCAGAGAATACAAAGAAATGCAGAAGTGTTATTAAAAGCCTGCAGGGAAATGAGTTCATATGTAAATGTAGAAAATACTAAATACATGGAAAGGAAAGTGTGTGGGTGGGTGTGTAACATAAAGTGTTTCTATTTTGATGCTGTCCTGCTGTCCATAATCTACATTCTCTTTCTTTCCTCTTTTGCTTTCCCACCATTCGTTCCAATGCGTTTTTCCGTAAGCTCTTTTCAGACAATGACTCAACAAACACATCAGTCATTTTTTTTAATTGCTTATTAATTCTCCTCAGGTATATCTATGAAGGAAATACAAATATGTACGTTTAAAACCTTTTTCAGTGTAAGAAAACAGTAATTAGTTGAAACAAAAGAGTGAACATTTTAATATTCAAATAAACATCGGATATATGTAATGTTTGCAATACGTTTCAATGAAAATTCATAAAATAAAGTTTACATTCTAGGTAGTGCTATATAATAATTATTGCACAAAATAAATTCAAATAAACCTAACATTATATTTTTACAAATGTAAAACATTTTTCTCAATTTAAAACAGTAAACGCTATGTTATTTTTTTTTTTACCACTGAATGACAATAAATTATTTTTTGATTTCCATTGTTTACAAGCAAATTTTATCCTGATCGGAAGCTTAGAAGAAACAAGTCCTGTTGAAAATATTAATTTTGTGATTACTCTAAAGTAGAGACTAACAATGGAATATTACTTTGTTTTTTTAGAAATAAAATAAAAGCAAACCTAATAATATTTATAACCAAAGAAATATTATGTATTTATATTATATTATATTTACATTATATTTATAATGTATTTATATTATGAGCTATCAGTAACTAAAGATTGATTCTACGGTTTCCAATATTCGCAAACTGATCCACTACCCCAGATGGATCCTGAAAAAGTGTTCCACTTAACTCCGTCTCAATTGATATGAGAGCAAGATTAGAAAGTCTTTTCGCTGACATTGTAGATCTCAAATATTGCTTTACGCGCTTCATAACAGAGGAACTGCGTTCAGCAAATGCAGATGGCACAGGAAGTGTTAAGATAATCCTTAGAAACGTCAACAATTCAGGAAAAGCCAATTCCATAGTTTGTAGCTGAACGAAAAACTTCATGACACCTACGCTTTACAGTTTACTGTCGTTAGCAAACACACTCTTAGCCAAATCCAGTTCCGATTTCAATTTGTTAATATCCTGGAAAAAGTCCTTGTACTTCTCCGCGAAGATCTGAATGAAAGATGGATTAAGGAAGGAACCACTTTTAGGATTGCATGCGTCTATAGCATCACACACAAAATCATTTTCAGGAAATCTGCGCTTCAGTTCACTGGTCATATTATCAAGCACTTGAATCAAGACCCTTTTATATTCTTCAGCCAAAGGTGTAGATTGGTCTCTTCTTACGTTGGAAATCGATGCTGTGACTACATAATTATCCAATTTCTTTGATATAGTTTGAATTCTTAAGCTAGCATCAACTTGAAGATCAAAATATCTGAATAGCTCCCATGTTTTCTTCCAAATGATAGAAAAATAATCATCATTACGTTTATCTTGCAACGAACAAATCAGTCCATTAACTAATCGTTTTGCTCTGCCGAAGTCAACGAAGTACCATTTTAAGGGCCAAAATATCGTTAAGTATTTGTAGCACAAACATCACTTTAAAGTCACAGAACTGTTTCAATAGTCCTCGCGCCTCTCCAGCTTCTCTTTTGTTTGTTGAGTTTGAAAAATACTCAAGGGCTGTTTTAACTGATGCAAAGCGTTTTATGAAATACACGATGCCCTTGTATTTACATACCCAACGTACGGCACTTCTAGAACCCGCTCTTCAGGATAAATTTTATTCTGCACTTCAATAAATTTTTCGTGATGTAACGTGGACACCAACTGGAAAGAATAGATGGCTTCTAACAAACCTAACCTAACCTAACCTAACCTAAAGCATCACCAACCACATCAAGTCTTTTAGAAACGTCTACTAACACTAAATTTAATCTATGTGCATAACAATGGACATAAACACATGGATTTTTAACTTTCTCACGAAATACGTTCTGTACACCATTAGCACATCCTGACATTACCGATGCACCATCATAGGATTGGCCGATGCATTTCTTTGGGTCTAAGCCTACAGTAGCAAGATGTTCCAAAGCTTTACTCGCGAGTGATTTTGCACTCAAATCTGATAGTTTTATGAAACCGATAAAGCGTTCTTCTATTTCATCATGTTTGACGTACTAAATTTCACACAATTAAATTCCCACGTTTAAGCGGGTTTGCATATTCAGGCTCCTAACTATGAAAACATTTACGATCACTCCAACCCCAATCATTTCACATATTAAACCTGTTGTATATAAGTTATTAGGACATAAAATTGAATATAATTTATACGAAAAAGACTTTTATGCATTGCAAGAGTTGTAACGTCCAAATATTCACCACAAACTTATAGTCGTATCGACCTAAACAAAAAAAAAAAAAAAAAAAAAAAAAGTGTGGAGCAGGAAACCACTTTATATAAGAATCAAAAGAGGCTCAGTGAAGACATACGAGCTAGTCGATCGGTTTGGGTCACTAGCCTATCAATCAGAAGTTTATGTGTTCAAACCCTGGAGGAAGTATTCGTTTTGTTTTGTTTTTTCTTAAAAGTGAGTTCCCACTTTCATCAGAAGATTGAGAACATTTCTTTGAATAAATCTTTGGCAACTACTCTTTTCTCGAATTCGATTAGAAGCGAACATTATACGAATGGCAAATCTAAAATCCATAGCTGAGAACAAAATATTAAGTATATTCAATATTTCATTATTATCCTTTGATTTGTAATGAAAAAGTAATTAAAGAATGAGTCAGAAAAAACCTGGCCACTTTCCTCCCTCCATATTTTCTAGTATATAAGATGAACATTGGCAGCACTGTGCATAAGCAAGGGCAGACTGTCGATCTTACTCACGAATAGATTGTCAGTTGTGAAGTGTGCATACTGTGGTAAAGAACGATGAGTCAGTTAGAAAAACGAAAACTAATTGTGAACAAATACCTCGAAAATCCAGGTATGTCCTTAAATAAATTAAGCAAACTCGTAAAATACCCTCGGTCTACTGTGCAAAATGTAATTAAAAAGTACGCACAAGATTTAACTGTTGAAAGAAAACCTGGCTCAGGTAGAAAACCGGGGACTAGCCAACCGAAGCTGGAGAAAAGGGTTACTGCATTGCTGCGTCAAAATCCTTACTTATCGGAAAGAGCAGTTGCTGGTGTGGTCAAAGCGTCCCAATCTACAGTGCACAGATTTAAGCAAGGAAAAGTTTACGATCTTTCAAAGTCCAAAAGGTACCTAACCGAGACGAAAAGCAAAAAGTGACGGCAAAATCCAGAGCAAGAAAACTCTATGATCAGTACCTTACTCAATATGGATGTTGCATTATGGACGACGAAACCTATTGTGTCGCTGATTTCAGTCAAATTCCCGGAAAGGAGTAGTACGTGGCACTGAAGAGGGGAGATTTGCAGGATAAATTTAAACAACGGAAGGCATCCAAATATCCCAAACAATATTTGATTTGGCAAGCTATTTGTTCATGCGGTAAAAAAAGCAAGGCGTTCATCACAACAGGGACAATTAACGGCGAAATTTATACGAAGGAGTGTTTACAAAAACGCTTGTATCCATTTGTGATGTCATACAGTAACTCTGTTTTCTTTTGGCCAGATCTTGCTACCTCTCACTACTCTAAAGCAGCCACTGATTGTTATAAAGAAAAGGGTATCGTCGCAGTTCGAAGAGAGGCAAATTCACCAAATTGCCCTGAACTTAGGCCAATTGAAAAATATTGGGCCCACATTAAAAGAACATTTAAAACATCAAAAGGGAAGGCGGCTGACTTGAAAACTTTTCGTCGCAAGTGGACTGCAGCTGCCAATCAAATAACAGAAGAAGATGTGCGAACTCTTATGAAGCGGATTAAGAGTAATGTACGAGCATTTTTCCATAATTAGTTCTTTATAATATATTTTGTGTGTTTATTTTTTTAAACTTTATAGTCAACTAAAATATGCAAACGACCTTTCTTCTTTTCATTTCTTTACCTACTTTTTTGGTCAAAGTTACTGGCCAAGTTTTTTCTGACTCATTCTTTATAAGCATTGACTATTTCAGAAGATTCTCCCCGGGGGATAGTCAATATATGAATGAGAGAAAACTAATAAAACATTATTAGTCCACTTTGAGCATGGTCTAAGATAACTTATGGCCACGAAGGGGAAAATTTATGTCGACAGGGTCTCAAATCTTGCCCCAGGTCATGCCCTGCAATCATCACTGTTTGAAAGGTTTCCTTAACAAATAGAATATTACATTTATTTTTCGTTCTACGTTTTGAAATGGAAAAATCATAACTTTAAAAAGAATTATAATACGATAAGCATAAAGATTTATAGAACTAATAAAGTAAATATTCTTGTGTAAGTTATCGATTTCTAATCGAATTAAAACTCGAATATTCGTTTGCATCGCACTTTAAATAAATCATCTCTCTATATAATTCTTACTGGAAAGCATGTTTAACTTCAAATTTTTTAATCAATATTTTTAATAATATATTCTTATTGTAATACTTTTACTATTCAATGCTGTATACGCTTCATTTCCCAAAGCAAAACCTCGCAAATTTGTAGTAAACTAGTGAATATTATCAAATAAATTATCATTTAGTTTACGTAAATACTACATCGCTTGATTTGCAACTTCGTACTTTAAATAATAATAATAATAATAATAATAATAATAATAATAATAATAATAATAATAATAATAATAATATCATAGCCATATCTTCATCAGAATTTCAGGCTTAGTCTATAAAATTCAACGTAGTCTTTATTCGAAGTTCTATTTAATCGAATCCGATAGAAATACAAAGAGAAACTTTGAGAACAGGTAAAAGAAAAATGTTAGTTTTGTGGGATTGGAAGTAAGAGTTCTTTACAATTTACAGACAAGTGATTTAAACACTTTTTCCTTTTCTTTAAGTTAACTGATTCACCGAATGTATCTGAGTAACTTGTCACTATTTTCTGCTCGGTTATACACGTTTTACAATCATTTCCATTAACCCTGAACGACAAGAACACGAACACAAAAACATCTACCTAGGTAGGACAGTTAACTTCTCCTAACTTCTCCCACCGGAAATAGAACCCGGTATCCCATACACTCAAGGCACACGTGCTACCCACTAGACCAGCGGGAAGAGCGAGTGAAATGAATTCTCTAGTGTCTGAAGAGATACCTATTTCAGCCTGCTGTATATGTCTATTGATTTTTAATGTTTACCGTATTCGTTACTTTGAGGAATGTTATATGTTATTGATATATGTTGTATTACATATTCGTCCATAAATATTATATAAATTATCAGAATTATTCATGATCTTCCATGGAAATTCACAGGTGCATGCGCAGTAGAAACAGGAGGATGCATTTTACTGATACTAGTCAGAATGCAAATTTATAACAGGCTGTCAGAATTTCTTAATGGAAAGCAGTGGTTCCCAACCTGGGGACGCGAAGCTTCCTCCTGAGTAAGCATGAAGAGGGAGTAAGGGGGCGAAAGCTACTGGCAGAAATGAATTGTGAAATAAATAAATAAAGCACCACTTATAATGACTTAAAATTAAGCTTGACAATTTTATAATGACCGTTTAAAAACATAATACTGCACTAGGAGGGTATGCAAAACTTTTGCTGGAAATAAATATAAATTCCTGAGATTATTATTATTATTATTATTATTATTATTATTATTATTATTATTATTATTATTATTATTATTATTATTATTATTATTATTATTCGTCTCCTACTTTTTGGCCGAGATGTGAAATATTTACCACCTTCTTCATACCGCTAAATCAATTTCTTCACAGTTTTCTCGTCATAGTCCATGCTTCTAGCTATCTGAATGGCAGTTTTTCCCATTGTTGCTCGACCTATGATTTTCCCTCGCATAGTAACAGATAGTTTTCTACAGCCTTTAGAGCGAGGCATTTTGGCAGCCTGTAGAAATTTGCATTGTGATTCGTATTAGCAATGACAGTAAAGTGGATCTTTCTGTTTCTACCGTGTATCATCATCATCATTATATCAATAGTATTCCGCCATGACCAGCGGGTCACTTACCGTAGCTGAGAAGCTACCATGCTCCACGATCTTCTATTAACCTCTCCATCTTCACATACGATTTTTCTGTTTCGATATCTCCAATAGCCTAATTCTGTTTCTATGTAGTCTAATCCGTCCCCTCGCTCTCTTTCCTGCCACCATACCCTCTAGCACATCCCTCATGATACAGTTCCTTGTTAACCAATATCCCAACCAGTTTCTCTTTCTCTTCTTAATAATATTTTTCTCCTTCCATTTCTAACACCCTCTCATTTGTTTTCCTCTCGACCCAGCTATTTTTCTCCATTCTTCTCCACGCACATATTTCGAAAGCCTTTGATTGTTTCTCATCATTTTTGCGTAATGTCCATATTTCTGTCCTATAAGTACATTAAAATACAGTACACGAAGCATTTTATGAGTCTTTTTTCAACTCTATTCAAGGTCCCACAAAATAGTATTTTTTTTTCATCCTAAAGGCTTCTTTCGTCATTTCTATCCTTCCTTTTATTTCACGTTCGCATGTCATATCATCACTAATAATACTACTCAGATATCGAAAACAAGTCACCTGTTCTTTTTTCCCGCTCCTACTTCTATATTTGACACCGATCGCTTCATTTCAATCACCATGGATTGTCTTTCTAACACTTATTTTCATCCCATATTCTTCACAAGCCTTTCTCAAAATTTCTACATCTTATTAATTTTCTTTTTAGATTCTGCAATAAAAACCATATAAACCCCAAACCGTATACATATCTCCTACCGAAATTCCATCTTCATTATGTAGATTCCTTTTCGCTATCTCTTCTACATAGCTATTAAATAATGTCGACGAAATATATCATCTCTGTTGAACTCACCTTCCAATTACACTGTCTGTCTACTGTGCATGCACCAGTGAATTCCCATGAAAGACCATGAATAATTCTGATAATTTATATAATATTTATCGATGAATACTTAATAGACCCCATATAAATAACATATATCTCATTCCTCAAAGTAACGAATACGGTAAAAATAAAAACTTTAATAGACATATTATATCAGGGCGAAATAGGGGTAAACTTCAGACACTACATAATACATTTAGCTCTTCCCGCTGGTCTAGTAGCTAGCACGTGTGCTTTGGGTGTACGGGGTCCCGGGTTCAATTCCCGGTGGTGAAGGTTGAAATTTTAATTGTCCTAGATGTTCTCGTATTCGTGTTCCTTTCGTTCAAGATTAATGGAAATGATTGTAAAACGTGTATAACCGATTAGAAATTAGAGACAAGTTACTCAGATACGTTCGATGAATCAGTTAACTTAAAGAAAAGAAAATGTGTCTAAAGTATTTGTCTGTAAATTGTGAAGAACTCTTAAAAATTAGTTTCAGTTCCACCAAAGCAACTTTTTCTTTTACCTGTTCTCGAAGGTCCTCTTCGTATTTCTGTCGGATTCGATTAAATAGAACCCCGAATATAGAACCCGTTGAATTCATTTATTGACTAACCCTGAAATTTTGATAAAGATATTGCTATGATTTTATTATTATTATTATTATTATTATTATTATTATTATTATTATTATTATTATTATTATTATTATTATTTATTATTATTATTATTATTATTATTTTATTTTATTTTATTTTTTTTAAAGTACGAAGTTTCAAATCGGGCGATGCAGTATTTACGTAAACTAAATGATAATTTATTTGATAATAGTTACTTAGTCCACTATAAATTTGCGAGGTTTTGCTTTGGAAAATGAAGTGCATATGACATTGAATAGTAAAAGTATTACAATAAAATATATTATTAAAAATATTGATTAAGTAATTGGAGTTAAACATGCTTTCCAGTAAGAATTATATAGAGAGATGATTTACTTTAAAGTGCGATGCAAACGAATATTCGAGTTTTAATCCGATTAGAAATCGATAACTTACACAAGAATATTTACTTTATTAGTTCTATAAATCTTTATGCTTATCGTATTATAATTCTTTTTAAAATTATGATTTTTCCATTTCAAAACGTAGAACGAGAAATAAATGTAATATTCTATTTGTTAAGAAAACTTTCAGACGGTGATGATTTCAGAGCATGATCTGTCGTAGAATTTGAGACCTTGTCGACATAAGTTATCTTCGACTATGCTCAAAGTGGACTAATAATGTTTTATTAGTTTTCTCTCATTCATATATTGACTATCCCCCGGGGAGAATCTTCTGAAATCGTCAATGCTTATAATTAGTTTTTCATTACAAATCAAAGGATTTCGTATAAATTATATTCAATTTTATGTCCTAATAACTTATATACAACAGGTTTAATATGTGAAATGATTGGGGTTGGAGTGATCGTAAATGTTTTCATAGTTAGGAGCTTGGATATGCAAACCCGCTTAACGTGGGGATTTAATTGTGTGAAATTTGGTACGTGTGATAAGACAGAAGATTTGTGTGAATATTTAATTTCTATCAAGTGCAAGTGTGAAACGTTTAAGATGATACCTGCCCTTGAGTTACGCTTCATCTATTAAAAAAAAAAAAAAGTGTGGTTTGGGCAAAATTGGATTAATAGATCTTCAAGAAACGAAAAGGCTAACTTGAAGACTGAGAAGAAGGAACTACAAACATAAACGTGTTTTTAATGATACGCCTTCGAGTTCAACCATTTTTGAAAACGACCCTCAGATTGTTTCAGTTCAAGACTTCAACAAGATGCTTCGGGCGCTTCAGAGTTCTGTGAAAGTGAAAATGATGAGTTCGTCCCAGATATCCCCACGAACTCCGTCAGAATGGCAAATGAGAATAAAACTGAAGACAACGGCACTAAATAATGATAGGTTTGGTGTATCTGACCGTGCTACTGCGCAATTGCTTCTAGCGTTCTACAAGATATTGGAATGGTGACTGACACGGACTATTGTCACGTAGTCGATAAAAATAAAAACGGAGAGAGAAAGTCATATCAGGAGATCTTTGCAGTGTAAACCTGATACTTTGCATCGTGGTCTATACTTTGATGGGCGCAAAGATGATACCTTGGTAGTTGAAGAACGTGTTTCTAAGTTATTTCATAGATTTCAAAAAGAGGATCACTACAATATCATTCAAGAACCTGGGTCGACATATATTGGCCACGTTTCTCCATTATCGGGATCTTCTACTGATATCGCTTCCAGCATCATTTCCTACTTGACTGAAGTTGACATTTCTTTGAACGAATTAGATGTTGTTGGCTGTGATGGTACTGTTACCAATACAGGATGGAGGAATGGTGTAATTCGGCAAATTGAACTTCATATAGGTAGACCGTTGCAGTGGGCTGTATATCATCTCCATTTTAATTAGTTGTTTCTCCGCCACTTATTTCAACACGTTCATGGGGAAACAACAGGTCCTAAAACTTTTAGTGGGCCGATCGGTCATTTGCTTAATGGCTGTGAAAGATTATCTGTAGTTGAATTTGAAAGAGTTGACTGCATAATCCCTGAAGTAGACCGTCAAATTCTCAGCAAAGGCCAGCAGTACCTTTTGGATAGTACAATGAAACAGAGACAGAGACATGCTGTTGTCAGCAACGTGTTCTACATTTCGCAAAGTTTTACGCAGTGTTGGGTAAGTTATTTGTAAAAATGTAACGCGTTACAAGTTACTTTACTTTCTCTTAAAATGTAACGCGTTACTTGCCCTAAAAGAGTAATTGTACTTTATTTCGAAAGTAACGCGTTACTTTTAGGTCCAAAACTTTGAATATGTGAAAAAATCTTATTACTTCAAGTTTCCATACTACTATTACTACCATTATTATTATTATTATTATTATTATTATTATTATTATTATTATTATTATTATTATTATTATTATTATTATTATTATTATTATTATTATTATTATTATTATTATTATTATTATTATTATTATTATCGCACGTTTTGAATTGCTTTATGTAAACGCAAGAACAAATTCTTACTTGACAGTTATATGAACATTTCCATATAATTTAACATTGACTAAAATCCCATACTGCGTTACTCGTAGGGATGATACGAGCGAGTTTTCTTTGAAACTCGATTCGACTAGAAACAGACATCTTTGAGCTCAACCCGAGAACTCGGCTCGAAAAATTTCCTCCAACTCGACTCGAATTCAGGTCGAATTGAGCCAAATCCGGTGTGTAGTTTCGAGTACTCTCTTCAAGTGTCTTGTATAGACAATATAAACATTATCAATGATACTTCTACAATTATTATTATTATTATTATTATTATTATTATTATTATTATTATTATTATTATTATTATTATTATTATTATTATTATTATTATTATTATTATTATTATTATTATAACAGCACTGTATAAACATGAAAGATAGACTGTTTGTATCTGAATACTAAAAAACTAGTTGATTGCCAACCTTGGTAGACGTGAAGTCTAGGAGTCAAGGACATTGTTCACGAGCTTCTGAGTTTGGGTTGAGGGTCTAGGTTGAGTATTTGGGCTCGAGCCAAACATTGTTAAAAGTTATAGGACACTACCCACATATTTTCAAAACTACTCGGCCCGGGTTTAAAATTGTCAACGACCCGAGCTGCTCGGCTCACAGCTCATTCACTATCGACCCGAAACGAGAAGTGGGCCGAGCCAACAGCTCACCCAACCGAGTCGGATAGAGCCCTCGGCTCAGTTGAGCCGAGCCGAACTGAGCTTGTTAGAAAAGATCTCTTGTGGTCTCGCTATCGAGACGAGACGAGATGAGAGCAGTGTCCCCTCTCGTGAGCAACACTAAAAGTATTTCGTATTACTGCTTAGCTTACATTTCTCATGGCTTTCGCTTTCCAATGTAATCAGGCCATGATTTCAAAACGAGTTAAAATGAGCGAGCCATTTATCAAACTCGACTCGACGCTAAAAACAGTGAATCGGTTCGGAACTCGACTTGAGAAAATTACGTTTGACTTCAGTCGAAACTCGTGAACTCTAGTCGAGTTTCATGTCGAGTCGAGTTTTAGCTCGACTCGTGCCCATCACTATGAGTTAGAAAAAATGGTTGTTTTATTATTATTCTGCTAAACTATTTATATAATAACAACAATGTTGTTATGTAAAATTAAAAATACAGAATATAGAAAAACATTACACTAGAACTAATAAAATAAGAACACATGAACTGGGAGTGAATGAAAGCTCGCCAGTAACTCTAAAATCGATATATGCATTTTAAAATCTATAATCAACGGGACTCTAGGATACGGAAATTGATCTGAAAGAACTCCAATATTACATACCATCAACGAACTATTTTCTAGCAATAAAGTACGTCTATTCAGGACACAGTTTATTCATATTAACCCCTTACTGTATATCATTAATTATGGCACCCTAGTTGTTGATAAATATTTCCCGCCGGCCCACCGCTTTACTTTTAAATTCTGTCCACCACCATCCTCAGCTTTTAAGAAAATGTATTCTTTCAAATGTTCGAACGATAAAAAATATTTTCGTTCTCCATATTTATAAAAGCAACACCAATCAAAGTAAATAGACTACCGGTACCATTGCACTAGTAGTTCACTCATTGAATGTATTGATTTGGAGCTGTAAAATCTACGACAAAATTTTGCAGGTGCTTGCAATCAATACACGTGATTTCTCTGAAGCTGTCCTCATCTTCCAAAAACAGCAAGTTGCACTATGATCTTATCTGTTTCTTTATATGTCGGTGACTGACTGTCGATCACTGACATCGTTCATGCTCCATTGCTCCATTCTGAGAAATTCATATACAGGAAAGAAACATTTGTTTCTGAACAAAAAAAAAAACATATATTCTAGTTATCCATCCGAAATGTAACGCGAAAAAAGTAACGCAAATAGGTGCGTTACTTAAAAATTTGTAACGCGTTACCGTTACAGTTACTTTGCCAAAAAATGTAACGCGCTACTAGAAAACATTACTTAAAAAGTAACTCGTTGCAAGTAACGCGTTGCTTGCGTTACGTTACTTCCCAAGACTGTTTTTACGTATGTTATCATGATAGGTGTTTGTAACTGTTACGCACGCATATTTCATAGTTTCCTTTCCTCTCATTGGAGATTGTGATTTGAATGACAATGAAAACAGCACAGGAGAAGCTGTGTAGTGGTTATGCTGAATCTGGGAAATTCCAGTAACTTTTCAGTGAAAACTCCGCCGGCAGTATAGAAGAGATCACCCATCATAAACACCCATAATTAGATGGGGTGCGAAATTTTTAGAGATAGATAATGCAATGGACATGCCACGGAGTGGACGCCAGGTGTGATGCAAGCAATTGCAGACAATGTGTAAGGGCAGATTTTCATGCAAGCGTCCGTAGCATTCGTTGCTTGCCATTTCTATGTGTAGCCAACAGAAAGTTGTGTTATACGCAGAACCGTACTTAAACGACTTTCTCAATTCGCTATTCAGCCACATCGCAAGCAAAGAACGCAACGTACGCTTGCATGAAAATCTGCCTTAAGTTGCATTTCAACGCAGCCCGCAGAAATCGGTCCGTCGTGCGTCACGGGAATTGGATGTACTCATCCAATCATAAGAACCTCCATAAGCTGTTACATCTTCATGTCTACAAATTGCAATTTACGCAAGTTTTGAAGCCAAATGACATTCCTCAGAGGGCTGCATTTGCTTCTTCCATGCTGGACACTGGAACATGACAATCAGTACCTTTTTAGTCTTAAAATAATTTTCTCAGCTAATAAGGATTATATTTCACAAAAACTGGCCCTAAAAGACGTCTGTAAACATCGCTATATAAAGTAACACTTTGATTGAACTTTGCAATACTCGACAAAAATTTCCCGATTAAATTATATTTCAGTCTTTTTTCTTTTTGTTTCCTCCCAGCAGTATATTATCACACACATACACACACCTAACACACTATCTATAGGCTCCTGGGTCCGCCACCTTCCCAGATACTTCACCATCCTCCGGACAAATGGAAATAAAAATTAAATTATAAAGAAAGTAATGATTACAAGGTGGTTGCATATCTTCAGGAGTACCGCTATTGATTTGCCCCCACTAATCCAAGAGTCTGCACACGCCTGTGTAGCTCAGTTCTGTATGCCTGGATATGTTAACCGCAATAACGTTTTGATATGCGATTAGCTTTATACTAAAGAGCTGATTACTGCAGGAAACATGTTAGTCGAACTCTTTAGTATGACACGAATCACATGCCAGAACGACTCTGCATAAGGCCCTATATTTCTTGGTCCTGGCGACACTAATGACGATTTGTTAATTTTCAACTTATCTCCACCTGTTCTTTATGCTTATTTTCAAGACTCTGCTTTATTTCGCATCTTATAACCATCTTTAAATCCAGTGGTGCTCACCCCCCCTTATGTCCATGACGCACCCCCCCCCAATTGCCTATCCGTAGGTGTTCTTCCATGAAAAAATCTTCTTTTCAATTAATTTTACACCCCCTCAAACATATTTATATAGATTTTTAACCCCCCCAAATATTTCAATGACGCACTTTGCGTCATAGCCCCCCTCTGTGGGCACCCCTGTTAAATCTTTATTCCGCCTTATGCAGAATCATTTTTGTGCAGGATCCGTATAGTAAAACTGCACCGTCGTTTTGAAGAATGATTACCGCCATACTAAACACCTTACTACTGCAGGAAAAATACGTTAGTTGAACTTTTTGTATGCCACTTTTTGAAATCACCGCGGAGACGTTTATGGCAATATACTATCAATTTAGTAAATATAAATGTCACGATTCCGAATTTTATAAAAATTGAAAATTCGGAATTACGTAATAAAGTATATAAACATATTTGGGAAGAAGAAATTCAAAAATTACGCACCGACATTGTTTTAATTTATACAGATGCATCAAAATACCCAGATTCTTCAGTGGGCGCTGCAATATTCATATCATCTAATAATCTTACTCTTAAATATAAATTACCATCATCTTTATCAATTTTTGAAGCAGAAGCTTTTGCTATTCGTCAGGCATTATTATATATTTTAAAACATAAAATATATATATCATGTATATGTACTGATTCACTTAGTGTCCTTCAAACACTGCAAAATACATACTGGAATGCAAAAGTTACTTGGACAATTTTAAATATAAAACATCTTTACAAAACACTTCAAAACAAGAATTACACTGTACAGTTTTACTTTATGCCTTCCCACATTGGTCTAAAATATGGCGATCTTATTGACAATGCAGCTAAGTCTGCAACTAGAATCGGAAAACCATATTATATAAAAATTCCTTATAGAAGTTACCTTTATATTATGGATACACATTTTTCAACATTAGTAAAACAATGGCAACAAAATAATAAATTATTACCTGGAAATACTTATTGGGAAACCATCGAACATCATTCCCATAAACCCAGGGAATTCATAAAACATTGGGCAAGAAAGGAAATCATTGCATATTATAGAATACTATTAGGTACAGCACTTACTCCAATTAAATTATTCCAAATTAGAAAAAAGGAGACTTATCACTGTTGGTGTGATAAGGGTATAGGTACTCTAGATCATTTATTATTTGAATGTACTTACTTACAAAAGCAAAGATCTACATTTTTTCAAAAATTAAATTATCATATCAGAATGGGACCATATAATTACAAATATATTATAGCAACATATAATTGGAAAGCAATTCGAAGCATGATACAATTTATTCTCCTTAATGGTATAAATATTTAAAAAAAAATTGGAAAACAATAAATTAGTTAAATATAAGAAGGAATATTAAAAAAAAATCTTGAAAAAAATCAAAATAAATATATACATATATATAAATATAAACACAAAAAAAGGTATAGAACAAGTTTGAAGAAAGAAAAAAAAATGCTTGAAATATTCCTTCCATTGAAGAAGATAAAAACTTAAGTCGAAATATTCAATAGAGATCACCTAACGAATTTAGCATTTGGAGCCTACTGAGACTACATTTAAGTCGGAGGCGAGAAAAAAACACTGTTATTAGTGATGAAGAAAGAAAGAAAGAAAGAGACGTTTATGAATGAGGCAAGAAGATCCGAAGAAGAAGAAGAAGAAGAAGAAGAAGGAATAGATGTTTCTTCAAAGGTGTTACTGTGGAAGCGTTTGTTTGTATGTGGTGCAAGGCGTATAAAATGAAGCTATCAGTACAAAGATGAATTCTCTTCGAATTATATGCCTTGGAAACTTTAACTTGACTAATTGCACAGTTCTTAGTAGTTTGTTTAGGAGAAGTGTTTTGTCGTATTCAGATTACAAACTAAGACTTCCAAATTGCTTATCAAGGTGCAAATTCATCCACGATATTCGAACACGTACAAAGAGTAATTACAGTAAGTTTGATCGAGTAAAACAAAATAGATCAACAGTATATTATGTTGCCGCTGTTGGTGTATTAGTAGTCGGTTTGAGCTATGCAGCTGTCCCCCTGTATCGTATATTTTGCCAGGTGAGTAATACGGAAGACACTTGCAGGTTGACGACTTGTCTGTAACGAGAGATTGTATATTTTTGGTAAAAATAAAGGGTATTATTTAGTTTCTTCCGAAAATCACTTGGTAATGACTCTACCTCACTTAGTAATGATTATGGTTCGTTATTTGTAATTGTGATGAGTATAAATAGAGTGTAGACGCATGACATAAAATCTAGTGCATAAAACGAACCAACTTCTGCTAGGTGGCCACTAAAAGCACGAATGCTATCTAACCGAGGGACGCAACAGCGCAGCAGGGTACGCAACTGGTAGTGAGGGGATGCGTCCATAAGAAACAGGCACGTCAACGATGGTGGGTATACGTATAAACGAGGTGATTTACGACTAACTATAAATCACTGTACTGACTGCGGAGCCGTTAATGGATTTGTGGGAGATACTAAATGCCATCCATAAATGAATATTTGATATGATATCTTTTAGTTTAGCGTCCTACGTTATGCCCTTCTTCTAAGGGAGACGGAGGTACTTTCAAGATGGGTTAAGTTGAAAATTTGGACGTCCGTTTTCAGCAAAATTTTTAAAATTTAGAGGAAAGATATGGATAATTTGATCGTTTGTGTGCTTGATAATATATAAGGGTCTCAAGAAATCTGTTTATTTGTTATATATGAGCGGTTATAAACATGCGACTATATGTCGAGCGGAGGGAACTACTAGACTGAAACAGTGATGTCGTCGTTTCCTTTCCGTTAGTATGGTGATCGCCATGTTTTTTTCTATACAAACGCGTGAAGCGAACGCTGTATTTTAAAGTATAGTATAAATAAGGACAACGGCTGTCAATTAATTATAAATTTGTAATTATAAAGTGTGTTAAGGAATGATAAAGTTGGTAAGAAAGGGTACAGATTTAGAATGTAGAAATTACGAATAAAATCAAGAAAATTTATAAAGAAAGAGTAATATCTAAGGAACGTATTTCTAAAAACGCCACATCTTTAAGTGATAAGATAGAAATCAAATAATTAATGTAAACATCATTATCGTATAATCCACCTTAAGAAGCAATTATACACAATAGAAACACTCTAACGTGCAGATTGATAAACTGTCGGCACAACGACAACTGTAAAAATATACAGTTAAAAAAATCTTTTAGAACGATGTTAATTCTATTGGGACATTTACTTTCCTTATGTTCACTCTTAATAATTGAAGTCCACATTATTAATGTCTTTAATATTACAAAAGAAAGAGGGAAAAAAGCAAGCCTTTGGAAATTTTCAATCCGGACCATCAGTGGATATAGGTCAGATCTTTTCTTATATTATCTACCAACTTTTCTTTAAAGCATTTAGAAACAGTACAATAAAAAATATCCATTTATGAATGGTTCAGCGTATATTCTAAACAACTGTTAAACATTAATATAAGTATCATAACATTGCATACATGAACAGGATTAACAAATCAAAAATTTTCTAGTATTATCTAAGGTTAATATCTGATTATGAACAAAGATTAGTATATTTTTCTTTTTTTTATATATATCTGTTTCTTTTCTTCTTTTAATTTCATTGATTAGAAATATTTAAAAAGAAACGTAAATGTTTCATTCATTCTCATGTTTGCAATTCCGAAATATCTCATCACTGTTTTCGCTTTGCATTTAGGTCCTTTAGATATTTAGGCTACTTGTTGTTTAGAAAATGAAATGGCGATCACCATGGTAACGAAAATAATGTGACGTCACACTATTTCAGTCTTTTGGCGCAAGGTAACCGAACAGTTGCATTATGGGAAAGTAACGAGCATTTATGTTATCAACATGGCGGATGTACAAGGATAGTGACTAACAGTTTTAAAATTTGTGAAGCAATACGTTGATAATGAGCAAAATCTTTTAAAAGTTTGTGAAGAGCACGGATTAATGAACCTAATAACAAATTTCAGAAAATGCGGAAAGGAGATGACAGCGAAAAAATGTGGCGAAAGTGGACGCCCAACTTTGGAATAAATGTATTCAAGATAATAATCTCGTTTATAATAGTTCGTCACAAAAATTGTAATCTTATGGTGAAAATTTGTGTGCGTAAAGCGAATTGTCTGTGATATTAATTTTCATGTCAGTAATTCTGCACATTGTACAGAACCAGTATTTTAGTTCTATAAGTTTAATGTTACTAGTGTCAGATCATTACAAGTGCTATACTAGTGTTAAATTGAAATTGTATGAAAGATTATTGTTAAGCGATATCAAGTGTTTATTGCACATACCATCCGTTCCCGACGTATCCCTGCAGGCCCCATACTGCACTTCTGCGTTGACTCGGTTAAATATTCTCGCTTTTATTCGTCAAGTTGATTTGTGTTTTTTGAGCATTTGTTCCCTTACTCCCTTGCGCAGTAATATATATATTTGAAAGTATATAGCCATATCTGTGTTGCTGTTTACATTACTTAAGAGTATAAGAACATACTGCTGTGGTCAGTTGGAGTTTTATTAGCAACCTCGAATTTTCCAAAGCTACAATTAATAATTTACAAGTAATATAATACAGATAAATACGTATTTACTAAAGGGCAAAGATACCATGAAACTAAGACATATTTGTGATTAACGTTTAAGGGTGAACAGTGGAAAGGAAAGAAGAGTAATTCTAGGAAAAGTATATTAAAATAAAAACAAATAGATAGTAATACAACATTAAAAATAAGGTCATGCGGGTCTAATCACGGGACGTCATCTGCGAAAAATAGTCTAATAGCGACTTATGAATAGGTTAGAATAGTTTCGTAGTACATTGGTTCGGCGTCAAAATATCGAAACTTCCGTATTTTCACTATCCCCATTAAACGCATACTCTACGTCACTAAAGAGCCTTCTGCGCTTTTCGCTGTGTTGCGCATTCGGGGGAAAACACAATTGTCGTTTTTCAGATTGGTAACTTTTTCGGTGATTGCTAAATGACAATTGTCGATTTACTTACAAATCTAGCCACTTTTATGCTTCAAACAACTTATTCTATTGTTAGAATATTACTATTACTTCGAAGTAGTTTTGGTATATATTTCTATTTTGTCTTTTTGTTTGTTTTAATTAGTGGAAACACCGACGAGTTGAGCAAGGATACATTCTCAAGGATACATGTGTGACCATTCTTCCACAATAGCGGTTTATTTTCTGTTAACCCGTGCCCTCTATGAGAGAATAATCTAATCTTCAGTTTCGTTTAGTTTGCGGAGCTTCCATTAAGACGCACAGGCATTACAGCATTACCAATAACAAGCTAATTAACTGTAGAAGATTGAAAGTTGGCGTTTCTCCCTTTTTCACGTCTAATTTTTGTGAATTTTTACAAATCATATAACGTAAGAACTTTATAGTGTTAATTGTGTTGGAATTAGCCTGTTTTAAAAACACGCGCAAAGTTACAGTAAATGATGGAATATTATGCCTGAATTGAATGATTCGTCACGCCCTGTGGAGAGAGATGTGACTAGGGTAATCTTGTTTATTACATTAAGATTTAACATTACAAAATAAATCATCATAGACGCGGAATTTCATGAATAAATTTATTTTAGCAATTTTTCACTCAAAGTTGGAACCATTAACTACTCATTTAGCAATTTATATATCAACATTTTGGCAATACTGTCTTCTTCCCAGACCCTCTTAGATAGTCTCCCTTTAGGTAGGCACCTAGCACAAGTTGGTTTGTGTTTTTGCACAAACCATAAAAATAAATGAATAGCGTATATTACGAGTCTGTACAAAATTATTTAGGCATGCACCAGGGTAATAACCATCCAGAACGACTTAGAGTGTCATGTGAAACAAATATGTTTTAATTTGACGGACTTTGTAAACCTGATCCATACTTTAATAATAATACAATAGTGTTTTTTGAGTGCAGGTTAAGTTTAAGAATACCATTCAAAGCAGTCGTTATTGTCGTACAAAGTATTTGCAATGGGCAATTTGAAAATTTCTCACCTGTCGTGTGAAGTTGAGGGGTCCAGCTGAAATAATTCCTGAAAAATTAACACTTTGTTATTTCCATATGTTCTTCCAGATATAATTATTCAGAAACCGGAATTCTTTCACAAGTTATCTCCTTATGCTTGTTGAAAATATTTTCAAGGACATAACAATACCCCATTTTAAACAAATGAAGATCAGGGGATAGCGGTTGCAGGTATATGGGTAAAAAAGACAAGTGCGAAATTTACACACTAATCTGCACTAGGGTCGAGTAGTACAAGTTAGGTTAGTAAAGTGAGGTAAGGTCGAACGTCTGCTAGGATAGTGTATAGTGTGTTAGGTGATGCTAGTAGTAAAGGTTAGGTTAATGCTTATGTGTTTCATGTACAAATACCTTAATGTGGGTGTCGCAGTGATACGAGTTCCTGTAGTACTTCGAATGGTTTTACACTAATAACACTAAACTTATAAAATAATACGATATACAGCTTTTGTACACTGTGCAGAAATATTACGCCAGCATAAAATAAATCGAATTCAGTTCTCCCTCGTATGTACTCATTTATATTGAGTGTCTTTTTTTTTTTTTTTTTTTTTTTTTTTTTTTTTTTTTACCATCTAGTAACCCTACACTTATAAACGTAAAATATAGCTGTATTACTTGTTATATAAATCAGCTGCCTTCAGAAATATGTACCGTTAATCAGCACCGTTTTATATGTTGGCAGCTTCACATTTATTTTACGCCTATCCTTGCGGAGCATTCCATTGTCACGTATGGGACATTTATATATATTTAAACCTAAGAGTAGGTGCCATAAAAGAAACTTTTACTGCACTATCAGACATGATTCTGTAACTATGCCAAGATATTGTGTTCCACCAGCAATTACAACTACGTAGTTACCAGCAACAATTTTAAAATTAAGTTTACTGGTTGCTGGAAATACACTACGCAGATGCTGCTTCTTAATTCTCCCTTTGTGGAAATGTTTGAAGCTGTGACAATGTGAGAAGTTGCAATACCTTTACATAGTACTACATTTTTTTAAAGGCTTTAAGATCTTATCGCTTCTTCTTGTAGTTGGCGTCAACATATATCACTTCAGTGTGTGTATTAAGGTTTTGTAACTTTTGCGAAATCTTTTTGCCGATTGAATAATATCATCTTCACCAATTAATATTTCCACCATTATAATCTATTACTCATTTGTGGTATAGAACATTTGCCATTATAAAATAGTGCAGCAGTAAAACAAAAAGAAAGAAAAAAAAAGCTTTGAACTTCTTTTTGATAGTTACAGCTTAATTACATTGCGACATCAGTCTGTAACATTCTTTTGGCATTGTCTGTTTTATGCTTTTCAAATTCTGTTTGTTATATTCTTTTTGTGTTTATATGTTCCATCATCTTTGGGATGTCAGCATTTAATTTCTCATAAATATCGCCTTTTCAGTCCTCTTTTGTCACAAGTCTTAATTGATCGTCATCACATTTTCTCCATTCTTTCTAGTTTACATTATTTTCAAATTCACTGGGATCTAATATTAATTTCCCATTCATACGCTTATCGCAAGAATTTTTCCATCACATAAAGTTAAGACTGTTATCACAGAGGTAAGTCTCCAGAAGTCATTTGAATTTGACATCTTTAGAGATTTCAGTTTAATATAAAGTTTTCATGTACTAAGCATCTATATTGTTCAACTGGTATACCTTACAGTAGCAAGATATTTTGTAGTCTAAGGCTACAAAGTTTTGAAAACCCTATTCCGAAATATAGGTTCTTTTCTTTAAATATATGAACTGACTCTTTCAAAAACACTTGAAAAATAATATTGTTACATGTTTTCTTTTTTTATTGTCTTTCTAAGCAGCAAATACATCTTTAGAATTAGTCCCAGAAGCGATAGTCCTATTAGCGACAGGAACTGTTATCTGTCCTATGAGCGACCGATTCATTTACATTGTGATGATGGAAGATGATATGATTCCATCTCGTAAAATATGTTTGCCTCTGGCGTTATTAGCGCCCAAACAATCTTGGTACGAAATATGTACGTGCCAGCGATATTGTTCGTCAAATATATTTTTCCTCTACTGTGAGTACAAATAAAACGTATTTTAATTTTGAGTTAGATTTGACATAAAACATCAAATAACTTAACGAGACAACAGGGATATTTCCATGAAAAGTATATTCCTATGTAATTATTGAAAATCCAGTTGTAATATACCTTTTCTTGAAAAGCTCTGTTTTCTGTACTTAATTTGATTCAAATCTAATTACTCACTAAGCTCAGTAATATATTTTATTTTGAAAAACTTAAACGTGTAACAGTTTCGCCAACTATCTACTTTTTAGACTTCCAAGGACTCTATGAAAAAAATGGAAAAAAAGTCAGTGATAAAAGACAGCTTTTGAAATCCCTTACATCTGACTGGCTATTCTCAACCAATCCCACCAATTACAATGCAGTTCACTCTAAACAATCCAAAAGGTAAACAAACTCTTTAAACTGCCTTCCTCCCTTGTTTTGACTTATACATAAAAGCTTGTCGTGTAGCAATCTGAAATTATCCCTTATAACTAGACGAACTGTGAAGTCCTGCGGGAGATTTGTAACTTGTGTAATAATTTCTTCGAATACACCGTGTTTTTAGATTTCTTTGGTATCCTCAAATGGTGAACACCTTTTTTTCCATGGCCGCCCGATGGGAAGGCAGCGGTCGCCCCCCTGGCTCACATAAATGTATACGTAATATAGCAAGCCACGTATATTAAATACCAGATATACCAGACGTGATACAGCAACCATGGAGATGGCCCTCCCTAGAAAATTTTCTTCGGGCGCCCCTTCGTCTTTCTGATTTCTTTCTTATGCCATACACATATTCAACCTAAACTTATGCTCCGTATCATTTTAACATGAAATTTTTAATTATATTAGAATCATAGACAAAGGTGGAGCTAAATATTTAATTTGTTTTCCCCTTGATAGAGTCAATGTATTCATAGAAATTAATTCAAAAATATAATATTAGGAAAAACGTATAAAAGATTGTTAATGTAATGAGAGCATTCTCACGCGTTAAATTCAGGTAGAGCGAAATTTTTCATAGTACATTTTGTTAGGTTCTAAATCACATTAGCATGAAACAAGTTAAAGAAGAGAGAACCTTATTTTCTTCCATTATGTTAGTATGAACGAATCGGTGACTCATAGGACAGTTAACAGATCGAATCGGTCACTCATAGGACAGTTAACAGTTCCTGTCGCAAGTGGGAAGACACCACATCTTTATACCAGGGCAGTTGTAAACTAAGTCAAAATGAAAAAAAGAAAAACAACTTTACTACAATGTCATAATCATCAGTTTGGGGAGCTGGATGCAAATTATTCTTCATTTTCTGTTAGGTTGAGCCCAATATATTTTGCTAAACCTGTTATTACAGCTTTTTGTTTTCTTGGTGAACAGGAAAGTGCACATACAATCTTGAACACTGCTTTTGACAGTTTTTGTTTGCATCTGTATGATGACTTCAAAGTTGATGATTCAGTTTTTTTTTCTCTCACTAACACTATATAACATAATTATAGATTTCTTTTATTTCATCTTGGCTCTTTTTCTCTGTTTCATATCTCTTCAAATCTTCTTTCTTCTTTTTATTCATTTGGAATTTTTTCTTCTTCCTGAGCTCATCTAGTCTGTCCCTTAATTAAATCACGTACGTTAGCGTATTGGTGTTTTTATTTAACCGTGATAATTTCGACAAGCATGACCTTGAATTTTGATGTCGATCTCCCAGGCATGCACCTTAAATTACTTGTTGAGTTGCTGAAATTACATTTTTGATGTGTTTTCCGCTTCCAACTGGAATGCTATTTCTTTACGCTCCGCAAATATAAATTATCTTCAAATAGTAGCAGAGTACACTAAATATTAGCTGAGTACTTTAAATTAATATTTAAAACACTAATACATACAGTATTAAGAACTGTGTTATTTTTAAATTCATTTCACCATCTTACAATGTTGCCAATACTATTTGCGCAGTTATTAAAAAGTATAAAAAGTTGTTGATTCAATTTCTAGTATGAAAAATCACAAAGTTTGTTCGTGTTTAGCTAAGAAGTAGAATTTTTAGTTATTTACGTACGAGGTAAGTGCTAGATATCTACAATATATATTCTATCTTTTTTCTTCTTCTTAATTTTAGTCTACCAGCTACGGAGGGACAGTTGCTACCCATGGTTCCTCTAAAGTGGAGAGTTTGCAAAAAGTTCCTGATCGTGTTATAACTGTGAGGTTTAATGCCGATGTGAGTGCAAGTATGACATGGAATTTTAGGCCACAACAAGTAGAACTAAAGGTACAAACTGTTCTAATTATCATTTTAATTTACAGCGTTTGGTTTGTCAGACTGGCTTTACAAGTAGTTAGGTCTTGCTATAACTCTGGTAATAGAGAATTTTAATTCTCTGGCGTTTTTTTAATTTACTGTATCCCGTTATGTATTACTGAGGCTATTGAACATGGGACCTATTGTTTACATTGATCTTGTTCAGGTTTTATACTTGGTGTACTTCTAAGTATGAGCGTTTAATCTGGGATTATGCCCACCAAAGACAAGTGCTCTAGTCTTAGTTTACGGGGAAGCCTCTAACACATAAGAGGTTATTTAAGGGTATGAATTGATGCATATTTATAACAATTTTGTATAGTTACTGTTGTATTTTCTTCGTCAGATATTTGGTATACTATTAACTGTACTGTTTCGGTATTCCCTTTCCTCATTAGATTCATCCGAACAACTGACGCGTAACCCATTTAATTTTTCAGAATTTCCCTTTGGATTGTTTTATTTGTGTCATAATGTAAATTCCTTCTACAAGAATCTTTTTCTTCCGAAAGTGTTATTGGTGTAAAAAAGCTTATGCAGAAGTTTCATTTATAAAGATATATATGCTTAATAATAATTTGTGCTATTTTGTTGAAATTTTGTACAGCACTAACAGGCACTTTTTGAAGATGCTGTTACAACCTTAAATCTATGTTAAACATCAATTGTACGTTAAACTTCGACGATTATACACTTCTTTAACTTAGTGTATGTAACAAAATAGTGCAAGAGAAAATTCTGAAAAGTGAGATGAGTTACGCGTGAGTTGTCTGGATCTATAGAGGAAAGTATCAGGAAACACCTAAATTGTACATTAACTATTGTAACCATACAGTTCAGCTCAGTCAATTTCTAAGAAGAAATTTTTAACTTTTTAAATGAACCTCGCATAAAAGCACTTTCAAGAATTTTTCTCTCAGCCAACAAACGAATGTGCATATATGTATGTGGGTTTTGACTGCGACGGAAATCGTAGAGTTCCCCTCTCCTTCCCATATTAGGAGCTAAAATTCAGCACAATGGACAATCGTCGTCTCAAAACATTCCTGTCTATGGGCTGTCATAGCTACTTTTAGCTTCTGACATCACCAAACTGCGTAGCAAACCGATTCTTTGCCTAGCAACGCGATGAGACGGGGGAGAAAAGTGCTGGAGTTTTACTTCCACCTTCACAGAAGCAACCACGTTGAGTATGGTGCGCGCAACTAAAATGAAGAAACAATGTGAAATAACGTTTAATTTTTGTTAGTGTAAAACATAACTTTGGAACCAATGTCGTGATAATGAAGATAATCGACAATTCCAAAATATTCGCTTGCAAGTAAATATAATAATCATTGCAGCGACATGGTGTAGGCAAGCAACACCTGTTCACCTGTTCATCAAAAAGAAGATGAGAGGAAACCAACCCGCAACCTTCTGGACATACCCTCAGGAGCCGCCAATGGCAATTCCTTTTCGATCGTCACAGTGAGTAAAGAGTGCTAGTGAATAATAAAAATCGACCATGTGACGAAATATAACGAATAATTCGTGTCAACCGCGACATCCGCGTCTTTCGTATTAAATGGGCCTAAAATATTGGTTATATAAAGTGAAGTGCTACCGCTTATGTAATTTTTATTCATGAAGTTCAAGTGTTAATTAAAAGAAAAATCCAAAAGTTGAGTATCCTTTCAAAATAATAATCATGATCTAAATTCATATATGTTAATGTTAAGGAACAACTTAATTCATTTTTCTTTACAGCACGAGTGATTAGCGCCTATGCAACTTAGTAATACACACATTAATAAATTGCATCAGCGCTAAATGTACAATTAGAATCTATTTTATGTTCGTTCTCTAAAACGTTCTGGTTCGAATTCCTAAGATATGTGTGCAGTGGCTATATGGTAGGCTGAAATGAATGATGCAATTGTTATCACATATTCAAGGAGACATATTAGTAGCAAAGGATCGAATCCCGGACCATGGTAGATGTCCGACCCCACCTAGGGATCTGTAGGATCTATGTACTGCAATTAAAGTCTTTACTCTGGCAACGCACACATGAGGATCGAACCCAGTACTATCACAATAATAGGCGTACCGAACAAGATACGGACCCACGCGGGTCACACTATTAGGCTCAGTAAATGAAAGAATACGTTTACAAATTAGTCTCTTATGTCACTTGTCATGTCTGAGATTTATCTGTCACACCATGAAAATTCTGGGAGTTCACTTTAGATATCAAGCTTTCGATCGTCTACTTACATCTTCTCTAAAAAAAAAAAGGCCTAACCCTTTCCGGATCCTGGCATTTTGGGCTATTTTTTAGACTTTCAGTCAAGCAGCTACTGCATCGTCACTATTTATCCTAGGATCATGGTTCATACCTCATTCTCTTCAGAATAGAGCTGGCTTTCAAATGGTACAGTCCGCGGCATAAAATTTGTTACAAAAATTCTAAGTCCAAATGAATAACAAACTCTTGCCCAGTTTTCTTATGCATTCCCGCAATACATGTATCAATCGATTAGTTGCTTCTAGTATTTATTCCAACTCCTCCCCGTCCTCCACCTCTCCTTGTCTAAAGCAGTGTGTGTGACGTAGTACACTCTTTCCATTCAGCTGAAAAAGAAACAGGAATCAAGTTTACAACGTTATAGCTTTAAAACAGTCTTTTCCATTCGTTTGTTCTGAAATATTTTTAAGAGCCTAAATTAAAGGAAAGTCACACAATCTTCCCAGAGCTTCATAAATATCTTTAGTTTCATTCGTTTCTTTCTTTAAAGAGTGCAAGCTAGTAAGATGCTCCCTAAGAAATCTATGGAAATTGCCAAGAGCTCTAAAATATCTACGGACAGAAACGAGTTTTATTCAATGATTCATTGAATTTCTTTTCAGTAAGTGCAAGCAAATGTTTCAGGGGCGTCATTTGGGCAGGACAGGAGGGTGTAATTCCCCCTCTCTTAAGCTTCATAATACGTATTTTTTGATCAAATGTATAGTAATACACTAATAAAAAGTGAAAATCTTATGTCGCCGGAGAATCTCTTCATCCCCCCCCCCTCCCGAATACACTGGTTTTAACAACAAACCTATAGAGTTAAGACAGCATATTGCTAAAGAGCTTACATTTGGTTTCAAGAGTCGAAGGTTTGATCTCAAGCCATATGACTTCCTGGGTGACATTGAGAGAGAGAGAGAGAGAGAGAGGGATTCAAGTATGGAGACAGAGAGGGATGATTTGTATACACAGATTTAGAATTGCGGAAAAAATGATCGGACAGCATTCGTATTATGACGAAAATTCTGATTTTGTGAAAGATAAGAAGGGAAGTTTTCGAACTGCGAGGATCACATTAGGCAGTTGTCGAATTAATGTGGAGAACTCTTTTTAGAGCATCAGATGATTACGAAAGGAGAGAAAGATCTTCAGAACTGAGGAATTAAGATTTTAAAAAATCTGGTTTCGGCGACGGGTTTCGAACCACGAACCTTGTGGTCATCGAACCATGACTTTATCCATTCTGCTACGGAGGATTCTATTACTCGTTCACATACGTCTTCCTTAGCTGCGTTGAAAGCTAAGTTAACTGGATATTCCAAAAGTTGACTCGGTGGATGCGCCGTTCAGTTAGGTCGTAAACCTCTTGTAACTTAGTTACAATTTGCAAAATGAACTTCCTCTTCTTCAGGACACTTTTTAAAGCTTTAAAATTTGTTACTATTGTTTTAATTAAGTTACATTTGATAGAACCATCTGATAAAGTAGTGCCAAGCCCTGTGCGTCATTGTCTGTTAGGTGAATGGGTAATGTAAGTTACTCCTACGTGGATGGTCCGAGCTTCCAATCAAGACCATTCTTATTGATTATTTTATTTGAGCTACGCTCATACTGTATATTCCACAAGTTCAATTTTGAAGTAATGTAGTCACAGTTAGTTTAATTCGAAATAATTTTCCAATATTATATTTGTTACTAAATTTACATGGCTCTCTTCACTGTTTGTAGCCCTGCATAAATGCAAAATTGTTTTAAAAGTATATTTTACTCTCAAGTTTTAATGTTTTTTTTTTTTTTTTTAATTGTCCTTCAACTTTATTTTATAATTATTTTCTATTTCTTAATTATAACATATTTTCTATTTATATTGTATTCTATGTTACACGTTTATTATTTATATTTTATGTCTTACCTTTGAAGAGGAGCTTTTGACATTTCAGAGCAGCAGGGACATACACAGGATGCAGGCCTTTGCAATCAAGAGCTTTTGCCCCCACGAAATCACTACTTTTTTTGTAAATTATATCTAATTTTAGAGATGATGATAGCAGGGGCGGATTCAGGGGAGTGCGTTCGGGCGATCACATCCTCCAGAATAGGGAACTTTTTATACTTTTTATTTTAAAAATAAAACATATCCTAAGCAAGGTTCGTATATACACTACAGGTTGCGCCAACCCAATCGTTGGATATGTGACGTCACCGGGTAAGCAGACGCGAGTATTTTCTTGGCTCAGTGATGCCAGTCTTTTAACAGCAAACTTCCCGTCCAAAGCCACAAAATTTCCCGATGTGATGCAAAATTTCCCGCTAACCTAAATAGATATAGTTTTCATCTAGTAAACAATTTTAAAAAATACCGCTTTAGACGGACTATGATGTACAATGGAATTCATTGTCGTAGTATAAAAAGGTATTATTTATAGTTATGCATGATAAGGTAAAGAACAAATTTTTAAATAATACTATGTACACTTTTTTGTAACGAACACTATGTCGTTCTTTATGGTTTGGAAGAGAATGCTATGCTCAGGAAAGCCAGAATTAATTCAGTTGTTTTGGCCTAACGATTTTTGTGTTGCAGCACATTGCCTGTTCCGTCACCAAAAAAGCAGGGTATTTTGGAATTGCTTTACATTAACTTGATTTTTCAAGTCTTTTTGTATTTTTGAGGTTCATTTGTATCACAAAAGAGCTCAGTGTTAAGGGTCTTACACCTAAAGCCTATTATACATCGTCAAACTTTTCCATCAAATATTGTATCAAACTTTTCTTTGATGATAATTTGGTCAAATAAGATGGGTAAAACTTTCGCACCCATTATAAACGATCAAATATAAAGGTGAATATCATTGCTCAGTTGTTTATATTTCTTGATTCAGTTGTTAGGTCACATGAACGTATATGTGAGTTTTATGGTGGCACCTGCTGGTGTAACTATAATGAATAAGGTTGTAGAAATGAATGGAATGACTATTCACAGTTACTTCTGTCTCATTTTTCTCCTTTATTGCTATTCCCAAATAAATCTTATTTTCATGGTTCCTTTCTTGTTCAGGAAATACGTATGAATCTACATTCTATTTATTAGTCCGATGCTTAAATCTCTTCTAATTCAGTTAATTTTCGAGTAATTTTTGTAACTTTGGGGCACTGATTAAGAATAAATAGTCCGTCATAAAAATGTTTGGTTATTGTTTAGCTTTGGGGGGCCAGGTTTTTAATTGACTTTTTTGCGATTTTCTATTAACATTCGGTTAGATTAGCTTAATAACATTTAATTCACACAGTATTGCCGAGCGAGCGTTAGCGAGTAAAGGCGGGTTAGAGTCTCGCAGGGCACATTGTTTTCAGTCTTCGATAGTGTTGGCCCCCCATTACTAAACAGTTACCAAATGTTAGGTTTTACAGTTAAAATGAGAGAGTACATATCAACGAGGGTTCTGTAGGATATTAAATTCCCGAGGAATTTTTCAGTGTAGGAAACTTCTAATTTATATTTAGTAATGCGAAAATATTACGCACTCTAACCTATTTTGATTTTATGTAACATCAAGTGTTTTTCGCTACCCTCATTTTGGCTCTCACCTTCAGCTATTGATGCCTCTGCCTCTTGCGAACAAAACCCTATGCTAACTTGTGGGTCCCATGCTGTGTTCCTGCTCTGAATCGGTTAAATATCATCCTCGCTTTTAATGGCCACCTATCATAAGATGCTTTTCTTGCAGTCTCTTTTTAAATGATATTCGTTCGATGCGTAATTACACCTTAGAGATCTTCACTACTGCGTAATTAAACTACCGCTAATTTTAGAGTTTTTCTGTAATATCCTCAAAATAAATAAAAATACCCGAAAAGTAGAAACGTAGTAAACTAAACAATACGATTTTGTGTGTGATACCGTTATCACAACTCATCTATCTGCGTTCGATTTGCAACTGTAGATAGATTTAACAGTTTTTGTGGGTTATGGAAATAGCGGCATACCAAAAACAGATAGGGAATTGAAGTAAAAGTATCACTTGCACAATTGTATTGTCTAGTTCACTACGTTTCTGCTTTTCGAATATTTTTATTAGTTTTGAAGATATTATAGAAAAACTAAAATTAGCGGTAGTTTAATTTCGCTGAAGTGAAGACCCTTAAAGAAAGTCCTCGTAAAGTGAATCTGCACTCATGAATGCAACTTCTACAATGAGAAACAATTTTTAAGGCATTACGAATTAATTTCGTGAAGAAATAACTACATATAACAAGATAGCACATGATCGTTCCATACACATCATATACAGGCATATTGTCAATCTGTACGCAATAATATGAGCATGCGCAAAAGTAATAACATGCCAGAACGTCTTAAGAAATCTTTTAAATCAAGAAAAGTGAAAAAAAAAATGTTTGCTTTTTTTTTAAAAAGAAAGTCACGAAATATTCTCAATCTACGCCAATTTTGGAAAGTCGCCTATGGTATTTAGCCCTAAAATCTTTAATTTTATAGTTATACAAAACAGATTACTGCTAGTATGCATCAAAATAATGTCAATTACTTTCCGTGTCCACATACTCAATTTTAGTGCCACCGCATAGCGATTTTAGTTTGTTTTCTTTGATATAATGTTGGATAGAAATAGAACAAGTTCTAATTTAGAGCAGTTGTGTCAAATGTTGTAACCAACCCAAAAGTTACATACAACTTGGTATCATAAATGTTCAAATTCCACTTTGATGAAATATTTGATACAATATATGATGGAATATTTGTTCGTCTATAGTGTATTTTAAAAAGTTGAGAATGTCTCCATTTCCCGTTTCCAGTCTATTTTAAAGAAAAATTCCCTCATTCCCGCCAGTGCTCAGAATTTCGCATTTTACGGGAAATTTCCCACAATCTGGCATCACTGGCTTGGCTGTGCTTACCTCATGACGTCACACGGTGTTCGGTATAGTTCGTAATCTCAGTTTGCGGCGCCCCCCTGATCCTAAGTATTTTTCATCTTTGTATTATAAACTTAAATTAAAACCTAAAGTAGATAGGCCTTACTTTCTTAAGAAAGTTAATTCTGCAGAAGAGCTACTTCTCCTTTTTTTGCAATCCGCTCTTACCTTGATTTGACTTCGAACGACCGCCCCTCTCAAACAATCATCCTGGATCCGCCCCTGGATGATAGACATTTTAGTAATTTTTCCCTCAATCGCTGAAATAAATTCCTGTCAAGCTTTCGATCGCTGAAATAAATTTCTGTCTACGGCCCTGCAAAACAGTGACGATTTTAGGGAGTGATCGGTTAGTAATGCCTCCCTGGAGCAACGACACTTCCCCAGAAGTCATATCTCCGATAATTCAGAATGTGATTTGTGCATTATCACTTTTCACTCTCAGTGTCTTGAAACGCACCAAAAAGGAACTGTTCTGAAGTATTTACTCGTTCTCCCTATGACCCCATTTCAATGTGGCCAACCTTGGACATATACACATCTGAAATATCACCTCTTATGTCAGTGATCCCGAAAACTATCCATTCGACACAAATATAGGATATTTTCGATTCTTTATTCCTGTCACCCTCCCATTGTCAACTCGAAGCCAACCAAGGCTTATTTTGGACTTACGCAGCATCCACTGTGTCACTTTTCATCTTTGCATATGAATTCGACACTAATTTCTTTCGTATTTGACTACTTTTACATGTCACCTTCACCTCTTGGTAGGGAATTTTTCAGTATCTCACCCCCACAACTATGGAGAAATTTCAACCAACTAAGTATAATAATAAATTATCATCTGAAACACAACAGTACGGGTGATCTTTTTCGCAGAGGAATTCGTTAACTACTGTTTCAATATCAATGTATTGGCTTTTTTTGCTCTGCATGCTGGAGATTGCCAAAGAGCTAAACTTCATTCTGTACTATTGTGCTATGAATATAGTGGTTTAATTCACTGAATACTCGCTTAGATGATGCTCTCGTCACAGGAAAAGTGAGAGACAGTTATAAAAGAAAAACGAAACGAAATATTTAAATTTTACGTCCCACGTTATGCCGACTACGCTAATGGAGACAGTGATGGTGAGAAACGAATGAAATCGTTTAATGAAGAAAGTGGGAGGAAACTGAAGAAACCCGAGAAAACTCATGCACACGGTGTTTGTCCATAATAAAGTTCATTCAGCGCGAGCTGGGATCTAACCAACAACTCCATGCACCATAGGTAAAGTTATAAAAGAATAGGCGTCTAAACAAATACGGAACACTACTATCAATGAGAGTTGTATAAGGTTAGATTTTTATTTATTTCATTCTAAGTTGAAATTTCAATCAATCTTGATCTTCATTACTGTTCGAAATCCGGACCAACCAGTATTCCCTACTAGCTTCTTACGTTTTGTTTCCTTAAGCTACACTGAGTTTGTTCATTCCAATTCTTTAAGCTTGAATTAAATCTAATACCAGTTAGTGAATTAAAAGGAGCTAACATTATTTTCAAATACGAGACGTTATTACATGCTTGTCACTAGCTCACAATACACAATACTTAGAATTTTGTAACTGGAGGCAAGGAAATCTAATTTAAACATACTAAAACATACTATTTAGCGCATATAGAGCGTGGATCTGTGCTCAAGGCGCTAGCTAATAATCTGGAGGTTCTCAAGTCGGAACCATGTGTGAATATTTTGTTTAAATTTAGAATTTTTGGTGATCATTAGTCGGCGATGACACACGTTTAATTGTCTTAAGGTATTTGAATATTTTGATCTTTCAATATTTGAATGATCAAATCTTCAATAATAATAATAATAATAATAATAATAATAATAATAATAATAATAATAATCATAATAATAATAATAATAGTTATTATTATTACTATTATTATTGTTATTATTATTATTATTATTATTATTATTATTATTATTATTATTAGCAAAGTAATTCAATAACACGTTAATATCTTTAATTATTTCTCGATAACTACTCGAACTTAAGATGTCTTCGAATCTAAGTCGCATCCCGATTTCGCTGGGCTAAATTAAAGAAAAATAGTAATATGTTATGGTTTTACTATTACTAAAGCACTCTTTGATATTGGTCATTTTCGATGATTTTATGTATCCCTCTCCCCTCTCCATGTTGGGGGCACGGTATGACAAAAATTATCCCAGGCCCGAATGTCATGTACGTTGAAAATTTGATCGAAATCTGTTGGATGGTTCAAGAGTTGTTCTATTTATTTTTATATATTAATCTCCCCTTCTCTTATTCTCTCCTATGTTCTACCGTCAAAGTGAAAATATTAAAACAAAAGTTTCTAGGCCCGAACGTCGTCTATGTTGAAAATTAGATCGAGATCGATCAGGTGGTTCAAGAGTTGTTAAGTTTTATTCTTTTTTATAGATATCTCCCCTCCCCTCCTCCTACCCTACGTTCTACCATCAAAGGGATATGATAAAAATCACCTTAGGTCCGAACCTCATCTATGTTGATAATTTGATTAAGATCAGTTCGGTGGTTTAAGCGTGATGAAGTCACCAAGACAGCATTTTTATTTTTATTTTTTTACATAGTCCCCCCTTCCCCTCCCCTACATTGTGCCGTCAAGGCAAAAAATGAAAACATCCCAGGTCCGAACCTTATCTATATTGAATGTTTGATTGATTGGAATCAGTCGGATTGTTCAAGAGTTATTAAGTTTTATTCATTTTCATATATATGTACCCTCCCCTCCTCTTCCGCAAGTTCTAATATCAAAATGAAATAACAAAAAGCTTCCCAGGTTCGAATTTCGTCTATGTTCAAAATGTGATTGAGAACGATCGGGTAGTTCAAGAGTTATTCACCACCGAACATTGTCACTTTTATTTTTATATTTATAGCTGATATGTATCTTCCCCCTCCTATCCATCCTCTACGTTATTCCGTCAAAGTGAAATGGTAAAATCCATCCCTCGCGTTAATCGAGACGGGGACATATAGCCTCATTGCTGACGTCCCCATTAATCCCCCTACTCATACCCTTTAGTGTGTTTAAGTTAGTTTTTTTGTCTTCAGTTGCAAATTTCTAAGTTATTTTTCTTTGTTTCAAAAAATTCTCGCTTTTCTTGTATGATAATACAAATTAATAATCTTTGACTTGTTTTATATTAATAATCTGAGTTGTTCTTAAACCTTTGGTTTCCAATTTTGTTTTGTCTCTACACCAAACTACAGATATGACAAATTTAATTCTCATACTTTACATTTGCTTTCAAAGCGGTCGCCATGAACTGCTTAAAAGCACTTTTTCCGTCACGAAACACCCAGCAGATGACGTACGATATCGTCTACAGCAATGAGAGGAAACTCCGCCTTGTTACGTGACGTCACATGAAGCACGTTCCGTTCAAACACCTAAGCAAAGCTATCATTTTGCTTCTGGTGTGAAAATGGCTCACTACGAAGCTTCTGTTAAAAGCAGCGTGATTGCTTTAATTGAGCATGCGGGCATGAACTATAGCGAGGCAGGCGCGAGATATGGCGTTAACCGTGCTACAGCACGGAGGTGGTGGAGGAGATATGAGGGAACAGGAGATGTAAGACGTAAAAGAGGAAGTGGGCGACAAAGAGTTTCCTCTGCCGAAGAAGACCAGAGTGTAATTGCCCAATGCCGTGAGCACCCTTTCATGTCTGTCCGACAGTTACTAGAGGAAACCAATTTCCCAGGCGATGTTGCGACTGTCCGTCGTAGACTCAAATCCTTTGGTTTGAGATCATACAGGGCAGCTGTTAAGGAGCGACTAACAGAAGACCACATGGTTGACCGTCTGGCGTTTGCACAGTTAAATATTGCACGTGTGTGGGACGAGGTCGTTTTCACAGACAAAAAAATATTTTCCAGTGCAAACTTCGGGCCGAAGCGTGTTTACCGCCCCCCTGGAAAAAGATATGCCTCTGAATACGTTTCCCGTTCTGGTCGAATGGGACATGTAACTGTCCACTGTTGGGCATGGATATGCAAGGCTGCAAATTTCGGAGGAATCTACAGGATTCCTGGTCGCCTAAACGCCCACAAGTATGTGGAACATCTGGATGAAACGCTTCCGGAAATAAAAGCTCATGTAGGTGACGGCATATTATATTTGCAACAGGACAATAGCTCGATACATAATTCAAATGTGGTTCAGACATGGTTGCAGAGGCAACCTGATGTCGAAATAGTTGACTGGGTTCCTCATGGAGCAGATCTGAATCCTATTGAAAATATGTGGGCCTCTGTTGCAAGAACATTGCGGGAAACCTGGTCGAACAATCCTCCACGAACATCTAATGATCTCTGGGAGCGTGTTGAAGATGCGTGGTCGATCTGTTGCACCCAACGCTATATCTCTCGCCTGGTGGATTCAATGCCACGGCGTATGGCAGCTGTAATCGAGTCCCAAGGGAACATACACACTATTAATAAATGCTTGCCCACAACACCATCAGTCCTCTCGAGGGCTACCTAATTCGACCCACTAATTAACAAAATTTTATGAAATACATTACGCGACACCAGTGAATGTAAGTGTCTCAGTATGTTCTGCATTAATAAAGAGGCTAACGTGCGAGACTTGGTGGCCGAGTGGTATTATGCTTGCTATGTAAACCAAAACCGCCTGTAACAGTGGTTCGAATCTAGTGAAGAAGACCCCTACTTTTTATCACCAGGGATATTTGCAATACGCCTTCTGCTATGTCCGCCTTCGTACGGTCTATTATGTGACACATAATGTGGACCGCCATAAGTTTTTACTTAGTAAACAATTTATAAATATATGAACAAATACCTAGGTATATTAGAGTAACAATGGAATATAGTACCTTCGTCCGACTGACGTCGCTCTGCAAATGTTCATTGTATTACACCGGAAGATGAATTAAATAAAGACTGGAAAATTTGATATAAAAATTGATACGTAATAAGTTAAAGACTAAATATGTAATTATAATCTCATATTTGAAACTAATTTCGACTACAATTAATTCTCTACCTGCTTTCATAAATAATCCAAACCAAACTTCGAGGTTTGGAATGCACAAACTAAGTGTAGCTAAGAGAGAAAAGTAACAAGAAGAGCAGCGATTCAAACCAGCGTAAGAATTCCTTTTACTAACCCTTCATCTATCAAACCATGACGTGAACATGACTTTTGTAAGTTATAAATTTGTATCCAAGAAACACCATTAAGCGTATGTGCAACTACTGCTTTGCTCTTTTTCTCTTCAAAAGCGTAACATGTTTAGGACGATTCGTTTCGTTTTCCATTAGAGTTTCGAAAGAGATTATTTGTGTTTGAGTGTAGGATCTTTAGTTTCCTTTAACCGACACTTCTAGCAAGTACAACTTAATTCACACAGCAGTTAAAAAAAAAAAAAAAAAACGTACTGCCTTAGAAAGTATTCCTAAAAGCAGAAGCTGCATCATGCATCCTGAACAGTGACTTAACTAACGGCAGTGCGTTGAGGGAGCCCAGAGTAAAACGGGGCCCATTAAAAATTCGTGATTCCACTATTTTTCCTCGATGTCTAAAATGAGACTACTTTAGCCTTATATGAAAAAGAAGCTGTGGAGGGGACTGCGAAGTCTACTGAAAAGATTTATCACGTCCTTGCAGCAACAACTTTAAGTTTTCGAACAGTAATGAAGAACAAGATTGATTGAAATTTTAACTTAGAATGAAATAACTAAAAATCTAATCTTATATAACTCTCATTGATAGTAGTGTTCCGTATTTGTTTAGACGCCTATTCTTTTATAACTTTACCTATGGTGCATGGGGTCCTTGGTTCGATCCCAGCTCACGCCGAATGAACTTCATTATGGACAAACACCGTGTGCATGAGTGTCCTCGGGTTTCTCCCGTTTCCTCCCACTTTTTTCATTAAACAATTTCATTTATTTCTCACCATTACTCTCTCCATTAGCATAGTCGGCATAATCGTGGGACGTAAAAATTAGATATTTCATTTCATTTTTCTTTTATAACTATATCACTTTTTCTGTGACGAAAGCAACATCTAAGCGAGTATTCAGTAAATTAAACCACTAAAACCTATATTCATTGCACAATAGTGCAGATGAAGTTTAGCCCTTTGGCAATCTTCAGCATGGACAGCAAAAAAGCCAATACATTGATATTGAAACAGTAGTTAACGAATTCCTCTGCCAAAAAGATCACCCGTACTGTTGTGCTTCAGATGATAATTTATAATTATACTTAATTGGTTGAAATTTCTCCATAGTTGTGGGGGCGAGATACTGAAAAAATCCCTACCAAGAGGTGAAGGTGACATGTAAAAGTAGTCAAATACGAAAGAAATTAGTGTCGAATTCATATGCAAAGATGAAAAGTGACACAGTGGATGCTGCGTAAGTCCAAAATAAGCCTTGGTTGGCTTCGAGTTGACAATGGGAGGGTGACAGGAATAAAGAATCGAAAATATCCTATATTTGTGTCGAATGGATAGTTTTCGGGATCACTGACATAAAAGGTGATATTTCAGATGTGTATATGTCCAAGGTTGGCCATATTGAAATGGGGTCATAGGGAGAACCAGTAAATACTTCAGAACAGTTCCTTTTTGGTGCGTTTCAAGACACTGAGAGTGAAAAGTGATAATGCACAAATCACATTCTGAATTATCGGACATATGACTTCTGGGGAAGTGTCGTTGCTCCAGGGAGGCATTACTAACTGATCATTCCCTGAAATCGTCACTGTTTTGCAGGGCCGTAGACAGAAATTTATTTCAGCGATCGAAAGCTAGACAGGAATTTATTTCAGCGATTGAGGGCATATTTTACTAAAATGTCTATCATCCAGGGGCGGATCCAGGATGATTGTTTGAGAGGGGCGGTCGTTCGAAGTCAAATCAAGGTAAGAGCGAATTGAAAAAAAAAAAAAAAAAAAATTAGAAAAGGAGAAGTAGCTCTTCTGCAGAATTAATTTTCTTAAGAAAGTAAGGCCTATCTACTTTAGGTTTTAATTTAAGTTTATAACACAAAGATGAAAAATACTTAGGATATGTTTTATTTTTAAAATAAAAAGTATAAAAAGTTCCCTATTCTGGAGGATGTGATCGCCCGAACGCACTCCCCTGAATCCGCCCCTGCTATCATCATCTCTAAAATTAGATATAATTTACAAAAAAAGTAGTGATTTCGTGGGGGCAAAAGCTCTTGATTGCAAAGGCCTGCATCCTGTGTATGTCCCTGCTGCTCTGAATTGTCAAAAGCCCCTCTTCAAAGGTAAAACATAAAATATAAATAATAAACGTGTAACATAGAATACAATATAAATTGAAAATATGATATAATTAAGAAATAGAAAGTAATTATAAAATAAAGTTGAAGGACAATTAAAAAAAAAACATTAAAACTTGAGAGTAAAATATACTTTTAAAACAATTTTGCATTTATGCAGGGCTACAAACAGTGAGGAATGCCATGTAAATTTAGTAACAAATATAATATTGGAAAATTATTTCGAATTAAACTAACTGTGACTACATTACTTCAAAATTGAACTTGTGGAATATACAGTATGAGCGTAGCTCAAATAAAATAATCAATAAGAATGGTCTTGATTGGAAGCTCGGACCATCCACGTAGGAGTAACTTACATTACCCATTCACCTAACAGACAATGACGCACAGGGCTTGGCACTACTTTATCAGATGGTTCTATCAAATGTAAAACTTAATTAAAACAATAGTAACAAATTTTAAAGCTTTAAAAAGTGTCCTGAAGAAGAGGAAGTTCATTTTGCACATTGTAACTAAGTTACAAGAGGTTTACGTCCTAACTGAACGGCGCATCCACCGAGTCAACTTTTGGAATATCCCCTTAACTTAGCTTTCAACGCAGCTAAGGGAAACGTATGTGAACGAGTAGTAGAATCCTCCGTAGCAGAATGGATAAAGTCATGGTTCGATGACCACAAGGTTCGTGGTTCGAAACCCGTCGCCGAAACCAGATTTTTTAAAATCTTAATTCCTCAGTTCTGAAGATCTTTCTCTCCTTTCGTAATCATCTGATGCTCTAAAAAGAGTTCTCCACATTAATTCGACAACTGCCTAATGTGATCCTCGCAGTTCGAAAACTTCCCTTCTTATCTTTCACAAAATCAGAATTTTCGTCATAATACGAATGCTGTCCGATCATTTTTTCCGCAATTCTAAATCTGTGTATACAAATCATCCCTCTCTGTCTCCATACTTGAATCCCTCTCTCTCTCTCTCTCTCTCAATGTCACCCAGGAAGTCATATGGCTTGAGATCAAACCTTCGACTCTTGAAAACAAATGTAAGCTCTTTAGCAATGTGCCCCCTCCCCCCCCTGTGTGAACGTAGAGACCTCCAAAAAATCTGATAAATAGTACTTGGTAAACTAAATGTGTGTAATCTGATAAATAGTACTTGGTAAACTAAATGTGTGTACCAAATTTCAAGTTTCTATCTTGAATAGTAAGGACGGGAGAAATTTTATCAGGAATTCCCACAGTGCCCAAAATTACCGCAAAACACCATGATCTCAGGGAAAAAATTTCCTGAGACATCCCTAATTACCCTAGGGTCATGTTTCGCCCATCATTCTCTTCAGAATAGAACTGCCTTTCAGACGGTATGACTCACGTGTCTCTATCATGTATGTAATGAGAAAATCCCGACTAAAGGGATTTTTTGGTCTAAAAATCCCTTTTTCAAATTTTGCCCCTCTGGATCCTCCCGTTTTTACGCAGAAATCGGAAGAAAAATCTGGTAAATACTACTCGGTGGACTGAATGTTTGTGCAAAGTTTCAATCTTCTACGTGAAAAAATAGGCCCGCCAGAAAAAATGTACCGACCATGCCCCATTTTTACCCTATACAGAAGTATATTTGGATAAAAATTCACTGAGACGACCCTAATTACCCTAGAATAATAATTTGCCCGTCATTCTCTTCAGAATGGAACTGCCTTTCAGACGGTATGACTCGCATGTCTCCATCATGTATGTGAGGCGGGAAAATCCTGAAAAACGGGATTTTTTGGGTCTAAGAATCCCTCTTTTCAATTTTTTTCCCCTCTGGACCCCCCATGTTTTAATGCAGAGATCTGAAAAAAATCTGATAAATACTACTAGGTGGGCTGAATGTTTATGCAAAATTTCAATCTTCTAGGTGCAAAAGTAATCCCGCCAAAAAAAATAAAATAAAATAAAAAATAAATAAACCGACCTTGTCCCATTTTTCCCTATATAGAAGTATATTTTTTAAAAATTCCCTGAGACGGCCCTAATTACCCTAGAATAATAATTTAACCGTCATTCTCTTTAGAATGGAACTACCTTTCAGACGGTATGACTCACGTGTCTCCATTATGTATGTGAGGCGGGAAAATGACGAGAAACGGGATTTTTGGGGTAAAAATATCCCTTTTTTTAACACTTTGCCCCTCTGGTTCTCCCCTGTTTTAACACTGATATCGGAACAAAAATCTGGTAAATACTACTCGGTGGACTTAAAAAGGGAAAAAATATATTTTAAGATTATGACGTCATCACCTCCTATGTCTGGACGCAGGACGGTCTGAAACCATACGTAATGTCTTCTACAATGTCTCTGGACTTGAAAAACAAAACAAAACAAAAAAAAAAAAAAAAAAAAAAACGGACGAAAAAGCTCAAATGGGAGAGCTATAACGCAAAATCCCAGAAAACACTCGTATGGTACAAAATGTACCACTAGGATCCCCAAAGGGCTAAACCTGAAATTCAGATTAAAAAAAAAATCTTCATATGCAGCCGGTGAGATTAAGTTTCGATTCCGGTGGTAGTTTATGGGGGTACGGGAAGGGAATGTTATACTAAAGAATTTCTGGTCATCTCAATTTCATAATTTAATTTAGACTTCAAGAACAATTGTAAATTCTAGTGTAAATTTCAGAGGGTTGTAGTTTTTCACTTTTCATGTATAAATTTCAGGGAATATCTTTTTATTGTTGGACAAGAATTGGGGAAATATCAATACATAACAGACAATATTGTTGTTTAAGATACTTTTAATTATCTTTCTGCAAATCTGTCGCAACTTAGGAATAAAGATTTGTGTGTAAAGAAGCAAGTATGCTTTTAAGTAGAACTGTAAGCAATGCTACTGTAAATAATGGCATCATTACCTTTAATTTTATTCGAATAGTTCAAAAAAGGTCATGAATCAAACTTGAACCGCTTTTAATAGTTAAATTTCGATTCTCACTATCTTTAATACAAGGATATTACTCTATCTACAATAGCAGACGCAATGATCAGAGTTACGTTAAATGTGATTTCGGAAAATAATTTAAGTTATCTTAGATTTGACAATAGAGAGTAAAGTATTAAAGTATGGAGTCTCTATTGAATTGGATAGAAAGAATAGTGCCTTGTTTGGCATTTGTTGGTTTTATATGTTCATAGAATATAATAATAATAATAATAATAAATATGATAATAACCTGCATTCCAGTCAATCCCGAAGACTTTCAGATTCGAGGCAGCTTTGTGTCCATTTGTGCTCTTCAGATGTGTCTTGTGTTTTTTATGTTGTAGGAATTTTTATTTCAACAATTTCTTTATTGAAATTACATAACTGGTTCTTCAATATTTCCATTGGTAGAGCGCTCACCTTAGGTATAAGAGTCTGTAGTTTTTTCCCAGGCCATGTGAGTTTATTGTAGATACGAGGGTCATTACATAAATAATGCACACAAATTTTACATGTTTAATTTTTATAGTATCTCTGTACAGACCTTCAATGTAGTCTCCCTGCTTCTCAATGACCAAGTTCCAACGTTCGGAAAGCTTTAGTATTCCATCGAATATGCCAGTTTTATTCAGTTTTTGAATGGCTTTTGTAACGGCAGGAGAAAGCTCTCCTAGATAAGAAGAAAGCACGTTTACGCATAGGTTGTTTTAACTTCGAGAACAGGTCGAAATCTTACGGCCTCATGTTGAGACTGTAGGGAGCATGTGGGAACACGTGCCAACCATATTCATGTAGCTTTTCAGTTATGACATCCCGAAGTGCGGGCGAACGTTGGCGTGGAAAATGATTATCCCAGACTGGAGCAATTGAGATGCATTTTTCTTGCATTTCTCTGCGCAGGTTTTGTAAATAGTACACTGCTGTGACACTTTTTCCGCATGAAATTCCGTATGTTACAATAATTTCTTGGTGATCGTATGCAAAAATTATAATTTGTTTGACCTTTGATTGAGCATGTCGTCTTTTTGTTGATCGTGGAGAAGATTGAGCTCTTCACTCGTTGAACTGTGATTTCAACTCTGAATTAAAGTCTCCGATCCACGTTTCATCAATAGCAACCATTGTGGAAAAAAATCATGATTTTTTTTTTAAAAAAATCATTTTTGTTGATTTTTTCTATTTAAATCGATTTTTTTGATTTAAATCAAATCTTGATCCTTGTATAATACAAGTCACGAACTGAAGAAAAAGCATTAGAATTAAATGCTAATTATGCCATTTAAATTAAAGTATTGCGGTTGAATTTTGAATTATCCCCAAACGTTAACCTATATCAATCCCAAGCAATGTTTCTTAACCCTTTTAAATTATGGCTCTTTTTAAAGGTAAATTATAGACTTTCAGTCAAGCAGCTACAGCACCATCCCTATTTATCCTAGGATCATGGTATATACATCACTCTCTTTAAAATAGAACAGCTTTCACATTTCCCTATCATCTCCCTGAAGCAGGGATTTTTGAGAGTAATCGGCATTTTTTTCTTTTAAATTTTGATCCCCTCTGGATTACCCTGTGTTAACGCACAGATCTCAAAATCAACTGGGAAATACTAAGGGGTGTACTAAATGTGTGTACAAAATTTCAAGCTTCTATCTTGAGTAGTAAGGGTGAGGAAACTATTTAACAATGAGCTAAAAACATTCCCACAATGCCCCAGATGACCCGGATGTAATATAAAAATTTCCTCAGACATTCCTATTTATTCTAGAATCATGATTTTTACATTATTCTCTTCAGAATAGAACAAATTTTCAAACGGTATCCTTCAAATGTCCCCGTCATGTATCTGGGGCGGGTAAATCACGAAAAAAGGAATTTTCTGTTAAAAATATCTTTTTTTTACCCCTCCCCCAGTTTTAAGGCAGAGATCTGAAACAAATCTGAAAAATACTGAGGGGTCCACTGAGTAAATGTGCAAAATTTCAATCTTGTAGGTGCAAAAGTAAGCTCGCGAAAAATAATATTCCCCAAATACCCCATATTCCCGTATAAAACAGGATCTCAGGTAACAGTCCTAGAAGCATAGTATGTACATCATTTTCTTCAGAATGGAACAGCCTTTCAAACGGTACCATTCATATGTCTCCATCTGAGGCAGGAAACTATTTTTGTTAAAAATATTCTTTTTTTTAAAACATTTTTTCCCCTCTGGACCCCGCTGTTTCCATGCAGAGATCTGAAAACATCTAAAAATTATTAAGGGGTGCACTGAACGAGTGTCCAAAATTTCAGTCTTCTGAATGCAAAATGTAACCCGCCAAAAGATAATAATAATACGCATAACAAAAAATATATTTTTAAATGTATGACGTCATCACGTAATATGCCTCAACGCAGAAAGGCGTGAAAGCATATGTAACATGTTCTAAAATGCCTCCAGTCTTGAAGAAAACGAAGTAAAAAGCATTATTGGTACTTTTTAAATCGAATAATGAAGATTCTACCCTATCACCTAAAAGTAGGTGATATAATTTAAAAGGTTAAGCATTAACGAAAAAGTACAGCAACGTTTATCAAAACGACACTTTTTTCTTCACAAAAGTTACTGATATTTGGCAGGGGCTTATTTTTAAAAACTCAGAACTAGCTTGCGGCATGAAATACATAAATTTTGCGTAAAGTTATAAAATTAACAAAAAAAAATATATATATTGGAGAAGGGATAGGACCCCTCTAAATACGCCCTATTATCTGGGAACAAACAGACATGCACAAAAAAGAATTTTCGTCTTAAATGTCGATGGTGATTTCTCCGTTGGAATAGTTAACGATTTTAAAACCCAAACCAAATGTTACGAAAAGTAGAAAGCAGGATTGCTCCGTTACCTGTTCAAAACGGGATTTTCTCTAATCATCCTCTGCATGACACTTGTTTTCATACTATACTGTACATTTGAGTCTCATTGTATTATGATTATTAACTTCCATAATCGAAATAACAGAACAGAAACGGGATTTTACTTATTTTCCCTTTAAATTAATTCATTTCGCAATTCGATTTAAATCAACGATTTTTATTTTAAAAATCAAGTGATTTAAATCTCGATTTAAATCGTGATTTAAATCAGACTGATTTAAATCAATCCACCCTGATAGCAACAAACAATGCTTGACTTTCAACGTGGAATCTTTTGCATTGTCCAGGCGTGTCTGCTTCTGTTTAGCAGTTAACAAGTGGGGGATCCGTCAAGCACAAATCTCTTTCTTTTTTATATCATTTGTCAGAATTTAGTATACTGACGTCGATAGAATCACTGTTGTGGTTTCAAAAGTTCCTCACATGCCGCATGGCGATCTGATTCAAGAACATCTGCCATAAATTGCACACCTCGTTTCTTGGGTAATGATTTCGACCTTCCTGGTCTTGCATCATCGTTTATGGTGCCACTACAAAAACTAGTAGCCCAACGAGGTACAGTACTGCGTTCCATTATTAACTTATTGCAGTCTTTATATAAAGTACTGTGGATTTCTTTCGGATTTTTGCTATAAAGTTTCAGTCTTATGTACGATTCTGATCGTTAAGAGAACAGTACTTGAAACACCTGCAATTTCCATTTCCAATATACTTGTTACAGCAAGGTGTGCACACTACAGAACTCACAAGTATGTATCCTGCTGCTTTATGAACTGAAGTTCAAGTGACGTAAGTACAGTGTGATTGCATCGTTCACTGCATAATATTGCCAACCTGTGCAGTATTTATGTAATGATTCTCTTAAAATTGTGTCTGTGGGTTCTCTTTGGGTCCTTTCGTTTCCTTTCATTTTCTTATTTTATCAATTATTTCATACTGATTCACTTGCATTAATCATCCGTCTCCTTTGGTATACAGGACACGAACATGGAAAATTGAACTACAATTTCCTTTTTCTGTTTTTCATTTTAATGCGTCAACAATATGGTTATGTTTTCATTTTGTTTATGTAATCATATACTGTGTTGAAAATAAAAGTTATGAAATAGCTTGCCTTTTTCTGTGTGATATATGACTCTAGTATTTTCCTTCCTTTACACTGGAAGCATAGTCTTGGGGACGGCCTCTGAAGAAAAGGTCAAGATTTTATTCAGAGGTTGTCTTTCAGATGATACTTCCAATGTAAAAGAAGTGATATATTAGGGTCACAAATCAAACAAAATAACTCAAGGTATGTTAAAACGTTTATTTTTTTGTGTCAACAATAGTTCATGAGACATGATGTACGTGTATCTTCTAGTGTTATGTTATTTATTGGCAATTTTTAATTAGTTATACAGAGATACTGGAAAGAATCGTAATTATAAAGTTTTAATAAGTCATTCCTTTTTATATTTAGTATTTAATTTCCTGTTTGATAGTTTTGGTTTGTTTAGTACTGATAATTATTAAACCATATTATCTCTTTATTGTACCGTAGGTAATTCCTGGGGAAACGGTCCTTGCGTTTTACTCGGCAAAAAACCCAACCGATAGGCCTGTGACAGGAATTAGTACATACAATGTAATTCCATTCGAGGCTGGACAATACTTCAATAAAATTCAGTGCTTTTGTTTCGAAGAACAAATGCTTAATCCACATGAACAGGTTTGTGACTTTTACCATACAGTTTTTTAATCATCATAGTGCGCGTGAGCCGAACTGGCGGATGCGTCAACCAATGAGTCCGCAGCGGGATGTTGTCAAACCTCCGGTGAGAAAATCAAGTTCTAGCGGGCGCATTTGCATGTATCAAATGTACTTGTCTCACTAAAAACTTTGTCTTGCATAGGGTCATTAATGTACGTATCTTATGAATAATACTATTTTTCGTTACAAATGTGGTATGAATATTGTATTTCACTTGGTTCGAATGTTCACATGATAAGCAAACAAATGTAAATATAATTGATATTAGTTGGGTAGGTGCATCGTTTATAACCATCATTCACATCCACCCGAGGATTGAACTTGGGACCTCACAAACCGAAGGCTAATGCCCAAATTTTTAATTTTTTTTTTTAATTCCGAGACAGAGGAAGATCGCAAAGTATAACAATTACATGTTATGCACTAATTTGTGAAATATAGATACGAAATGCACGGTGGCCCAGTGATAAGGCACTCACTTCTGACCATAACCGTCTTTGAATCTTAAAGCCTTTACAAGTTTGTGATGGAAACGTGTTCGTAGGTTTCTTGGGATTTTCCTATTTCCTCCCATTATCTTAATTGCAGTAATTCTTCCATCATCATTGATTTTTATTTATTATCTCTCTGCTTTAGGTACGTTGAATTAATAATGTACTTTTTAGTTTAACGTCACACGTTTATTCACCGAAACTAAGGGAGACGATTATGATAATAAAAGATGGTGGAATGAAGAAAGTAGAGGAAGCAGGATAATTCACACACAGGATGTTTGTCCACCACGAGGCCCATTTTGAGAGCTAGGATCGAACTACGGACACCGTTCACCAGAAGTGAGCGCTGTACCACTGAACCAGCCCGAAATAAAATATCATCCGATGGCATGAGAAGCGATATTCCAGTGCGGCTAGGGTGTTGGCACTCGTTTAAAAATTAATAGTGGTCCCCAAGTGACCATCTGCGTTTTATGAGCCATCAAGAAGTGTTGTCTGTACTAGACGCCTTACAATCATGGCTTTAGCTAATATTGTTAGGTAGATTTAACGTAAAAGTAAACAATTGAAATTGTATGTAAAATTAACAATGCGCCTGAAAAATATTAATCATGTTACAACATTGAATATTTTGTGGTAATTCAGGGCTTCACAGAGAAAGTTTAGAAACAGCTATTATAACCTATACTGGTACTACTACTACTACTAATAATTATTATTATTATGTGATATTAAAATTTATTGTTCTCGAACAGTTTTGCGCAGTAGTACCAGAAAAACACACTATACAGTTGTAGTTCTAAATTCCATTTAGAACTGATCTAGTGCGTTACATAACGAAAATTTAAAAGTAGAGGAAATTCAAAAAATTAATCTTTTAAAGCTAATTGTCATTGATAAAATCAGCTTTCTTAGTTTCGGCCGAAGCAGTCTTCCATTTCATTGCGCTGCAGTCAGGTTGGACGACGTGAGAGCAGCGCTGAAGATCATACGCCATTTCGGGTGCCGTGTACTATAATACTGATTCTGGTGTGGTAGTATCCAAACAAAGTGTCAGAAATCATGGATTCTCTTATACTGCTTGTTTAAATATCAGAAACTGTGTTCATAGACACAGCTCAGTGGTAGAGAACTCAGTTCTGGTGCTAACTGCCCTAGTTCAGTTTCAGGTCATGTGAGTTGTTGTTGTTGTAGTGTTTCTGCTTGTTGCAGTGGCAGCGCACCATCGGATCAGGCTCGTAGCTGTATTTCTTATTCACTCTGTACGTAACTAATCTTTACCTTGAGTTAATATGCTTGTTTAACAACTTGTTTAAGTTGTAGTATGTTGTCTATTGAGCGATCTGAATTAAGAAGTATTCGTTTGTTGAAGAAACATGAAATGCAAATTTATTTTTTAAAAAAAAAGAGTATTAGTAAATAGGTTAGTGTACTAATCTTAAGACATATATACGAGAAGCAGTCAAACATTTCCCGGAATTTTGTCGTAGCTCTTTATTATCACAATATAAGTACACATTTACTTAATCGGCTTCAAAGGAGGCACCTTCGAAATACACACACACTTGTTTCAGCGATCCTGCGATTGATGGAAACACCGACGAAAGTGTTATTTTGCCGCGTTGGTTTTGATCTCTTCTACGATGGTGAATTTTACCTTTGGAAAAAACCAAGCATCCGATGGTGCTAAACTGTTTTTAAGGCTATCAAGGTCTCTAAAGCAGTTTTTCCTCAATTTGCACGAACTTGATGATTGCGCTTTGCTCGATTTGTGAAATAGCACCAACTGATCAGTACACATCTTCCGTTGATCTACACTACTCGTACACTGCCTGTTATCACGTGCTCACACATGTCAAAGTCATAATTAGGCAACCTAAGATTCAGTATGTGTCCACAAATGCCAAAACTATAACAACATTCCGGGAACTTTTTGACTGCTCCTCGTATATATTGTTGTATGTAGTAAAATAATAAAAGAAACGTAAAATATTTGGGAAAGGAAGGTGACCGTAAGTACTGATCAAGTTTCCATAATATTCCTAAATTTCCAGCATTGAGATTAAGGGGCTGTGGTAGCTCAGTGGTAGAGTGTTCACCTCTGGTACATAGGATTCCTAATTCAATTCTAGCTCGCCCCAAGTGGACTTTGTAGTGAACAAATACCGTATCCGTGGGTTTTCTCGTGATTTTACCGTTTCCTCCCACTTCGTTCATTCCACCATTTCATTCATTCTCATCCTCACTGTCTCCTTGAGCCTACACGGCATAAGCGTGGAAGGTAAAACTGAAATCTTTTATTTGTTGAGACTTAAAAACAAAAAGTGAAGATCGTGTTTTGAAGAAAAGGACTTGGATCATTGTGTGCCTGTGGGAATGAGTATCCAATTGGAACATTCAAAATATTGGAACAAAAATTGTCCGAGGAACATTTGTAGGTGGGGAAACTTCAAATATTAAAATGTTTTTCATACGTTTGATAAGTAATTCTTTTCTGAAGTTTCGTTTCTGTTGTAGGTGGATATGCCCGTATTCTTCTATATTGATCCAGAATTTGTTGAAGACCCTAAAATGGAATATGTGGACACGATTACTTTATCATATACATTCTTTGAGGCAAAAGAAGGCTTAAAGTTACCTGTACCGTCTTTTGCAAAGAGATAGTAATCTGAAAGTGACAATTGTGTAGTGACTGAAATTAATGGACATTAAAAGAATGAAATCATATTTGTGCAACATATATTTGTATTGTAGTTGACATGTGTTATGTTATATTCCTTTGCAATTGTTTGAAACAATTAATTTATTGTTAGTTGTTTTCGTTGTTTCAAAATAAAATTTGTAAATACTTATCTTCAGTTGTTATGTACTTTCCTTTTCGCACAGTTTCAGGTGTAAAATATATAGCAGATTTAAAGCAGCGAAGAGTGATTTTTATTTGAAGTTAATTTACATTTTCAGAGCCACAACGGGATGGGGGAAATGGAGCTACAGCGTAACGTGGCATTCGAACCCGAGTCTTCCACATATAGGGTGACAAGTATTAATAATTTAGAGCCACAGCGGGATGGGGGAAATGGATCTACAGCGTAACGTGGCATATAGTGTGACAAGTATTAATAATTTATTTAATTCTTTTCAATATGGCCCTATCTGCTGTAAGGATTCCTATCCGAGAAGATACCCAGATAGCAAAAATGAGTTGCAACAAACTTGCAGCAGATTTGCAATTCAAGTCTGGCAAACTTGCAGCAGACTTGTGATGCAAGTCTGCAAGTTTGATTGAAGTTTAATGCAAACTTCCTAGTTGACGCTCTTCGAACTTGCAGCACTCCTGCAGTGCAAGTGTATGGTAAGTTTGCAAAGCAAGTTTCTGCAAGGGGTTTACTTGCACAGCAATCCTACTGCAAGTTTCCACTTGCAATGCAAGTACACAACAAGTCGGCATCAAGTTAGTGCAGGTTTGACGCAAGTCTCTGCAAGCATATCACGTGCACTGCAAGTGCACAACAAGTTGGCAGCAAGTTTGTGTAGGTTGAAAGCAAGTCTCTGCAAGGATACCACTTGCACTACAAGTCCCTAGCAAGTCGACAGCAAGTTTGTACTAAGTCTTCTGCAAGTATATATTTGCATTGCAAGGCTATTGCAGGTTTACACTTGCATTGCAAGTCTACATTTTTTATGCATATAAAGACATATTCTGCTGTAGAAATTGATTAATTTTGTATGCCTTTTACAAACCGAACATTTACTGTATACGAACATACGCACAGTATATTTTTCTCAACAATTTTGTCAAACAATACACGTTTAAAATATAAATTATCTCTACATACTGGATAACAATCCACTTGTTTTAATGCTTCACACACTTCGCACCTATTACAAATGGCGGCCTGGCGTGAAGATTTCTAAGATTAGACTTTTATGCCACCTGTTGGTAGAAACTAGAACTGACACACTTGCTACAAAGTTGCAGCAAGCCTTCGAGGCACGTAAAATCTAGCAAGAGAAAATCAAATTACTTCATTTGCGGGTAACTCTTTCAAAAAGCCTACAGCAGGTGTACAGTGCACGGAAAATCTAGCAAGTTAAAATCAAATATAGTGAAAGACTTGCTGCAAACAAACATGCTATTAGGGTATACATTATTACACAGCTTTCTAAGAGTTTGGTATTATTAATGGCTACCGTCTCTAAAAACACAAAAAGAATCACTATTATTTACAATATTTAAAGTGTAGGTTTTTTAAAGTCGTAAGTTTACTGTATGAGTTTAACAGTCTGGACTGTGAAATATCACAGATCTGAGTGCATAAGGGAACTCAGCAGCGAAAACAGCACATTAAAGTTCCGCAGTCTTTTAAATCTATTCAGCAACCACCAATAGTTAAATAATAATAATAATAATAAAGCTTTTCCAGTAGTGGAAGATGTGAATATTTTAATATGTTTGCTTTGATAGTTCATTATGTAATGCTATTGTCTTGCACTAGAAGGAAGAAAAACAACGAGTAATAGTAGTTCAGTGATAAAGCATTGACGTCTATAACAAACTGACCCAAAATCCAATGCCTACTACCAAGAGTGTTTATAAATTAAATAATATCTTGTGTTTCTTCTCATTATCTTTAAATTTCAAATAGTCCTGTTACTATATCATTATGTTATCTAGTTTTGAAAGTTGACTTCATACGTAGGCTATCAAAGCAAAATAATGTGGTGTCAGTAAGTATGGCTAGCATTAGATAACTTCATTTTCTACAGTACGTTGGCGAACTGTTAAACACCAATGCTTCTGAATATGGTCAAGATAATATATAACTAATAAGTACTTATTATTTTTGTTTTATTTTATTTTATTTTTTTTAAAATTTAATTTAATTTTTTTTGTCATAGTAGTGTTATTCGAGAAAACTATTATGAAGAAACCATTTTTCATTTTCGCTGTACAAAATTTCTTAGTGAGAAAACTGAATTTGTGGAATGAATCATTATGACCATTTGAAGAAAGAATAATATTGAGGTATTCAATCATTTTAATACATGTTTAAAATATCTGAGATATTGTGGGTGTTGACAGACCTTGGGTATATTATACGAATTACAAATTTAAAAAGAAAAATGTGTAATAACAATAAATAAGTGTGTATAGTGTATTTGCCTGCAACATTTTGTCATGCAGAGGTTGCTTCTCAACATTCCCATTACAGTATGGGATTTACGTTCTTAAAGATAGCATTATAATAGCTAAGTATGGGACACTTACATCTGATGTTTATTTAATTAACTGCTATAGCTGGGTATTATCCCTCGGAAGACCAAGCTACTGCGCGTTTCAGGTTGGACCAGGAGAGAGGGGAAGGGTATAAAAGGTTCACTGCAATTTTGTTTTGAATCGTGGTCTTATTGGTTTGAAAATTTGTTTTATTAAGAATGAATCATAAATACAGCTTTTCAAATATACATACAGAGTGGTCCAATTACAATAATAACTGTCAATATCTCAATAAACGTAAAAGGCAGAGAAGAGAAATTTTTGGGTCAAGATACTTTAGGGAGGGGGACAATGTCCTAGGTATTTTCTAACACCACCAGATGAACAGTGTTGCCAACCGAATATAAAGTTGTGGTTTTTTTTAACAGCGCTACGTCAGATCCTTATGTATATCAAATCAACATGTCAAACGAAAAGTTAAAATACCATTTATTATGCAGTGTTGCAAACTAAAGATATTACAGTGTTACAAACATCCAAAATTTGGAAGCCTCTATCACACACAAAACAACGCAGATGGACATGATAATGCATCACTAGTGCATTCGAGTCGCATACCATGGCCATGGTATGACTTGTTTTGGATGAATAGGAACGAAGTTACATGAGATTAAACATTTGAAATTTTGGTAAGGTTTTATTTCTAAAAAATGCTTAGATAAGTATAATATTTAGTTACTTGTATCGTTTCCAATCGACATACAAATCATTTTGACGTTCACAGTACTTCGATGTCTCAAACTGTTCCTGAGATATGATAAACATTGATAAAGTTTGCAACACCGCATAAATCATGTAGTTGCGAGAGGTTATTGTAATTAAAACTACTACAAGTTATTGCTGTTATACTGCAAAAGAGAAGCAAAGCAACAATCATTTTAAATATTTTCCACAAATACGCCATTTTCCGCAGTGTTGCAAACTTCTGACTTCAGTCCAGGGTGTTCACGAATAATATTTTGCTTTGTTCTACGGAAGTCGGTTGTTTAGCAACGTGTATTCTGCTCGATTTACTTATGAACTTTCCAGATACACGTGTTTCCTTAGTATTGTTCACAGTTGAAATATCACTACCGTCAGTGCTTAAAGTGATATGAGATGAGGTGGCGGTATGGAACAAATATGACTATATTTATACAATAATATATATATATATATATATATATATATATATATATATATATATATATATATATATATATGGTCCATGTTCCGTTAAGGGGGTCCAAAAGTACACTGGACCCCCTTAAGCTAAGCTAACCTAACCTAACCTAATATAACGTTATATTATGTAATCAAACGAAAATCAATAAAAAGAAGTGGTGTCAAAGACACTGGACCCCCTTAACGGAACATTGACCATATATATATATATATATATATATATATATATATATATATATATATATATATATATATATATATATATATTATTGTATAAATATAGTCATATTTGTATATGACTATATATATACATAAATATAGAGAGAGAGAGAGAGAGAGGGAGAGAACTAATATGTAAATGTTTCCCGCTCCACTATCATCAGTGGCGTATATACTGGTTTGCTGGCTTGGGATACCACTAACCCTTCATAACACCTGTACATTCACAATAATAATAATAATAATAATATACCTCTTCCTCTTTGGAATAATGAGTATTTGCTAGGGAGCCTAGTTTTCTTCCAGTTACACCTATGCTTTGGATAGGTTGGAACCCTACTCACCAGAGTAAATGGGAGTTGTGCTAGCAATGAAGAACGTTGAAAGAGGCGATTAGCAAATGAAGGAGGCCCAGTCTGTAAGAGCCTTCGCATCGTAACGCAAATAATGAAACAAGTAATTATAAAGCTTTGCCAATTCTCGCAAAATACTGTCAAACACAAAATTTGTGTTGCGTTTACGCAAACCATTACGGAATGAAGCGACCCCAAAATGCACTGTCACTTTCTTTTACTCTTCGCTCATGCCCATGAAAGCGATTTCTCTAGAGGCAACTGGTCCTACCTGGCAGGCCGTTCGTACTCTGCGGATGTAGATGGAGCAAAAGGGAATGCGCTCATAGCTACACGATTCTTGCTGCAGAGAGAAAATTTGTGAAACATATTTTGATCTCACCCCCGCCATCCCTCTTATGGAGGAAAACTTCCCTTTGGTTTGGGGAAAGAAGTGAATTTCTTCGACTTTTTGTCGCCAATTTGTCATTCAGTTGTGTGGTCTTTGCGAGTGAAGATCGTAGACTACCTAGAATGGTTAACCAGTCGGTGCATAGCGTGCCCGTGAAATAATTAAATGTAGCAATCCTGTCCGCATCCAACAAATGAAGGTTCTCGGTTACATAACTTGTCTCTCCTCTTTCGAGGGAGGTACGGGAAAGCACATACTATTGACAGCAGCACCAGAAGGTTCACACTCGAAATAAAAAGGCTCTAGTTCCGCAAGGAACTGAATTTCCCTTCTCTAAACTGAATGAACTTAAAAACTTTTGAATATCAAAATATAAAAGTGTAAAAGATAAACGGGTTGCAAGGCTTAGGCTTTCTATTGTTGAACTAGCCTTTAGACTTCTGCATCCAAACTGATTGTTGAGCAATAGTGATTACCAAGTGAGGAAAGAAGCAGAGGCGGTATGCTTTCGTAAAAAAATTACTTGAACACAGTGTTGCCAATTTGGGAGAAAAGTCGCTAAACCTAGAGGACTCGCCTTCCAGGATAGCGACAAAAAATAATTTTTCCGATTACAGACTTTTTTGGTGATTGTGGAATGACGATTTGGCGACTTACTTACAAATGTAGCGACTTTTGTGCTGCGAACAACTTGTCCTAAAATAAGTACTATTAGCTCGAATCAGTTCAGATATATGTTTATTTTCGTTTTGCTTATTTGAATCAGTGCAGGTCTTGACGAGCTGGGAAAGTGCATAACATTTATTTCTATATTTCCACTTTGATTGGTGTTATTTCTAACCTCCTCATGGGGGCCAATCCCAGCTTTTAATGTTCTTTAGTTTACAGAGCTACTTTAGAGGCACAAAAAATACAGTACCGATAGCAAACAGATTATCTGTAGAAGCATGAGTAGGAGTGAAGTGTGTAAGATTTTTTCTAGACCTTTAATTTTGTTCGTTTTTCTGAACTCATTTTTGATTTCGTTGAAGCAAAATTGATCAAAAAGTTAAAAATGTATAAAAGTGAAATAATTATTAATTATATATGAGTCTTTCATATATGTTCTTGTAGCGTAGATAGTACTATGGCTTGAATTGATCACGTATCTTGCACACACACACACACACACACACACACATATATATATATATATATATATATATATATATATATATATATATATATATATATATATGAAAGAGGCAAAATTCCACGAAAATTTTTTTAGCGACTTTTCACCCAAAATTGGAGTCATTTCATATCCTATTTAGCGACTTTTTGTATTAACTTGTTGGCAACACTGCTTGACGATATCGGCGATCTAAATGTGGAAGAGCACAGATGGTACTTTACTTAAACATCGTATTTACAATAACATAGTGATCCAACGCGACCGTTAAGTGGATAAAACAAGAAAACACATATATGTCCATATGCTTTTCGTCTCGTTTTCAAGGCTTTGTAGGCAATCTCGTCTCGTCTCTAGTATCTAATACTTAATGATTCTTTCCATTTTCAAAAACTTCTTCTGGTCTGGTCTCGTCTCGTCTCGTGCTCAACACTAATTTTCATATATATGTAGTTGTAAACACAGAACTCCAGACAAAATGAAAAGAATAGTTTTGAATTTAAAAAAGAGACCTGTCAATACCAGAGACGGATCCAGGTTAAACATTTTACGCGGGTCAGTACAGTAGTTAGAATTGTTTGAGGGGGGACGGAATCGCCCTCACAAATGTTGAAAAAAAATCAAGAGCACAAATTCTGCCATTGAATAGGGTGATAGGGAACTATTATTAACTTTTCAAAGCAGCAGCAAATCTTTGATAGTACAAACATAGTTGTTGACTCAATGCTAACATCGTACTATGTGTAAAATCTTTTTTCGTTTCTACATGCAAATTACAATTTAAATATGTTATTTTTACCGGTATGCCATACCGGCCGATTTTCTAACTTTCGGATGCATAACCGGCTCATACCGGCTCACTTTAAGCACTGACTACCGTTCGACATTATCGATTCCGAGTCACTCGTATTGTAAACTTCATCATCACAACCGCAAATGTCCTCAGTGTCAAATACGTGGCTCTCAAGTGTTACTTGCCGCTTCTTCGAAGCTACTTTCTTCTTCATCTTCGCTCAAATCAGACAGTCCATCTGCTATTCATCCATTTCTGACATTTACTAATTTTTTTGCTATATAAGGCACTCAACATTTTACAAAACTACTCACAGCCTGCAAATCTCTTCTAAAAATTAATATTATCCTTCCAAAGTTAACAGAAAGATGTAGACAGTCATTTGTCAACTATATATCAACACATTTGTCACCTCCTTTGTGGCGGACAAACACCGTGTACGTGGGCTTCCTCGGGTTTCTACCGTTTCCTCCCACTTTCTTCATTCCACCATTTCACTCATTTCTCAGTATCACCTCTTCTTTAGCCTAGCCGGCATAATCGTGGGACGTAAAACTCAAAATTTCATTTACATTTGTCACCTGAATAAACAAAAAAAAGTCTTAAAATTCAAGGTCGCTAGTTGGACCTAGGGAAGGGGGGTCATTTTGTGTCCACCGCCGAATTTCCACTTTATATTCAGAAGAGGAACGGAGGAAAAATATTTACCCCATGAAAAGTAATATTTTAAATACTCACTGATACAAAATGAAAGTTTGAAGAAATGGGTCCCAAAAATGAAGATGTAAAAACTCAAAAAGTGTGGAAATTTTATATTCCCCCCCCCCCCATTGGTCTCCCGAGGGTTATTATAAATGTACTTCATTCGTCTAATGCATGATCACAGTCATGCAGAGTAAAACGCACTATTTGTTGTATAATTAGTGTAAAGCGGTATGCTCTGCTGTTTTGAATTTATTTCATTTCCCCCCCATACTTTACGAAGGGCATAAAACATGCGTAATTGTATTTCGTTAAACACTTTCAATCCACAGTTTTGTGGCATATGTATAAGAAAGAGTAGTGGCCGAACAGATAGCATTAGGAAATCGTTAATTCTATTTTCGAATTCCAGAATGTCGATATTTCGGAATTTGCGAATTTCCCAATTGAAGAAATTAAAAATCCCATAATCAAAAAACAAAATATGAAACAATATAAAAACATGACAGAGTTGTAGGAAAGAAACCGTATAAATCCACAGTGTCACTAATTAAGTAATAGAAGTAAATTCAAATATGTCATTTGTTTAAGTATGTTCAAACATTTGCTACATCGAAACTCCAGGGTTTCGGAATATCCCATGCTTAATACAACATTTGCAAGTGATATGAGTATCATTGTTATGGAATAACAAAAATACAAAATCATGTTTCTTCAGAATGAGTTCGTAAGTGTTCATGTTAGCTCGCTGGTAGACTGCGGAATTCCCAATCGTCAGTTCTTCAGTTCAAATTCTGCAGATATTTTTCTTAGTAGGCTTGCAGAAAAATATGATACAAGAAATGGTTGCTACGTGAAATATTTTCAAAAAAAAAAAAAAAAAAAAAGTTTAGGTAGCTGTAAAAGGGATGTTTTGGGAGTTAAGGTGGGACACTAGTATTGTGTCCAAGACTCTTCTCATTTATTACACATTCCATTCTTCTCGGCATGGAATCTATGAGATGACCGACAAATCTATCTCCTTCCCCTACCTCCTGCCGTGCCTCTGAAACAAGACCCTACAGGTCATCCTGAGTTCTTGGATCCGCCTCAGGCCAACTGTTCTTTAGAGTATGATTCATCTCTGCCCACATATTTTCCATAGGATTAAAGTCTGCTCCACGAGGCGGCCAGTCAATTAAATCGATCTCGGGCTACTCCGCGAACCATTCCTAAACCACACGGGAAGTATGCATTAGGGACTGGTCATGTTGGAACTCGATGACATCTTGAGAGTGAAGTACTCATTGATACCATGATATTACTCATAATGTGTAAGTACTAAGAACTGCCCTAGTTTCCTTCAATTCTCTGAAGCTGTCCTGCACCGCGACTGGAAATCCAACCCCAACATGAAATATATACATGGCCAGGCCCGTGCTGGGATACTAATGAGGGCGGTGGACAAGTATACTAAATGGGCGCCCATACAAACGGGAATATATATATATATATATATATATATATATATATATATATATATATATATATATATATATATATATATATAATCTTATGTACAGACTTTGGAAGGAAGTATGGGTGCCATTTTATATCAAAATCACCACCAAATTTGTTTTAGAATTAACGTAAATAGCTAATTTGTGAAAACCTCGAATCGAAATCCTCTTTAATAGAGAAAACTTTTTAGTTCCTGTAACAGCATTTCTGTCAAATAAAAAGAAGGTAAATATATCAACAACCGAACTTAATGTAGCTCTATTGCCTATGGACACTGAAAGTTCAGTGCCGCGTTTACAAAAGCTCTCCATTGCTTTCTGTCCTTAGTCAACTGGACTCAGTTTCTACCTTATATTCCAGTCTTTGCGGGAACCATTTTAATGTTGTCCTCTCATCCCCGCCTAGGTCTTCCTAATGGTAGTTTTTCGATTGAATTTCCAGTTAAATTTAAAAGCATTTATACTTTCTTCCATTTTGGCTATATGATTTGCCCATTCAAGCCTCCTGGACTTGATGACCCTTACAATGTTTGGTAAACGTATAAATCATGGACTTCCTCGTTATGAAGTTTCCACCATTCCCCATTCCTGTCCCTCTTGGAGTCTGAATCTTGTTTTCAAATACTTTCAGTCTGAGATTTTCCCTCAGGGTCAGTGACCATGTTTCGCAATCTTGCAGCACAACAGGCATGGTTATCGTTTTATACTTGAAGCTGCAAATTCCTCAACAGAATTCGCGACAACAAAATATTTTTAACTGAATAATAACACGAAATCCCTGCTTTCAGTTGTCATCAAATTTCTTAGTGACAATGGTTTTGGTCTGTTAATAATGATTCTAGATATTTCAAAGTATCCACTTTTTCGAAAGTAAACATTATGTGGTATTTTAACGCATCGATAAAATACAGTATTACGATCCCGACAAACTTCCATGTATTTAGTTTTCTCTGCTTTTACTTCTAAGCCTATATCCCTGCAAGCGTTAATTAAGATTTCAGCATTCCTTTCTATTGTTCTAACATCCCCTATAAAATTTACATCATCAGCATACGTCATAACCTGGTAAATACAATTCAGCTCCAGGACCTGATTGCTATCTTCGATTTTTGTTATAGTGTTCTCCAAAACAAAGTTAAATAATAATAGCGACAACGCATCTTCTTGTTTTACGCCATTCTCAACGTGAAAGCTCGTGAACGAGAATTTCTCTATTCGAACTTTACTTTGGGATTCATTTAAACATATTTTAATTAATTTAACTTTTTCGACATTCCAAATTCTGTAAGCATGTTGTTCAATGTTTCCCTCCTACCCGAGTCTAAAGTCAATAACTGATGTGCCAGGATATTGTATTCCCATTTCTTTTCAAGTACTAGTTGAATGGTAAATATCTGGTCGATAGTTGATAGATTTTACCTAAATCAGCTCTGATACTCTCCAATAATTTCATCTGCGTATGGAGGCAATCTTTCTAATAGAAAGTTTAAGAGGATTTATTGGATGTTGACGGAAGAGAAATGCCTCAGTAATTATTACAATCAGTTTTGTTGCTTTTCTTCTGAACTGGAACAATGGTTGATTCTTTTCACGTGGTAATTCCTCCTTGTTCCAGATAAGGAAAATGAGTTTGTGTATCTTGCTGTACAATCCCCCCCCCCAGCTAAAATTAAGTCAGCCAGAATTTAGTTTTCTAATAGCGTTTTCTATTTCTGTCTGGTTAGGTTCTGGAATATACGATTATGCTGTGTGCATTTTACTTTCTCCACAAACATTAGTTTTTGGTTATATGTTAAGCAAATCGGCAAAGAAATCTTTCCATCTATTTTAGATGCTTTCCGTATCAGTGAGAACTGTTCCGTTGGCTTTATTTAATATATAAGCACGAGGTTGATATGCTTTCTTAAATTCGTTGCTCGCCTTATACATGTCCCGAATGTCTTTGTTTTTGTTTTTTATTATTATCTTCAAGTTAGTTAATTTTAGCTTTCAAAAATAGCGTTCCCTTGTTCTAAAATATTTGGAAGTTTTCCTCCAGATAACAATGAAATTTTATGTAGTTATTTCATTCCGATTTTTTAGCCAACGTTGTTTCTTCTATTTTCTCTTCTCTGCTACTTTAGTGCATTCCTGGTTGAACCTTGGTTTGTTCCTACGTATCTCTGCGTGCCCCAATTTTTCTTCTGCTGAAATTTTAATGTTATCTCTAATTTCAACCAAGTATCCTGAACACTAGTGCACTCCGAACCTTCTAAAATCGAGAATCTATTTGACACTTTAATCTGGCTCCCATCTCACCTGACTCTCCTCAAATTTCTTTACATCAAACCGCTCCATTATCAGATATTGAATATTTCCTTTATTCAACCTTAGTATCTCTCTTATTATCGCTGCTACCAGGTGGTAATTTGTATCACAATCAGCTCCTCTAAACGACCGAACATTAGTTGTGCTAGACTGTTTTCTTCTGTCTACTAAAACGTGCTCAGTTTGATTATGTGTTTTTCCATCTGATGAAATCCAAGTATATTTATGAATGCCGCGTTGTGGGAAATTTGTAATCTTCACGATAAAGTTAGGCAGACATTTATTCCCTGTAATCGGTTTTAAAATACCCTCTCGTCCTACCTTCGCATTGAAACGGCTTAACAGAATTTTCATGAATTTTCATATGGTATTTCGGGAGATGATCAAATACGCGTTCTATTCTTTCTTAAAAACTGTCCTTTTTATCGTCATCGTTATTTTAATTGTGGAGCATGTGCATTTAAAATAAAATATTATACCACCGACCCTTAAGAGAAGTAAAAGAAAATCAATCATTAACAAAGTCAATCCATGAAATTGCTAATATTATTCGTTTGTGAGCGGATAGCCCTGTTCCTAGTTGGTAATTTTTAATTCGTTCCCCTTAAAAGAACGTAAAATTTCCCGACTTGTCTCCTCCATTTCCTTCTCATCTAACTTTCTGATATCCCACTAGGTTCATCCTCTATTTCTAAACTCATTCCTTACAAATTTTAACGCCGCTACCCTATAGAGACTTCTTATATTCCATGTTCAAAATCTCATGTCGATTTTACTTTGCTGAGTTCTTGCCAAGTTATCAGTTCTAATCCGAGGATTCTGCGAATATATTTGAACAATCTATCTATCTATCTATCTATCTATCTATCTATATATATATATATATATATATATATATATATATATATAGGATAAGGTTGTTCCCCCACACCAAATCTCCAAACTGGATTATCACCCCTTGTCATCTGTCCACGACTGCTTATTCAGTACACTCGCAGATAACCTCTATATCTAGAGGCCTTCTCTTCGATCCACAATCCACAACCTGAGGACGCAACATGCCGTGGTGACAGGAAGACCACATTTCACGGAAATAAATATAGCTATATCTTAGAAATATAATAGGTAGTGATTATCCGAACACTGCTTTAAAACACACAGGAACAATCAATATGCTCGGATATATGGATGCATATTAACACTGTGTAAGCTTCGATGCCGTAAAAGTCGTAAATTAGAGACTAGTGTCAATGTAGTATTTTATGAATGCATCGTACGTTTGACTATCTGAACTATTTTTGATCTATCACATTGTTTCGCTTTATAGCTACATAATTTTACAGTTATTTTGTAAGTGTTTATACTCTTTACTTGATCTCCACCAATAACAACTGTATGAATTTGTATAAACAAAACTGGTGTCCAGAAGAACAAATTGAAAAATATGTCTATAATGTGATAATGCGCAGGGCACCTTATGTAAAGAGTACCTTGTACCCTTCACAGATTCTTTATTAACAGCCACTATTTTAATTTATTATACAAACCTGGTATACAGAACAACTAAAAACACTTATCTATAATGTAATGTTTCGTTGGGCGCCTTATGTAAAGGGCGCACTGTATCTTTCACGGGTTCTTTAACAATAGTATGTATGTATTGTGAATAAAATCGTCTATTTTTGATGTGGTCTTGCAAGGGCGTCTAATGTAAAGGGTGCACTTTGTCTTTCACGGGTTCTTTACGAATAAAACTGTAAGAATTTATTACTAAAAACTTGTACCTTTATTTATATTGTGATGTTTCGGAGGGCGCACCGGGACACGTACCGGTGTCCTGGTGGGCCAGCACGGGCCTGTACATGGCCATTGTGATTGCAGACAGCTATATATCTAAGGTCATAGCAGGTGCCCCTTGAACGATACATTAGGCGACATCCCTTATTCGATGTTGTGAATATGGACTTATCTGAGAAAACTACGTTTTCCCCGTTGCAATGCTCATTCACATGCGCAAATCAGAGACGGTAATTTTGTGTGTCGAGAGTTTTTCCTTCATGGCAGCAACAAGGGCACCAGCATGACAGCCGGCGGAAGCTGGCTGCATACTACCAGAAAAGTAGGAAGCGTCCCTTAGCTGTCTAGACATTCTTAGTGGTTCTAATTGGACTTCGTTTATTAATCTCGCATCCTTCGCCTCGGTAGACACATGAGAACGATCAGGAGACCGTAACTTAAATGTAGTACCATATTACCGAATCCATCGCCTGGTTGTAGTGTCCAGGATATACATTCGCCTACCAGCTACAGTTGCAGTGTAGCCCTCCAACTCCAATAAGGTAATTACAGCTTAGCATCTGTCTATGATTAGCAATTGCTACTCCTCTCCAAGAAATTAGAGCTGCCAATGTCATAAGCACCGGCGCAAATCTGTCTTCAACATTGGGGGAGGACGGGTAAGACCGTTCCCATAATCTTTTTTCTTAAGCGATGTTCAAAATATTTATGAAGTTGAAAAACAAGGCTGTGGAGGATCAGGGGATCAGAGTTGTCTTCGACATTGGAAGGCGGGCAGACTTGAGGCTTATTTTAGGAGGGAGATGGGGCTCATATCACATTCCCCCAAAAAACACATTTCAAATCGGATTCTTGAGGGGACAGCCACCCAGTTCTAAGGTTGAGGGGGTGTCCCCATCATCCCTCTGGGATTTGGGCCAGTAGTTATAAAACTAACGGTATTTATAAAATAGCAATGCTCTAAGCAGCAAGAAATAAAGGCATTTATTCCGAAGTTGGGCGTCCGCTTTCGCCACGTTTTTTCGCTGTTGTCTCTTTTCCACACTTTCTGCAACTTGTTATTAGGTTCATTAATCCGTGCTCTTCACAAACTTTTAAAAGATTTTGCTCGTTATCAACGTATTGTTTCACAAATGTTAAAACTGTTAGTTCGTTGCCCTTGTACATTCGCCATGTTGATAACATAATTGTTCGTTTCTTTCCCACAATGCAACTGTTCGGTTACCTTGCTCCAAGTAGTTCCCTCCACTCGCGGTATAGTCCCATGTTTATAACCGCTTATATATAACAAATAAACAGATTTTTCGAGACTCTTATATATTATCAAGCACAGAAACCATCAAATTATCCATATCTTTCCTGTAAATTTTAAAAATTTTGCTGGAAACGGACGCCCAACTTTGGAATTTAACCCGAAATAAATAACAGCTATTAACTGACATGTGTTAATCACGCCCCTTGTGGGGAACGATTTGATCAACAATCACGGAAGGAATCTTAAAGTGACGCGCGGAATAATAATAATAAAAATAGTTCTCATAAAGGAATTTTAATACATAAGAAAAGCTATTTTAAGAAATTGAATTGTTATATTGCCTCTACGCTATAAAATATAATTCTGGATTTTAACCTAGAATAAGTATCCACAGGCTTGTTCTGTTTGCGAAAACAACGGATGGAAATCAACATCATTCCTTACGCAAGAAGTAAGTTTGTTTCATTATTACTAAACCAAATCATTCAAATATCCTAATCCTAATCCGATCTTAATGAACTCACTCATTGATATAAAATAACGGGTACTTCCGGTTGACGTGGAAGTTGAAATTTTACATGATTGTAGCTTTTTGGAACTAACCCACAGAAAAAGTAAACATTTTTAATTTTTAGAGGTCTAAAGGAGGATGAAGAAATTACCCATGTTATTTAAATGTGACATTTTGGACCTATAATGTCATGTTTTAGGTCAGAGATGCAAATATCCACTCGCCCGGGGCGAGTGGTTCATCGGTGTGGGCGAGTTTTTAATATCACTATTAAAATATTGGGCTAGTAACTTTTTTCTTGGGCTAGAAAAATTTTGTTGCTTATTTGCATCCCTGTTCTAGTACTTGGAACAGGAATAAAAGGTTGAAATTTGGAATACTTGTACGTTTTCGTTAGAATTGCCTAAGTAAAGCACCAAAATAAAAATGTCCAAGTTAACGTGTTTTTTATGGGAAACTGGAAAATTTTTCCCATGTTATTTATATGGAACATCTTCTACACTCTAAAATGTTTAGGCACTTCCTGTAGGGCTACAATGATTAAAATTGGCATGATTGTAGCCTTCCGGAACTAATCCAGAGGAAAACTGCCAAAAGTGAATACTTTAAATTTTAGAGGGTCTAAAGGGGAGAGGGTTAAGAAATTCCACATGTTATTCCTCGCCCCAAGATATATGTTATTTAAATGGGCATTATTTTATACCAATAATCTCATGTTTTAGATACTTGGAATTAGATTAAAAATTTGAAATTCGATATCCTTGTACCTTTTCCATAGAATTATTCAACAAAATCACTAGAAATAAAAATTTCCAAATTTAAAGTGGTTTTATGGGCAACTAAAAAATCTTTCCCATGTTATTTATAGGGGGCATCTACATCCCAAAATGTTCAGGTGTAGAATGATGAAATTGTACATGATTGTAACCTTCCGAGACTAGCGCACAGGAAAATTGCCAAAACGGAATATTTTTAGCTTTTAGGGTGTCTAAAGGGGAAAGGAAAAATTTCCGTGTTATTTAAATGAACGTTTTCTTGGGATACAAAATGTTATCTTTTACAAAATGTTTGTAGTTGAAATAGAAAAAGAAATTTGAAATTCGATAGAATTGTGGGTTTAAGAGATGCAAAGTCGTAGGCTGAGCTAAAACGGGTATAACGGATCGTACCAGCTATTATTCGTATATTCAACTGTAATGTCCTTACTCCGATAACTTTTTCTGTTTGTATCATGTATGGACATGTCGTTGATAAAGTAAAATACATATCGTCGTTGACAAAATAAACTATTTTACTTTAGGTCCACACTCTTTAAGTCCAGGAAACATGCAAAAGCAAATGCACGAAATTCATTCTTGAAGCAAAGGCTGATATATCTTGGGGCTAGGTTCCCAGCTAGCCAAAGACTTGTTTCTTATCTAAGATCACTAACGTATAATAAAATGGTTCACTTAGCGTGACTTAATCTGGTGGTGTTTTAAAAAGACAAATCTTGGCTATATGTCTTTGGTTGTCAAAAGCCAAATAGTGGCCTTTGCTTTCTGAAATAGTACCACAAGGACACGGGTTCGAGTTCTGGTCCGGTTAAGTATTATTTTTCCTATTAGTCAATAAGGCAATAGCAAGGCCATAAGTAAATTCAAAGTTCTTTCAGTAACGATAAGATCTTACACGATTCCTGTATAGGACAGTTGTAACTCAATGGTAGGGCTGACCTTTGGTACTATGACTCGTCGGTTTGATTCGTGCTCATGCCGCCACTACTTAAGTAAGAGGAATACGGTAGGTACTAATTGATGTGTGGAAGTGAATATCTGATAATGAAGCCATATTACTCCAATTTTCAATACGTGATGTCTACAATCTCCACATCCCTCTACTTCAGCTCCTTAATTTCTAGTTTGGAAATAATTTAATTTCCGGGGACGGGGTATAATAAGCAATGAAACATAGACAATCTATATATCAATCGATTCAGCTTGACAAAACGAATCGATCGATACCGATCCGGTTTACAGAGCCTAATTTAGTTACCGACGATGTGGTATAATCAAATAGAAAGCATAAACAATCTATATATCAATCAATTTAACTTAACAAATTGATCGATATCAAATGTAACTACTTCCGGCTTACAGAGCCCAATTTAGTAATCGGGAGAGGGTGTAATCAGCAACGAAACGTATAGAATCTATACAGGTATATCAATCGATTCAGCTTGACAAAAGAAATTGATCGATATCGATTTTAACTACTTCTTGTTTAAAGAGCCTAATTTAATACCGGGGGTGGGATATAATCAGATAGAAAACATAGACAACCTATATATCAATCGATTCAGCTTCACAAAACAAATCGATCGATATCGTACCCACTTGTGGTTTACTGGGTGTAATTTAATTACCAGGATTGATACATAATCAGCTACAAAACATAGACAATGTATATTACCAATCGATTCAGCTTGACAGAACAAATCGATCGATACCGATTTTACCACTTCCGGTTTACAGAGCCTAATTTAGTTACCTAGGGTGAGGTATAACCAGCAACGAATCATATACAATCTACATATCAATCGATTCAGCTTGACAAAACAAAACGATCGCTACTGATTTAACTACCTCTGGTTACCCACTTCTGGTTTAGAGCCTAATTTAGTTATCGGAGGTAGAGTATAATTAGATAGAAAACATAGACAATCTATATAGCTATCAATCGATTCAGTCGACAAAAACAACTCGATCAAACCGATTTTAACTACTTCCGGTTTACAGAGCATAATTTAGTGACTGGAATTGGGGTATAGTCAGCAACAACACATAGACAATCTGTATATCAATTAATTCAGCTTGCTAAAACAAATCGATCGATAGCAATTTTGACTACTTTCGGTTTACAGAGCGTAACCCCATGCCGTAAACGTCGCCAAGACCTAGTGGCCCACTTGCCGGTAAATGTCGATCATCAATATAGTGACACGTTGAAGAATTGTCACTAGTGTGCCACTGGCGGCAGGGTTTCATTGAGTTGTAGCAGATATTTAGAGTCGAGGTGTTCAAGTTACCACCGTGTATCAGCGGGGACTTTATTTTGATACGCGCTCCTTCAATTCGTTGCGGTGAATCACGAAGGGACCAACATGAACTATATCCAGTCATTTGCATGCGATTATTATTATATGTTATTTTTTCCTGACGAATTGCTTCTAAAGTAAGCTCCAGGGGTCAAGAGTAATCCCTGCCTCTACATCATGAAGTAAAAATCTTGAGATAAGTACGTATAATTGTATGAATTTAGATAGCAAATGTTGCCAATCATTAGAAAGTGAATATTGGAGAACTATGCAATAAAGAAAATAGACGCATGTCATTTTGTTATAAAATTATATGGCGAATGCATTTTATCTTATCCCAAACGGTTATCGTCGAATATACACGGTTAAAGGAACAATCTGATTGGCCAAATTAAAAAGATCTCAACGATTTATCCCGCTACAAGCAAAGTTTTCTTCATAGCATTCGTGGCGATATTGGAAGAAGATGCGCTTAGTAATCATAAGGTCGCATGTTCGCCCCCCCCCCCAGCCACTGTTTTAAAAGTGTTTTTTAAACTCACCTGAATATAAACAAATCCAGGTGAGTTTAATATAGGCAATATAACACATTTTGGGGGAGTAGTTTTCTGGTTCAATGGCGTTTCGTCTCGTCTCTGCCGCTGGTGGTATAATTTTCAAAACGTAATTGGGGCCAGCGTGGATCGTCGCTCCGAGGCCGCCAATTTTTTGCGAGATGTCATAAGTTTTCCATCGGTGTTCTACCGACGCTTACGGCGTGGGGAACTCAATTGTTATACTGATTGTCTTTGTTTTCTTGCTGATTATACCCCATCCCAGGTAATTAAATTAGGTTATCTAAAAGGGAAGATAGGTACCCGAAAGTTGTTTAAATCGGTATCAATGGAGTTGTTTTTTCAAGTTGAGTCGATTGATATATAGATTGTCTATGTTTTGTTGCCGACTATACCCCAATCTCGGTAAACTGGTAGTAGTTCAAGTTGTATCAATTGATTTCTTTTGTCGAGCTGAATACCACTTTCGGTAACTAAATTAGGCTCTATAAACCGGAAATGGGTAACCGGAAGTAGTTAAAATCAGTATCGTTGGATTCGTTTTGTCAAGCTGAATCGATTAATATATATATATATATATATGTAGATTGTATATGTTTTGTTGTTAATTATACCGCACCTCCGGTAACTAAATTAGGCTCTGTAAACCGGAAGTTGGTAACCTGAAGTAGTTAAAATTGGCATTGATAGATTTGTTTTGTCAAGATGAATCGATTGATATATAGGTTGTATTTGTTTCGTTATTGATTATACCCTACCCGCGGAAACTAAATTATTCCTTCCAGTTTAATATATATATATATATATATATATATATATATATATATATATATTTTTTTTTTTTTGAATTGGGAAAGGAAATGGCCGCTCTATCTCTGCTATGCTGGCCTAGTTACTTCGTAAGCCATATGTACATATTATGAGGTTGGTTGAATTAGAGTTTAGCGTCCCTTTCAGCACTGAGGCTATATGAGACGTGGATCTACAATTTAAGATGGAATCCAAACCATCATAATCAGGGGCGTCATTTAGGGGTTGCAGGAGGGACAATGGCTCCCAATAGTTTGAGGAATGTATATACTTTAATCGATTGGGTACTAATATACTAGTACAAAACGTGAAACTCTTATGTCGGTCCTGTTCTTGCTCCCCCCTCAAGCGAAGTCTGAAATGACGCCCCTGATCATAATGTGTTTAAATTTCAATGTTCTTCCATCGGGAATCGAACTCTGAGCCCCATGCAGAAGGCTTACACGTAACCCTCTAAACCAGTGAGAAGGGCTATATATGATGAGAAAATCGAATAGATTGATGTTGAATCGCATGTAAGTACCTATCCCTGTATTTGCTAATTTATTTGTGTTAATTTAAATTCAGTATTTCGTTATCGTCCATTCTTGCACACAAACATATGCCTTGTAAACATTCTATTTTTCGTATCATCAGGATCAAGTGGACAAAGTATTGTGAATTTCCAGAGACCTAATGCCAATAAAACAATGACATTATAATCTTCAATATTGGAAAATTTCTTACGAAATAGTGAATTTGCTGTGTTATTGTATTTTTCTATATAATCTTTATACTTATAAGAATTGTATACTTAAAGTGGAAAGTTTTAAATTGAGCAGTTGAGAAAGTATCAAATTGTGTATGTTGTTCTTGCTCATGGGAAGATTACAGGGTACATGTGAAGGAAAGAGAAGAAAATAACATGTTCAGTAGACAAGAACATAAAATTTTCATGTAAATAATATTCCAAGAAATAACTATTTTATTTCTAATATTCAATAGAGGGAAAGAAATATTCTCACGTTCCTGGATACATCGAAGTTGATTTTCCCAGGACAAGAGTTTCAATAATTCGTGTATTTTGTTGAGTACCAGTGTTCAAACATAGAGAAACAAATTGTATAATGAACAGGGTTAATCAATGGTTTATTTCTTACAACAGTTATAACAAAAATCCTTGTAGCCTTATTATGCATTCTTACAAAATAAAAACATTAGTTTACTTACAGTAGTCTGCTTCGATCTCTTTCCTGAACAAAACATTCAGTTTAGCTACGGAGTATCGAAATAGGTAAGGTAGCCTATAGAAGAAATTACAGATACATATATTTAATAACTTTTAGATATTTGGTTCTAATCATAGACGTAAGCAGAGAGAGCCAGGCCCACTCTAGAACACCATTGGATTGGGTGAAACTGTAACTAGAAAATATCATAGTTACGCCAATGATTGTAATTCTTAAAAAAAAAAAAAAAACTAAATTTAGCTTAAAAAATACATATAGGAATATATAGTACATGTAAGGTAAGTAAAATGTTTTGAATGAATTCAAATATCTTATAATAATAACTTCAGTATGTTCAAATTTGTTATCAAAATTTTAGAAGGTAGGCCTACATCGGAAAAAACTAGTAATAAAAATTTTCAAAATCTTTATTGTGAAGCCCTTTCTATCAACCTTATAACTATTGATAACTGTATTTCACGGGAACAGAAACTGGGAACAAGCGATCTAAAAGAAATGAACTAAAATAGTTCGTCTACATGGAGATTCCAACACATAGAGAAACTTGAAACTTTCACTAAATATAATTTCGAATGTAGTTACGCTACTCGTGATTGGAAAAGAGTGTATTGATAATATATTTGTAATCTTTTTGCCCAGTTCGTGACATATGTCTCGTATAGTCTCTCAACTGATAGAACGTTAAATTGAAAACCAACTGTGTTAGATCGTGACCAGTAGATCCTAGTTTTCAGACTTCCAAACTATGCTATGTATAGTGTCGGAGGTCTTATAGAACGGATTTGACCGTCCGTCGATCCGTCTATCAACAGGTATCAGAGCAGAAACGGTAAGAAATATAGAGATACTGCTCTTTCTAATCAATTCAGCATCCCCAAAATAGGTTCCATCTCCTCCGTTATCCCTCCATTCAAACCACAAGTGGTTCAAATTAGCCATTTCCGGACAGTTCAAATTTACGATTACTTCCGGTTTCAACACTGATTTCCACAGAGTAAAACCGATACGGTAAAAGATACGGAAATGCATTTTTTTACAATCAACTTAGCATCGTAAGAATAGGATCGATCTCCTCCGTTAGCTCTTTGTTCAAACCAGAAGTCATTCAAACCATTAGCCATTTCCAATTTCTACTTTTATCGCCAAAGATAAAAATAGTAACCGATAGCGATAAGTGGTTCTTTGCAAACGATTCTGGATCCAAAGCAACATACCAGAGCTATCTGCAATACCGTATTGAAACTGGAAGTGGTTCAAATTCACTATGACTTCCGGTTCCAATGCTGATTTTCATAGAGTAAAAATGGTAAGAGATATCGAGATGCGGTTTTGTGCAATCGATTCATTGTCCCAACAATAGGTTCCGTTCCGTCTTTTCCGTTAACCTTTTATGCTAACCACAAGGGTTCAAATTAACAATTTCCAGATTCAACACATTGTTATGGAACGAAAATGGTAATAGATAGTCACACAACGGTTTTCTGCAATGGATTCAGGGTCTCAGGAAAGCATATAATCATAACCCACAACACTCCATCCAAACCGGAAGTGATTGAAATTCACTAGTATTTCATGTTTCAATACTCATTTTAATAGAACAGAAATTGTAAGATATATCGAGATGCAATATTTTGAAATCGGTTCAACGTCTCAAGGATACATTCCCTCTCCTTCGTTAACCCTTTATTCAAACCGGAAATGGTTCAATTTAACCATTTCGTCTTTGAACGTTTGTTGCCGTGTAATGGAAACGGTAACATACAAGAAACGACTTTTTGCTCATATTTAGCGTCTTAAGACAAGATAACATGACTTTTCACAACACTTTACCCGAACCGGAAGCGGTTTAAATTTACTATTACTTCCAGTTTCAATACTGATTTCCACAGAGTAAGAATGGTAAGAGATATCGAGATGCTGTTCTTTGCAATCGATTCAACTTCTCAAGAGTAGATTCTTTTTCCTTCCTTAATGCTATATTTAACCGGAAATACTTCAATTAACGATTTCCAGTTTCAACTTTTATTGCCAAAGAACAAAAAGAGTAAGGAATAGCGAGTAATGGCGTTTTGATATGGATTCAGCGTCTGAGGAACAGGTTGTACCTTTGATCTTATTAATCTACTGCAACCAGTAGTTACAAACATAGCTCTACTACTTGAAGTTTGAGTATTGAATTGCCATAGTTTGAAAGTCTATCGTAGTTTCACACTGTGGAACAAATCTCACGTGTTGTATTTACTAAAGTGACGAAACTATGCACTTTAGGCTAAAATTATTGATATGAAATGTCTATATTTTATACATTGAGCGTAAATGTTATATGAAAATCTTATGAAAATGATAAATATTGTTCTGTACAAAGTATAATTTTAACATTTAATAATCACACTTAAATAAAAAAATATTAAATTTCTTTAGTAGAATGCAAGTTCGTTTTGAAAATGAAAGGAACACAATTGTTTGTGGATAATTGAACAAATTCGAATGTATTGAATGGGACCTAACTACTCCAAAAGGTACTTAAAGTACATGAGTCATTCAGCTAGTACGAAATATTGTTTTTATGATCTATTCCCAGTTTTCCAGCAGACTTTTCCATTAGTTGGGTGAAAGATGAGATCTTCTTAAAGTGCAATTCCAACAAAATACTAGTAAGAGGCATCATATGAGGGTCATAATATATTTAAAATTGTAAATCAATTGTCTAACAACAAAAAAAGTGTATCATCATCTGAATTTTGAAGTGACGATAATGATATATTAATTCACGAGAGTAGTTGGAGGGTTCACACCAAGGGCACATCCACGTGGGGGATCCACCGGGTACGGACCGTTCCCAATAAAACTTTGAAATTCGACATATATCTGTACAATTTCTTAATAAAACAATATTTGTTTGACAGATAAACGATTGATGTAGCCTAAAGATTTTGATCTTTCACTTTATTTGCACTCTCTCTTTCCTTATAAAAACAATTTATCACTTTCTCTGAGAATATCACTTTTTCTAAGTAGTACTTACCAATTGCTGATAATCATTTCGGGTGTAGAATAACACCGGTTCGATACTACATAGATGTTGTGTCTTAATATCGGACCCTCTTTTCTCTTAAGAAAAAAGTGTGGATGTGCGCCTGGTTCATAAGAAAAGTTGGGCACTTCTCCTAAATCCTTAATTATTCGTTTAACGGAAAACTGGCCCACAGTTTATCATTTTTGCAGGAATGTGAGCATTTGGAACTATAATTAAATAAGAAAGAATCTGTTTATAGGTGCTAGTTGTTTCAATAAATATCGCTTGACGCATATAAATAATAATAATAATAATAATAATAATAATAATAATAATAATAATAATAATAATAATAATAATAATAATAATAATAATAATAATAATAATAATAATAACGTAGTAATCTCTGAATGTGAATTTTATACTTGCTAATCACAGTGCGTCAATTTGCTACATAAATATAAGGAAGCATTACGTACAGTTATTTTGCACTTTGAATCAATAACCGAGACTTGGTTGGAGATTAAGCTATGACCTACGATTTTCTTACAAGAATTCAGGAGTTTGGTCCAGACTACAAGTACTTGCCAAATTACCAGCTTTCAGGCAAGAGAAGTCAATATAAAATTATATGATCATCAACGTAAAAAGAAAAAAAAAAGAAAAAACTCGTATGTCAATATTAAGGTGGTGCGAAAGAAATGTCCACTTTCTGTGGAACGCAAAACTGAAAGATTTAATTTTATTTCATTTACTGAAATGTCCACTTTGACGTCTGGTGGGAAACTCACCCTAACAACACAACACAAAGAACAACTAAGGTCACAATTCTGCCGTCACAAACTCTGTGTCTTGCAAACAGGCTAAGGTATTCATACTGCGTTTTTGAAGGGAGTTGTATGAAATTGCACTATGGAGAGCATACAATAGCGAGTGATTTTGCTTATAATTTTACACGTTATGAATATTAATATTTTTCTTCTTTTTCTTTTAAAACAGAATAAAAACGACAGAAAAAAACAAACATGACTGACGACGTTGTCATATCTGGTATTTCTGGAAAATTTCCGGAAAGTGACAGCTTGACGGAATTCGGAGAGAAGCTGTTCTCTGGCGAGTCGATGATAAGTTCCGATGAACGACGGTGGAGGCAAGGTAAAACAAATAATATTTACTAGCACAGCTAAACTACTATGAAAAGAAAAAGTTAATATCTAACATGATTTTTCAGTCTGCAACATTAAGTTCTTAATAATTTAAGTTTAAATTATATCTGAAGTAGGAATTTGTATTTTTATATTATAATGCAGAACTACGGGTTTATAACTTTGGACATCTGGATAACTGATAGTATATTATTCCTTTTACTAAAATTTTAAAGAGTGTCATTGCAAATTCTATGATGAAAAACGTACGGTAAGTGATAATAATAATAATAATACAGTAATATCTATGTAATTGAAATGTTTGCTTTTGTGGTAATTTGAATTTTAATGGCACATTAATATGGATACTAAATGTAGACATATAAACTATACTGAAATATATCAAAATAACGTGTGCAGTCAGCAGCAAAAGTATCTCTCACCTGACTGCAACACTTAATTATATTTAGGTCGTATCCAGTATTTTTGCTATCATCAAAAACGCCTGGACAAATACTACTCAATCTACACCTAAGATATCAAACAGCAAACGACAATTAGTAAGCCTGTGGAGCATTAAGACATGCTTTTGTTGTGGATTTGATACGCGAAGACATTTCTCCATTTTGAGATTAATCTCTATTGTTTAGAGTCTGTTGTCCAATAAGTGATATGTATCAATGATATTATAATTCGTTCTGTGCATTATGTATTATTTCACTATATTCTATATGTGACAAGAAAGAAAAGCACTGATCATTCAAGAGTTAGAAAATGGTTGAAATTAATAGAAAACATCAAATCTGGAACGATTGAAGTACGTAAGATTGTAAATCTTTGTCTCCATTCATGGACCTACTTAAATTCCCCGTCATTCTCGTATCTCTTTTTCTCTCCACAAGAGAAGACCTTGCATATCACACCCAGTATGGATTGAAATTGAAACACGTTAAAAATTCGGACCTACAGGGATTCGAACTCGGGCCAACTTGGTAGAAAACCATAACCACTTGCTTAGACCGAGAACTTACTTGATGTTGCACAAAAACTGTTAGCTTGATGAGAACTCTTCATGTAAAAGTAGTCCAGATATTAAGGCCTGTATAAAGAGACAATCATTAGTTAAGTTACTCATCATTTCCTTCTTCAAATCAGAAACAGGTCAAATAGACCTTTCTTAATGAGGGAGCTTCTTCGTGGATAAGCGGCTAGCGTACGAGCCTTTGGCGTGGGAGACCCGGATTCAATTCCCGGTGGGAGCTCATGTCGTTGGGGTTCCACGTTAATCAATAGGTCCCGTCTCATATAGCCTCGCTGCTGAAAGGGACTTTAAACTAAAATCAACTCAACAACTTTCTCAATGAGAAAGATAGTATTATAGTATAGTAAGAAATACAGTATTATAGTATAGTAAGAAATACAGTGTATATATAGTATCTGAAAATATTTTGAAAATATTTTAAACCTCATATTTATTTAAAACAATACTAATTACAGCGACTCAAACTAACATTCTACTCTTTTCAAGGAATGTTGGGAGCACCACCCTACTCCGGCTTTATCAAGGATATCAGCAAGTTTGACGCTACATTTTTTGGTCTCAGTTCAAAACACGTGAATGTAATGGCACCCGAGTCTCGATTGTTGCTTGAATTAACATTCGAAGCCATCATGGATGCTGGTAAGTTCCTTATATGTAATATTGCTGATAAATGTAAACAGTTTGATCCGAATGTGAGGAAGGTAAGGTAAAGCTAAAAACACGAATTTCAATAGAAATATCGATGAAATAAACTCTTATAAAGACAGTAAAGAGGATCATGCAAAATGCACGCGTTTCTATATCTAGGATATGGATAGTCTTCTTTAAAGTCACCGTTACCCTCGAATGTGTCAACGAGTTGACTCCATAAACAAATTCAATCGAGATAATTATTCTACATATCTATTGTAAAACAGGATTCAATTAGCGTTATTCCAAGAAACGTAAATTTTTCCATTATGAAATGTAGATATCCACTGTTAAAGTCACTGTTGCCCTTGAAGATGCTACCGGATTGACCCCATTTACTAACTCGGCCGAAATATTCATTCTAGCTGTCTATTGTGAACAACAAAATTCAAAAATTTACTTTAGTTCAAGATATATCATGTGGAGCAATGGACGTATGTACTAGCATTACTATCTTATAAAGTCACACAAGCGTGATGTTAGTAACAGAAAAAATACATTAAAAATAATCGAATTTTGAATTGGAAAATAAATGCTCAGAAATGAAAATTTACTTTCAGATTTCTGGTACTGGAAATCAGTTCATTCATCTTTTTTTAGAATCTGAATGTTCTATATTTTGAATTAAGCAGGATTAAATTGGAGGAAGGCTATCACATTTTCCTTAATATTAAACTTTTTTTTTTAAAGCAGTTTAAGGTATGATTAACTGGGAACAGAACAATTAAAACTCCGAACGGCTTCGAATATTTTGTCACAAAAGTAACGGAAAATAGTCATTACTATATCAGCATGAGTACAAGGTCAGGTGCAAAGAGACTTTTCTATTTTCTTCATTCTCTGAGGTTTAGCAGCACTTGAAAAGTCATATCGTTAAAACTACATTTTTATCATTGCTTAATTATTATAAACAACACATGAACGTAAGCAAGAATTAATACATGTTTTAAGTGTTCTTTAAACAACATGTGAACGCAAACAAGAATTAGTACATATTTTAAGCGTTCTTTTCTTAGTTTAGAAAGAAAAAATATTATGCTTATACTGCTGTGACTTTTCTCAGAAGTCATCATTGATTTCTTCTCATGTTCTATCCGTATGTGGAGTGACCTGCAGAAGACAGTCACATTCGATATGTTTGCACAAAAATGTCAGTTGATTAACCCTTTTAGGATTTCCACTTTTTGAGGTAAATTTTAGACTTTCACTCAAACCACTACTGCTTCCTTACTATTTATCGTAGGATCATGGTTCATACTTTTTTTTTTCAGGATAGAACATACTTTCCAACGGTACCACTCCCTTGTTCGTATTATACACCAGAAACGAAAAAAAAAAGAGAGAGAGAGATTTTAAAAAAATCGAAATGTTTTTGCCTCACTGGCTCGGTCTTAGGCTTACGTAGGGATCTGAATGTTTTTCAAAAATACATTGTTATGTACTCCCATGCGCAAAAAAAAATTGCGCGTATACTGTAACTCACGATTTTTCTCAATTATTTCATTTCCCTTATGTTTATGGGTAAAATTCAGTTATTAGTATGTGGAGATAATAGAAAGCAATCCATCTAAGGAGATATTTCCAAAAAATATAATAAAATAATAAAAATATAAGCAAAAAACAAAATTATGTTCGGTTTTGTGTATACTGGCAATAATGTTTTCGAGGGAATTTTTGGAGTAGCACAGCACGATTGTAGAGGGAATTACAGAATTGGTAACAGAACAAGGGGACAGTTGAATCAAGGAACAGGAAAGTGGAGTAAAATATTGCATTCATTGGCTTAAATCTAGGGTGTAAATTGTCTGCCAAATATAAATTAGTTTCTGTGACCAAGATGTTGTACGGAAATATATAAACAAAGAGAAAAACTGTTGTCTTAAGTTTGGAAGTGACGTGCTCTATAGCCATGAGCATTTATTTCTTAAGAAAAAGATAAGCAATAAAAGAAAGTCTGTGTGGTCAAGTGGGTAGAGTGACGGATTAGTAAATCTTATACTGTTTTGACCCCAGATCGAATCCCATCCGATCCCGTTCAATTTTTTTTCTTTACAAAACATTGTAGAAAGTGTATAATTTTTATGTTAATAAGAACCGAAACAATATAATTATGAAATAACTTTTTGTTTTTCTGATGACGTATTTATTCAGAATTAGCTTACTATTTATTACTAATAGCGATTGTTTTTAGTTTATGGTATGGTATGCTTAATCATTCCCTCTCCGGTTTTTTTTTAACACAGCAGAAGTAACTTCAAACTTCAACTCACTGCGAGTGCGTCTGTAAAAAACAAAACAAGCGCGACCTGCAGCTTTACACACAGCGTGACGAACACAATCACAGCCATAGCTCGTTGTCTGTTCTAGTGTTTCTGTGTGTGTGTGTTCCTTTTTAGAGTATTGACTCTCTCTCTCTCTCTCCTTTTGTTTCATATCAACAAGTGAACGCTCTACCACTGAAACACCGTGGGCTCTGAAATTACTTAAAGGAGAAAGGGACTACTTTATGAAAACTTGATGACGAACACATTTGTTAAAAAAATACCAGCTTTTCGTGAAATATTGCTTATAGACAGGGGTGGATTAAGGCTTTTGGGGACCTAGAACCGACTGTTTTAAGGGGGCCCTATGTTAAGAATAGTTCCAGTGCATAAATTTTCTTTTCTGCCTTCCACAGCCTCATAGGTATATGGAACTACCGAGAACTATGCTGTAATATTTGAATGTGCTCCAAGTTTAGAATAATTTGTTTAGTTAAATTCATTATTAACAATTAAATAATTGCATTCATTATTAACAGGTAAATGCTGCTGATAGAGTCTTAAATCTAGCGATACCGCGAGCGTAACGAGCGGGGGAAAAAAATAGCATCGGTCTGAAGCCTATAAAATAATAAGTTGATTACTATATTTTAGTATTAAACAGAGGGATTTTAAAGGGCCCCCTGAGCTTGGGGCCCCGACGCCTGGGCTCCATTGGCTCCGCTCTTAATCCGCTAATGCCTATAGATTATAAATTAAAGGGGACGGGCCGGGTCCGTTCTAAAAATTCCGGCCCGTGCAGACCTCTAGCCCCTGTGTATATGCTATCTTTGAAAATACAGTAGAGTTTCGCTTATCCGACATGAAACAGCAGGCAGAACGCCGGATAATATGGATGTATTAAGGAAAGACCTATTAAAAGTCAAACTATGATATAATTTTACATATTACGCATCTAATTATCATGTTTTGCAAGAAACAAATACAATGCATTGACTCAGTGACGTATCCAGCGTGAGGTCCTGGAAGCTGTCCCTTACCAAACCTCAAGCACTTTTTAATAAACCTACTTTTTTCTTTTTTGAGGTTCTTTTATATCAGATTACTTTGAGTCAGTATCCAAACTGTGGACAATGCGTTGGTGTTATAATTCTATTAAGTAACACTTCCCAAGTGTAACACTCCGATTTTGATAAAATTTGGCAAGTAGATACTACACATAAAATAAACAAATAAGTGCTTCTTTATTTTTTGCTGAAAAACGGTTTTAGGGGGCAAAAGCCCTCACCCAAAATTTTGAAAGTTGACGCCCGAAAGGCAAAAACAAGTGTTCCAAAGTGACGAAATTGTGAACAGATATTGCGGACATAAAATTAGGAAATACGTGTTTTGTATTTTCCTGGAAAAAACGGTTAGGTGGGGCACAGACCCCTCCAAACCTTTGATCATGAAATATCAAAAGTGCTAATAACAGTATGCCAGAAGTGCCTAAATTTACACGAAGAATTGGAACAAAACTTTGTGTTAGTACAATAAGCAAAAAATAAACAAATACGGCTTTTTTATTTCCTGCGAAAAAACGGTTTTAGGGGACAAAAGTTCCCACCCAGAATTTTGAAATTGGACGCAAGAAAGACAAGAAGAATTGGACCGAACTGAATGAAATTGTTCACAAATGTTGTAGAGGTAAGATGAGGGAATACGTGCTTCGTATTTTCCTGAAAAGAAAAAAAAACTGTTGAGTGGACCGAGGCGTTGAGTGTCGGAAGAAGAGGACCGAAGCGAATGAAATTGTCTGTAGATATTGGATATGAAAAATAAAGCCTCTCATGTTTCACAAGCGTCTCCATCAGATTTCTTCAAATTTGGCAGATCAACAACAAGCACAAACAGTTAGCGTATTTTGTAGTATATCACGAGGCAACTTTAACCCTTATAATGTTTTTCCGCATAAACAAAAACACGTGCCGATTAATTTCCTGTTTGTTGTTGATGTGCCAAAATTGATAGGGACATCTTAAAAGCACGAAAGTCCTTATTTTACATACAGTCTATACAATATCTACACACAATTTCATTTGCTTCGGTCCATTCCTTCCTGCACTTTTACGGTAATATTTACTTTTTTTTTTTTTTGGAGTTGCTCTAGGCCCCAACACTGTTTTGTCGTACAAATTAAAACGCATTTCATTTATTGTTTTGCAAATTGTTCCTATACGAAGTTTCGTTGCAATTCTCCATACTCTTTAGGAACTTCTGACGTATACTTATTTGCACTTTTAATATTTCGTAATCAACAGCTTAGAAAGTCCGTTCCCCACTCAACCGCTTTTTTTCCAGGAAAATACGAAACACAATTACCTCAATTTACGTCTAGAATATCAATGCACGATTTCAAAATTTTGGGTGGGGAATTCTGCCCCCTAAAACCATTTTTTCGCAGAAAATAAACCCGTATTCGTTTGTTTTTTGCGTATTGTCCCTACACAATGTGTCGTTCAAATTCTTCATGTCCTTTAAGCACTTCTGACAAACTATTATTAGCACTTTTGATATTTCACGATCAAAGTTTTGGAGGGGTCTGTGTCCCACCCAAAAGTTTTTCTTTTTTTTTTTTTCAGGAAAATACGGAACCCGTATTCCCTCATTTTTCGTCTGCAATATCTTTGCACAATTTCATTCATTTCGGTTCACTTCTTCTTGCCTTTCGGGCGTCAACTTTCAAAATTTTGGATGGGGGCTTTTGTCCCCTAAAACCATTTTTCGCAGAAAATAAAAGAACAGGTATTCGTTTAGTTTTTGCGTATTGTCCATACACAAAGTGTCGTTGGAATTCTTCGTCCTTTAAACACATCAGATATATTGTTACTAGCACTTTTGATATTTCATGATCAAAGGTTTGGAGGGGTCTGTGCCCCACCTAACCGTTTTTCCAGGAAAATACAAACCACGTATTTCTTCATTTTACGTCTGCCATATCTGTGCACAATTTCATTCACTTTGGTCCACTTTTTTTGTCTTTCGGGCGTTAACTTTCAAAATTTTGGGTGAGGGCTTTTGCCCCCTAAAACCGTTTTTCCGCAGAAAAAAAACATGTATTCGTTTATTTTATGTGTAGTATCTGCCTGTCAAATTTTATCAAAATCGGAGTGTTACACTTGGGAAGTGTTACTTGTAAGAATATACCGTAATGCCATTGATACCAGGTGGAATTAAAGAACACTTTTAAATGGGATTACAATTTCGTTTCCGTTCTGTTTATAACATTACTGTATTAGAACGATACACTCATTGCCATTTGCTATTTTTGTTATGTGATATACGTAGCAGACAGTTTTCCTTACATGTCTTTAGAAAATATTTTTTTGATTTCGTTTGTGTTAGAATGCAGTTTGACCGGTTCATAAATGAAAAGTAAGAAATGTTTAAGAGAAATACAGAACTGTTGCATTATTATTATTATTATTATTATTGATATTTTTGAAACATTAGAATTACGTGCTTACGAGCTTTCGTGTCGGGCCCCCTCCGAAAAGTAAAGCTGGATATGTGCCTGCACTGAATGATAGACGTATGAGTCAAGGTATAGACGGGCGTGCTAGGCCATCGAGTCCGGAGCATCAAAAACAGACTAAGACCACAACTTGCAGTCTTTCTTGCCGATTGATGCTGCTTTTTACCTGCTATGATATGTCGGATAATAATGTGAAATAAACGAAGGTCAAGACCATGGCGTATTGGTGTTTCATGCACGTAGACCTGTAAAATATTTGTGCCGAACACATCTTTCACCCACTAGCTAAATTTGTGGGTATGATCGCACATCTTGCCTTATAAAGAATATATATAGCATGCTAAAAACCTAAAGACCAAATTCATTGATTTTCTATAGTTTTCTTTTTTAATAACGGGAAACTTGTTTATTTCATCACGATAAATCACGTTTAATACTAAGATGTCTGTTTCTGTCTATATATATTTTTCATACTTTATTGGAGACAAATTTGTTTTTTGTTTTTTTTTTTCAAGAAAAGAGGATGATAAAAGAAGCTATATAACAGCATAAACTGAAACCAATGGCTATTACTAATAGTACACTAATTCTAAATAAATACGTCATCAGAGGAAACAAAAAGTTATTTCTTTATTGTATTGTTTCAGTTTTTATGAACATACAATTTATACACTTCTATAATGTTTCGTAAAAAAAAACTTGAACAGGATCGGATGAGATTCGATCTGGGGTCAAAACAGTATAAGAATTACTAGTCCGTCACTCTACTCACTTGACCACACAGACTTTCTTTTGTTGTTTATCTTTTTCTTAAGAAATAAATGCTCATGGCTATAGAGCATGTCACTTCCAAACTTAAGACAACAGTTTTTCTCTTTGTTTATATATTTCCGTACAACATCTTGGTCACAGAAACTAATTTATATTTGGCAGACAATTTACACCCTAGATTTAAGCCAATAAATGCAATATTTTACTCCACTTTCCTGTTCCTTGATTCAACTGTCCCCTGTTCTGTTACCAATTCTGTAATTCCCTCTACAATCGTGCTGTGCTACTCCAAAAATTCCCTCGAAAACATTATTGCCAGTATACATAAAACCGAACATAATTTTGTTTTTTGCTTATATTTTTATTATTTTATTATATTTTTTGGAAATATCTCCTTAGATGGATTGCTTTCTATTATCTCCACATACTAATAACTGAATTTTACCCATAAACATAAGGGAAATGAAATAATTGAGAAAAATCGTGAGTTACAGTATACGCGCAATTTTTTTTGCGCATGGGAGTACATAATACATGTGAAAAATGTCTATCTTGTATCTTGAAAACTGAGGTCGGGAGAAATTTTTGAAAGTCTGAGAGTGATAAGTTTTTTCATATATATATATATATATATATATATATATATATATATATATATATATATATATATATATATATGTTTGTTTGAAGTACACGTTATATATTGCTAAGGGAGAAAACCAATTCCGCCAAAAAATACCCCTCCTCGCCCCCCGTAAATGGGGGTAACGCGAGATAACTTTGAAATGTCAAATAGGAACATGGGTCGAGTAATACCTCGTTCGAAAGGTCTTGGAAAACTAAGTCACGCTGTACCAAAAGATCTTTCATATGGAGCACCAGTTCAAAATGGCCGCCATGATATGGTTCGGAAACTCCAGTATCCGTAGTATGAAAACCATGGAAGGTAAATGAATGGAACAAAATTGAAATACGTAAATATCATCGGGCATATCGAATGATGTTATTCCTATGATCCCAGTGGCCTCCTTGAAGGGGTCTTGTGGGCTACCTTCAAAATTTCAATGTCCGACCGGACACTGGTTCGGGCGTACGCTTGACCTACCCAATGGTGTTTGGAAGGCAGACTTCATGGATAGAGAATTGGTGCATTGAGTTAATGCTGATGGCCACATTTACATTTTGATTAACTATTAACACTCATGTCATCTTGTGAGATTGAGGGACGAAACGGTGTGTACGTATATCCCCGAAATGCTTTCCGAATAACCAGCGTTACCATTCAAATAAAATTTCACCTTATTTAGTCACTACAGCGTCATCCTTACAAACAATGTTTCAACCACATCATACCTATTTGTAGCATAGCCTTAATTTGCGAATTAAAGTAGAGTTCTCATTTGAACTTTCACAGTTATTTTCCACCCCACTCACATACAGAGCTCAGGGAGAGATTATTTTGCAGGACTTGGATTTCTCTATATACATTATGGCAATTTTACTCTAACATTTTTATCTCTGTTGTATCATTCTCGAGCCATGCAACGCCTGCGTGGTTTTCCTATTTAATTTTCGTTATTTTCATTTATTTCTAACCGTATTCATACTATGGGCACTAGACGTTTTCTTAGACACAGTCACCATGTCTTGGCGATCATTTTGAAAACGGTGTCTCATGTCGAAAATATTCTTATAGAAGCTATTTAATATTCATTTGTCTATGTAACGTGATGTTACTAGCTTCAAGTTGCTATTTGAAATTTTCAAGTTGGCCCCGGATACCCTTCAGTTGACCCTTGGAGTCACCCCGACAACACCTCTCGATGTGTCTTAACGTCAGTTACCTACTCCACTTTTTCTTCTGTTGATTTATCTCCAATCGCTTTCATACTACGGGTACTAAACCTTTTCTCTGACACGGATACTATGTTTCGGCGGCCTTTTGAGAACACTGCCATTTCACCTCAATCGCTTTCTCCTGCAAGATGTTTGATTTTGCAAGATTTATCGAACGAGGTACCACTCGACTCATGTTACTATTTGAAATTTTCAAGTTAGCCCCCAAGACGCCTTCAGGGAGGACACTGGGATCACAGGGACTACACCATTCGATATGTCCTATGATATTTACGTATTTCAATTTTGTTCCATTCATTAACCTTCCATGGTTTTCATACTACAGGTACTGAAGTTTCCGAACCATATCATGGCGGCCATCTTGAAACTGGTGCTCCATATGAAAGATCTTTTGATACAACGTTACTCAGTTTTCCAAGACCTTTCGAACGAGGTATTACTCGACCCATGTTCCCATTTTTGGCGGAATTGGTTTTCACACTTAGCAATATATAACGTGTACTTCAAACACTTGTTCTATGTTTTATCATTTTTTCAGATATTTCTGTGGATTGATTAAAATGGCCCACCCTATATATATACCTGGGTACGATGGACTACCTGGGTAAGATGTTGAAGGACATCTCCAAAAAGGATTACTAAATCGCTTCCGAATTGCCCGCCGGTCTCAATAATAAGATGAGCATTAGGTGTCGAGAGGTTCGGATGTTGCGTCTCGGAAACCTCATGGACGATCAGACGGTCATTCAGACCACAACGCACACAAACGTTATTCATACAACGTTATTCATTCACACAACAAAAACACACTGGATTAAATGACACTATGCTTACTTATTAAAATACTATAAATAAAAAAATAACGGAGAGAAACAATCACAATACTCAACACTGAATAGGTATAACTATTTCCATTTATAAAATCACACTTTGCTTTTTCACTACACTATAGCCCTTAATCACTTTTACATATCGGTAGAAGAGATTATGATTATGATTCCACTAAAGATACTTTTCTCACACCATTAATGCACTTGGAGGATTAGCACCGGGGAACTGTTACCGGAATAATCCCACGAAGTAATATAGTTGCTGCTCCAAAAAATCCTTAAGAGTTGGCATCAGCCTTCAACAAAAATATGTAGTCTCCAAAGTGGAATGATAACGTTGGAGGGCGCGTTTATAACTTATACACACAAGGCATGAGAACCCGGGATTTCACTCATTGGGTCTAGCCATAACTAAGTCATTCGCTGGCTAATAACGTATACCCCTTAGCACAACATTATACTTGTTGCCCGATGCAACGTGCGTGGTTTCTACCTCAAAACGTGGAGTAATACTCCTCGAACTCAGAGGTTCGAGATGCGAGCTGCACTGATCAACTGATCAATGTTGGTAGTTCATTCTCAAAAACGCTCAGGTTAAATCACCTGTATGTAAATGTAAATAGAATATAAAAAAGAGTTGACGTTAATTTTAGTCCACTGACCACGACGCACGGGACATTGCGATAACTTGGGCCTGGGAACGTTTAGATAACGAACTGGTAAAGCGATGTGGCTGGCGTCGCTCTGGTGTTCGAACATCTGGTCAGCTAGTATTTCCATAAATGATTAAAGAATACACTTAATTCAGTTCCAAATAACCATAGAACACTCTTTACATATTAATAAGTCAGGGAGAAACACTGAGAAGCTTCTTCGCTCACTAAAATGTTCTCACCACAAAATAACGTTTTAAATATATATGTGAATAAATGATAAAGACTTCTTTGTCCTGCTGCGTGGGAAGGAAAACAGTTCCCATGGAAGAAAGAACTTATTTGCGTCGCAGAATAAAGTATAAATCGAAAAATAATTACTGTCTTTACGAAATATACAGAGCGTCGAGAAAAAAATACTTCTATAACCTAGTGAGGTTGTATATATATATATATATACTTCAAAAATGTACTGTTTCATTACTATTTGACCTAGAGTCATGTTTCAAACGCCATGTTCTTTTAGGCTCTACATATAAAATAAAAATTACTGCTTCATTACTGTTTGGCCTGGAGTCATAGTTTAAACGTCTTCTTGAGTATAACGAACCCTTTCCAATGATACCACTCACATGTCTGTATCATACACTTGAACCGAAAAAGTTGGGAAAAACCGGAAATTTTTCTGAAAATTCACCCTCTCGGAACACTTGCGCCCCTCAGGCTCGGCTCCAGTTTCACGTAGAGATCTCAACAATTTTTTAGAAATACTCAAAGGTACACACAATCGGTGTGCAAAGTTTCAGTCTGATATCTTTAAAACTAAAGGCGTGAAAAGTTTTGAAATTTGCCTTAAGAAAAAATAAAAAAGTCACGCCCCTCCGCCCCCAGTTGGAGCCGCCAAGTTGAATATCCAGTTCCAAAATGCATCTGGATTGTTCTTTGGTCCATTCTTGACTTGACCAACAAAAATCCCTGCTTTAATACCTGTTATAGAACCTAAAGAAGCGGTCAAAGACGATACTATGCCATGGTAACAAAAATTACCAAAAATCCTAAAAGGGTTAACCTTTCACATTACTTAAATTTAAGTCTTACAAGAGCTAGATGCTGATTTTTTCTTTCTTCGTTTTCTTTTCTAATTAAACTAATTTTGCTATTCGTGTAATTTGTTGTCTCTTATATATATTGTCTAATATGCTCTTGAGTCAGAAGTGTACCCACAGCGGCAAATACCTCCCAAATGCTCTTCCTGGTTCCTTTAAATAAAACTCGACTGTTATGTATTCATTTAAACATGTTTGCTAAAACAAATGAATAATTACAATAGAAAAATAGAAGTGCCCATTCTTCACGCAGGAAGAATAAGGTTTAATGAATAGGAAACATAAATTTGAATATTGTAAAAGTTGTCCCTCCTTTTCCTTTTAGAAGCGGAATTATCGAAAATGCTGCAACACATTTTCACTCATGTTTGATTATTTTTTTTATGTATCGAATTTCACGCCTTTGACATAAGCAAATACTCACATTAAGTATTTTCTGAATAATGAATCGAAAATTTCAATACTGAAAATTGTCTAATTCTCGAGTCAAAGGTTTGAAAAGGCTAAAACAACTTTTTGTTATGACTTGTTATTATTGAAACTAAGAGGTTTGCATCAAATTAATAGGTTATAGAACATTCCTAATATGTGTATACGTAGAGAAATCAAAAGCATATTCGTATGAGATGATAAACGTACAATTTTAATTTCACTTTTGGACCAAATAATATAGGGAAAACCAAATCATATATTTACATGTAATCCCTTCATTTTAAATACATTTTCTATCATGTTTTTTTTCAGGTGTAAATCCAATGTCTATTAGAGGTTCCAAAATAGGAGTATTTGTAGCAATGTCATCTAACGAGGCAGAAAATTATTGGGCTGCGAATCCACATTTATTCAATCATTACTGTTTATATGGAAGTGTCAGATCATTTGTTGCTAATAGGATTACATATACCTTTGATTTTACAGGTAATATCAAATAGAATTTATGCTATTTTCATTACTTCAGATTTGTCTAAAGTTTCTTTCGTTGTTGATGTAGTCATTGCAACGAAAGAAAAAAATGTTTACACTTTAATATTACAAACTTTTATTAGTTTAAGTTAAACGCAAATTACAATTTTGGAAATTGTCACTGAACAAGAAGAAACTGGAACGGTTGTGGTTGATCAATAGGACAACATTGCCTAAGTGATACTTGGTAAGCACACTATCTTTTAAAGCCATTGTTTCTAAAATTTCGGACCGGAATCTGCTATCTCGAAGGGGAAGTACTCCCACCGGCAATCAAGGTCAAACCCATGTACAGAAACCCACACAACTATATGTACTCCTGAGTGGTATAATTCCATTAGTTGAGGTTCAAATCATTTTCCTTTCAAAAGCTTGGAGAGATATACAGCTTAACACACACGGAACAGTTCTTTGTAAATGTTGCTAGCTCTGGAAAAGTCTTTTGCTATTGAGGGACGAACCATTTCTCTATAGTAAGATTATCTTTATTGTTTAGAGTGTGTTCTTCAATAACACCATATATTAATTACATAGTATGTATAATGAATTATTTTATTACATACTGCATGTGAGAAGAAATAAAAATACAATTCATACATAGTTAGAAAATAGTTGAAATAAACTGAAAAATCTAGATTAATTTCAGAAAATGAGCTTTTAAATCTTTGTATCCATTCATTGACCGACTCCAATTTTCCTTCATTCTCGTATCTCTTTTCGTCTCCCAGGAAAATATTTTAATTATCACACTGAGTATGGATTGAGTATCACACTTACAAGCGAGTAATTGAAATTAGATCATTTTTCTTTGATTTGTGTGTAACGTATAAATGCTTGTTGGTTGGTCGGATTTTAACGCCCCTTTCAGTACCGAGGCTGTATGAGACATGGACATACGGTTTAAAGTGGAATCTTAACCGTATGAGCAACCGGGAATCGAACCTGACTCTCTTGTATCGAAGACGCATACGCTAACCATATGGGGTGAGGAAGCTCTAATGTATAAATGAATAATATGTTTATCCACTGTCCTTTGTCTTATCAAGGTTAGGCCTACTAAATTTAAAATTAAATATAATTCTATAATTTCCCTAAATTATATTATGTTGAAATTTTAGGACCAAGTGTTGTTATGGACACAGCATGCTCCAGCAGTGCTTACGTTTTGGAGGCAGCATATTCTGCAATTAAAAATGGAAATTGTGATGGTGCTATAGTGGCTGGATGTAACATTCAGCTGAACCCCGGTGTGTCCGGTGAGTTCTTTAAAGTGGGAACAGTCAATAAAGATGGAAAGTGTAAACCCTTTGATGAAGAAGGTAGGCAAATTATACTTATCACCTCTCTATCAGTAAATTTTGTCGGTTTTTTGCGCATATTTATAGCCGTAAGGGGAAGCACATTAGTTTGCATGCATATTATCAATCTGTACGCAATTTTCTGGGCATGCGACAGGATAACAGTTCCAAAACATCTTAGGGAATCATTTGAAGCAAGAAAACTCAAACAAATATCTTTTTCATTTGACGGACTATTCTGCACCTGCATCAAAATTTCTTACAATTAGCAGTGCGATAGTTTAATAGTCAATAGAGACATGTTGAATCAATGAAAGTGTGGTTTTATAAAATGTAAAGTTAATTATTATTTAATTTGGTTCAAATCCAAAATTTATTTGTATTGACTTTTAGTATCCAAACTAATTATATTAAAATGTGTAATTCATTATTATAATATTCGAATATTTGCTAATAAAACTAGATAAGTTAAAGCAAAAATATTATATTAACATTAGATTTACGTATCTTTATAACATTTCAAATCTCTACTTATTATGGAAGTGTTTGCAATTTAAGTTTCAGAGCTCTAGTTACTTTGGAAGTGTTTGCAATTTAAGTTTAAGAGCTCTAGTTATTACGGAAGTGATTGTAATTTAAGTTTCAGAGCTCTAGTTATTATGGAAGTGTTTGAAATTTAAGGTTCAGAGCTCTAGTTATTATGGAAGTGTTTGCAATTTAAATTGCAAGATATGACTCTAAGTAAGCTAATAAAACCATTGTAAAACTACTAAATGCTTCAGTAGCTGAGCCTGAGCCTTTGAGAAAAGTTGATAACCCCAAATTACATTTAAGTTGAGCACATTAGACCACATGATGATTTATGGTTAACAAACAAAAATAAAATTATCAATGCTATTATCAGATTCATCAATTTTAATACTAATTCTGCAATATTTTCGTCGGTAATTTATTGTAATTGAAGTACTTATGTAAGTCGAGGAATTACTGTATTACCAATTTCTACGTTTTATTCATACCTGAGACCACAGATAACATACACAATATGGTCTATGCGAATTATTAGATTTTCTTAACATTACTAACAACTTAAAATTAGCAGGGTAACACTTCTTAACATTATAATTATGTTCTATTATGTCCAATTTGATATGAGATATATATGTATTCGCATATTTTTTGGTGTATATTTTCAGCAAACGGCTACATAAGAAGTGATGCGGTTGTAGTATTATTCCTTCAAAGGGCAAAAGACGCACGACGAATTTATGCAACTGTAGTGCACGTGAAAACAAATGCAGATGGGTTTAAAGCAGAGGGTTCAACATTTCCCTCTCAACGAATGCAAATTCAACTGATGAAAGAACTTTATGAGGAAGCCAATATTGATCCACTGACTGTGTCTTACGTCGAAGCTCATGGAACGGGTACAAAGGTAAATACCAAATTAAGCCTACTTAATCTAACACAATTGTTCGATGGGTAAAATGTGTTAGAATACAGAAATCTCCCGTCAAACATTTATTGTTGTATATTTTTATCTAAATAATTTACAATTACATACGCTACTATTTGCAAAACGTAACACAGAAGAAATGTGATGAATGCATCGCAACTCAGGACTTGTACGACAGGATAAAAATACAATTCTAGAGAGTGGTGCATGCGTACGTCCAGCAGCGCCCTCATTTCTTTGCGTGGACTAGTACCGCAAGAGGACGATTGACGCAGAACTCGGATGGTGGGGCGTAAATAACCGAATAGAAAATATATGGGTAAACATCATTATGTCTTGTGAGACGTCAAAGGACGCAATATAAATACACGACTGCATTCAAACAAGGGTGAATGAATGTTCTAAGAAATGGCTGTATTATTATATATCTGTGAGCAATTTCATTCGCTACGGTCTATTTTTTCTGCGCTTTCGACGTCGAGTCATTTTTCAACAGGGGCTTTTGCTCCCCAAGAACCGTTTTCCCGCAGAAAATTTTTAAAAAAATCTATTCGCTTATTTCGTGGCTAGTATCTGCCTGCCAAATTTTATCGAAATCGACTTGGATCCCTAAGTTGATGTTCCTTGTCAGTGGTGTCCCACACCCCTGCTACCAAACTGCTTTTACTATGGTAGTATTTAGCGCGTGTGCGGTCTTTCAGATTAGATCAGATTAGAACAAACGCAACAGTGAAATTGATGTTTGATATCAATTGAATTTAATATTTACATATCAAGTTTCAAGCCTATACTTTGAACAAATAGCTGATATGCTATATGTATCAGAGTATAATCATATATCAAGGTTTGGTATCGTGTTTAAATTCATAGCATTGTCATTAAATTTTGTTCTTAAATTTTGGTAGGTGATCCCTGGATCGAATGCATATGAAAGACTCAAATCTTGACCATATTGTTATAGTTGTCGTGGGTTAACTCCTGAGATGATTTTAATCAAGTGAAATACCTTCCAAAATTCATATCTTTCAATTTTGATTCCTAAATTTTGGGAGAGGTGCCATAGGCCAGGACTTAAACCATGATGAACTTGATGTACTTATCATAAGTTCCTATCTTTCAGGGATCTAACATTCAATTTATCATAAGCTATAATACAGACCAAATTAAGGAGTGAATCATAATATACCCTTTCAAATGAAAATTTTGTAAAACTTTTTACTCACGGAAGGTATCCTATTTGTGTAAATATTATCAATCAATAAAAATGGTCAAACAATTTCTTGCTTACAACTAATTAGATTTTGTCAAAGATACTTTTCCACCAATGACCTTAAGCTGATAAGTTGTGACTACAATACTAAGATTTTAAGTGTTAAGTGATCAACATATCAAATTGCTCCAAAAATAATTTTTCATTAATAACCTTAGACTATGAGTCATTACTGCACATTCTTAAGTTCAAAGTAATAATTGATCAATCAATAGGACTGCACTAATAATTTTCACCAATGACAGACTGAATCGTAACTGCAAAAAATAAGGCTCAAACTGTGAAATTGTTTTATATCAATAGATTTTGATAATTTCTTCTCAAGTTTCAAATAAAAAAAACTGAATACCAAATTTCTATCTATCAAATTCAGATCCTACATTTTGGGAGGGGACCTGGACTTGAACTTGATGTGTGTGAAATAACTCACGAAAAATCCAAACTAAAAATTTTGAAATGAAAATGTTCAAGCAGTGATTGGAAAATATTAAACAAAAAAATTCAAACAAAACTTTTCAAAATCATGGACAGTAATCAACCAATCAAATTTACTCAAAAGATAACTCCCCATCAATGATCTTAAACTATGAGTTTTCCCGAAAGTTCAAAGTGTGAAATTGCTGTTGAATATCAATTAGTTTTAATGAATTATTCATCAGGTTTGAAGTCCGAAGTTTTGATAAGTTGATGATATTTGTCTTATATATCAGATGATAAGCCTCTGCATCATATTCCCATTCATAACACTGTAATAAATTTTGCTTTTGAAGTCAAGAAATATGCAGATGTGACGTCAAAAAGTTTCTATATTTTAATAAGCAATAATGCAACATCTCTTCAAATATACATTTAAGAGACTCACAGACGTGGAAAAGCAGGACAAACCAAATTTACGGAAGTATATATTCGAGTCCCAGAGAACATTTCTCAAATTTAACGGGTGATCCAATGTACCCTTCTAAAAAATTAAGGGGAGGTATAAATTTACCTCCGGTATGTCTTATGAAAGAGAATAAATCCCTGGAACCACCTATATAACCATATAATGCAATGAAGCCTTTAAAAAAGGATAAAATTGGTCAAAAACTTTTGAAATTGGAATCTTTGACAATTTTTTACCAATAGAAGGGAACGAGATGGACCAGCTAAACTTACCAAGGTACATTGGTCATTGCCCTATATTACCATACCAAATTTTTAGTTTTGGCAACTTAGAGGAGCCGGCCCTAGGTATCCCTAGGCCAAGGACACACAAGTTAGCCGAAGTCATACCAATGCTACTACTTTGTTCAAACCACAAGTGGCAGAAATCAAGCACTTCCTGTTTCAACGTTGAGCGAGATAGAGTAAAAATGGTAAGAGATAGGAAGCGCTATTCTGTAATCATTTAAGCATTTCAAAAATAAAGTACAATTCCACTCTAATCTCTCTACTAATACCAGAAGTGGAAAAAATTAAACAGTCTCGGCTTCAACGTTGATTGCTATAGAGTAAAGACGCTAATAGATAGCGAGAAGTGGTTTTCTGCAATCTATTGATCGTCCTAAGAACAAAGTCTATTTCCATTAACATCTCTGTTAAAATCGGAAGTGAAAGAAATCTACTAGCACTTTCAGTTTCAATATTAACTGAGAAAATATCACTCCATACAAACCAAATTCCTTTACGTGGTGTACATGTGACATTGCTACTTGTTCATTAATAAAAACACATATTAATGTTCCCTGAATATTAATAGGATAAAACTATTGTATTATAACTCTAACTTATTTATGTAGGTAGGAGATCCTGTTGAAGCAGTGGCCATTTCGAATGTATTTTGCAATGGAAGAGAGACTCCGCTGCTGATTGGTTCAGTGAAGAGCAACATGGGGCATTCGGAAGCTTCTTCTGGTCTCTGCTCCATAGCTAAAGTAATCATTGCTATGGAGTCTGGGTTTATTCCACCGAACATTAACTATAAAACTCCAAATCGAAGAATTCCTCCGTTAACAAGTGGAAGATTAAAGGTATGTTTTCTTTTCAAGAAATTATTATTACTGCTTTCTGTTTAGTTGTTTGTATAGCAATATACTAACAAGGGAAGTTCGGGAGAAAGCGCTCGCCTGCAGAGAAACTAAGCATGCCATTTCAAGGTCCAATTCGTTTTGATTACAGCAAGCTAATAAAATTCCTGTACGGTTGAAAACTGTTCGAGAGGTTCAACTTGGAAGTTTATAGGAAAAAAATAAGTATATGCGCATTTGTAACGCGTTATCTACAACATTATTACCGAGGAATATTGACATACGAATTGAAATCTATCGAAGGTAATGGGGCGTTTACACTTAGTCGATTTGCGTTCGATTCAGTTGAATTGACGTCACTTTCAACTTAATCGACCGTGTAAACAGGACTTCAACTTAATCGCTTGTTGATCAAAGGGGGCGTTTACACTTGGTCGATTTAGTCGCAAATGCAGCGAGTCGATTTAGCCGTGCGACTAAATCGACCAAGTGTAAACGCCCCCTTTGATCAACCCTAAACAATTGTGTGTTCAATTGTTTCAACTGAAATTTAATGCTGCTTGTCGACTCGCTCTCCTCTGGTCGATTCGAAATCGACTGGCAGTTTTAAAGATGTCCAAGCAAAAAGTAATTGGTACAATTTGCTGTGTTATAGCAGAAGAAACTAGAATCGACCACAGAAAATAGAACGTCTTTCAATTAAGTTGCTAGTCGATTAGTCGCTTTCGATCAACAAGCGATTAAGTTGAAGTCCTGTTTACACGGTAGATTAAGTTGAAAGTGACATCAATTCAACTGAATCGAACACAAATCGACTAAGTGTAAACGCCCCAGAAAGCGACTAATCGACTAGCAACTGAATTGAAAGACGTTCTATTTTCTGTGGTCGATTCTATTTTCTTCTGCTATAACACCGTAAATTGTACCAATTACTTTTTGCTTGGACATCTTTAAAATTGCCAGTCGATTTCGAATCGACCAGAGGAGAGCGAGTCGACAAGCAGCATTCAATTTCGGTTGAAACAATTGAACACATCCATCGATCTGATTCGGCCTAGTTGCTTCGATTTAGTCGCAAATGCAGCGAGTCGATTTAGCCGTGCGACTAAATCGACCAAGTGTAAACGCCCCATTACAGAATAAATTGTTTTGCAATAACTAACGGGTTTGTTAGTTAAAGTTAGTCATTATACTGTTCACAATAATGATAGGTAAGAGATGAAATTTATCACTGTTGTTCTTCTGTTCTATGAAAAAATGATGCAGGCAAAAGACTTCCTTGCACCATTAACATTTTATATGTGCAATTACGTTGCATCCGTCAAGGGAACAGTCCTCATAACCAAAGCGAAAAGCAAATTTGACAGGTGATTCAAAAGGTACATAATTTTTTCGGTGCATCATTTATTCATAAAACAGAAGAACAACAGTAGCAACTGTAAGTTTAAAGTGAAACTAATGTATTTTATTGGATACCAGATATCTTCCAATCATTACTCAAATGTAGAGAAGATAAACAGTTAAGGTACCTGTTTTTTTTTTCATTGCAGTACTTGAACACTAGGAGATCTCACAAACCTAAATCAAAATAAATTAGATTTGCTCACTCATTATGTAATATTTTACCGTGCTTGCCTGTCATAAGGGAAACCAGAGTTAGATTTCCGATAAGAGTACTAGAGGTGTAGTTTGGATTTTACTTTAAGTTATACGACCACGTTTTATTAACTTCAATACTGAATAGCAAGTAAAACTTCCGACTACAATTTGTGCATGCTGGTCTGTTTCAATCGATCCTTTGTGCAATGTCCAAAAGTTCTTATTTTGGTAAAGGAATACCGCTGAAACTACAATTTTTATTACTAGAATTGCTATTTCCTTTTTTAAAATAATAATTTCTATTCATCTTTTATAGGTAGTAACAGAGAAAATAGTTCTAGACGGGGATTTAGTAGCTATAAATTCATTCGGTTTAGGTGGTTCTAATGGGCATGTCCTACTTCGTCGAAACACAGTAAGGACGAAAAACAGTAACTCAAAAGAAGTAATGAAAACGCATGTTGTCTGTGCGTCAGGATGTACTGAAGAAGCTGTCCAAACTATTCTGGATCAGGTATGTTAAGAAGTGGGTATTTAATTAACAATTTATTTTAATAATTAATTACAAGGAATCTTTTGACAACATCAAAAGAATTTGTTTTCAAAACATAGAAATACCTTAATATAATAATTTTGTATATTTTTAATATAATATTTGCGCTTATAATTTAATATAAGATGATAATTAGTCATCTTATGTTAGTCTAATAGTTAAATAATCATGTGTTGCTCTAATAGGCCTACATGATGATTATTTATTATTCTATAATCGTGATAAATGTGCATATATATGGTTCTATGTAACAGTAGCTAAGCTTGCATACGTATCAAGTATAAATTTTAAGAAGAAATAAGCTTGAAATATTGTTTCTAAGAATTTATTTTGGTCATAACAAACGTTCAAATTGTGTACATGTACTTACCTACTATTTTTCTTACGAAATTTCTTCTTAACGTCGGGTTTGTAATTGGTAGATATGTGCATAGTATAATTCAATACAATGCACATAATATATTGATATCTATATTTGAAAAGAAATGCTTATTTTGTTCCTTAATGTATTTCTATCACAGTATGGTCTTGAATGTAATATACAGCTGTGGCTTTACTTGAACATTTTGGAGTGCTAAATTTGGCCACTCACACGTGATTTTGTCATCTGTACTGCTGGTATGATTTTCTCATACTTCTGTATTTTATTTCTAGCTATTTTCTCATTACTTTACTCCTGTGTTTTCTCTCATCGATGCATGATCGGAAACACCAATAAAATTCACACAAACAATGTTTAAAGTTGGGTATTAATGCGAAGATAAAGTCTTTGAGTTGTTTCATGATTTTATAAGTGTAGTGTGTTCTAATTATAGAACAAGTACAGAGTAGTTCTTGCCAAGAAACGTCGTAACTGTTGTGTAACAGTATTCTGTCTTCATTTATTTACCTTTCTTAGTGTTCTTAAGTTCATACTTTTCTAATAAATAAAAAATCCAACAAATCACTAATGTATTGACTATAAATAAATCATAGTTTAGAACATTGAGATAAAAAAATCTTACAATTATAATATTCATTAATTTAATTTTTATGATCCATGAATCCACTTTTACATAATTACATTGGTCAATTGTAGTGGTACTTTTACTATTTAGTACAGCTGTTTCGATAATTTGCCAATAACTTCATTAAAATAACTTCTTATTAAATTGTTGACGTATGATAGATATTTTAGTTCCCAAGAGAATCCTGATAGTTAACAATAGTACGCTATTAACATTTCACGAAATATATAATCATTGTTCTACCGGTTACGTACAACGTTATCTTTACTGATAATTATTTGTAAACTACTTTCAAAACTAGCGATATTTCACATTTAAAAATACATAATAATTATGAATTATTTTTGTATTTATTGCTAAAAATGAGTTCCACCATATTATTTTATTAGCCATAAACTGTTGTCAAAAGTTTCAAAAATTGACTGTGTTCATTAATTCTTAAAATTCATTTACTACCAGGCAATGAAAATGCCAATCGACCTAGAATTTATTGGACTGTTACATACGATGTATTCATGCAACATACCAAATCATAACTTCAGAGGGTACGCATTGGTTGGAGTCGAAGCACAACATCGAGAAATCAAGGTATAGTGAATCATAAGTTACTTTTTTAAAAATATTTCTCCTACTAGCTAAAATACTCTGTCTCCGCAGGGGAAGGATAGGTTTATGAAAATTACTGAACCCCTTCCCCCACAGGATATGCATTTTAATGAAAATGTAACGATAAAAGTCCGTAGTGCAACGATGAACAAGAATTTTAGGAATGATAAAAGAAAGGATCAAAAGATTACGGTCTTGGCCAATAAATAGTTTTTGAACCAGGAGCAACAAAATTTTTGAACGGCCCCTAAATCGAGTTTTAATATTTTTTACGGAATAAGCACATCATACTTAGTTAACTGATAGTTTAGGTTTGGCTACACTATATGTAGTTTCCCAAATATAAGGCCTACAAGAAAATTTTTGATTGAAATATATTGGATCTTATGCTGCATTTTGGATCGAGAGCCACAAAATTTTTGAACGGCCTCTAAATCGATTTTTTTTTTTTTTTTTTTTTTTTACGGAATAAGTACATCATACTGAGTTAACAGATAGTCTGGGTTTGGCTACACTATATGTAGTTCTCCAGACATAAGGCCTACAAGAAATTTTTTGACTGAAATATATTGGATCTTTTAATCCAAAAATCCGGAATTTTCAAAAACGCTGGATACAGATCTGTTTATTTTTTAATCATTTAATTGGTTCAGTGGTTATTAGGTTATGGCGATCAGTGAAACTCACATTCACTTTTATTGTATAGACTGTGAAATGGACATCAATATTGATCGTTTTCAACTATTTTTACATGTCATCTCCTTCCCAACCCCCACTCCTCACCACCATGTTGATAGAGGTTGAATTTAGACTTAAACGGCATTGGAAGTATCACTATTCATCTCAGCGATCCCAAAAACTATGGATTGGACACTAATATCGGTCATTTTCGGTTGTTTTTACATCTCACTACTACTTTTTTCCGTTTAGATTATGACGCCTTGCTCCCCGTTTAAAACGGTAAGTTTCAAAATTACTAGGACAGTTATCCGTTTATTTTTATTAGAGTTTATATACTGAGTTTCATCTTCGTAACTAGACAGGTTCGTGAGATGCTAAATTTGCTGCATAAATTGTGATTCCCACTTTCCCCTTATGATATGGATTTTCATACACTTCATATCATATCATCCTTGGGAAGCCTAAGGTTGATAATCATGCCAAGTATCAGTTTAATTAGTTCAGTAATTATTTTGTGATACTATCAGACAGAAACTCACATTCACTTTTATTAGAACTATGGACTTCTTCAGATTTTTTTCAAAATTTAAAATGAATTTTTTTATTTGTAGTTTATGATTAAATTGTGTTTCTCTAGAAACTTCTGTTCTCATTCGTCAATGTGATAATTTCAACACAAACTGTAAGAATGTATGAGTCCTCGTGTAGCCAAATGATTAGCACATATATCACTGACAAAGGTTCTATTTTCGGTAGTGAGTTGGAATTTCGACCCTACATCGTCAAAAAATTATAGAACTTCTTGAACTAAGCCATTTAGAACTCCTGCCTTGAAAGCGAGAAATAAGGGCAAAATGAGGTAATGTCCCAAGAGTATATTATCCAAATAAAACACACCTGGAGCCTGCTTCGCAAGAGGTAGTACTCTCTGTTTCTTTTTACTTCTAAATTGCAATAAACGAGAAAATGTTAACCTTCGGCTGTTAAAGATCCTGATAGGTTATAGTTATTTACTCCAGAGTTAAGGGCTAGCTCTACATAGGTTAGCAGTTCAGCTGCAAATCAACATCCTCTAGTTACATCTAGATTTCTTTATGGTCGTTTTAAAAGTAAGATGGAACAGATAATAATTTTGTAATGATAGTAGAGCTGGTAGAAATAAACCATTTTTTTTTTACAATTATATATGCACTATAAAATTATGAAAAATAAGAGGTATCATACTAGCATTGACAAACATTGTGGCTTTCTCTATTATTATTCTAGCATTTCTTCTTCGTAATACTGCATCGTAAGCACAAGTTTAACAAATAATTTATACAAATCATCCAGGTCGTGACAGGTCTTCAGTGGATATGCTTCCATTTTTGAAAGGAGACATTCATTCCATACGTGTAATTTACTCAAAGCATAATTTTAAAAGGTTTATCGAAGCATGATGTTCCTTTCAGTGCTGTAGTTCTCCCAATAAAAAACAAAATTTGTGGCAGATTCGTTTGTTACTTATGTTACGCATAACAATAGATTGTATGCCGCTATGATTAGGAACGCACGAAAAGCAATACCAAATACGTGCCATTTCACACAAACTGACAACATACGGGAGACTAGTGCGGGAAGCCCCAAGCTATATGTTCTGCAAAGCGTGCTGTTCCGATTATTTTTGAGTACCCTTTCGAAAACTGTGAAACGGGAACCTGGCTGATTAGATCTCTTCGTGATATAATTGTTTGTTGTAACACCAGAGAGTTCGATTTACGCTATGAGAATTGAATGTTTAATTGGAGTTTAGCAGGGACGTAGGGTATACGCAGGGGTGGATCAGTTCAGATCCCTCCTCGAAATCCCGACCTTTCTCTAAATTTAGTCTAATTTTAGAGGTGATTTTACAAATTTTAATATAATTTATCCTTACATTGAATTTGGAGCCCCCAAAGTAAATTCCTGCGTCTGTGTCTGGAGTTTACCACCTCTTTTCAGCACCAAAATTGTATGAAACATTACCTTCTGCTTAACAGTGGGATCCGAACAACTATTAAACTTTTTCCGAGGCGAGTTCTTCCACCGAGGATCGAATTCGAGATCACGATAGCAGAAAGGGGCACTTACTCTATAAAAAAATACAATTTATGATATTTTTTATAATTTACCTGGTGTAATTGTATCTTTTCCGATGGCTTGAGAATAATGTTTATTACTACAATTCAAAAGTAGAGGCATTGTGATATAATTTTAAATGCTATCTGTTTGTTTCAGAACCTGACAACAAAGAAGATACCGCCGGTATGGTTTGTGTTTTCAGGTATGGGAAGCCAATGGCCTACAATGGGCAGAAGCTTTATGAATATTCCTGTGTTTCGGAACACAATAAACAAGTGTGCGGAAGCATTAAAACCAAAAGGCTTAGATCTTTATGATATTTTATTGAACCCAAATGAAGACACTTTTCATAATGTCATCAATAATTTTGTGGGTGTGACGGCAATGCAGGTAAGCACAATTGTAATTATTAGTTATGGATTTAAAGTGTAATTATTAGTAATCAACCACTAGTGTGTGCTACAAATTTCAGATAAGTTGACCTATAGACAGATTTTTACTTTAATATATTTTAGTTGTTATTGTTTATTATAATTAAATAAATATCTAAATTTAGGAAACTGAGAGTAGCTCACATCATTAAAATAGCAATAAGAGATTTAAAACAATACTCCTGTATAGTATTTTTGAGTGGTAATTGTGGGTAATTAGGGCCACGTTTTAAAAAATACCTACTGCTCCCTCATTATTTATTATATCTTCCTAATTTTTAGTAAGTATACTTCTTACATCCATTAGCCATTGATTCCATCCAGAAATGTTTACACATCCTCTAAGGTTGGAGAGGAAATTAAAAAAAAAAAAAAAAAAACACACACACAAAGTATTACGAGTGGCCCTATTCACCGTAGTTAATTGGGTGAATAGGGCCACTCAAAGGGCGAATAGGGCCATTGGATTTACTTATCACCGAATGAATATATTTGGAAAATACATTTATTTATCAAGACAGCGAACATATATGTTATCAATAGTGCGAAAAATAGCAATAATACGAAAAAAGAACAATTATTTTTAATGAATAATGAAAGTACAAAAATATTGTTACTCTCACTGTGATACATTGGATTACGAAGTATTCATGAAATAATGACTTATCAAAGAACAATATTGTAAAACAAAAAACACAATAGGTTTTCTTTCAGAGTAAGTACACAAACATTAGTAGGTTACTCGGAATACAGCACATTACAGAACAATATCATATGAAATTATATTGCTCGCATGAAATAATAACAATAATAAAATTACTCGAGATGAATAGTTACATATGAATCTTAAATTACACTTGTATTTCAGAAGTAGAGGCAATCAAGCATCGTCCGCATGCCAATCTTCTTCTTCTCTGCACCTACGCATCGTGCATGGAACCAAGCTTTACATTTCCACAAGATATACAATCGCCGAAGGATGAAGATTTGGAGTGGTAATACGAAATACCAGAAAATGCACAAATATTGTCATCAACTCTATGTTATTTGTTTTTTCTTCCTTTTTGACTTCCTTTCAATTTTCCAGTAGAGCCAGGGTGTGAAGCACAGCATGGTTGAGGATTGGTCTTGAAAACTTTCGTTCGTGTTCGATCAATGTTTTCCGGTGACATTTTTACTAATCGTTGTTCCAACTCCTGCTCTTGTCCATTTGTAAAATATGTTTGTCCTCTTTCCTTTTTAACTGGTTTGAAACCTGTTTGAACAACTCCTTCAGTCCATTTGACTTCAGTTTTTCTTTTGTGTCTGGTCATCTGAAATTAAACAATAACAAAATTATTAATAACTTTTTCTTAAAAACGTCTTAATATGTGAAGACATCTTCAAAACATGTCTACAATAATTTAAAGTATAAAAAGTCTATAAAATATGTTACAAATATGGTGGTCCTATTCGCCCCAAATGACTAGGCCCTATTCATCCAATTTACATATATTTTCATATCATTGGATGGTAATCCTACTTCCATGCACTGACTGACATTGAACAAGTGACTGTCTGTTGCTCCATAACTATCGCTCTTACAGAAAGAAATATTTCATTGTTAGGAAAACTACAGTACATGCTATATAATACACAATATTCTCAACACTGAATTTTAACTTGTAGTCAAATTCTAACAACTTACCTTCACGGACGTAACTTCAATTCTTCATACAATGAAAACTGTACAACCAACACCCATCCATCTGTTCCACTAACATTCCTCACATTATAAGCTGTCCATCCATGTGGCGTTTCACATTCTGCATTGCTGTCCAGCGTTGCCAGATTGAATTTTCTTAGAGTGGCCCTATCCAAACGGTGACCCTATTCACCCACACTTACCATGTACTTTAGAAATATACAGATATCACTCCATAACTATATTGTACTAATTGCAATTGTTTTAATCTATATTATTCATTAATGCATGAATTCAAGTACGCATTTTATTCCAATAAAACAAAGATAATATAAGGTGCTCACTTTTATTAATTGCACTTATTCCTCCCAATTTGTTCTCTCATCTTTCTTGTCAACTCTTCAACTCCTGATTCCTAAAGCCAACTTCTCAAACCTACCAAATTACCTTCTTTTCAGGAATGCGAGTACTTAACTTTCATGTATCTACGTAATGTTTACTTGAACACTCTTATGAAATACCTACATTGAATTTTTCCGTTTGTGACATGATGCTGACGTTTCTGATTTATTCCCTTAACCAAAGAATGCTAAACACTACTTGAATCACTATACATCGTTAAATAAATTTAAAACCAATTACTAATTTCTATTAATTTATAGTATTATGATAGTAGATTTCCAATTTTCCTTCTTACCTCAGTACTTCTTTTAACAATTTTAATAATTTTACTTTGTTTCAAATGTATAACAAAAAATCTTATAACAGACAATATACAAAAGTGGCTCTTACTGATTTTGTTACAATTTGCTAGATAGTATTTATTTTAAGCACAATGAAACTGAATTGGATGATTCTATGTAATAGTGCATGTGGTGAATAGGTATAACATATCACGTTTTATCTACATAATTTTAGTAAATCAAGAAACGATTGTATTGTGTAGAGGATTAAATGAATTTATTTGAGTTTCTTATTCTTATCATTTATTTTATGGCACCTTTTATATTTTAGCATTTACCAATCGATTGAGAAATTCATTTAATTTACTGTATAGGTACAATTATGTCTACTTTACTATTATTTATTACAATAAAAAGAAAGAGTAATATTTTATTGTTAGTGTAGATTCAATAATTCGCTTAGGCATGCTTTTTTCTTCATTGCGTAAAGACTTAACATATTGGGGCATCGTAGATACATATTGGACCTTAGCATCCAAAATTAGGACTAATTATCTAGATATATGTTCCCACAGATGATTTTCTCTCTCGTAAAATCCAGATGGAAAATTGTTATATTGAATTATGTTATAACAGAAACGTAATATTACAGTTAACAAACTGCACATTAGGGACATTCGAGAGTAAGAGGAATATTCTAATTAATTAGTTTTATCTTTGTTTTTAAATTTTAGGTAGCGTTAGTGGACGTTCTTTCGTCAGTTGGTATTAAACCTGTTGGAATTATAGGACATTCTCAAGGAGAATTAGTATGTGCCTATACCGATGGAGGTTTAACTGCTGAACAAACCGTTCTGGCAGCTTTTGCAAGAGGAAAAGCAACTACAGAAGCCAAATTGGTTAAAGGTGTCATGGCAGTTGTAGGTAGGACGAAATATAATACAGAACTAAGATACTTTTATAAAAGTCTATAGAATAATTTGCCACTAATACTAGTAATATAGTTGTTACAAAAAAAAAAAAAAAAAAACTTTTAATTTTGAAACATAAACTAGAAGCAGCAAATTCAGTCAAGACATTGAAATGATCAATTTATTTGTGTTTGCCTTTCAGTCTTACGAGTAAAGTAAAATCTTTAGCGAATGCCATGTATTAATATTTTCATTGGAAGCCTTACATTTGTATGTGTAAACGTCTTAATACAAAATTGCATGATAATCACTTACTAAATACGAGGGCTATCCAGAAAGTAGATTACGTTTTGGAATAAAAAATCAACAAAGTATAGGAAACAAATTTTATTATATACAGATGAAAGCCACACACAAATACTACTTTTCGACATAGTCACCATTCAAATTAAGGCATTTATCGTAGCGATGTACGAGCTTGGAAATTCCTTCGTCGAAAAATTCGGCCGCCTGCGACTTCAACCACTTCGTTACCTCTTCTTGCAGCTGTTCGTCGTCATCAAAACGCTGCATAGCCAGCCACTTCTTCATTGCTGGGAATAGGTGGAAGTCGCTCGGTGCCAGGTCGGGACTGTACGGCGGATGAGGAAACAACTCCCACTGAAAAGATTCAAGAACTTCACGCGTGACATTTGCCGTGTGGGGCCGGGCGTTGTCGTGAATCAACAAGATCTTAGAGCTCAACATTCCTCTGCGCTTGTTTTGAATTGCTCTTCTGAGGTTTTGCAGAGTTTGGCAATACATTTGAGCGTTTATTGTAGTGCCTCTTTCCAGGAAGTCCACCAAAATCACACCTTTTCTGTCCCAAAAAACAGTCGGCATCATCTTCCTTGCCGACATTGTTTGCATGCATTTCTTGGGTTTTTGGGGAGAACCTGTGTGCCCCCACTGCATTGATTGCAATTTCGTTTCACAGTTCACGTGTTTCACCCATGTTTCGTCACCAGTAACGATGCGATCGAGTAAAGAGTCACCATCCTTATTGTAGGCGTCCAAAAAGTTCAACGCTGCAGCCATTCGCTGATTTTTGTGGTCCTCTGTCAAGATTTTTGGAATCCATCTTGCACAAAACTTGTGGTAACCAAGCTTTTCGCTGATGATTTCGTGCAACAAACTTCGCGAAATTTGTGGAAAACTCAAAGAAAGTTCCGTTATTGTGAACTTTCGATTTTCACGGACTTTAACATCGACTTTTTCGACAAGTTCGGCAGTCACTTTGCTGGGTCTCCCACTTCGATCTTCGTCGTGAACATTGGTTCGGCCATTTTTAAATCTTATGACCCACTGTCGCACTCCACCTTCAGTGATAATGTTGTCCCCATACACTTCACACAGCTGCCGATAGATTTCTATCGGTTTACAGTTTTTTGCTGTCAGAAACCTTATTACTGCACGCACCTCGCAGCTCGCGGGATTTTCAATTAACGCAGACATTTCAAACCGTCACAGTATCTTAACGGAGCACAGCACGAACCTCTCACTAGCACGGCTAGATGCCGACTGAGCTGCGCAACGCTCTGACCCCAAGATGGCCGCGCTAGCCCCGCCCCTAGCGGACACAGACGAAAACGTAATCAACTTTCTGGATAGCCCTCGTAGTTACATAAATCATTACATATCCAAATATTTACATAATATTTATACTGATACAAAATTTTTTAAAGATACTCCTTGGTCAAAAATAACATTTTCCAAGCAGAAGTTCTAAAGCTTATTTTATAAACGTAGCGACCTTAACATTTTTAAATCAGACAGTTTTTTAAAACAACATTGGACAGTTATGGAAATGGTTCTAATTTAAAAATGAGGAATTTTATGGTTATATGAGGCGTTGAATGACAAAGTGGCGTAACTCAGTTTTAAGACATTTGAGATGTTGAGACTTTTATTAGAATCGATCTGGAAAAAGCGGACAAAATCGGTTCTTTGTGGCCTATGGCCTGGTCTTTTAATTCTGAGATACACAACTTTAACTTTCAAAGATAAATCTGCAAGTTTCTCTTATTTGAACTCTAAATATTAATAATAGAGTATTCAGTATATTAAATCCATTTAAAAAAAAATAAATTTTGACTTTTTATAATTTTACAGATTAAAGCACTTTATTCCCTTTGTCTGTTTAAGGAAAGTAACTTTAAGTTATAATGTCTAATATGTCATGCTAATATCGAGTTTTGGTTCTTCTTATTTTAAGGATTATCTGATGAGGAAGCCAGGGCGCATCTTCCCGACTGCGTTGATGTCGCTTGTCATAACAGTCCTTCGTTGTGTACAATCTCTGGTCCTTATGATGTAGTTACCAAAATTCTTAAAGATCTACGCAATCGTGGAGTATTTTGTAAGGAGATAAATACATCAAACATAGCTTTTCATAGTCGATATATCTCAGAAACTGGCACCAAAGTTCTTCAACTTCTGAAAGAGGTAAATAGTTGGATATTGAAACATGCAAAAAAAAAATTTTTTTTTAATGTTCAGTATATTAGACATATCTAGTATATTATTCAAATAGCGAGTAATGTGTATAGTACAGGTAATGCATAAAGTAAAGCATACTAAATCTCAATAACATTTTAACTGTTATGCTTATGCACTAGGGTACATTTAGGAATAAAGTCTAAACTTTTGTTCTGGCTACTTTAATTAATCATACTTACTGGTGCTCATGTGGCTTGAGATGCCGCCCATACATGAAAAGGAACAGTATGCGCTTTGATTTGCGGGGTTAAAATCTTGTGTTTCGGTGAATAGAAAGTTACACACAACATATGGGAAATAACCCCAGCAGAGACAAGTATCAAGAGTTTGTATAAAAATTTCAACGCTACGGGAAGTGTGTTAGATTTTCATCTCTGATATATTACAAATCACCCAATAGACGTATCTGTTATATTACATGATTTAAAATGATAGGAGTTAATGATGTGAATAGATATTTTATTCAACTTTGGTGGGCATAGAATTTCAAGAATCTATGGGTATAACGAATTATTTGCATGGATAGTAACTCAGGTAGAGTGCTCACCTCTAGTGTAGTCCCTACTTCGATCACAGGCAATGCGAGTTTGTATATCCATGAGTTTTCTCGAGGTTTCCCCCTTTCTTCACACATTTTCATTCCATCAATTCTTTTACAATCATTCAGTTTCATTAATTATCAGTCTTTTTACTCTATATGGTATAACCATGGAATATAAAACTCAAAGGCTTCATTGAACAAGTATATGCTACATATGTATATTTAACAAGTGATAAATTCATTGATGTTTATAGGTCTTTAAAAGTTGTTACGAATAATATTTTTCTAAGAAATTTTCCTTTTTGAAAGCTATTGTATGCAAATATGTTAATACACATATATAATGATTAACACTTTTGAGAAGGCTATATTAAACCAGTCTTTCTTCAGAGACGAAAAGTAAAGGAAAGCATTTTCAAAGTGAATTTTTATTATATTGCAATACATAGAGTGGCTTATTTGACATATTAAACGCAAAGTAGGTTTATAAATCACACCAGTTTTCTCCAAATGTTGTGTTAGTACCACATCCATCCTCAATGGAACGATCGGCTGTGTTTTTATATCACGTCCATGTCTAAAGGTTTAACAGATTAATTATATTTTAATTAGAAATTTTTATATTTGTGTATATAAAAATTTCTTTCTGTAGGTGATACCAACTCCCAAACGAAGATCTTCTCGATGGATAAGCACTTGCATTTCCGAACAGGAATGGGAAAGTCCGATTGCACAGTCTTGTTCTCCAGAATATTTTACTCACAACATGCTCTCCCCTGTGTTGTTTAAAGAAGCTTGTTTACGAATTCCGGAAGATGCAATTCTTATTGAAATCGCTCCTCATGGTCATTTGCAAGGAATATTAAGACAGAACTTTCCTCATCGCTCTTTATACACGTCACTTGTGCAGAAACACCACTCAAATAATGTCGAGGTTCTGAGCACAGCGTTGGGAAAGTAAGTACTTTTTATTTACTAGACTTATTTAGTAAAACGATTATCATTATGATGGAATTTATTTTTACACAGTAAATGAAATTACAGAAGTCATTGTTGGAATTCAGCAGTGTTTGAAATGTGATTATTATTTCTTTCATAGTACCTATTTGTTTCAAATTATTGGAACTGACAACTCAAGTGTGATAAACGGAATACGTGTGAGAATCATATGAGCCCAATGAGTCGAAGAAATGCACCATGGGTAGCAATAATTGAGCTGTAGAAACACTAACATAGGACCTTCTTCAATATCATAAGTTTCAACGTAGTAACAAAATATATATACAGTGTTATTTTAAGGGTGAATGACATACATCCCTATTTTACAGATTCTGTATCAAAGCCACTATTTTCCTGGCGGGATATCATGTGGTTCGGAACCCATATTAAACCGTAGATCTGCGTCTCATATAGCCTCGCTGCTGAAAGGGACGCTAAAGTAAAATCAAATCAAATATAAAAAAAAACTAATTGTGGAAACAGCGGGGCACTACTCAGTTTTCCCCCTTCCACACTAAATTTTGCCCAACGCTGAACGAAAATATCTACTATATTTACAATACTGGGTCAATAACCAGTTCAACTTTCCTATACTCCATATTTTCCTAGCTTATGTTAAGGCCATATTCATTATGTATTAAATTCCAGAGTTATATTCAAATACATTGAATAGTGTACCAATAAAGGAATTGAAGTAGTATATAGCCAAACTTCCTATTATTACTAGTAGTTTTCTCAATATATGCTATTGGTTAGAAATCTGATAAAGTAATTTATACACCTGGTATACTACTACAGATTTTGTAAAAAAAATGCCTCCCTTCTAAATTTGCAAGGCAGCTCAGTGCCTACTTTCTAACCAAGGGGATCAGAAAGCTACTAATTTGGGGATACCAAGAAAAGTAAAATAAAATGTAGCGGAAAATAAAAGTATTCAGTACATCTTCGTCAAATCTTAGAAAAGTACCTCTGCATTCCTGTTCCTAATTTCCTGCTTGAAACCAGTACTATTATATATAGTGGCAGATCCAGGATATAAAGGGAGGGGCTAAACCATAGTTTACCGCTTTATCCAGTGTAAAGCAGGATTGAAGCCCATTTTATCCAGTATGTACCTGAGCGTCAAGGGGAGGCTATAGCCCCTATAGCTCCCTTGGATCCGCCACTGTATATATCTATATAAAGAGTGCGTCCAGGTTTAGCCCCAATTTCGTCTCCCCATGAATTTACCTGAATGTGATTGCAATCGATAGCTTCCAATGCGTAAAACACGACTGTGAAGGAACCAGAGTGGTCAGATGCATCGTTCCTGAGATATCATATTCCAAAAGTATGGGATGCTACGAGATGGCGTCAGCATCGAGGTTGAGATCGACGTGGCACTTCTTTAGTTTATGAAACTGAATCAGAAACATCTTCGTCACTGAAAGTATTTTCAATGCGAAGAGAAACGTTGGACTATCGATGACATAGTTGTGGCCGTAAGAGAAGTACCAAATAATGGTGGCCTTGTGTAAACAACATCCTACTTTACATGCTCCAGAATCGCAACAACGAGCTTAATCAACAAGTTTAATACGATACGGAGTTATATCTGTGACCACTAGAACGTGATAGCTTCACACTTTATACAAATACTCTCGAGGCGTTAAGAGGCGATCTCGCAGCTGCACCTCGATACTGGCGCCATCTCGTGGCATCCCCCACTTTGGAATGCGATAACACAGGAACGGTGCATCTGATCACTCTGGTTCCTTCAGAGTCGTGTTCTATGTATCGACGCTATCGCTTGCACTCAAGTTCAAGCAAACTCATGGGGAGATGAAATTGGGTCTAAAGGCTAATGCTTTGTTGGCCCCACTCTTTGTGTTGCATACTAATTCCCAATAAGAGAATATCGATTTACGATTTATTTATAAAGTATTTATAAGTGGTTATTAAATAATAACTTACAGTAAATTATTTTCTACATGCACAAAATAATTTGAATCTTGTATGAAATACATGAACTGATTGACTCTTCTTTCAGGCTTTACAATATTGGATTACAGATCAATTTGTCGGGGTTGTATCCCCCAATACAATTTCCTGTCAGTAGAGGAACACCAATGATATCGCCTTTGATGAAGTGGAACCATGAAAAGAAGTGGGATGTTCCTCGTTTCTATGAGTTAGTAAGTACCTCAATTGTCATCTTATTGAATCTAATTTTCTGTTTTCATATTCACAAGTCTTCCTTTTGTATTCATAATGTTTCTTGCCAATGATGACTTGTTCATTAGACAGTGAACTTACGGAATAAGGTAGAACGCTTTAGTGTTTAAGTTTTATCTTGGAGACCGGTTTATCTTGGAGACCATAATTGACTTTTTGAGAACATGCTGACCCTTATTGATATATCACATGACTATCTTTTCATTTCAAACAATATCACAGATTTCAAAATGGCGGATTTCAAGATGGCGGAGGAGGTTTATGATTTAGTCTGCCCATTCTTCTTTTGCCAATATGTGAAACTATTGCTGTTTGTATTTCCTATCTTTCACTATTTTTACGACTCAACACTTTATTTGATGTATTTCTATAACATAGCATAGACCTTCCCCATCAACTTTGACTCCTCCCTCTCCGTTTCTTATGGCGCTCAGCCGCTATAACTTTGCACATATATATATTTTCACATCCTCTATAAGACATAGTATGTCTCATCCCGCAACTCGATTCATCCATTTGGACCCTTTACTTGTTAGTAAGAGAATAACGATTAAACACTACAGATATAAATTTCAAGCTGTTGTTTTAAACTTTTTGAATTAATAATGCTTAGGACTTTGTAATAATGGTCTAAATACGGAATTACAATACCGAACAGTCGAGAAATAAGAGTTAATAACAAATAAACTTTAGGTTTTCAGTTAAGAGTGTCTTGTTTTAGCACAATAACCAAACTATCAATTGAGGTATACATTTTATCTTAATTTTACTTCGCTGCTTATAGAAAACGGATTTCCCGTCTCTGATGGTGAATGAAAGTAAAATTATATTATGATAAAATTTCGTCCTAGTAATATATATATATATATATATATATATATATATATATATATATATATATATATATATATATATATATATATATACAGTGGCGTATTTACGATTTTGTTTCGGGAGGGGCTTTGCTAACTTTCGGGGGGGGGCTTTGCCTGGAAATGTGAAAATTCTGCAAGATATTTCATTTACTTTACTATACTAAGTAAGATTTCGGGGGGGCTTAAGCCCGGAAGCCACCCCCCTAAATACGCCACTGTATATATATATATATATATATATATATATATATATATATATAAATCATTTACCATAACATGCTCAATAGGCTGCAGGCGATACGATTTCTTTTCACAATGCGAGTAACAATTTCACTTCACTTATTTGGTATCTAGGGTGCAGCGTTTTACCACTTTTTTTTTTTCGGAACGAAATGTAATACCTGGCAAAAGTGGCCCACCCACATGGACATTACAGGTGTAGATTTTTTTTTTTCAAATCAGATAATATCTTCTGCGAGAACTATTGCCTCAAAGTTTCAAAATTTCACTGAAAATTACAAAAAATACCAAAATTATTAATGAATTTTAGTTATGTTAAAGTAAACCTTTTTTGGTTAAATACATGTCAGTTACTTAGAAAACTGACATTGAAGTATAAAAATGCCAGTTTTGTGCCCTTGGGGGGATAGGGATGCCTCCTCTGGGGCCAGAAAAGGGGCAAATTCAGTGCATTTAAGCGGTTTTGCAGGTCCTCGCTCACCTGTTCATATAGCCTGTCCAAGCGTCCCAGAGTCTACCACGTGGAGGTGGCTGCACCTAAGGCTCCTCCGCCAGCCCTACCCAACCAACCAACCATATGTAGGGACGGATGAACTAATTCAATTCGTCACTGTCAGGAACAATTTTCACAAATTGGGACTTTGATTGGAATTTAGACACAGCTTGCCTAGAAAGTAAGGTTGACCTGAACATCCCGTTCCTAGCATCACTGCCACATACTCGAAAGACTGCTTCAGTGACTAATTTCACTATCCGTTTTACTGCCATCGTGCGGGTGGAGGACTATTCTGGCACAGTGTTGTTAGAAAGTGAAAGTTTGTCCATGAGCTATTTGTTTGATACTGTCCTTATAACTGGTGGTACAGTTATTGAAACATCAGTGCTTTCCCAAAAGATCATTTCAGTGTTATCTTTTGCCTCAAAATTCAGTCTGGGAATGATGTTATATCTAATAGTGTTATGAAGATTCTCTGCTTCGTGTTTTCGAGCACTAAGAATCTTGTGTAATACATCTTGTCGGACAGCAAGTAGACCATCAGTCATTATGGCGAAAAGAACGTTCTCTGCGAGTGAAATGCATTCGTCTGAATGGATGAACGGGTTACAGCCTGGTATTCATTTGGTAAGTATCTAGACCTGTGAATGTTCTCAAAGACATAACAAGGACCATTAGCAATGGAAGACTTGAGCTAAGTATCTAAGGTATTTACTGAGTTTTCTAAGCTCTTCTAACTATGATGAGGTAAGTCACATTTTATTGGTTTGAATGACACCATTGGAAGCTTTTCACAGTCAGATAGTTTTGAACCCATGGGACCTGTGTAAGAATAGGGGCTTGAATTAGCTCTAATATTCGTGAAGAGAGCTTGGAAAGGCAGTTCATTAAAATGCAAGAGACAAATAGCCTGTTAGTTCCTTTAATTTTCGACGAATACCTCCCTTCCAACCAGTGTTAGTGTTTGTTCCATCACATCCAAGAACCTCAACTTCATCAAAGCCACCTTCGATTTGGTTCATGATGTACTCGAAAATAGCCGTGGTCTCGTCATGGCCAGAGCCAGAGGATGGTGTCACGTCACCAACGTATTGAGAGTTAGGTTCAGCCACAAGTGATAAGTGCTCTTCTCTAACGATGCCTGCGTGTGTTTTAGTGTCTTTCCTTTGACCATCAAATTATAGGCTTTTAATGGGATCATCATTTCTAGAACTTTCTTTTAAATTCCGAGCAACTTTAAGTTTCGCACGTCTTATTTTGCTTCTGTCCACAATTAAAGCAGAGTTATCTTGCTAGATTGTTGAGAAGTTATAATTCCAGCCTTTAAAGCTGCCTGAAGCACAGTTGATGTTATATGTGCCGCAGCCCTTTCGCTTACATTGTATCTGTGAGCAATCATAGGGCCTAGCAGTTTCAGTCAAATCTAGCTTCGGTTTAGATGTTCTGTCTCTGGGTTTGGTCTCTTCCTCAGAAGAGCTTTCCTCTGCTTTTCCTTCAAGGTTTGCTTCATTGTCACTGAAGTCATTTTTTGTGATATAATAAATAAGATTGACTGTTTTAAAAAAGAAATACAGAATTTTCTGTGAAAGTAGTGTTTAGCAAACTATTATCTGTAACGGCCAATTCATATAAGCTGAAGGCAACAGTAACCATATATAGCGCTTGAGAAGTGGCGCCCAATTAGAAGCGTATCCGGCTCGTTCCTGATAGTGACGCTGAGTTACGCAGATCGGGACAGAAGGGCGTTGCAGTATTGTGAGGTGGAGGGGTGGGAGTGTCATGGTGAAAAATAATAATGCTCTGCTATCACTATGAACCACCAGTAGAAGGAAAAGGCAAGGACGAAAATAGCTGTAGAAACGCTTGATTGTACTGAATTTGCCCCCTTTGCGGGCCCCAGAGGAGGCATCCCTATCCCACCTCAGGGGCATATATATAACTGGCATTTTGAGACTTGAATGTCAGTTTTCATAGCATCTGGCATATATAAATCCAAAAATATGTTTACTTTAACATAACTAAAAATAATGAACAATTTTGGTATTTTTTGTAATTTTCAGTGAAATTTTGAAAATTTGAGGCAATAGTTCTCACAGAAGCTATTATCTGATTTGAAAAAAATCTATACCTGCAATGTCCATGTGGGTGGGACACTTTTGGCAGGTATTACATTTCGTTCAGAAAAAAGTGGCAAAACGACCCACCCTAGTATGTACAAACAAACATTAGTCCAAAGGTATTTAGCTCAAGAGAGAATAATATAAAAAATACAAATAAGATTAACAAGTCACATGCCTCTCTACATCTTAAAATAATCTGAATTGTAGTCTCAATATTCAAGTTTTAATGATGTCACTATCTAAGAATATCTATTTACAATGTAATGAGAATTCCTGCATGTTAATTCCCATTTCTTCTTAAATTTTTCCATTAATTGTTAGAAAGAAATACAGTCTAGAGAGTTGGTGTGCAATTGATAATATTAAATATGTTTTCGTGCTCTCTAATAAGAGCTATTAATAATATAACTATAACTCTATAATTCCAGCCTGGAAAAGCTATCCAACATATGGTTCAAATCGATATAAATAGAGAAGAAAATAATTTCTACAAAGGACACCAAATAGACGGTCGAATACTCCTTCCAGCAACAGGATTCCTAGTAAGTTTCTGATTTCATTGAGTATGTAGACTGTTCTTATTTTTGCTATACATATTTACACTCTATTTACAGTTTTGACAGTCAAAAAATGGACTAGGCAAGCAATTTTATTTGTACTTTTTGTTACAATATATACAGGGTTTGACTAAAGATTAACATTGTGCGTTATTTAAACTAAGCCTGCCAAATTTTTCTCATGAGAATACGGGACACCTTCGATCCTATCCTCTCCCCAACACAATCCAATCAACTGTAGCTCTGATTGTCAGGGCCGTATTTACACATTTCTGAGCTCTAAACCAAAGCACAATTCTGCGCCCCTAACCTATTATTTATAATTTCTTTTAACTTTCTGCGTGTACAATGGAAAAAGTAGCATGGCAAATTTTATCAGTCAACTTGATAGTTCAGTTTCGTTGCTTTCAGAAAAGGAAATTAATTCTCCTTCAAATTGGAAGAAAACATGCACTTCGGTTTAGGCATTCTCGTTGATACAAAATTGGAACAATTTACTTGTAAGGCAGGCTATTATCAACAATAGCTCAGCTGGTGCACTTTATCAAAGATATTGACTGCCGACGGACAACTGGAACTCTACGCTGGGAGTCTATTGGCTAGCTCGCTATGAAATCAAAAAGGGTGATGTGATAATTTGCTCCAAGCTGTTACATGTCACAGCGTAATGTTCATTCACTTCTAACAGGATTTCCAGTCAATGTCAAAATTTTTGATTTTTCACTTTTCGATAAGGTAATATTGAAGGCAGAAATAAGACGAGATTAAATTATGGGACATTTGCTTGTCCCGACTAATGTAAAAATTCTGGAATTGACCATCCCTAGCTAGTAGTGCATTCAACAGACCAGTACCATCATGCCGTTTCAGGCGTCAGTGCTGTTCACTGACGGGGTCATGTTTGGAATGGATAGTATCCTCAATATGCATAACACACATATGTGCGCAGATGCATCCCCTTAATACTCATAATCGACACCAATTTGGACTCAACGTATAGTGTGGTATTGTCCGTGATAAACTGATCGGCCCATAATGCTACCGCGAAGACTGAATGGAGCACAGTTTCGATCTTCCTGCAGGATACACTGCCCGAATTACTAGAAAATGTATTCCTAGCGATTCAACGAAACAGATGGTACATGCACGCTGGGGTTCCCGCACACTTCACTGGTTCGAATAGCACTTTCCTAAGACATTGGATCGGGCGTGGCTGTTCAGTGCATTGGCCTGCCCGGTCTCCTAACCTAAATCCACTGAATTCTTATCTGCGGGAACGCATTAAAAGTACACTACAGGTTACTAGGCATACTATAGGTCTTAGAATATAGGTGCTTTCCAGTTACAATTTTACTCATGTAAATGTAACCCAAAATAATATTACTTTACATAACCTTTTAAAAATCAATCAGCAGTTTCCAAAGCAAAATTCCAATAATGTAAAATACTCTTTCACATATCTCAGAAAACTTACCAAATTTGCAGTATGTATACTTTTAGTTGCTTTTTGTCTCAAATATATATAGTTCTTTACTCGCTTCCAGGTTCATGTATGGCAAGCGTGGGCTTCGCTGAGAAAATGTAAGATAATTGACATGAATATTATCTTTGAGAACGTCGAGTTTCATCGACCAGTTGTAATGACTTCCAATGGTATGTTTCTTTAAGTCTATCATGGTATTTTGCGCGTATTTAAATTTTCAATAGTAATGCTAGAATCTATATACTTATTTATCAGCGAAGCAATGAGAGTGTTGCCATTTACTCCAGTGGAAGCAAATTTTACAGTTTGACTTAATTAGACAGCATTTTTGATAGATTGCAGCAATAGTCATTGCTGTATTAGAGATATATCTCAAAAATTTTGTAAAATACTTTGTAAGATAAGAGCACCAATGTGTTTATGAGAATATTTTTTCTGTGTTTGGAAAATATTTAAAATTATATTTATTTCGTACAGTTGAAAAATTGTTGTATGTAAGTTTCATATTATGTATAATTATTCATTTCATTTTTGATTTTCATTTTGCATGGAAACTGACTCCATTCAAGTTAGAATCGAGGGATTTACTTTTAACTAAGAAGAAAAAATACATTCATGTTTGGTCTTAAATGCAGTCCCATGTTAGCAGTCTTCAATTGCAAAGTTTAAAAATTAAAACCTAAGTTAAAGTAGAAGATAATTAGCGATATTTTCAAGTACAGTGAGGAATGGGCTAAATAGAAGTTCCTTTCTTTGTAAGGTTTGAAAATTAGTTTAAGTATTTTTATAATCTTTTTAACTATTGACGTTTATATTATGTGCAAAAAGATGATTAGTACGTGTATATTTATGAATATACAAGAAGAACAAGGATTGCAAGTAAATAATATCCATACACTGAGAAACAAATGTATGTGGCGTACGTAAAATCGTATGTTACATTTGTAAATCCTGTAGTTTTTTGGACTTAACGTACAGCAAACTTATAACTGAAAATGCATGTTTTATAATACTTTCTGTATAAGTGTTCCATCAATACGTACTTTCCGTATGAAACAATGTAGACGGTCAGGATCTCACATACAGATAGACGGATGTAGCATATAGCTGACGAAGGAAACATACATATATATATGTAATATAAGGAAGACTGTTAGATATCAGATATCCTGCAACGGCATGATGAAACATCTAGGGCAATGTCTATGTAGCATATGGATAACGTATGCACCGTACTGATTTCTGAAGTAAGCAAGAGGATTGCGTGTATTTGTACAGTATACCGCTGTCCGGAGAACGGGTTTTTCTCAGTGCATATTGGGGGTTCTCGTCAGTTATTTTATATTGAGCAACTCTAAACTAATTGACTGAATCCCTTAGTATGTTCCAAAGTTCAGTCTTATTATTATATAAATCTCAAGATATCATTTCTTCTTTCTGAAATGGCTTGCATAACTACTTCAAAGTAATGGGCAATGACGTTATTAAATATTGAAAATACGTTCCGTTTAAAATTTGAAGGTTATGCCCACTAATCAGCCATGGAGAAGTACAATATCGAGTAGAATCTTCGACAGATCCATTATAATGTTTTAGTGTCCTTTTACATGTTTTATGTGGGAAGAGGGTAATTAATTCGTATGGTTTTAGGTCGTCTCAATTGCATTTCTGATCATCGATATACGTATATATATAAATGCACTAACTTTGCTGTTATTTATCTAAATCCGTTACATTAATTTTCAGGCCCAACATTACTGGAGATCGAAGTGATACAAGCAAGTGGAAGATTTGAAGTTACTGTTTCTGATGAAATAGTTGCCACAGGGTTCATGAGGACATGCGATGATATAAGTAAAGAGTTTCTTCATCTTAATAATGAACCACACGAAACGCAAGAAATTATCGACAAAAATTGTATTTACAAAGAACTAAGAATGAGGGGCTATCAATATAAGGGAGAGTTTCAAGGATTGCAAAGTGCATCTGTTGATGGTAAGCATTATAATTATATTACAAACTATTAGTGTAAGAAATGAAAGGTATTCATGTATTGTATGTACTGGTAATGTCACTTGGACACATTTTACTGTACGTCATTTTTATTTAGATTTATATTAATGAGCCTTGGAATCATAATGAAACAATAAAAACACATTTACACAAAAGCACCTTATACGATGTATACATGATTTTAAGATTAGTTTTGATTAGGGTTACCAGACGTACTCTTTTAAGAGTACATGTACTCTTTTTCAAGGCATGTACTTTTGTACTCTCTCTTTTTCCAGTGAAGTACTCTTTTGTACTCTTTTTACGTGGGCTAATAATTGATGTGAATTTCAACATGCTAACAAACAAATAGCCCTACTATATGTACAAATTATGTGTTCAGGGATTTTGTTATATTGCAGTTCATTATTAGATATAATTTTAAACTCAAGAAACGATTTGTAGTGACAAAAATAATAATCCTAGCATAGCATAAATGAACGAAAAATTACTCATATGGTAAAATCACTGTTACGTCAAGTAGTGATCCATACTTAAAAATGTGCTTGATAATGTCACAATTCTCGGTAACGATTTTGCAATCGTTACAATAAGAAATAAGCGAGAGTGCTTGATCAGAAAGATAATGCACCTGCAGTCACATTAGCAGCGTTGCCAATCCTAGCATTGTTATGCGAAACTTAGCATAACTTGAACTGTCAGCATCTGGCATAAGGTAGTCCTGCATAATACTTTACCTTAGTTGAGACCAAAATATTATTTCTCTCCTTCTCTCTCTCACCCACACGGAGAGTAAGAAATGCAGTTTTTGTAGCAGAGGGTAAGAAATCAAAAGGGACGTTCACTAAGCACAAAAACAACTGCCGGGTTCTTGGCCTTCCTTAAGGACGCAGATGTCTGTGAATGAGCATATATCGTTCGATTTTATATCATCTACACAAATAGCATCTTTAAGCTTCCTCGATTGTTGAGTCTGATTTCGGATTTCATAACCTTATTTCAATGTCAGAAACGCACATAATCGCTGAAGAGGAAATCTGAAATCATGTAAATACATATATATTTAGTTAAAGCGCTATAAGCAATGAGTTAGAGTGCAAACAAATTCCTTTTGGTAGAAGTCGTGATTTTGAGCCGCATCGCGTCCTCAAAAAATAAAATTGATTTTCACTTGTATTTTCTCGGTTTCAAGATTGTCACCAGTTTTGTACGGAAATGAAATTCTTATGAAACACGCATACTGATGCCTCCTACACGTCGTGTACAGGAAATCAAACTTCGAATTTTTCTGACTTTAGTAGATCCAGGTAAACGAAGTTATTATTAAGTAAAGTATAATAAGGAAGAAAGCGAGTCTAATTTTGGCATAATTATATATGAAAGATCATAATTTTGTTAGCGTAGTGATGTAATGATCTGCTGTTTGGGTAGCAACGCTGGGCAGCAGTTGAACAATCGTTTTTAATTCGCCAATTAGTTCCTGACTGTATGTTGATTACTTGGTGTTGTGATAAACAAAACAGCAAGAGCATTATTATTTGGATTTTTTCGTGTCAATTGCTTTGAATCAAAGTGGTAGATAAAATGTCACGACGAAAGTGCAAATTTAATGACGATTTACAGACGGAGTTTCCCGTATTTAAAAAGACAAAAAGTGATTATGAAGTGTTTTGTGAAGTGTGTAATTCCGTCGTATCGATAGCGAATAAAGGTCACACAGACTTGAATCGACATTTATCTTCAGAAAAACACAAAAAATGCATTCATCTAAAACAGTGGACAAATTCTTCTTAAAACAAGACACTACAGAAGAAAATAAAGTATTGGCAGCAGAGGCTGCGTTGGCGTTTCACACTGTGGCTCATCACCAAAGCTAAAAATCATGTGATTGTTCAACGAAATTATTTAAGCAGATTTTCAGTGACTTCTCAGTTGCCACCCACATTTCCTTAGCAAGAACGAAAGCAGAAGCTATAGTAAATAATGTTTTGGCTCCTCATTCCTTGAACATAATAGCAAATGAGTCCAACATTCAGAATATAAAATATATTGGTGTTTCAAGTGGCATTTCCAATCACGGAGCAATCAAGATGTGTCTTATTTTGATTCAGTACTTTGATGCGAATACAGGTATGTCACATAAACTGTTAGATGTTACATCAATTCCAGATGAAAAGTCTGACACAATTTCGAAAGTTGTGGTTAATGTATTAAAAAACACAATAATGTCTGTTAAATGCATAGCTTTCAGTGGGGACAATTGCAATAATAGCAATTTTGGTGGTCTAAATAGGAAGGGGACTAATAATGTTTTTTATCACCTTCAAACTTCTCTTGATAAAACTATTTTAGGAATAGGTTGCCCCGCTCATATCTTAAATAACTGTGTACAGCATGGTGTGCATGGTTGGGCAATTGACATTGAAAGCCTTGTGTTGAAGATATTTAACTATTTTACAATTTACACCGTCCAAACTGAAGGGTTAAAGGAATTTTCATCTTTTGTCGACATTGAATACAAACAACTTTATCACTCCAAAACTAAATGGCTTTCCTTGTTCCCTGCTATCAACAGAATACTCGAGATGTTCCCAGCCCTGAAATCATATTTCCTCTCTCTAGAACATCCTCCTGTTTTCCTAAAACAGTTTTTTGAAAACCCTTTAAATGAATGTTACCTCTGGTTTCTTCATTCATTGATGTTTGTGTTTCATAATAAAATTCAGGCAAATGAGAATAACTCACTTGTGGAAATCATATCCATTCTCACTTCCGTGGAAAGGACAATAACAGAAAGAAAAGAAGCAGAATTCTTGCCACTAAAAGTTAAGGAAGTGATTAAAAAGAGCCAGGAAAGTGAGCATCAGTGTTTATTTTTAAGAAAGACATTATTGTATGCATATGACAGCTGTTTGGAGTATCTGAAGAAATGGACTGAAAATTTTGATCAGTTTCACATTTTTCAATGGATGGAGCTCCATAAAATTCCACAGTGGACAGATATAGAGAAAAGTGTAGAATTTGTGATGGATAAAGACATTAGTATCGAGGAGTCGCTTTTGTTTGATCAACTTTCGAATTTGAAAATTTTTCTGGCGGAAAAGGAAAATGATAAAGAGTTCAATGAAGCATTCTCTCTTAAGAAGTGGGTGGACTATTTCAGTGTTAATAAAGTATCGGTTTATTCTGAACTTTTGAAAATATGTCAGTTTGTCTATGCAATACCTGCTCACAATGCCAGCGTGGAAAGGATTTTCAGTTTAATGAAATCACAGTGGACACAAGCAAGCACACAAGCATGATGTGGTTTCCAACGGGGGGCAAGTATAAATGACGTTTTAAATATAGTTTCAAATTTTGCTGTAACTAATGTAAAAATTCTATTGGGTTTTCGATATTTCCAAGTACAATTTCCACTAGGAGGGGGCGAGCGCCTCACCTTTTTCCCCTAATGGGTGCCCTTGGACACAAGAAAGAAATAGACTGTCAGTGAATTCAGTTAAAAACCTATTGTTGACTCAGTACAACTTCAAAGACTTTAGTTGCGTCTAATTCTATGAACTTTGCTTGAAGGGCAGAAACCTTCATCAGAAAGTCATAAATTCATCGAAGTACAACTAATGTGTAAGGTAAAATTTTGTTTTAAGCATGTGGTTAAAATATTGTAGACGATCGTAATTATTTTAATTAGGATTTCATTTCCCTCCTTTTAATCTTGATATAGTAATTATCACAGTCAATTCAAAGTTACAATGTTTTAAAAATGTTACAGTAAAGCCCCGATTATCCTCGAGTGCTGCGAAAAGGTATTCCGAAAGCAAGATGCAAAGGTGAGAGACTGACTTGTTTTAAAAAGGCGTGACTGATTTTTTTTTTTTTTTTTTACAGAATAGTATTGTCCTTTGTTTATTGTTCTTTATTTTAGTGATTTAAACGTAGAATTAAGGTTTCTGTTGTAGTGTACAGTATATTAAAAGTTTTATTATGTTTTTTTGTACAATAAAAAATAGTTTTTATGCTGAAATATATATTTTTTCGTGTTTGCATCTTACTTTTAGTCTGTCTTTTTGGGTAATCCTTTGCCACCCAATTCCACGGATAATCGTGGCTTTACTGTATTTTAGTGGAAAGAATGTTGAAAAATTATTGGTTATCAAACTCATTATTACAATTATTTTTAAATATAAATTATGAGAAACTTGTATAATGTTTATCTATTATTATTATTATAGTGAAATTTCAGTTACACTTTATTCATTTATATTGTTTTTTTCAAGAGTCATTGCTAAGTGTACTCTTTTTTCACTTTCACCACCTAGTAGAAGAAACAAACGAGAAAAAATGGCCTAATGGCCTAAAATGGAGAAATAATTGCAACACAAATGTTTTTTTTTGTCTATCACTTCCAAATAGCGTTGCTAATAATATATTCAAAATCCGCTTTCGTAATGCTTGGGGAAAGTCCGCCATCTTGGATTCAATATGGCGGCCACACCGAGACATCGACTCACACTTAAATGACAATATCTTCTCACAGATTTAAGCTGAAAACTTCGTTCCTGCGCCATTTTCAAGATAATAGCATACCTTATGGGATGCAAGTTTGCATGCCTCTATGTACCACCGCCATATTGAAAAATGGCGGCGATTATTAAAAATAAAGTTTCTTTTTCAATTGGCAATAATGTTTTATTGGCAGATAACTCAGAAACTAATAGAGATATGCAGAAATTTCTTGAAATAAACGTAAAAGCTCATGATCTTAGCTTTGCAACGAGGGTACTTATGTTCGTTTATCTTACAAAGTAACGGAGCTAGTCGAATTTATGTGGCACTAGGTGTGCGATTTTCGATAATATGACTTTTTTCTCAGGTTCCTGCTAGAAGCTAAGTAGACGCAGTATACGGATTGACCAGTAAATAATTGCAACACAAATAATTTTTGAACCAGGATGTGTAACAAGGTGTATTTAGCTACATATTAAAAATCTTCTACTCACCTACTTGGAGAAAGTCCTCCGAAATTTCGTTGAAATATGACTTCTGAGATTTCGTTCAGATGTCGCTACAGATCGCGATAATCCATCATTGAAATGAATGAAGATGTGAAAAATTGCTCAAAATTACGATATTTCTTCAGTCCTTGTTCTGGTTAACGCTACATGTCTATTTGAAAGGGAAGAATTAAAACAGTGTAGCAACCTCTTCACTGAAAAAATTGTCCTCGTCTTTACAAAATTTACACCGTTTTCCACATTATCACAAGTTTCTTCCAGGCAATTGTCACTAATTTATATTAGTAATAGATCACGTTTCTGGCATGAATACTTCATGTCTCTACTGTTTTCATGTATGTGTATATATAATGGATAACAATTAAAACAGTGTAGCTATCTAATCATTAAAATGAATGATCATCTTCATAAAATTCTAGAATTTCTTTACACATTGCACAAGATTCTCTCACATAATGCCCACATTCAATTACAAACTATATCTACTTTGTACCGCATACGTGTATTTTCATACCTTATATGCATATTCAATACATAAAAACTACATTAATAACTAAAACTAATAATTTTCCTTTTCAAAAAGTTCAGTTTTGTCTCACATTATCAAAATATTTAACCAGAAACTGGTCACAAATTGATGTACAAAACTGTCCATACTCCTTGCATCAACACACCATACTGACAGTTTTCTGCGGATATGTATATTTAGTAAATGGCAAATAAGCAGCACACCAACCTAATTACTAAAACAAGTCGTCTTCATTGTCAGAATGTTCTGATTCCCTTTCTACATTATCACAAGTTTGTCTCAGACACTGTCCACAAAATGATGTACAAAAGAGACCATACTTCTTGCAAGAACACTTCATGCTTATACAATTTCCATGACAACTACAATGAATGATTTCCAGTATATTATAAGGAGCAGGTTTCCTGTCCATCATCACTGGAAAATACATTCCCTTATGTAGTCGCCATCCCCAATCTTCTGGTCGCATTTGAGAGGATAGACTCTTCCATTCCATGATTTGGTAGTAAACACGCAGAGAATGATATTTAAGTGCATCAGGAGTAGGGGGAAGGTTTTCTGGTCGTACAAAATCTGTTGCTGTACTGATTTTGCTAGAAAACATTCTTATTCTTAAAGCAACAAGAGATTCATCTTTCTTGCGTTTGTACAGCCTTGCTGTTGCCTGTTCTCCAGCACGAATAATTTCTTCTTTAAAGGCATTTTTAGAATTAAAAATAGAGATGGATTTCTGAAAGGCCCCCTCGGAATTAGCTAGTTGTAATGCCACTTGTTTTCCTTTTCCAAAAAATCGTGATGTTGTATCACAACCAAGAAATACATGGATACATAGAAGATTGTTACAGAGTTCGCCAAGGTCCGTTTTCGTAGATTTAATGTCCCAAAGCTTAGTTTCTGTTTTATAAAACAAAGCATTCGTGTTTGACGGTGATAGGCTTAGGAGAAGAATGAGCAGATCAGTATCATTTCCAACAACACAAATATCTTGGTTTCGTGATTCTTGAATAGCTATGTTGACTATCAGTGTGTCAGCATCCCTGTCTGAATACAAAACTTGAAATCCAACAGCAGAAAGCTCCAAACCCAATTTTCGAATTAGTCTCTCCCTTTTCATAGAAAGTTTCATTTCTGGAGAAAGGAGCACTTCAGGAGCGATCAAACCTCTAGTTCTCCTTAGGTGTGTGCAATCCTTTATCGATGGACCACTGATGTAACCATCGAAAATAACTGAAGCGTCACTGAAGTGTGTCTTCATGTAAGAAACGTAGGACTCAAATACTGTTTTATTTGTATGATTCACTGGCCAATTGACCTGGTGGAGCAACCACCCACCGTCAATCACATATTTACAAGACGTTGGTGTATTTGAAGGTGAACTTGTCATTTTCCATAAAGCATTAGCCAGTGCAGATTTATTTGCTGCTCGTAGATTCTCATAATCTTCAAATAAAGTTCTTGGAACAGAACAGAGCTCATAGGAGGAAACGTCTTCTAGATTCATGTTTCCTCTCATATCAACAATTGCTAATCTTTGGAAAAGCTTATTATGTTCCATACTGATTGATCCGGTAATCGTATGTATGGATTTCTTGTCTGCCATTGTAATGGCTTTATCCTTCTTCGAAAATATGAATGAGTCTGACGAATTTTCCTTCATTTTCAGTAAAATATTTTGTCCAACACATTTTGCTTTATCAACATTGACACGATCTTGGGCAGTTAAACCGTTCGTAATATTAATAAGTTCCTCTTCAATTTGGAACGGCAGACATAATGTTAAGAAATCAAGTATTTTTTTTTTTTTTTTTTAGTATCAGCTGCATCCCTACTCATCCTCTTCAATGAAATATCTCTATGCTGGTTGGTGTGCTGCTTATTTGTCATTTACTAAATATACATATCCGCAGAAAACTGTCAGTATGGTGTGTTGATGCAAGGAGTATGGACAGTTTTGTACATCAATTTGTGACCAGTTTCTGGTTAAATATTTTGATAATGTGAGACAAAACTGAACTTTTTGAAAAGGAAAATTATTAGTTTTAGTTATTAATGTAGTTTTTATGTATTGAATATGCATATAAGGTATGAAAATACACGTATGCGGTACAAAGTAGATATAGTTTGTAATTGAATGTGGGCATTATGTGAGAGAATCTTGTGCAATGTGTAAAGAAATTCTAGAATTTTATGAAGATGATCATTCATTTTAATGATTAGATAGCTACACTGTTTTAATTGTTATCCATTATATATACACATACATGAAAACAGTAGAGACATGAAGTATTCATGCCAGAAACGTGATCTATTACTAATATAAATTAGTGACAATTGCCTGGAAGAAACTTGTGATAATGTGGAAAACTGTGTAAACTTTGTAAAGACGAGGACAATTTTTTCAGTGAAAAGGTTGCTACACTGGTTTAATTCTTCCCTTTCAAATAGACATGTAGCGTTAACCAGAACAAGGACTGAAGAAATATCGTAATTTTGAGCAATTTTTCACATCTTCATTCATTTCAATGATGGATTATCGCGATCTGTAGCGACATCTGAACGAAATCTCAGAAGTCATATTTCAACGAAATTTCGGAGGACTTTCTCCAAGTAGGTGAGTAGAAGATTTTTAATATGTAGCTAAATACACCTTGTTACACATCCTGGTTCAAAAATTATTTGTGTTGCAATTATTTACTGGTCAATCCGTATACTGCGTCTACTTAGCTTCTAGCAGGAACCTGAGAAAAAAGTCATATTATCGAAAATCGCACACCCAGTGCCACATAAATTCGACTAGCTCCGTTACTTTGTAAGATAAACGAACATAAGTACCCTCGTTGCAAAGCTAAGATCATGAGCTTTTACGTTTATTTCAAGAAATTTCTGCATATCTCTATTAGTTTCTGAGTTATCTGCCAATAAAACATTATTGTCAATTGAAAGAGAAACTATATTTTTAATAATCGCCGCCATTTTTCAATATGGCGGTGGTAAATAGAGGCATGCAAACTTGCATCCCATAAGGTATGCTATTATCTTGAAAATGGCGCAGGAACGAAGTTTTCAGCTTAAATCTGTGAGTAGATATTGTCATTTAAGTGTGAGTCGATGTCTTGGTGTGGCCGCCATATTGAATCCAAGATGGCGGACTTTCCCCAAGCATTACGAAAGCGGATTTTGAATATATTATTAGCAACGCTATTTGGAAGTGATAGACGAAAAAACCATTTGTGTTGCAATTATTTCCGGGTCAAACCGTATATTGCCTCTACTAACCTGGTAACCCTAGTTTTGATACTCTACGTGTTTTTCACAGTATAGATTTAGACTATATAGTATTTAACTATACACAAAATGCTGCGAATATTATATACAAATATACTTCATATGGGAACATAAATTCAACGTTATTTACTTTTCGCTTTATGAATGATTGTTTCCGCATAAAGATTTGTCTTTTGTGCACTGTGACGACAAGTAGTGCATAGATCATTCAGGATCAGGGGTTCCATGCTCTGAAGCTCACAGGAGTTATTGCTATGGGCTAGGAACTACCATGTCCGGGATCGTCAGTGAGCACGGGTACGGCCATCTGTGAATTGCTCTTACTATTCAAATGCCTTACTACGGTTGAGCGTCTCATCACCACACCGGCCTCTGGATTGATTCGTGACTTATACTGCAGTTATAATTATCAGATAATTATCAGTAATAAGACATACTATTATACGTAGTACAATCATACTAGCGTCAATTTCTATACTTGTAAAATTATAACTCCTGGTTTGATTTAAACGCTCCTTATAGATATCCAGCAACCTAAAGAGTTTGTATTTTGAGCAATAACATAAAGTGCGCTTGGAATTATTTTTTCATAATTCAGACATAAGTGATATGTTTATGCATACTTTGGCTTCGTTTTCTAGGTTTGCGTGGCGAAGTGAAGATCAACTCTAATTGGATTGTGTTTTTAGATACAATTTTGCAGTTGACATTGCTCCAAGATCCAATTAGGAGACTGTATTTACCCACTAGAATTCAGAAAATTTCTATTGATCCGGCAAAGTATAAAGAAAATTTCATAAATAGACAAAGTAAGTATGACTGATTCTCTTGGTCACTTGAAATTAAATTAGTTATAATTGTTTTACATTGCTCCAAGATCTAATTAGAAACTGTACTTAACCACTAGAATTCAGATTTTTTTATTTGGTAAAACATAAGTAAAACTTCATAAAAGAGAAAGTACGATTGGTACTTTTGATTAATTCTAATTAAATTACTGCTATAATTGCCTTGTATTGCTCTAAGATCCAACTGAAGACAATACTTCCCGACTAGAATGCAGAAAATTTCCATTGATCCAATAAAATATAAAGAAAACTTGGTATAAAAAATTCAGTATGCCTGGAACCCATGAGCGGACTCACAGGGGGTTCACCAGGTCCGGACCCCCTCTCCAAAACTTCGCAACTCAACATACATTTGTATACTTTCTCAATAAAACTACACTTGTTTAGCAGGAAAATGGTTGATGTAACATGAAAATTTGATCTTATACTTCACCTGTACTCTTTCTCTTATAGGAACAATCTAGTTCTATTATATATATATATATATATATATATATATATATATATATATATATATATATATATATATATATATATATATATATATATATAATTGTATATATAATTGTATATACATATATACAATTATTTATCGTCTTTTCGCGTGCCAAATAATACTCGTTCAATACTACATAGATGTAGTGGCTTGTAGTATTGAATCCCTTCTAACAAAAAATGTCTGGGTGCGCCCTTGATACTTTTTATTAAATTACTGTTATAATTGCCGTAGGCTTTGATCTGTGAAGTATTACGTATCCATTTCTTTCATGGCTTTTTGTAATTTGGTCAGTTTTCTGTGAAAATGTGTGCATTAATTTCACTTAATAGTCTTGTTAAAATTGCCTTTAAAAGTCTATCCTTTTATTCTTAAGTATTTATGGAACATACTTATTGCATATTTAAAGCACAACACGTATTCTTCTCAAATCTTCAAACCATTCAAAGCATTCTAATATCACTTGATGGTTAAATCTTTTTAGACCTAAATCAACATGTTTTAGTAATAAATCACATCTCTGAAAATATGGTTGGTAGGCCGGTACGATATTTAGAATTTAGACAGCAATTATGATACGAAGAATTGAAAGTCGAAGTAAGAGAGTACATTTTATGATAAAAACATGATAATTACCTGATGACGTCCAAATGGTGGTAAAGGAAAAGCTAAACATGTCAACCCATCATTTATCCATTGTAATATACGATTAAGTCGTAAGTGCTATGTTGTTCAATATAAATTTGAACTTCAAAGGGGAACATACCAGTAGCCTGCTTGATCTACTTCTGCCTGAAAGTATAGTGTGATTTCATCAAACAAGTTGTGATTTATATAACTAAATTTGCATTTGATACTCGATAAATGTTTTACCTTCCTAAGAAATAACTTAGTAATGATAAGATGAATTTTTTTTCTGAAAATCAGCGTTATTCTCTATTTTATTATTGTTGTATATCTCTTGCTATTAGTTTACAGCATTTCGACTTCTCAAATGAAAAACGTTAATAACAAGAATTTTCTTCGCAGCTGTCCCTGTTACTTTGCATACAGATATCAAGACTTTACGATGTGAAGGCGTTGAAGTAAGAGGATTACAAGGAACTCCGATTACTACAAATCAAAGAGTAATGTCACCATTGCTTGAAAAAGAGATTTTTGTTCCTTACAAAACAGTACTTGATGATGTTGAAGAGGCTCTGAGGTTCTGTCTACAGATAGTCATAGAGAATATTGACATCAGGAAGCTAAAAGTTATCGAGTTGAACAATAACAGTGAAGATATTGTATCAAAGACAATCATGAAAATTGTTTCTGAATTTCCCATGGTTCAGGTAAGAAGCTTTTTGTTTACGCTAATACAAATAAAAGTTTCATCTACTTTAGATAGCTACAACACAAGTTTGTAATTCTCATAGTAATAAGTGTTTCTTATTTGGACGGGGGCGCGGTGGCTCAGTGGTAGAGCGTTCATCTCTGGTGCTTGGGGTCCCGGGTTCGATCCCAGCCCCCGCCAAGTGAACTTTGTGGTGGACAAACACCGTGCTCGTGGGTTTTCTCGGGGTTCTCCCGTTTCCTCCCACTTTCTTCATTCCACCGTTTCACTCATCTCTCATCATCACCGTCTCCTTTAGCCTAACTGGCATAACCGTGGGACGTAAAACTTAAAGATTTCATTTCATTTTTTTTTATTTGGACGGGTAACAGTTAAAGTGTGTAAGTCATATTTTCTTGTCTGATTAACACTACTTTTCTAACAAACAAACCAGCTGTTTTCTTTATCACTAGAACATCCACAGCCATCTGTTGATATGTACTTTCTTTCAGAATGAAGCTGTGGCATACTTCAGTTTTTCTGTTAACAAACTGACTTATCTAGATCTGATTTTTATGACTAAATAATTCATTTTGATAAAGTGACTTACACCATTTTAACTTTCACCCGTCCATTTTATTTAATGTTTACTAATGTGATGGATTATATGTATCACTTCAATCAAGCTAAATGAAGTATTTATTCGTTATTTAAACCTTTTGACACGGATATGCTATTTTCAGATTAATATTACAGTTTTAACTACTAGCCCAGCAGAGGAGATAACAGAATTAGATGATGTTGAAATACGTTTTATAGAGGATTCAGAGGAGCTTGACTGCCATTTGATAGTTTGTACGAACATCAATCTTTTGGAAATGTCAAAAAGTGGAAAATTTGTTTTACTTAGAGATATCAAGAACGTTCTTGAAGAGAAGATCATTGCGGAACAGTTAGGAATGGTGATTGTTTCATCTTTCATCGTAAATGGAATCAAATTCATTCTTTTGAAAAAGGTAAAATGACACAACCTTCATTTTCTCAAATTCTGCTACTTATATGAAGAGTCTTTTTTATTTACATCTACTTTGTTTAAAAGTATTTTGTCTTTATCTAAGCATATTAAATTTTATGATTCAGTGTGTTTTAGTACATTGCAGAAATGAGTCACAACTCAATAGTGTCAAATGCATGAACTCAGGCTAATGCTTGATATTCTACAAGAGAAAATTCACACATAAAAGATATTTAAAAGCTTTTAATAATTCGAATTAACTTATAATAAAGCATGACATGACCATTAAACTGGTTATGCCCGCCAAAAACCAACTTTGCATTGTATTCATTTCTGTAATAACTTGTAAGAAAGTAGTCCATTTCAGGCAATAAATAAGTTAATTAGACATTTTGTATAATAAAATCGTAAGCAACTTCCACGGATAGTTTGAGCTAACTAGTGGTTTCACCATCAAATGTGTATCATTTATGGTTTATGTTGAAGTCGATTGATAGGAAGGAAATCAATTCAAGTTATTATCCATAGGATCTTTATTTGGTACCCGCCAAAGTGCTGCTAATATGTTGAATGTCCTTCAACGTGATGAAGAGTTAAACTACGTCTGATTCTCGACCAAAAGCCTCTGCGCTTTACTTGTTTACTCTTCTTGATTTTATAACATCACTTGTATTAACCGTCGTTCCGTGTTATGACAATGGATTACTTTTCGAGAATTATTAACATTTGAGTGTGTGATCTAAATGAAACGTGTTAACATGTAGAATTGTATACAATGCACTTCCGCTAATATTGTTTTCACTTATTTGAATCACATCCATATGTGAAAGTGCCAGGTGTATTGAATGATTAGATTGTTTCACTAAATCTAATCATAAAGAAAACATTTCTTTGTACAGCATGAGTGAAAACTAATTAAATATTACTACTTATATATAACATTGAATTGAAATTATATATAGCGAATTGAACATATATATAGCATATTTGAATATTAATGGTAGTTGTAGAGTGTAAGAAAACAATAGGTCACTAAAATTAGAAAATATCAACCAGCACTTAGAATTTGCATATCAAATAATTAATTACAAAGATGTTTTTATTTTTTCCTTTAATTACCACTTAAGTATTAGTACTATTTAATACTTAGGTAAGAATAGGTAAGTATATTATCTGTAGACAGTGTTATTTTAAAATATACAAATATATAATTGAAATCATTTTCAAATTTTTGAAACTTCAGTACCTACAAAATATATTTAATTAAATGTAAGATTAACAATATACTCTTTCATAAGCAACATTTAAATGAATGAAATAATAGTTTGGTTTCATTGTAACCATGTATTATTTGAGTCAGATGATATATTCCTTTTAATCATTAATGTGTTAATACACATACTTAGATAGATACCTGTATTTCAGCATAGCTTGCTTCTTTATGTAGATGTCGTAATTAAAAGTAAAATATTACTCTTACACAGAGAAGAATGTACTTTAATAATGTATATCAGCAGGGCCATATTCACACATGGGCCAACATGAACCCAAGTTTCCAGGGCCGGCCGTATACCCTCATCTATAGCCCTGGATACAAACCTCTTTTAGCCTTCTGCACTGGAAGAGTCCACTGAATCTGCGAAGGTTCAAGGCCAGTGGCGTCGGAAGTATTTTTCAGCTGGGGGGGGGGGGGCAAACTGCTGTCTAGAAAATAGACACGGAAATGTAACATATGTAAGATAATACGAATATATGTTTGTAATGTAACAATAATTTGATTTGATTGGTTAATAATAATAATAATAATAATAATAATAATAATAATAATAATAATAACATAATGAAGCTGTAAACAGTTTCGTGAGAGTGAAATTTCCATCTATTAGAGGTATCTTAGTTTACATCTTTAGATTAATTAATTCCGTGTCAGTTTTGTGCTGGATTTTGTCTGGTGCAGAAATTTTCAATCACTGAAATCAGTTAAAAACATATAAAATTGTAAAATTTGTACTGCTCACGATTATTTGTAAGTACAATTTTTACCATTTTATATACTAGTACGTATTTTTAATTGTATTGGACGTTGCCACTGGAAACGAGGAAATTAAAATTATATCTTTTAAAAATCCAGTTCTAGTGTTGCAGTACACTGTAATATTAGAAATTGCTATTTAGAACTACAAACTTTGTAGCACCTTGTATTTAATAGTAGAAAGTAATTTCTACATTATAAAACAGGCTACATAATTAAGTAAAAAATAATAAAAAATATTTTTCTACCTACTTGACTTCGTACCAGAAATGGAAAAATGAAATTTTCACTAAAGACTTCATAAAATTTATATAGAAAATTCAATTACACTAATTATCCAGAGTTATTTGTATTTTTTACTACACTCACTTTAGTATATCCAGTTTGTTATTACATTCACCTCTCTTCCTAATCTCATTATATTCACTTCACTTCACACTAATAAAGTACGACACAATTAATAAGAAATAATTGAAGTTTATATTGAATTTTAAGTGCTATTTTGTAATTTAAATAATTGGTTATAATACGCGTAATATTTTCACTTACGTAATTCTACATTAATTTCTTTTCAAAATTGACCAATAGTATCTTTTCTTTCGCTTGTCTTTGATATGAATTCTCTTGCAATGGTGTTTAAATCTGGTCGCTACAAATATGCAACAACAGAAGGTGAGCCAATCTTTCCTGCGTCATGGACGTCCTCAAATATGTCTTTAGACTACGCAAACAGTAACATCATTTCAGATTTGGCTTGGGGGGGGGGGCAAGACCCCTTGATATATGTAAAATTTCGCGTTTTTCACTGACTTACTACTATTGTATTGATAAAATCTATATAAATCTCACTCAGGGGGGGACAAATGCCCCTCCCTGCCTCCCCTGTACGCAAATAGCTGAATGATCTTTCGCAAATACTCAAGAAGCTGGCATAGCGAGAACGAAAGTCCCTAGACGAACAACTTGGTCGAGAAGACTGCCAGCAGTTGAGGTTTCAGCACTAATAGTTTTTAATATTCTGATGGTCATCAGCGACTCAGTCGTCATCAAAGTGGGTGGAAGCAGCCTGAGCTGAGCTCATAATCTATCCAGGTTAAAATCCGACAAGTGAACTCCCAATTCTTGCTTCAAATATTCTCTTGAGAGAGGCCCACCAGCACTTATAGCTCCTCCAGAAAGTATCTTCTAGAGTTTTATGAGTTGTTTGAGGCCTGGCTGATTGAAACGACAATGCACTTCATTCAACAAAGAGTCAATGATTTCGAAGTACATTTTTCGAAGATCTGATACAGGTTCTAGGGTAGCTGCTAAGAAGGATTATCAGTCTCCTCCAACCTAATTGGTGTTCTCTTTGATCTTGATGAAGTGGGCAATTTTAAGTGTAGTATGTCTGCATTTTCCTTTGCTTCCTTATAGATGTTTTCAAATGCACTGTCCGTTCGTAGGTTTCTCAGAGTGTTACTGCTCTTTTAGCTCCAGAAGTAGAAGCTTCAGAATTTTGAAGCACTTTCGCCAGTTGTCCGCAAGGTACAAAAGCACGTATACTGACTATCAGAAAAAATATCATTCCGAATTTGTTCATTCTTTTCAAATGTCCTTTTAGAATTACTTTTTGATCATCGTTTCGACCACTTGTATTACTGATGATTCTTTTCGAACGTGATTTGAATTCGTTTGTAGTAGATTGAAATCTGATTAGAGATTTTCCCCTAACACACCAGCGAGTAGGACAAACAGGCAATAAATGTTTAGGATTACTTTTATTGATAGTTTTACAGGGCTCAAGAACAATGTCGGCGTGCGTATATTGTCTATCGTTTTGCAGAATCCAGGTTGATGTTTCAAACGTCTTTCACTATGGCCCGCACGTCACACAAAGGTTCGCATTTTCGTGCTACTTCTTGCAATGGAAGATCTAATGCATGATTACTGCAATGGATGTATACAGCTTTCGGATGTTGAGTCAAAGTTATCTTCTGCACACCATTCACTCGTTCTGACATGATAGCTGCACCATCATGACACTGTTCGCGTATATTTTCTGCATTCATGTTAGGTTTCGTTAGAATATCTTGGATCGTGAATTCTGTTTCCGATTTTGTGCCATGTGGGGTGATCATTTCCATAAATATTTTGTTGGTTTTCATGAATCAGAGTCAATACAGCGCACACAGATACAACCAGTGGCGTAGGGAAGGGGGGGCCCGGAGGGGCCGGGCCCCCCCCAAAGAGGTCCAACAATGTACTTTGGTACTTTGATGTTTGTAATTTTTTATATATTTTTATGTTTATAAATTTTTTTGTTTGTAATTTTTCTATATGTACCTATAACAGCACTTGGGCCCCCCCCAAACACACATCCTGGCTACGCTACTGGATACAACTGTTCTTTCTTTGAAATATCAGTCGTGGAGTCGGCTATGATTGCATAAAATGGAGACTCTTTAACTTCTGCTACCAAGTCTCTCTATATTGCATGTCCCATAATCTTTAAAATACTTTCAATCAGCACTAAGCCAGTTATCCTGTCGATGAATCCATTGGTTGAGAACAGGCACATCCATTTTTCTTGCATCCAGGAGTGACATCAAATTACTCGTACTATGCAAATGTCCACTGATTGTTTGACCACTGCGAGCTAAATATCTAACATTACTAGTTATTATAAGCAGTGACTGTCTTTCTTATTCTTGTTTACAAACTTGGTCTGAAAGGAGAGCTGAAATAAAGGTTCTGTTTCTGCACTTATATCTGAACCCTTTCACTACCACTGGGATATATGTGTCCCACGATACATTCTCAGAGAACCCCTGTAATTTACCACATTTTATTGCTATGAATCGATATTCCACTGGTAAAGAGAAACACGCTAATGGTTCACTGAATTCTTATTAATATTATCCAATAGACAGGAGTGGAAGTGAACGTGAACAATGAAAGTGATAATGGAACAGATGAAAGTGAGAAACAATGTACTAGTGATAAAGCAGTGGTTGCATGTACTGTAATTTGGAAAAGGATTCCGAAATGTAAAATATTTGTAATCATAAATACGACCCAATTGTTTTTCTGACAATATACATTTCATAATTGAAAATACAAGATGATCATTCATGTCAATACCTCTGGGACATAAAGGTCCCACGTAAAAATATCAGAGGGATACATAATGTCCCATTCTTCCCACATCGAAAAACGAAACGGTGGAAAATGTTTTTTTTTTTTTTTTTTACATATATTTATACGTTTGAAAACAACTTAAAATAGTCATATATTAATGTTTTTCACTCCGAAAAAAAATGGTAATGAAAGGATTAAACGAACGGAACGACAATAGAGTTCGCATATTTCATATGCTCTGAATTATTAATCCTACCTTATACATTTTTCCTCCTCACTATAAATCTTACAGCACTCTGCATATTGTTTGTGGGAACATTAATTTAACTTTATGGAAAATGTATTTAGTTCCTAAATGTCCTGTTACTCATTTAAACTGTTATATTTTTCAAACTTTAAAATCTCGCTCGACGACTCGTTTCATATTGCAGACTTACGAATACTTAAACAAAAATTTTAAAAGAATTTACAGTGTTTTGAGAATGTACACCAATGGAAATAAAGAGAATTTTCAATTCTTTTTCCTAACTCTTTCTGTCTAACATGGGGGCAGAAAAAGCGCCCGGTCTCTTGTTTCAAAGAGAAAGATGAATCTGGAATAGATATTTTTTTTTTCACATTACTATAAAAAGCAAAATTTAGTTCATATAATCAGTATTGTGTGATGTTTCTACAGTCTGAAAGTGAGGGGGCAAAAAGGGTATCTTGCCCCCTTTGAAAATTTCAGGAGGGGCAACTGCCCCCCTTGCACCCCCGGTTCCGGCGCCCCTGTTCAAGGCTAAAGCTGTAGGCGAGGAAGAAGGGTAAAGTTAGGGCTTAATGAAAGCTTGTGATTCTATTCAGTAAAGAAAAACTCAATTTCATATGTAGTGACGTCAAGACGATCTAATATTTTTGGATAAATTTGCGGCAAAATCCCTCGTCTTGAATCCAGAAATACACGGTAGATTACACACATATTACAGCATTTAAGAAAAATAAATATGAATGTAATTATTTTTATTTTTATTTCTTTTATTTTACATTGGTACCTGTTTCGTTTTAATTGTAACTTACTGTAGGGAGTGGAACAACAACAACCTGCGCACATGGTAAAAGTAACACTACGCAACGACTTTTCTTGGCTGAGAGAATTGCAGAATATAATGACCTCGAATCAGAAAGAAGACAAAAGAATTATTATTGTGGCTGATAATGACCCACTGAGTGGTATTATTGGACTAGTGAGGTGCCTGCGTCAAGAACCCGGGGGCCAGCATATTAGGTGAGTGCTGAAATTAAATTATGAGATATTTATATACAGTGGCGTAACAATGGCCTTTGGCACCCCTAGGCAAAATTCCTAGTGGCGCCCCTCACCCATCAAATAGGCCCCTTGCATGACCATCTAGAACTTAAGGGTACGGGCAGAATCGGCCATAAAGCGAAACAGTGGGAGGGCATTAACCGTTTTTCTTTTCATATCGTTGTGGTATGTCTTTTAAAAGTAAACTGGGCAGTGTCCTGTTTATTAAAAATATACTTATGTAAAAATCGGACTTTTTTTGCTGTGGTAGTGTAAATAAACAGTAATGTATCAACCAATATTACCAAAAGGATTTCAAATGAATTTATGTATATAGTATGTTACTATTTTACATAATCATAAAATAAATAATAAACCTTGTGAAACTGCTTGTGGCCTAAATATTTTTTGTATTTTGTTTTTTAATTGACAAATTGTATACCAAATCAGAAGTGTTTCTTTCTCACTTTTGTATCTGCAAATTCTTTTGTCAGATCAGAGATGCTCAATTCATGATCAAAAATTTCACCCGATCAAAGTGTCCTTATGGTACCCCTCCCCCACCTAGTCCTAGCCTATATTTTACGTTTTATTACAGTGATATTCGAAAATATGTTCGAAAATTCATTTTGGGGTGCTCGTTTGGGCAGTTGCCCGGTTTGCCCGACCCTTGGTACTTGTGCTTGGTTCTGTGTGGCCGCGGTACGTGGCAATTGTGCTGTGCCTCATAAGAATGGCAACACTTTCTAACTGGTTTTAATCCATATCTTATGGGTCATAGAATTTGTTGTTATTGTGAAGTCTTTTGCGCAGAGGAATTTTATTTAAAGTTAAGCCCATACATGTAATAAGTAATAAGTTAATAAGCCCGTACATATGATATAATACTGATATCGTGTTAATACAGGAGGATTAATTTCTTAACTTACTGTGCTATAACCCCGACGAGTTTACAGTAATGCCAATAATTTGATGCGCAAATGTAATGAACTCAGAGTGAACTGAGCAGGAATATTTATTCTTGCCATGTTCGGAAATGAAAACCACGAAAATTGGGGCTCCATTTATATAATTTTCTTCTTTTTTTATTAAAAACCTGATGCGTCCCCTGATATACCAAAACACCCTGTGCCCGTAAGCAATGCCTACCCTATTGCTACGCCACTGTTTATATAATTGAAGAGAATAAAAGATTTCTGCTATACAAGAAAGTTTGATGTTAACTAATCTTTCGTACGTTTAGTAACCGTCAGTATAATATTAGAACTCGTGTATGGTGTTCATTGACTTAATTAGTAATAAATTTCTTCTCTATCTAAGATTATTGTAATTGTATTCCTCATCAATATGCCAAAAGTCTGATATGATACAATTTCAACTGAGACCATAAAATTGCGGACAAAAAGGCACCTTTATTAAGTTTTTGACTAATTTTTCAAAAACCACTAACTTTAGAAAGAAAATGAGCTTGGCCAATTTGAAAAAGCAGAAACTTCCCTATCAGATAGAGCTTTCAGATTTTTCACAAAACTTACCATTATTCAGAAATAATGGTCACTTTTTGGAAAAATGTATTAAAAAGTAAATGAAAATTGTCAATTTTATCGTAATGTTGGAATGCTTTTAGGACTAATATTCATCATTTACCTACAAATGATATTTTTATTACGAAAGATGAATTTTACGATGTTCCTTGTTTCTTGAGATGTTCTTCCCATCCTCGAACTACCTCTACTATAAAACCTACTTATATGTTGTGTTTCGTGACATCTTTTAATGAAAATCCGAAGCTTTTTATTTTGTGCTTCAAAATGTTTGTACGGTCATGTCGCTTGTGTCAGGGCAGTACGACAATGCCCCAAAAGGCCATGACCATCACTCAGTTATTTTTTTTAATGGTCACGTGGCTCAAAAATTTCACCAAGGTTACATAGCACTGAAGATCACACCCGAATTAATATTGCAACGATACATTTAGTATCCTCTATTTAAGTTAATACACAAAGTTCAGGTATGTTCCCCTCGAAAACATAGTAAGAGCGGAACTACCTCTGCTCCCTTCAAAAATTTCCTGAGTCCACCAATGGTTCATATAAAACATTTCCACTTGACTTTTCTTTCGTGCATCGTTGATTACGAAAAAATTGAGATTGGTTTGAGACGACTTTGCAGTAAGTTTAAGAAAAAATTGTTTGGTCATTGATGTTTACTCTACAGTGGGTTTGGAAACAGTAAATAATCACCCTCAATTTCAAAGTGTAGAGTTGATAAGCGATTGATGCAAGTCATTCCATCTTTTGTTGATTAATAAGGATGATACTGTTTGGAATGCGGCTATTGGGACGTGATATCTTATGATTTAACTAGTTCCCATAACTGAACAGGATAAGCAATTATTAAAGACCGATTTGGTATCTTTAAAAGGTACTGTACATTCGTGATAATATAATTTATTCTCGGACACAATTTGGTCACGGATATTTCGTATTGTCATCCTTCTACTACTATGCGCGTTATGCCCGAAATACTACCCTTGATCTTCTTCCTCAATAGTCTTCTTTCCCAATACCTGTCCGTGGCGTTTTTTCCTTTAAATGTTAGTGTGCTAACTTTCCAAACTTTCTAACGTCTTCTAGATAACTTATTCTCCAAATTCTTTGCTTCATTCTTCCCCAACAGAACAGGCACTATTACTTGAAGTCAAATTGCTACGATTCAGTTGGCCTTAAGTATTTCTTTACATGGGATTGCCTTGTGTCTGCAATGCTTTCCTTAACAGTAGCTCGAGTGGTATCTTTCCTGGTGTATGCGAATTCTTCCCATAATCATCACGAATGGTAAGGGAGTCTTTATTTTCTTATTTTTCGTCCTTATTAACCAATAGCAGATTTAATTCTGCACATCAAACGCTTTTTAACCCTTTACTTGGATTCAATTTATTGTCATTTTAATTAAAGGTAATTATTCCGAATGCAATATAAATATAAATATCAATACCCCAACAGCTCATTTCTCCCGACTTTTTTTTTTTTTACTGCAAACTCACTTCAAATCAATCTTAAATGTTCCCCCTGACAACAGTTGTTACATAAAGGAGGAGACATTGTTTCATCTGAACTAGAGCCTGTCTATCTCATCTATGCTCTCGGAAAGTATGCGAGCAATACTTCGGCCCCATCCCCGCCACCCTCTGACGGAGAAAATTCTCCCTTTGCTTACGGAAAAGAAGTGAATGACCTCAGCTTTGTTGCCAATTTGTCATTCAATCGTTTGGTCTTGACGAGTGAAGATCGTAGGCTACTTAGAATGGCTAACAAGATAGAGGACAGCGAAGTCCGTGAAATAATTCATTTTGGCAACGCTTCCGCATCTAACAAATAGAAAGATCTCGGCCGCAACAACTTCTCCCTTCTCTTTTGAGGGAGGTACTGGAAAGCACACATCGACTGCAGCGCCAGAAGGGGCACAGATCAAATAGAAAGGCTCTACGACGTGCTTAGGAATTTTTTGAAGATGGTGGAGGTGATGTCATATTCACAATACTTTTAAGAAGATAATACCTGAACTTTATATATTAACTTAGAGAATACTGACTTATCATTGTGATATTAATTCGGATGTGATGTACAGCGCTATGGAACCTTGGTCGAATTTTCGAGCTAAGTGATCATTTTTTAAAAATCATTCAGTAGGAGCCATGGCCCTAGTAATGCTTTCAATACAGCTCTGATATTAACGATATAATCGTACGAACATTTTAAAGAACGAGATAAATAGCTTCGTTTTTTCAATTGAAAAGTGACGAAACACAAAATATAGATAGATTGTGTAATAGTGGTAGTCCGAGGCTGGGAAGAATATTTTTCCGATCTTCAAGAAATAAGAAGTATCCAAAAAATCACCTTTCGAAATAAAAGCATCACGTGGAGGTGAACGGTGGTCATTAGTTCTAAAAGAATTTCAACATTCTGACAGAACTGCAAATTTTCAGACATTTTTAATAGAATTTTCCGGAAAGTGAATATAATTTCTGGAGAACGGCGCGAGTCTTCGGAAAAATCTAAAAAAATTCTGTTTCTGTTGTTTCAAATTGGTCAAGTTTATTTTCTTCCTAGAGTTAGTCATTTCTGAGACATTAGTCAAAAACCAATTGATGCTGCCACTTCGTCCGTCATTACTTGAAGATGGCCGCCTTAGCGCAGGTCGTATCATAGGGGACTTTTGTATGATGATGAGGAAGATAGTTGCAACAATCATATGAAGGATAATATTTATTAGTAATTATGTCCACGAGCACCATATAAGCTACTTCTAATTCGACTGCCTTATTAATAACTTTAAAACTGAAATGGTTCACAATGCTTTCAGTATTATTGTAAAACCAAATTAAGGAAACTTTAAGAGTGGGAATCTCCAGTGTTTATTTTGTTCAAAACCTACCTGAATTACCCACAGTAGCATTTCATGTTTCATGTTCTTATTCTATTTAAATAACAATAATAATAAATCATAATTTGTTATCTCAAGATCTTTTTATCTTTTTATATTTTAGGTGTGTGTTTGTAAATGATCAAAATCAGCCTACATTTTCTTTGTCACATTCAACTTTCAAAGCTCAATTAGAAAAGGATCTCGTTATGAACGTGTTTCAAGATGGAGAATGGGGAACATTCAGGCATTCATTGCTAAGTGTGTCGCCAACAGTTGAAGCTGAGCATGCGTATATAAATACGTTAATCAGAGGAGATCTCTCTACTCTAAGATTAGTTCAAGGACCACTGCCTGAATACAGGTAAGTTGCTATTTCTTTCTCTCCAAAGTTAATCGAACGAGAGATAAAAACATTTTATCGGTATCCAAATATCAAAAGTTGCTCACCCTAGTAGCACACTTGGTAGACTCTGCTTAGGCTAATCGTTAGCGTGGGTAGGAATGGTAACTTCAAAATTCAAATTGAAAAGTATGTTGGCCGAACTTACTTTAAAATGTATGACGACCAACCAACTATATATAGTCATCTATTCAATAATTTCGACTTCACACTTCCAATCACCATATAACGATAACTATGGTTTTCATTTAGTTAGCAAATGCTCGGCAAAGTAGTCAATTACAACGTAGGGCAAAACGTTGGCAATTGGCTAGTCTACCATTTGCCACTGTTAGGCCTACTGTGTGTGCAGATTAGGGGATGCATACTTTTACTAATATTTAAGAAAGTTATTTCAATTCTTAACAAATAATAAATTTCTTCCATTTATTATAATTTTGTTTATTTGTTTTATGAGATTCCAGAAGACAAATGTCCTTTCTTATCTCTTTTCATTTCACTTTTTACATATAAAATTAAAAATTGCGAACTGAAACTTACCTAGTGAGTGAAAAAAAATCATTTCGTCTTGAAAAATACATTTGTGCCACGACGAGTAGTTTTACTGCATTCGGTTTAGATTCTTATAAATGTATGTTTCTAGATTATTAGACTTTTCAACTGAATTCTCCTTGTTAGAATAGTTTACAACTTCTAATTCGAATTTATCAAACATTTATTTACCTCTCTCGATATGAAGTACAAAATATGTTTTCAACAACGTACAAAGTGCAATCAGAAAAAAATATATGAAGAAGTAAGTTTTTTTTTAAGAATTACTAAGAAAATAAAAACCCTTGAGCATAGCAGCACTAATTTATTTTAAGAAAGCGGTTAGCTTGAGAGCATATTTTTGCTTTTTACAACATATCTTAAATAGTTATTCCAAGAGGAATTAGTATCATGCTGTTAAACAAGAATTTTTCTGTATTTTTAGGAATTATAGTAGTATTTCTTTATTACTTTAAGGTCCATTATTTATCCCGGAAGAGAAGTTTGTCACGTATATTACGCTGCAGTGAATTTTCATGATGTCATGTTAACAACTGGACGTATACCAGAAGAAATAATTTCTAACAATCCGGCCGAACAAGTAAGCAACTTTTTACTGATGTTCAAAACATTGGAAGGAAAAAAAAAAACAAGAAACATTCATTAAATCTTACATAGATAATTGAAATAAGAACTTTTAGGATCATCTAATAAATTTATTTTGGTTTTGGGAGATATCTATCAATTTAGTGTTCGTAGTCACGCTTTGGTTCGTGAGATTGAAATAGTTAGCGTTTTCTGCAAACTTTCTCTTTGGTTTTACCATTTTTGTTTCATTTTTGTTATATGTCCTATATTTTGTTGATTACAATAGTTAACAAAGGTTTTGTTGCATAAAAGGAAATACCTATTCTTAAAGGAACTTTTTGCGCTGAATTCGAATATGCACTCGGTTTTTCTCCATCACGTACGATTTTCCCGTAACAGAGGGATTTTCGGGAAAATCCCTCAAAAATTTCCCTTTTCGTTTATTTTACACCCCAAGATCTTGTCCCCTTGCATATACTAACATAGAAATTATACCTAAGTATACTTTGGTTCATATTTAACAAACCCTCCAAGTTTCGTAATAATCGCTTTATTCTTTCTAGAGAAATAAATATATTTGTATGTATACTGTGTGTACTGTTTATTGCACCTTATAGTAATGCTTTCAGATCTCTTAAGTTGAGGTAAAACGTTTTGCTTTATTACCACAAACACATATATAAAATATAATACAATATAATTTACAAGTGTGACAATTTACAATAAACAATAATACAAATGTACCAAAAGGTCATGAAAAGACAATCAAAACTATCACAATATATGAAACTTCCATTGGGTTACAAAAACGTACACTACTTCCTTCTTTTGTAAGAAATGTTGCATTCTCTAACAAGACCCCAACAATAGTCCCCCATCATTGAAGGATCCCATCGTCCCTGGTACTTTTTCTCCATTGCCATTATATCTTGGTGGAATCTTTCCCCCTGTTCGTCGCTGAGAGCACCTAGGTTAGCAGGAAAGAAGCTGAGGTGGGAGTGCAAAAAGTGGATTTTTAAAGACATCCTACAACCCAACTCTTTGTATTTCTGTATCATGTCCTGTACGATTTCTGTGTAACTCTCAGCTTTGTTATTGCCCAGAAAGTTGCGCACAACACACTTAAATGCTGTCCAGGCAGCTAGCTCAGCACTGTTTAACTTGCTGTCAAAGCTATCATCAAGCATTAATTTCATAATTTGGGGACCAATAAACACTCCCGCTGAAATCTTAGCATCACTCAGGTTAGGGAACTTATCTCGCAAATACTTGAAACCTTCACCAGATGTGTCCATGGCTTTGACAAAGTTTTTCATAAGTCCTAACTTGATATGAAGTGGCGGTAGTAATATCTTATTAGGATCTACCAAAGGAGCGTATTTGACGTTGCATTCTACAGGTACGTAATTCACTCTAGGTTCCCATTCCTTCACTTCATAATGTTTGTCATCAGCTCGGCTATCCCATAAACATAAAAAAACATTGGTACTTCGTGTAACCGCACTGCAGTCCTAATAAAATACCAACTACCTTGAGATCACAACATATTTGCCAACAATGGTCCTTCTAATTTATAAGATTTAGCAAAGTTGACATGGTGTCATAGGATTCCTTAATCTTCACTGAGTGCGCAAGTGGTATAGAAAGTTTTTTTATTTCCATTATGTAAAAGGACAGCTTTAAGGCTGACCTTTGACGCGTCGATAAATAACCTCCATTCTTCTGGAACGTAAGGAATTCCTAGCTCCGCCATCAACCCATTTATATCCGTACATACGCACACATTATCTTGCATTGAGAAATAGCTTGAAAATTGAACATGCCTTTTCCTGTACACTGATATGTTCGTTTCTGCATCCAATAAGTTCCACTGCTGGAGCCTTGATCCCAGAAGTTCCGCCTCTTGTTTTGTCAGGTGCAAATCACGGACTAGGTCATTAAGTTCACATTGCCGGATGCAATGTGGCTCGCGAACAGTCAGGGATGAACGTTGGATCCTTGGATGTACATGTTGATGTCTTTCTTTTGCATTCTGTTACATTTGATAACAAATATTGATAACCATTTCATGAACAAAACGAAAAAACTTGGAGAATTGTATATATATGTATTAAGATATACATATACTGTACGTTTAAAAAAAATATACGTTGGAAGTACATTCTATTTTTATACACGTTTCTAATTTACAGAGAGCAATACAAGTGTGTTGTTGACTATTGTAAATATTCATTTTTATGTCTGTGTTTGTAGTAATAAAGCAAATCGTTTTTACCCCAACTCAGGAGATCTGAAAGCATTACTATCAGGTGCAATAAACAGTGCACACAGTATACATACAAATATATTTATTTCTCTAGAAAGAACAAAGCGATTTTTACGAAACTTTTAGGGTTTATTAAATATAAATCAAGGTATACTTAGGTATAATTTCTATGTTACTATATGTAAGGGGACAGGAGCTAGGAGAATAAAATATCTGAAAAAGGGAAATTTTTGAGGGAATTTCCCGAAAATCCCTCTGTTACGGGAAAACTGTACGTGATGGAGAGAAACCGAGTGCATATTCAAATTCAGCGCAAAAAGTTCCTTTAAGATCAGGTGATTTTTCTCATGTAACAAACAAAAAGTTTAAATTTGTTAACTAGTGTTCTTTTTAGCCTTTTGCGACATCCGAGTTAATTTTTTTATACAATTTTTAGTTTTACCATAGTACAGTATTTATTAATTTTTTCAGAAGTCTTAGTTTTGAATTTTATTTGGGTTCTTCTTTGTTAGTTTTGAGTTCTTCTTTGTTAAGCATGTGAATCTTATTGGTCTTTTGTATGGCAGGGACAAATGATCTCATTATTGATGTCCCTATTAAAGACCCTAATCAATCAATCAATCAAGGATAGTTTCAGATATTCTAATGTGCAAATCTTGAATTAATACTTTTTTTTAATTTGTTGAATTGAAGGTCTTAATGATAAATAACTCATGTTTAATTAATTGTTATTGAAAAGTCTTATACATTATTTGTTACTTCCAGAGATAAAACACCAGTTTACTTCCAGAGTAACTTGCTAATTGCCCCTTTTAAAAATCACCATTAAAACTTATTTTGTGAGCATAAAAATAAAAATTGATTTCTTATAAAAATGAAATTACACAAAGATATAATCTTGATTTTATCTGTTTTATTGTAAGGACCACATTTTGGGTCTGGAGTTTGCAGGAAAAGATCGAGAGGGCAGGAGAGTAATGGGGTTGCTTCCTGCTAAAAGTCTAGCGACTTCGGTGTTATCGGATCCCACATTCACATGGGAAGTACCAAAGTCCTGGTCTCTTGAGGATGCCGCCACTGTCCCTATTGTATACGCCACGGTAAGTCATCGATTATTATATTATTATAAAATTAGGAATTAAAAGTTAGGAGCCTGACAAAAAGCTGCTCGTGAAGGAATTCACACTGGCAAATAAATAAATAAATAAAATAATAATAAAATTTTTCGCTTGAAATTAAGGAAATAAAGGTTATCTAATGTATCAACTTTGGTATATAGCAATTAATACAGTAAGGAAGTTTTCTTCTTTAAGTTTCAAGTGAGAAAACTTTAGTTCTCACAGGTGTGACTTCCCTCACGAAGTGCCTCTGCAGTCTGAAGTTTATATTTTTATACCCCAATCTTTCCTGCGATGAACGGACTACTTCTGATAGTAATTAAAGAAAGACGAATGTAACTTCATAGTTATTGGATATGTAGCTATTCAAAACTGTCTGTCAATATTTAATACCAGAATTACAACTAAATTGTTAACAGAAATAAATGAAATACTTAGATCTCAACTTACGTACAGTTAAGAGAGAAAATACAATACAATAGTGTTGATTGTTACTATCTGCAAGCATAGAAGTGGTTGAATATTTTCCTATGCTCTTCTTTTCATTTATTAATCAAATGTACGAATTACCTAGGTATTTTGATATAATTAAAATATGAATTCGTTAATCACGCAAGTATTTCAAAAGCTTCCTCAGCATCAATAACTTAGTCAGAAAACATTTTACTTTATTGAAACAAATATACGATAAACACAAAATTACCATTGTTCCTTCACCTGAAATATAATTATAAAATCAAATACTGTTTTATTGGTTGAAAAATAGTTCAGATTTAATAGTTGTGATAAAGATGTTATGGGATACCTAATGAGTGTATAACTCAAATATCAACAGTCTTACCTTGTGTTACGACATAGTTGACTTCCATCAAATAGTGTCAGTGGAACTGGTTACCTTAGTCAATGACTTCTAACTGCTGCTAAACTGAAGATAGGGCTTTGTGAAGGTCTTCCTCTAGAACCTTTCAAAGCTCTCCTTTTCTGCCTCAGTATATTGACGCCAACTAAAAAGGAAAGAATTCATATCAACTTCACAGTTTTCACGGATGTTTTGTTTTTAAATTTTAAAACAAATAGAAAAGTGAATTACAGTTGCCAGGATATTCATTTAAATTTTTTCTCACGTGAAGAACACTAATTTAAGACAGTAATAAGCCTATAAATTAAGCATTATTTTTCTTAAAGAAACACATTTTCTCACAGTTTTGAGAAGTGAGGCGTTTACCTTTCTACTCAGAAAGATTCTTAAGGAAGCTAAAACATTGTCTTCAATTAGGAAATGTAATAAACAAAAGCGTCAGCACACACAAAATATTTGAATGAAATTAACCACTTTATATTCATATTTGAATTACTTCAGATATGTTTGACTGCAATGTTATCAATTTTTTGTGGCTAAATTCAACTAGTCTCAGCAATACAAATGATTCAACCTTTTCAGGCTTATTATTCACTGGTAATACGAGGAGGTTTACAATCCGGTGAATCCGTCCTAATTCATGCTGGCAGTGGAGGAGTTGGACAAGCGGCCATCTCAATTGCACTTCATTACGACTGCACAATTTTCACAACAGTAGGAACTCAAGAGAAAAGAGAGTTTCTGTTGAAGAGATTTCCTCAGGTAATAAACCTTCATTTGTATTGACATGTGCCTACTATAAGAGTATTACTTTGTGTTTTTTAAAAAAATCAATATTTCGAAATAGTTTCGTAATTTTGACTTCAGTGTATTCATTACTAATAATATATGCAGCGAAGGTTGTAAAAATATCGAATAGGAAAATATAATTTCTTGGAGTATCTCTTAATTCCTGGGTGTATTCATTAGAGCATCAAGAAAAATCAAATGTTTATTTTTCTTCCTAAAGATAATATCTTATAAATCATAAAAGCCTTTTAATGCATTACGTCATAAAAGGATTAAGAAAAAGTGAACGGTACACGAAGAAAAAAGTAGTAACGCATGTTGAAGCAGAGCAAAAATTATGGTAAACTTCACCACCAAGGTGGAAACAAACAAGAACATTGTAAGCTTGTACTTTAAAATATTTTATTTCCCAATTTTTTTGGACAAAAACAAAATTTTATCCAATGCATCACTGCAATATGAAGAATTTTATGCAATGCGATAAATCGTCAGATCAAAACAACAAAAATGTTTTACTACCATTCTACCATTTAATGCCTTTCTATCCTTGAAGTGTCAGCAGTTCTTAAAGTGGTGTTATGATTTCATGCACTCTTCCTCAGTTCCCAATGTTTACTGTTTACGATCTCACTAGACTACAATCCCAGAATTCTCTCTTTGGCGCTTTCAGACTCTGTTGCGCCCCGCAGTTGGACGGTTTACGGGCCTATCTCCACTAATAATAATATTGTGTAATTCTGGTTTCTTTACGTTCCTCAATTATGAGCTTTTAAGCTATACGAGGAGGATAATTAAAGATAATGATTATGTGGAAATTAATGGATTGAAATGTGGGAGGAAACTGGAGAACCTACGGAAAGAGGAAAATCTACGTACCCGTTAATTCACATGGTCTGATAATGAACCAGGGATCCTTCGTACTAGAGGTAAGCATTCTATTACTGAGCTTCTGTGCTCATTATTTTATCTTAAGAAATAAATGCTCCTAGCAGGTTATACACTTAAACTCTAGAAATATTTTAAAATCAATAAAATTATTTTTCAAATTCAATTGTTTTAATTTGATTTTTTTTTTGTTTTTTGTAATCATATAGTTGAAGGAAAGCAACATCACGAACTCTCGTGATTGCAGTTTTGAACAACATGTATTGAAAGCAACAGGTGGCCGTGGTGTTGATCTTGTCTTGAATTCATTGGCAGAAGACAAGTTGCAGGCCTCACTACGCTGTTTGGGTGCCAATGGACGTTTCCTGGAAATTGGAAGATATGATCTTGCTAAAAACAATCCTCTAGGTACGATCTTTAGTTCAACTGTATGTAAAAGAAATGTTAACACTACTCCCCTTAATAACGTTGGTAAGTCATAAATCAATTTACAGGCGTTAGTTATTATTTCTACTTCGACACTTCATTTTGAATAAAATTAAGGGTATTACCTTAATTAATGTTTAATGCGGAATTTGAAAATATTAAGAACGGTACATTCGATAAAGGAAAATTCCAAATTCATTGTTGCGTCAAATATATTGTCAATAACTTAGTTGGAAAAGCTCATAAAATGAAGTTGTGCGCCCAAAGTGGAGAATGAAGTCAAAGCCGAAAAAGCTCACAAAATTGAATTGTGCGCCCATAATAGAGCATGAAGTGAAGGTCTGTTACTTGTAGTTATTTCATGAAAGTTGCTGAAGTTTGCTCAGTTCAATTCCGCACTTCAAGTGACATTACTTGTCTTACGTGTAGGTTATCTTTTTTCAGTATCATTAAAATATAACGTAATTATTTTAATTTGATATTTTGTTGCTCGGAGTATACCTCCGTTCAAGATTGGGATCTCCACGCCTGAATTAACCAGTTCTAATGAAATTAGATTCACTGATAAAATATAGAGAAAGCAAAGTTAAATTTTAACATTAATGGCTTATTTGTCAAGAATGATAGATAAATTTAGTACTTTGGAGTTTATGTCTCATTTGATTTAACACGAATTAACTATAATTATCTTCAGATATAAATATGTTTATCTAAACACAAAACATAGTTTTGTTTAACTGCATAGATAAGATCAATAGGTATTATGCTTGTCTTATGTAAATAGTTTCTTGGAATGTTTTCAATGTTATAACTTATTTTTAGGGATGGGTGTTTTTCTTAGGAATGCTACTGTCCATGGAATTCAGATGGACCATATGGATATGAAGTACAACATGTTCACTGCGAGCAAAATATATGAGCTGATAGACAGTGGGATAAAAGCAGGGGTTGTTAAACCTCTGCCTAGAGTTGTATTTGATAAAAATCAAGTAGAAGATGCATTTAGGTAAGTTAGTATTGTATATTACAGAATATTACATACTAATTTAGTGTAAAAAATTTCGTGTTTCAAATCAAAGTTTCGTTTTACACTCTAATTATTCTGTTTTTCATGAGTGTTAAGACACAAAACCTGAAGAACATAATTTTGCTTTATTTTCTTTGTCTTTCTATCATCAGCTCTTACGAAACTTTTAACAAAAAGTTGTATAGAAAGGACGAATAGACATAACTTTTAATTTGAAGATTCGTTTTACATTTAATAAAGATTAATTAAAAACCAGATTATTTTTGTTTGATTTTCATGAAATTTCGCTGTGAAGGGTAGTTTAATTAATACATACTGTTGCTCAATCAAAATGTAGAGCGAAGTTAAAAAAAATGTCCTGTGTTTAAACAGACATATCTGGTATGTATACCTACAAAATTGAAAGATGTTTGTCTCTTTAAATTTGTTATTTTAACATTTTAAAATTACTTTTATACACAGAATATGGGACAACTTAAAAATCAGGATAAGGTACCATTATGTTAGAATGAATTTAAAGAAATCACAAAGAAGAATAATTATGTTTAATAAAAAAAATCAAAACACTCAATTAAATACTGAACTAATGAAATTTCGCAGTACTGATATTAGTTTTAAAAGTGTAGAATATAAGAGAAATATATTATTTTCCTGAAATTATAATTTTATTTTCTGATTCTATTGAGACATTATATTGGAACAATATTGTAAAATTTAATATACTTGTGATAGGTACATGGCTGCTGGTCGACATATTGGCAAAGTAGTAATAAAATTCAGAAATGAAACAAGTGGATCTACATGTTTAAACAACGAGTTATTCACAAGCGTTCCACGATTCTATTGCAACCCTTCAGCCGTCTATATAATAACAGGTAAAGAACTGAAATATTTGTGGTGGTCTTTGAATTATAAGGCCTCAAGTTGTTGCAAATACGAATGTTATTGAAATGTTGATTTTGTGTTTCCGAGTTTATTTGTAAGTATTCTATCCCTTCTGTTTTAAAGTTAATATAATATTAACCAGAAGGATTTTTTTATTAATACAAAGTCTAATGTAGTGTGCATCAACATTCTAGTCTCGAGGTAAATAAACTTTGATACCAACAACTTCCTGGTGTAAATCATTTCCTGTATAATGAAACGTAGTAGCCACTTCAATGTGCTACAGTAGACGTTCCCAAACTATCACGACTTTTCCTTTCAACACATTCTCTTGCCAGCGACCCCAATAAGTAATTTCCAGTTTGTAATAAGCTTTTTAAAGTATTTTTACTTGTCGTTTGTGAAGCCAAATGAAATCATATCAGGCTCATATTTCGCATTAACCTTCATTTTGAATAATATTTCTGTATGTAGGTTTTGTTCTATAGTATTTGTATTTTTCCTGTATTTCAATATTCGTATTTTTACTGGTTTCATTCCCCTTTTATTTAAATTTTTCATTTATTTAGTATTCTTTGCTGTTTGAAAATAAACATGAAAATAAAAACGTCTATCAGAATAGGAAATTCAAAATAATCTTTAAAAATATTTTTCCGCTAATAAATCCTAGTTACGTTTACCTGTTTCATCTCTCTTTGTGACACTCATGTACTCCTCTCGCGACTCCTATAGAGGTCCCGATGCCCAGATTGAGAAACCAGTATTGTAGTGATGTAAGAAGAGCGTACTTGTACACTAGACAAAATGCTTACTTGGGTTAATCAGGAGTCTCATATCACTTTGTTTTCTCACCTGTTGAGAGTCTGAGCTTCACTCCCCATCATCTTATTAAATTTTAGTGTATTCTTAATATAGAATATCTCAGTTTTAGAAAATAATCCAGATAGCTTCTACAAAAAATTCTATTAAGTAAAATAGAAACAGTTTCCAATCTGTAGTTCAGAAATCTGGATGCGCAAATTATGATATTTCAAATGTCGGACACTCAAATTTACGCATTATACCGAGGTATGTGATGTCTTGTAAACAGTTGATAGTTCATTTAATATTATTTTGTAAGTATTAAATCACAGAATTTCCAAAAATATAGTATTATTTTGTTGTTATTAGGATACTTACAAAATAAATAAATAAATAAATAAATAAATAAATAAAATGGGAGGAGCATAGTGAAGGCCCTTAAGAGACCGAAGTAGTTTCTCCCTTAACGTAATAGGAGGAGTCATTTGCCTTTCTTGTCTTGTGATTTTACAAAACGAAAGTTGCCACATTTTAGTTACAATATAAACGTATGATATAGTCGATAGAAAAAATCCTTTCTCACAGCTACTTGGAGAACAATTATGTTAATATTTTCTTGACGTTGAAAGAACGTGATTCTGTATGCGTAACCGAAAGTCGTATTCAAGTGTATTTCGAAGTTACTGGCCAGATAAAGTCCAGAGGTAAGAAGGCAGTAACTCTTCAAAAAATTGTACTTAATTACGAAAATATACCCTAGATATTTTGGTTACCTTTTCAAATTAGCCGTGGTAATGGTAATAGCATGAATGGGATTTTTCTACGCTTTAATCAATGAGTTATTCATTCTGTACCTAATACGTATACCTATATTGTTATATTTGATAACTATAAAGTCTGATGGCATAGATATGAATGTGTTCTATTTTCGTCAAAGTATCTAACATGCGAGATTTGTGTGCGTGTAAATGTAAAGCCCTGGATTAAAATCCCTTAGTGAATTAGCTTCTTATTTAAGTAATTGGTTCTGTCTCATATATCCTCGGTGCTGAAAAGAGCATATTAATTAATCATTCAGTGGCCGAATATACAAACAGCTTATCTTCCTGCTAAACCTTAGGTCCCGGATTCCCACAACATAAATATCTAAACTTTGAATGTGGAAAGTCCGTGAAATTGAGGTAGGCTGAGATCATAATGCACATTCGCAAGTTCTCTCCCCCTATTCTCCTATACCTTTAATTTCATGGCCGACAACTGTTTACCTTGTCGTACAACTTATCCATAATGATGTTCCAAATTTATATTACAACTATGTAGCCACTAAATATTCAGAGATAGAGCAGTATTTATGACAGATACATGCTGTAAAGAGTATTCTAGTATTGAGTCATTGAACAACAAACCAGCGGTTGCGTTTTTTTTTCTAATTCCAATAGATTGTTTAAATTCTATAATTAACTTTTAAATAATATCACTGTTGATGCACCTATTATGCTACATCCCCAGTTGCTCAGTTAATCAATATAGTAAATATTGGATTACTAGTAGATTTGAATAGGTACTGGATACAATATATTCAGTTAGTAAGACAATACGTATGAGTATAAAATGTAGTGCTTACAAGTGGCCTAAAACAGTGTGCTTGGGTGAAAGTTGTTGTGACTTCTAACAGTGCATGTATTTAACAGAAGGTGGGAAAGTTGTACTGATTGTTTATAGCACGAAAACCCTATTAAAGTTAAGAGTAGACGCTTTAATACATAGCATTTTACAACCACATTTACTGACGTCTTTTCTGTCCATAGTTACAAGTATCTGTCAGTTGAATCGAGTTAAATACTAGAACCACTCTATGGGATTTTCTTCCTTTTTCTCGTTTTTCTAACATAATCTCGGAAGGAAGAACTCAAAGAATAAAAGTTGATATCAAAACTAATTACGGAGAGATCGAAGAATAATGTCAATTAATGGTAAGCCAACACCTACTTGTTTTCTAATTATTGTACTGATACCACAGTCAAGTATTTATTAACTTTTTAAATTGCAATCGATGTTCTTTTATATTTGTGTGAATAGGTGGTTTGGGAGGCGTTGGACTTGAACTGGCTGAGTGGTTAATCAGAAGAGGTGCAAAGAATTTAGTACTAACATCCAGAAGAGGTGTCACGGATGGATACCAGATATTATGTATTTATCGATGGAAAAAACTTGGTATCAGCATAGAAGTCGTAACAGAAGATATGAGCACTGTTGAGGGAGCTTACCGTGTATTATCAGAGCAACAAAAGAAGGGTCCAGTACTTGGCATTTTCCATCTTGCAGTGGTAAGATCTGCACTACATTTCGAATATTGTGTAATAAATCATAGGTTTCTTTAGTAAATTAAAAAAGTTTTATGACTGCATTAATATTCCCAAGCCTTCGTTTTAACTTTTATGATAAAAAAATGTATATACAAGAAGGTGAAACTTTGATATTACTTTTTAAAAAGTTAAAGCTATGGTTTAAGTTCATCTTCTTGTCGAAAATAAATATAAATTAAATAAGATTATTCTTATGTACTGTACAAAAGAACTAGCCTTCAGAACATTATTTAGTTTTTACTTGCTCTTATAAGGCTGGTCATCAATCCAGCCCCATTTGTTTTTATGTTTCTCAAACTATTGAGTGAATAAAAGAATGCATAACTAAAATATTTTTGAGTAATTATTTAGTATTTGCAAAATAGTACTTGACGAAATAGTAGGGGGCACGTTGGATCAGTGGTAGAGCGCTTCCCTTGGATTGTGGGATATCTAGTTCGATCACAAAGTAAGTTTGTGGTAGACAACATCGTGTCCGTGGGTTTAGTCGAGGTAAGCTTGTTTCCTCCCACGTTCTCATTCCATCGATTCTTCCATCATCATATAATACTTGCTTTATCATCGTCCCGGGGGCATAATCGTGGGGCGTTAACTGATGGCAGAATACCTACGATGATGACTAGTCAAAGCAGTCAAAGACTAATTGTTCTTACTTCATGTACTGTACGTATGTTTAGGATTTTTAAACAATTACTCTTAAATAGACTTATTTGGTTGCTATACGGAGTATAATATACGAGTATATTCCTTTCAAATGTTGTAGGCTTTAGAAATAACTTCTCAACTTTAGTTGCAGTTGGATCCTTAATTCTGAAAATAAGTTCAACTTTTCAAAATAATTAATCAGTATTAGCAAATATGCTTAGATATAACAGGCGCCTATGATAATATTTATTAGATAATTTACTTCTGGCTATGTATTACCTCTAAATTCTTCTAAAGAATACGCATAATTCACAACTTACTTAGTTATAGAGAAATATATATAAAAATGGGCAAGTACTACAATGCTCCCAGTCATACCTCTAGAGGCGTTAAGTCAAGGTAACAAATTAAGTCGCACTCTTTTCAATATATGCATGTTAGAATCAATAATTACTTTTAAAAATCGCTTAAGGATCTTTGCATACGCAGATGGAATTATTTTATTTTTAAAGAACATTAACATTACAAAGGAGGTAGAAACTTTAGGTAAAGTCTGCAAGACATTCGCTCAGGGTGTAACGATAATGACATTACTATAGGTGGGTAAAACCTAGTCTTTCTTTTCATACGAAAAAGGAAAATACCTACATTTAATACAAAAAGTTAAAAAAAAAAAATAAAGATCTACAATAAGATATTAGAAGTAATCTTAGACTCTAGGCTAACTGGTCTTCTCATATAAAACAATAAAATTAGTCAAATCATTAATATTATTAGAAGTTTAAGCTATAAATGTTGGAGTAATAATCCTGTGTCGTTACAAAAAGTGTATAAGCAAATATTATACGCAGCCTATTCATGTCTCCTTTACCGAAAACAGAAAAACACATCATGAAAATTCAATACGAGCATCATAGAATATTTTTGTGTAGCCTCAGTGCGCTTCTTGTAACGCATTGCTTAAGGATATATATATATATATATATATATATATATATATATATATATATATATATATATATATATATATATATATATATATTACCTTCTGACTTAGTGATACAAAATATGGTAACAAAACTTTTATTATCACAATTACAATAATGAAGAGTTTGAATAAATTAGATACTCTGGTTCAATGTAAAAATAACAAAAAAGGTAAAAATACAAATCAATGAAATATCTTATAAATAAACTTCCTTAGTTATACTATGCATACAGAAAAAATACTTTCGCTATCAAATCCAATACAAAAATTTCCTCTTCTTCCATGTTTTTTATTCTGTTTCATACTCCTCCCCAAAAGGCTCCAACATTAATTCTAAAATAATTATCCTTCATCGACTCTTTTCCTCCATTCCTTCCGTTTTTCACTCGATTAGGTTAGACGCTGTACATTCACTTCCAAACAGTCCACCTTTATTTCTACAGATGCATGAACAAAAAATGGACATAGGTATAAACTTCTTAGTAACAAAACAATTTTTGAAGGAGATGCATTTTCTATAAGGCAAACGTATAGTAATTTTAGTTTTCGGAAGGTTAAAACACTGATAGTATACGAATTTTTAAAAATAGAAGGTTAGATCTAGTGGTTTGTCATTTAATATCCTGTTTGAAATGAAATGTTTCCTATGTTTATTTAAATGTGTTAATTTTGTAATCCTTTTAAATGAACAAATCTTAAAAGTGCAAATCAAAATAATTCAGATCTAATAATTATTTAAATATTGATTTTGCAGGTATTGAAAGATGGATTTTTTGAGAATCAGACAGAAGAAACATTCTTGGCTGCATGGAGATCTAAAGTAGCCATCGCCGAAAGCTTGGATGTTGCTTCAAGACAACTGTGCAAAAATCTTCAACATTTCATTGTATTTTCTAGTGTTGTTAGTGGAAGAGGAAATGCTGGTCAAAGTAATTACGCCACTGCTAATTCCAGTATTGAGAGACTTTGTGAATACAGACGCAAGGATGGTCTTCCTGCACTTGCAATACAGTGGGGTCCAATTGCTGATGTTGGTTTAGTTGCCGAAGACTCAGCTGTGAATTATTCTGTGAATCAAATGGGGTTGATTCCTCAAGACATTGGTTCTTGTCTAAATACACTGGATCATTTACTTCTTGAAAGTTCACCAATTGTGGCTAGCACTGTTCTTTCTAAGAAGCGGAGGAAAGAATTACCGAAGGAAGGACTTCTAGAGATTGTCTCGAAAGTTGTCGGTGAGTATGGTAAACTATGAAGATATGTGTACATAATCTATGTTAATCATATCATACGAAGTTGATGAAACCACTATTTGATTTCACTCGATATATTTTCATGATCGCTATTCCACACTGATTGAATGGCAGTTTGTCTAGCTTTGTAGGGGATAGACGACGACCAATGAACAGCTTTCCTTTATCCTCGTACCGTCATCTCATGTGATTCTTCTCTGGTGGGTTAACGGAGATTAAAAAAATAGTCCTTATATAATGAAAAGATTTTTTGTCTAATTAAATCCAACCTATACTAGCTGTATCCACTCCTACTCTGCCTTAATCTTACTTGTTACCTGTTGAAAATGAAGCACTTCAGCTAGTTAAAAGTAGTTTCATCTATATTTTTAAATGCAATTTTAGGATACAATAGACATATTACATTTTCATGTAACTATTTCTTTTATCTAGGTATTGATGACCTGAAACAATTGGACACAACGAAAACATTATCAGATCTTGGACTGGATTCTTTAATGCTCGTAGAAATTAGAACTGTCATGGAAAGGTATTTTAATTTGGCCTTGACGCCTCAAGAGATCCGTTCTCTGACCATAGAAAAGTTATTCGAGTTGGAGAAAGACAAAAACATTGGGAAAAGTGTTGCGAAGCAAGACAGCAAACTTCCACTTTTTTGGGATGTTCTCTTAGAAAGCGAAATAATACTTCCAACTGAAACTTTAGTATTAATGCGAAATTTTACTCTAAACTCAAAGAAAATGTTTCTAGTCCATCCTCTTGATGGCAGTGTTAAAAGTTTACAGAAAGTTGCCAGTTTTTTGAATTCTACAGTATATGGTCTTCAGGCTACGCAGGAAGTTATGTTTCTTAGTTTAGAAGATGTTGCGAAGTTTTATGTGAAGGTAATTATATATATTTTCTCTGCTTTTCAAAACAAGATAGGAATAACATTTTTTAAAATTCTAAAGCAGAATGCATAAAAAGAATGCACAGAAAGACGGTTTTGTGATGGGGTAAAATGAAGATGTGGGACTAAGATTAAAAGCACGAGACAATTTAATGGTTGCATAAATTCTTTTGTGGACATATCATAAGCACGTCTCATTAAGTATGGGACCCTCTGATTATAATGCATTATAGCAAACCACTTTCCTTATACAAAAAAATGTTTAGGCTTCAACCTTAAGAAGAGTACTCAATGGTTTTAATCTTAGTCCCATTTCTTCATTATACCCTACCAAAATTTATTATCTGCTTTTTAATGAAGCTTATAGAAAGATTTCTTGAAAACTTTTACAGTTATTATTTACTTTTTAGCCTTTATTCAATACCTACAAATCGATTATTTACTCCTAGCTCCCTTAATTTGAAAATATTACACGGTGCTTCCACCATGCAATGTTTTGTTTGGTACAGTCTTTAATAACGACACCGGGATTTAAATCTACCATTTTTTATTATATGAAAATAGTCTTACAGATGTTTTACAAAGTTCTTGTATGTCTCTAAATGTTTTCAGAGTTCAACCAAAGATCCTCGGCACACGAAAATGGCCTCAGAATAAAGGTTCAATTGTCTTTAGCTCGTAATGGTCTTACACAGATATCCGGGATATCCTTCGCTCATACCAGCCTAAGGAGTGGGTGATTAAAGGACATCTCCTTTGCTCATAGCAGCCTCGGGAGATAGTTAAAGTAATTCTCCGTTGCCACTCGAGTATGGCAGCCCTGGGAGATGATGATTAAAGGAATTCTCCTTTGCTCATAGCAGACTCAGGAAATGGTTTTAAAGGAATTCTTCATAGCTCATTGCGGTCCCAGGAGAAGGTGTTAATAGATTAGTGATCAGCTATGAATTGATAGCTTCTTCTTCTTCTCCTCGAGGTTTTCTTTTATAGACTTCTTCTTGAAGGGAGGGCCCATGAGAGGAAGTCGGCTCTCTTCGTAGTTTTTCCAAATCCTCTTCATGTCTTCGCGGTAGTCTCCTTTCGTTGCCTGCTATTCTTTATGTATGAAGCTAATAACACGTGTTTGTATAGTAAAAGCATGTGTTTGTAGTAGAAACAAATGGTTGCTGTGCGTGATAGTATAGAACCTTACAATATGCTTCTAGTACTCGAACAAAATAATTGTACGAATACTTATTTGGATTAATTTACTCGGACAATTTATTTTAGTATCAAGTATTATATAGTTCGAAAAACTGTTAGAATAATGAATGATTGTTCAAGCGTATTTGCATAATAAATAATTATCTAGCAACTAATGATTATTCAAAAGATCGAATAAAATGTAAATGATCCGATAAGTATTCAGATGATTGTTGTAAAATAATTGTTCGATAATTAACTAAATAATAACTGCTCGAATAATTGCAAAGATTTTTATTTAAATAATTATGTTACTGATAAACAATTGTGCAAAACTGATAAACAATATCATTGGATGGCGTAGAAAAGCAGACAGTAACACTAGATATGATGCCGTTGATAGGTGGTTTTCTACCCCTTCCTTTGGTTCAACTATTGAAATATATTTCCTGTTGACTTAATTATTTTTTCTTAATTGTTTCGTAAATTTATTTTATGCAATTTTTACAATTTTATTCAAATTATTATATTTTTCTGTTATTCTGTTAGCAATTATTGTCCCATTTCTCATTTATGCCTGTTGTTATTTTAGTTGAATGTCAAATAATTTTGAATTATAGTAAATTTGTTGGTAAACTTAAAAATTTAATATATTGTAATTTTATAAATAATATATAATAATAAATAATAACTTGTGCAAAATTTTTATTACGAGGGCTGTCTAAAAAGTATCCGACCTTTGGCCAGAAAAATAGTTGCGAATACCTGACAGATTTGGGACCCTAATCCCCTTCAAAGTAGGCCCCTTGTGCTTCCACACACTTAGCCCACCGATCCTTCCACTGCTGGAAACACCGCTGGAAGTCTTCTTTTTGGAATGTTGTTCAGCACCGTCGTCGTGTTCCGCATTATATCTTCTCTACTCTCAAAACGGGATCCCTTCAGTGGCGTCTTCAATTTTGGAAACAACCAGAAGTCACAAGGAGCCAGGTCTGGAGAGTATGGAGGTTGGCGAACGGTTGTAATTCCATGTTTGGCTAAGAACGTGTGGATCAATTGGGATGAATGTGCTGAGGCGTTGTCATGATGGACGTGCCAGTTCTTCGCTGTCCACATGTCTGGTCTTTTGCGCCGGACTGCGTCACGGAGTCGCCTGAGAACATCTTGATAGTAGTCCTTTGTCACTGTTTGTCCTTCCGGTGCGTACTCGTGATGCACAATTCCACGGGCATCGATGAAAACAGTCAGCAACACCTTGATTTTGCTTCGCACCTGCCGCGCTTTCTTCGGCCTTGGAGAATCGGGATGCTTCCATTGAGACGATTGTTATTTTGTTTCTGGGTCGTACCCGTACACCCATGACTCATCTCCAGTTATCACGGAATTCAGATACCCAGGATCAGTGTTGGTGGTGTCCAGAAGGTCCTGTGCAACGTCAAAACGGGTGTCTTTTTGTTCCTGAGACAACAACTTGGGTACAAATTTAGCAGCCACTCGTTTCATGTTCAAATCGTCACGAAAAATTGCATGTGCAGAATCTTTACTCACTCCAACATCTTCTGCAATCTCCCGCACTGTCAAACGGCGATCTGCCATCACCAAATTTCGCACCCGCTCAACAACAGCTGCATTCCGAGCAATTTGGGGCCTGCCGCTACGCTGCTCACTCTCGACTGATGTGCGGCCATCTTTGAATCGGTTGAACCATTGTTTAATTTTTGTTACACCCATCGCATCTTCTCCAAACACCTGCTGGATCTTACGAATTGTTTGGCTTTGAGAGTCACCCAGCCTTTGACAGAATTTGATGCAGTATCTTTGCTCAATTCGTTCAGTCATCTTGCGAGAAACACTAAATCCGACGAACACTACCAACAGCACCTCGCTTCGCGACCACCAGCTCACGACTGGCACACGCGAACGCGGTGAAAAAATTCAAGCATGCGCATTAAGGTTCCTCCTTCCACCGTGCACGGTGGCGCCGCCTGAGAATCACTACTTTGCGTGGAAAAAATTAAGGTCGGATACTTTTTAGACAGGCCTCGTACATATTCATGTAATATAATTGAAAAAATATTTGCAAATATTTATTTTCATTTTTTTTGTTTAAAATATTTAATCAACTATTACCAGCAACTGAATAAATAGTTTCACATAAAACATAACAATATATTAATTTATCATATTTATATATGCTTTATAAAAAGATTCATTTCATATGGGTTTCGAGAAAAAATAACAATTATGGATCATCTCAATATTGTTTTTGGTATAGCAGCAATAACATGCTGAACATTAAGTGCGGCCTTTTGCCCCGCTTTACTCTACTAGAGAAGAAATATCTCCTCCAGTTCCCTTCCAGGCGGCAACGTACCAAGAACTGACGAAACGTTGCCACGTTGGACCGCAATGGATATACGTTGTACTAAGAAGGACGCTGAACGAACATCTGCAGAAACGATAGATATGCGTCTGCCTACCTCTCTGATAAAATCAAGGCTTCTAGAACTCCATGCCCCACTGCTCTCGATGGATATTGGAGCAAAAATAAATTTGTCGAGGAGATTGTTGTATTTCCTTTCCTTTTCTGCTTCTCTACGCCTAGCAACTTCTCCAGCATTCATAACAGTCAATGGGAGGCTTGAATGGGCAAATGTGTCCGAACATGTAAAATCCCAAACTAGTGATTTGCCTCTCATCCATGGTATTAATGTCATGCCGTCAGGTCGTTTACCATCAGAACAACAACAGCCTGGCGGTTCACGAATGGAAGGAATTCCTGCCGTTGTGAGGGCTCGCAAAATGATGTCATTAACAGATGAATGTCTGGTGTTCCTGCCTATGCTCTTCATGCATGAGAGGCCATGCAGGCCGCGTTGGGTAACTTGATCCCCGCAAGCTGGACAGCGATGTGGCTCACAAACATCTCAACCTAGTATTAAGGCTACTGCGATTCGGAAGTTTTCATTAGACATGTGAAGACCTAATTGGGGGGAAGGTAACGCATTTAACCATGCCCCAGCATGGGGGTATGACGCAGCAAGAAGCCTAGCTTTATCCTCAGGAACAGTAACGGATTGTAAAAGAAGCTCATGAAAATGTGCTGCTATTGGTGTGTACCAAGATGCCTGAAAACCTCTTTTGCTGCTTTCTAGAAGGTCCGTATCTGTTATATTTATCCATTTACTTGAGCCTTCTTGAACTATTTCATCTGGGTCCAGGTGGTGACCTTGTGGAAGGAGAGCCTCGATTAAACGAAGAGATCCGTGGTAGGACGCTAAAAAGGTAGGAATCGCCATATCAACGGTTCGTCGAATACCAAGACCTCCTAATCTAACAGGTAAGGATGCTTGCATCCAAGAGTCGTCACTCAAGGAGCAGTTCAAAATTGACTCCAGACCCATTTTAAGGATAAGATCATATTTTTCCAGTAGTGGAGTTTCATTCCAAGATGGAAAGCATCTTAAGAAGTAGTTTAAACGAGGGATCGATAAAGAGGCACGTAGAAGAAAGAAAGCTGCATGGACAGAAATCGAGGCGAGACGAGACAAAAAATATTCTAACTTCGATATTTTGCTTAACAGGACATTGGTAAATGCTTCCTTTGTGAGAGCGGCGCCTAGAAGACAAGCATTATGGTTAGTTAGAAGACGTATTCCTGGGGCAGCCTCGTCAAATTTTTTAAATAATAGGTCGAACTTGGCTTCATCTGACCCAAGAAATCCAACTTCACACTTTGAAAAATTCAAATGTAGACCAAGTGCAGATGCCTTCTCATTTATTTGTGCTAGAGTTGAAAGAACTACATCAGGTTCATCAGCGATAGTCCCATCATTCAAGTACCAAATGTTTAATTCAGTGTTGATTGATTTAACTAAGGAATGAATGGTTATAGCAAAGAGTGCTGGGCCCAGGGGATCGCCTTGTTGTACTCCTCTCTGGGATGAAATAATGTCTTCACCTAAGAATAGATCACTGGGTTGAGCGTAACATTGGTAAACATATCCATAGATTGAAGGAAATTCATTCAACACTGTAGTGAGCATGGAGTCCCGGCAAAGCTCGTTAAATGCGTTGCGAAAATCCAGCTTTAAGATAGCTTTAGGACCATTGTGAATGGAGGAAAAATAAACTCGGGTTGCATGTACAGCTGCTTCGGCTCCATTGGGAATACAAACACCAAGTTGGTGGGGAGACAAAAAGTTCTTAAAATGCTCTCGTGTTCTGAAGCATATAATTTTGCTTCCTCCCGCGCTACCAGATGGAAAAGAATTAATAGCTACCTTAGCTTCATTAATCGAAACTCCGTGACAGCTCTTTGGGTCATCAGGAAGATTCGGTAAAATAAATTCACCAGGGTGGGCTGGATGCTTCTCCAATAGCGTCTCAAAAACAGAAATGTCGGCGGTTGCAACAGTATCATCTGAATTAGTAGACGGACTGCTCCACGGATGTCACCATCTGCAAGTTTGTTTTCTACAATCTTAAGATTGGAAACATTCTGTTTTGGAAGAGATTTCTTGATCTTTGTTGGATGCCAGGCTAAGGCGTCAATACCTACATCACACCAAAGACGAACTCTTTGTTTTACCCAGGAGGCTTTCTTTACATTTTCTGATTTTTTGGGAGCAGTTAGTGCAACTAATGGAAATAGAAACAAGCTGATCCAATCTTTTTCGTCGTTTGAAATAGTTACTTGAAGTAATACATCGGCAAGTGCATCAGCAACTGCAGCTCGAGCACCTCGAGGAACACGCCTTAAAATATGCGTTGAGGACCTTAACGATATTAACATTTTGCCCAGGTTAGACAACGATAATTTCTGTGTGGGCTTTTTTTGCGGTTAGAGATGTTGTGCAAAATATATTCAAATATAGTATTGTTGCAATAATTAATAATGTAGAATTATGTAAAAACTATTACAAATGTAATAATTTAGAATTACGTAAAAACTATGTAGTTAACACAGCTGTAATTTACTTCTAAAAGTATTGTTTAGACAATACACAACTGCAATTTATTTCTCAATATTTTTTGCAGCATATGAAGAATGTTCAACCCAACAGTCATTACTTTATAGCTGGATATTCATTTGGAGCAGTTATTGCTTTCGAAATGGCACTGCATCTTCAACGATTGGGAGAAACCGTTACATTGTTTGCATTGGATGGAATTCCACTGAAACGTAGTGATACGTGTCTTACTGAGTCTTCAGAAATTATATTGGACACATTTTTGCATTACTTTTTATCACCAACAGATGCAAAGGTGAGTTCCTTTTTATCATTAACTTTAAAATCAATTAACTCTCTCAATTGGCTTTAAAGTGAAAAAATAGCGTACTGGTGTAGGAATTTTATATATATATTTTATAATACATAATTTTGGTTCACGATACTATCTACTTGTATCAATACATATATGCGTATTTTTAGACCATTAAGAGTTCCTCAAGAAACAAGTAACTCCCACTAGCATAGCTAGGGATGCGCTCGAGTCGAGACATGTCTCGAATCTCGACTCGACTCGACTCGAATTCGAGTCGAGATTCGAGTCGAGACACACTTTGTAAAATTCGAGACGAGTCGAGACAAACGCATTTCTCGACTCGAATTTTCGAGTCGAGACTCGAGTCGAGTCGAGACAGCTGGTAAAAATCTCGACTCGACTCGAATGTCTCGAAAATTTTTCTATAATTTTTAATATTATTTTGAAGAAAGTGCTCGATCAGAAACACTCGGCACGAGAATTTCGGAAACTGCAGGACTTGTCAGGTGTTCAAGGAGTGCTATGGTGATTGTCTTCAGCAAGTGGCGAAACCAAGGGGAAAAGACGTCCAAATGTCGAGGGGTTGTGTGCCCCACCTCATTACAGATGTCGAACGTCGTAGGCTGGGCAGACTGGTAAAACAGAACAGGCGGCGAACTGCGTCAGAACTAAGATCAGAGTTTAATGCTGGGCAAAGTACAAGTGTGTCTGAACTAGTGTTGTCAAATTTCCGGCAATTTTGAACCGTTTTTTTTAAAAAAACGTTTTTTTCGATTTTCTGGAAAAATTGAAAAAATAAATATGTTTGTATTAGGTTAATTTTACTAGTAATGATATCTCTTTTTTTTTCAAACACGCGAAAAATTTAAGTTCAAAAATTTCAATATTGCGAATATTAAAAAATAGCACTCGAAAATAAAACTATTCCAATTATTATCTATATATTAAAATACTAGATTTACGCGTATATGTTTCTCCTCACAGAAAAGTTTATATGTTTGTCTCCAATCCTTTCAACAATGAGATCTCGAACCACAAGTGCTAGAAACGTGCCGTTTTCATTTGTCGATTCCAAATTTTATGTAAATTGTCCAGTTCTAATTGAATATTTTTATATTAAAAAAAACATGGCCATTAGTTCTTTATTACATTTATAGGGGTACACAAGAAGTACTGTGGGGGCGCGGTGACTCAGTGGTAGGGCGTTCACTTCCTGTGCATGAGGTCCCTGGTTCGATCCCAGATCGCGCCGTGTGGACTTTGTGGTGGACAAACACCATGCTCGTGGGTTTTCTCGGGGTTCTCCCGTTTCCTTCCACTTTCTTCATTCCACCATTTCATTCATTTCTCATCATCACCGTCTCCTTTAGCCTGACCGCCATAACCGTGGGACGTAAAACTAAAGATTTCATTTCACTAGAAGTACTGAAGTTTCTGAAAAAGTAAAGCATCATACCCTACGAATTATATATCCCAACATCACATAGTTGTATATAGGGGTTGTATATCTGTCAGACTTTTGTTTCATGGCCAAATGATAATGAAAACGAAGGATAACCATTTCTCCAGTCTAAGATTAATCTTCATTGTTTGGAGAGGGTTTTTTTCAATAAACACCGTTTATCACTGACATAATTAATTGTGTGTGTACTTTATTTACTTATTAAATAATGCATGCAAATGCATGCATACACGATATGGGCATTCAGTAAATGGATACTTGAATATTTGAATTCAATTACCTATACAAGCCGGCTACGAATCTTTTGTCCAAACTACTCTTTGGGATGAGCTTCTTACCAGATGTGTAGCCTACCGAAGGACCACACATATGTTATCGAAACTATTGTGCTATTTTTTTTTATGCTTTGGCAGAAAGTTCTGTAGATATCGAAGCCCGCCAGTGAAGCCATATCTAGCATCTTGGTGCTAGATCTAGCATAATTCACTCCCATTTAGCATATAACATCTTGACTTTAGCATCTTGGCAAAATCTCATTCTTTCCTCTGGAGAACAGAAAAAGAACGAAAATTTAGATGGCTCACTGACCGTTGGGAATTATCCCTTAGTTAAAGCGATAATAAAACCAGTTAGTATTTCCGCTGTTGTATTGTTGAATTCACAGAAATGTTCAAAAATAAGCAAAACGTGACTGTACAAGATGTTTACTTACCCATAGTTTTATTATTGTCAACTGAACCCTGAGTGTCTGGGATGTTTCAGTCCCTTCTCACTTTACAACTTGAGAGGGGAGGGGGTATGACCGCTAAAAGAAATGCTTCAGTGCTGCGTCAGAAGCGGCATGTTTTGTATATATTTCTTAAAATATTATCCATTCTTAAAGTATAAATTCCCCCCTTCCTCCTCTGATTCTCTATCCAACACAGAAATGAAGAAAGAACCCTGAACCCTCCCGAAAATGCAAAAATGAATGATGCGTACAAATAACAAATCTGTGGATGAATCAAATAATGCAGATACATGAGAAGATGATGATGAAGATAACAATGCTTGATGCAGCGCAGTCCACCACATGTAAATAGATTTGAAGGGTTCATATTTGTGTATGTGTACGTGTGTATGTACTTGTTTCTGAGTATTTATATGCGCGTGTGTCTTGTAATTGTTATATTAGTATCCACTGGATTAAGTGAAAGTATAAAATGGATTTGATGACTGCCAAATTGACGTCACCTTGGTAAGTCATTATTTTTTAATATTTAGTAATATTAAATTAGATTATAGTTTAGCGTCGTTTTCAGGAGCAAAGCTCTACAAGACGTGAACGTACAGTTTAACGTCGGATTTGAAACACATGAGCTCCTACCATGAATCAAACCTCGTTCGAGAAAGGCGCATACGCTAACCATATAGCAACGGGGAGCTCAACATTTAGTGATATGTATATTAAGTTGTAAAATTATATTCGTTTAATTTTCACTAATACAATCTTCACAATGTAAAGCATTCGCTAGGCACGTTATCTTGTTTAAAAACAAAAAGCCTATCTCTTATGTTTCCGTCTCGAGGTTGGACTGCGGGATGATAGAAATCCGAAAGAGATGTTTTTATTATATTTTGTACAGTAGATCTGCTCTTTCATAATCTCCGTGTTTGATAAGAATGAACCTCCCTGGCTCACGTATACGTAATATAACAAACTATGCACATTAAATGCAAGACTAATATAGCAAACATTGAAGATGCCCCCTAAAAAATTTTCTTCGACCGCCCATATTTGGAGGTACACAATTTCGCAACTCAGTGGATACGATGTGGATGTATTCAAAGTCTACTGATTTACCCATAAAATTTAAATTTTATAACAATATTCTCAGTGAATACTAACCTGAGGAGAACTATTTTTTTAATTCGATCGCTAAAGGAGTTTTTTTTTTCACCAGGTCTCGGTAATCGTCTGGCACGAAAACTGAAGTTTCTACAAGTGTTTCCCCAGCAATTTTTTTGAGAAAGGGGTCCTCCAGGAGCGTTATTTAGGGTGTAATTCCTGCGTTTGTTATATATATATATATATAGATATAGATAGATATAAATATAGATATACTGAGTATATGTATAAAGATAAGTAGGAGCGGGTCTTTAAAATTAGTTCGGAAAGACAATATGAAAATCTGGCATAATTTGCAAGAATCTATCTAGTCTAATATAAATAAAATAAATAGTTTGTTTGTGTTTGTCTGTCTGTATGCAGCCTGGGAACCAGACGAGTGGACCGAGAGTTACCAAATTTTAGTCAGGGGTACCCTGGCCCAGGCCCCAGATCAAGACGAATCTTTTTTTTTTTTAAATTCGAACCAGGGGGTCTCAGGGTGCGCTTACAGGGACATGTAAAAGTGGTAGAAAATGGCCGATATTACTGTCGAATTCAGTTTTCGCGGTCGCTGAAATCAATGGTGAAACTCTGATCACATTAACTTACAAATTCACCCTATTCGGGCCGGTGGTCACCGGAGGGGGGGGGGTCGGATACCGAGACATGTAAAAGTAATCCAAAATGACCGATATTAGTGTCAAATCCATAGTTTTCGCGGTCACTAATATCGATGGTGACACTTCCATTTGCGATGATTTGCAAATTAAGCTATAATTGTATGCGGGCCGGGAAAAAATCTTTAAGTTTTGCGTCCCACGGTTATGCAAGTTAGGCTAAAGGAGACGGTGATGATGAGAGATGAGTGAAAGGGTGGAATGAAGAAAGTGGGAGGAAGCGGGAGAACCCCGAGAAAACCCACGCACACGGTGTTTGTACACCACAAAGTTCACTTGGCAGGGGCTGGGATCGAACCCAGGACCCCAAGTAACAGAGGTGAACGCTCTACCACTGAGCCACCGCGGCCCTCAATAAGGTTGGAAGCTCGTCAGTCATGGCGGGAGGTGGCACATGCCATAGGAGTGGCACAGAGTGTGATTTTCCGATTGTGGAATCGATTTCAAACAACTGGAAGTGTTCAAAGAAGACAAGGACAGGGCCGTCCACTAGCAACCAAAGCCAGAGACGATCGTTATCTCTTGTTAACAGCCCGTCGAAACCGGCGTCAGAATACAACTCTGCTGCCGCGAGCTTTCCGAACAACAACAGGACGCACAGTATCTACTCAAACGGTCCGCAATCGCCTTCGAGAAGGTGGTCTCTACGCACGTAGGCCTATGGTGTGTGTCCCATTAACTGCATGACACCGTGTTGATCGAAGAGCGTAGGCGGAGGAACATCGTGGGTGGGGACGCAATGAATGGGGCAATGTTTTGTTCTCTGGCGAGTTTCGATTCAGTGTAGAGCCTGATAATCGACGTGTTCTCATCTGGAGAGAGTGTGGAACATGACAAAATCCCATGTTTGTGCGAGAAACATCCCAGTATCATGGTGGTGTACTGATGGTGTAGGCAGGAATCAGCATTGGTGGGCGTACTGAGCTCCACATCATCCGAAATGGCTCTTTGACGGCTCTCAGATATAGGGATGAGATCACGAAAACTCTTATTCTTCCTTATGCTGGTGCCATTGGTGATTCGTTCCTTTTTATGGATGACAATACTCGTCCTCACATAGCTCGGTTAGTGGATGAGATGCTGGATGCTGAGGGTATCGCTCGGATGAAGTGGCTAGCATGCTCTCCGGATCTCGTTCCAATTGAGCATGTCTGGATAATGTTTGGCAGACGAATTGCTGCTAGGCCAGTAAATCCAACAACTATTCCAGAGCTGGAAGTCGCTCTTCTGGATGAGTGGCACAACATCCCCCAAGAACTCATCGATAATCTGATTGAATCCATGCCACGCAGGTGCGAGGCCCTGTTGGCTATTCGAAGTGATCATATGACATATTAAGGAACAATCAGTGTTGTTGCCTTGCCTGTTTGTGAGCAGTTCGAGAGGTGCACACATAACCCACTTGTGTCATGAGCCATGTGAACAAGGTTTTCCGTGCCCCAACACCAGTATGTGCCCCATTTTTCTAGTGTATCTTAAAGCATTCCTTCTTGTAAGATAATACGAGTCAAACACAAGCTTATTCATACACTATCTTAAGGTCTTGTGTGATATTTCAGCTGAACCCCTAATTTTTTCGAGCATTATACACAGTATATATCAGAGATGGAGTGGGTCAGTGGGTCGGTGGGTCAAGTGGGTCAAGTTTTCTGAGTGGGTCAGTGGATCGTGGGTCAACAGCATGTGACCCACTGTGACCCACCACCCACCATGACCCACTGCGACCCACCACCCACCGTGACCCACTGCGACCCACCGACTCAGTATGATCTACCGACCCTCTCTGCTCACTGCATTGTAGAGAGTATCTTCTGAAGACTGGTAAATTTGTCACTGTTTTACTTTCAAGACCTTCATTTCCCTTTCTTTTCCACTTGTTTCTTTCTACTTACCTGAGGTGAATATATCTAACCAAGTGAAAAAAGAACTTCAGGCACTTTTGGATATTGATATTTTTAATAGTAATAATAGCAATAGGACTTACACTACAACTTGGCTTTCGAGACCTGTGGGTTTTTAGAGCTAACTACTGGAAAAAATACATTTTTGAATCACTGTAATATATAAATTATTTATAAAAAAATGAATGTAACTATGTGTGCCTGATCATCACGGTCAAATTGCAAAGTCAAATAAATTACTTTTGGTATATAGTTAGGCTAAATTGGGATGTTATATTGCTTTTATTATAATGCATAATATCCTAAGGAGGTAGTGAGGATCCGAATTTTTGCGAAAAAAAAATGAGTACGGTATCTCGCAAGCCGTTAAACGTACGGAGCTAAAATTCAGTGTATTAACTCTTTATTGAAAATAAACAGAATGTGTCCTAGCATTTTTTAAAATTCTTCTTTATGTGGGGGGGGAGCACTTTCTATATATGGAAAATTGGTAGTGAAATTTGAAGTTTGGATTGTACGCATAATTGTATGGAAAATTTTACACTTTTTCCCTTTACGTTGGTCTACTTACTTTGATTTGGAACTTTGAAATTTCATCCTTTTTTCCACTGAAAAGTATTGATAATTCAACAAGAAAATAATTATACTATGATAATTTAATTGAAATTCATCGTAATTTGGCACATGGCAAACAGCAGTGTGGTAATTGAAGTTGAAGAAGGAGGGAAATTCCCATTCACCTCTGAATACTTTTCAGAAACCTCGTTCGCTTTCGCTTTCTAGACGGGGGAGGGAACTTGGTAATGGTATCAAACCTTCATGTGTAATTACAAAAAATAAATTTATAAACAAATAAGAAATCATCAGTTTATCACGCTTTAATTGATAATTTATTCACAAGATTCCCTATCAAAGGCGTGGTAGATGAAGTTTCTGTTCTACATGGGTCGACATTGCCAACTGACATGGTCGATATGGAAAAGATGTTGTATGGTGATAGAGAGATGATACTTCTTTCTGAGTATTTCAAAATTGACCAAGAAAAATCGTTATCAGACTTAAGTCTAACAAGTAGATTGTCGATGAGAAGTTGCAGAAATCGGGTAGAAGTATTATCAATTTCCACGACAGAGTACGAACGGGGATTTCCCCTTATGAATTTACAGATGACTGATATTAGAAATAGATTAAGTGCTCAAACATTGTCTAACTTGTTGTTCATCAATGTTAATGGCCCATCGCTAGACAAGGTCAAAGTAGACGAGCTAGTTATTTCTTGGCTGAAGGATGGACATCATCCCACTGCGGATGATTTACCGCCAAAAAGTTACCAACAGGAAATAAATCCGATTTCAGATTTGCTTTAAGGTGAAAAATTACGGGTTACGGAAAATGTATACTTGTATTACTAATGGCTTATTTGTGTTATTCAACTTTGTACCTAATTTTTAGTAAGTCTCTTCTTTGCTTTAGGTAAACTACTTTGGAATAAATATTCATAATAATTGCAATTATGCATATTTGTAACTTAATTTTAACGTGGTGTTTTAGTGATTAGACAAATTACAATTATGAGCATACTTTATGGAGATGCTCTCACATAGGGTACCCGAGCACCTACCTTTATACCCTATGAACAACTGATTTTTCAAGTCTTTTGTGAGAAAAATACTGTGAACTGAGAAACCAAAACCTTTTCCATATTGTACAGGGGTATTTTCCTGCGAATAGAAGTTTCTTTTGCAATGCGTTCAGAAATTAACACTTGCAAGAATACTCTCTTAGTACAAGTATATTTTAGGCACACACTAATTTCCCCCCACCTCGAACTGTTTCAATTTCCTCACTGACAATCACTTTACCATTTTATATCGTAAAGGTCAGATCCACCGTTATTGTAACAGAGTGGTGCTTGCGCGATTGACTAGAAATTCAAACTCCGATTAGTGACAATTTCACAGTCTTGTTTTATTACAAGTGTAAACTCTTTAGTCAGTTCAGAAGAGGCCGTGGATCGTGTTCAGAGTTGATGACGATGGATTTTGGTGAGTCAGAGTAGGTCAAAGTGGATGAGAGTGGTTCATGGTGGGTGGTGGGTCAGAGTGGGTCAGAGTGGGTCGCCGTGGGTGGTGGGTCAGAGTGGGTCACCGTGGGTGGTGGGTCACAGTGGGTCACAGTGGGTCACGGTGGGTCGTGGGTCAGAGTGGGTCATGGTGGGTGGTGGGTCAGTGGGTCGTGGGTCACGGTGGGTGGTGGGTCAGTGGGTCGTGGGTCAAGTTTTCATTGACCCACGCCAACTCTGGTATATATATATATATATATATATATATATATATATATATAGTGGCGGATCCAGGATATGATCAAGGGAGGGGCTAAACCATAGTTTGCAGTTTTATCCAGTGTAAAGCAGGATTGAAGCCCATTTTATGCAGTGTATACTTGAGTGTGAAGGGGGAGGCTATAGCCCCCTTGGATCCGCCTCTGTATATATATACATGATCGAAAATGGCCTCGAATCCATACTCGCTGAAATGAACAGAAGATGCCGTTTAAATCCACAAATTCAGCTCCATTAGTACTCTAAGGAGGATGGTGACATGTAAAGATAATTGAAAATTATCGATATGAATGTCAAATTCATAGTTTTGGGGCTCCACAAGTTCATTGGTGACAGTTTTGGTGCCCTTCGTGTCCAAAAATGAAACGTATTCTCCCCGTGCGAAGAACGGATATTCTGCTAGTCTGTAATAACTAACGGAAGTTTCATTTTATATATTTCTTGCTGCTCAAATTTACTCACTTGTGCGGTATATGTGTGTAAAGTAGAATTAAAACCTGTTGCTCTAAGTATTTCTCCGTTAGCGAAAACATTAACACTAGGACGTCGATAATCCTAACGTCAAAAATCCGAACGCGGTCCCTAGAAGGTTTTTACATTTTGTCTTAACGCTAGTGATAAACAAACAATAGCGTGTCCATCGACGTTGTGAAGTCAGTGTTTTTACAAAAGTTCATTTATATGTAATTGTTTGTCATATATTTTTATTTTTATTTTTTCTTAGGCCTATAAGTTTTAAGTGTGACTTAGAGTACAAGCAAGTTCTTCAGAAACATTAAATGTAAGTAGCCTTACGTGCGGTATTGTAATTACTGTATGTACTGAATAACTACTGTATCGATAGAAAAACATACCGTACAGTATATGTAAGCCTAAAAGATATTTTCTTGGTCATTTTCGAAAATCCGAACAATTTGAAAATCCGAATACCTGTGGTCCCAATTAGTTCGGATTTTCCACTTCCCACTGTATATGTTGCAGACATGTTACAGCAAGTAAGATCACTAGCATCAGGCCAACAAATAGTTTTTAAACTACATTTTCCTGTTTTTGCCAATATTTCCGAACAAATGATTTTTTCTAATGGTTTCAAAATTTCCGGAATTTTACATAGAACAATGAAGATATCTCTATGAAATATATGTTTGATTTAACATATTAACTAAAATGATTCTGTGATTAACAAGAATGATGATTCTGATAGGGGTCTAATACCCAAATTTTCCGTTTTTTCCCCAGCTCGGGAAAATCGTAAAAAAGCCTGTTCTTTTACCCAAAATTTCCGTTTTTTCACAGGCCTTCACAACACTAGTCCGAACACACAGTGCACCGAATACTCCTAACGATAGCGAATGTTAACACCACGACATTGGCAACCACAACTGAAATGAACACGTGACCATCGCCACTAGACCTGGGCACAATGGCAGAGCGCTGCATTGTCTGATGAATCCTTATATCTTCTTCATCATGACGATGTGAGGGTGTGAATCCGTCGTGTTCAAAGGGAACAGCTCCTTGACATCTGTACTGCGGGACGGAGACAAACTGGCTGCGGCTTAATTATTATCTAGGGAACATTCAGGTGAGCATCCATGTGTCCAGTGGAGCTCGAGCAAAGCACCATGACGGCCGATGTGTCGCACGCTGCTTGCAGACTACGTACACCCCCTTCATGACGGCCATGTTTTCCATCGGTAGTGGAATTTTTCGACAAAATAATGCACCATGAAACAAGGCCAGGAGTGTGATGGAGTGGTTCGAGGAACACAGGAGCGAGTTCCAAGTGATGTGCTGGTCCCCAAACTCTCCGGATCTGAACCCAATCGATCACATCTGGGATGTGATTGAACGTAACGTGAGGGTGCATCACCCCTCCCCGGAATTTACGGAAATTAGATGACCTGTGTGTGCATATGTGGTGCCAACTCTCTCCAGCGACCCACCGAGGAACATTGCGACCATGCCAAGACGCGTTGCCGTTGTTATTCGTGCCAAAAGGTGGACATACTAACAATTAAGTAGGTAGTCATAACGGTCTGGCTGATGTGTGTGTATACTTTAACTCGTATATTTTGTTTCGACTCGAATTTCGAGACGTCTCGACTCGAATTCGAGTCAAGTCGAGACAGAGACTGTCGAGTCGAGACACGAGTCGAGACAGCACCATATTTTCGAGTCGAGACAGCACCATATTTTCGACATTTTCTCGAGACGAGTCGAGACAGGCTTAAATCTCTACTCGACTCGACTCGAGCGCATCCCTAAGCATAGCAAATGCGAAAATAACGCTTCAAATAAAATAAAATAATTTTCTTTCTCTTACTTCTGTTAACACATATAATGCAATATGACACCGCTTCATGCGGCTATTGAAATAATATCTAAACAATGTAACATCATGTAACTAAACAATTAGTTACATGATCAATGTAACTAATCATAAAACTGAAGACTGTACTGTACATGTAATATTTTATACACAGTCTGACGTTCATATAATATTTGAAACAGGTCACATCTCTTGAATAAAATAAAAATAATTCAGTCTAACGCTCAAATTCAAGACCACGTGTAATATCATCTGAGGTCATCTTTTGGCCATTTATTCGATCCCATGCCGATACCAGGGGCGGATCCAGAACCAACTTCTGGGGGAGCGGTGGGTTGTCATACCGCTACTTTTCAGGGCTCCAAACTTTGGGATGGGTTTTATTTATATATATAAAATAAAAAAGCTTCCTCTTCTGAGGGGGCAATCGCCCCTCCTGGATCCGCCCCTGGCCGATACCGGTTCTTGCCCTCCAACTCCTGCACTACAACTTACATTTTCATGCTTCGTGAGCGCAAGAAATGAGCCATAGGATTCAATATGCAATAGTTCGAGGTGTGGGGTCCGAACTATATGCTGGATGTGACATCGGTTTAGTTTCTTCAACCATTTGGAAACATAGGAACATAATATTGTGCATTCTTTTACTGAAGGACGAAAGTAGGCTCAAAAACATCGACAAATTAAATGATATTGGCCGCCAGGCTAGTTTGGATCTCTAACTGGTAGAATTGAAAGTAAATACCATTAACATACAGTACATGTTTTTCCTTAATCTTATAACATCCTTAAATACTATATCTTCCTAGAACAGTGATTAAAATTGAATAAAAATATTTTTTATTTTCTCCGTACTGTTGGCAGAGAGAACAGATCGGATATTATTGACAAATGCAACTAAGGGTAGATTTCCAATCTCTAATTGAAGTACTCAGTGTAGGCTGTAATACGTTCATAGCTAATTCAAATATTTCTTTTCTGTTCATTTGAATGAAATTGCGATATGTGTATTAATTTTGAACATAATTTCAGTGGCAGCATTGTACAATGTTTAGGTTAACTGAAAATGGAATGAGAAAACAGTAGAGAATGACTATATTCAGATTGAATTTCGGGTTTTCACCTGCATTACTATTGTTTTTAAATTTCTTTAAAATTTATGTTCTGCTTTCACTTCACATTTCACTATTTACTAAATAAAATATTAGGTTGTTCACATGTATATGTGCGCTTTAACTTTTTTTAAGGGGGGGGGGAGAAAAGAATCACATACTCTCTTGCTTCACACACCCTTGTAACGAAAAGACAACCTCTACCATCCAGCGATATTTCGGACTTTCGAATTTGCGTCCAGTGGACGGTTTTGGTTTTTACACGAGTACACTTCATCTATTTTTCTTTCTTTAATTTCCCCGTTATTTCTGCTTTTTAGAAATAATGTTTCTATAGTTTCGTATTTTTGATTGTTTTCACCTACAGACTCACATTGCACATTCACTCTACACTCGTTTCACTTCAAATTGATGTTTTGGTTACGTTTCCAGTGTTGCTAAAGGAGTTTGTGTTCGTTGTCGATTGATATAAAGGATTTTATGACATTTACTTGTCTCTGCTGTTAATTTATTTAGATTGTTAAAAAGTTCTTCTTCCTCTATAATTTCTGTCATAGTATGATATTCTAAGTTTTTTTTTTATCAACTCTTCTGCGTGTGAAATACGTTTACATTTTAATATAACGTGCTCCGGAGTTGCTTCTCCTTCCTCGCATTCAAACTCTATGTTTGCAGCTATTCGTATCTTGTGTAAATAAGTTTTGTAGGAGCCGTATTTGGTCAGAAAGTGTATGCATACTTGTGTAAATTTTACATATGTCATTTCTAGATGATTTTTGATATGTGATATTAAGTTGTATACTCTTCTTCCTGTTTCTCCGAAGGTCAATCATCCTTGCCTGACTTTTAACGTTTGCTCTTCTAGCGATTCTTTATTGTTTGCATCAATTCTTATTATTATTCCTTTTACATTATCCAAATTATTTTCAGCCAGTAATTTTCTGCGTGTTTTCTGATACATATTGATACTGGTAGTGTTCCTATTTTCGTCACTAGGGCGTCTAGAGAGGTTATACCGGGTGGCGCACGAAAAGCCGGACCGCCACAAACTGGTCTGCGAAAAGCGCATTATCGTCTAATATTTTATAAAAACTTTTTATACAAACTTTAACTGCGATAAAGTAAGTAAAGTAAGTGTATTTCACTAAGCAAACATTTGTGCTTTGTATGTATTTTTGAATATGCTTGTGGTGTGCTGCCAGGCCGGTTTTTCGTGCGCCATCCCGTATTATATGCTCCAGTTAAACTTTCTGTTCTATCCACTGATAGATGTTATATTTAGTCTAGTCCTCTGTACCCAGGTACAGTTTCCATATCCCATTATGGCTTCCAAACTTGTTTTGCGATAAGTTTGTATTTTGTTTAATGGTAATTAGGATTTCCTTTTTTCCAAATTCGGGTAGTTGTGATATGCGTACTAAAGTTCCTTTCTTCGTCAAAATGTACTCCTAAATATTTTTGTTTTAGTGTTCTTTTTATTGCTTTTTAATTTTTTTTATAATTGGTCTCCTCTGCAAAAGTATTTAGTGGAGCAACATATATTTAGTTTCTTAACCAAACGTGTAATTTACTTGTATTGTTCTTGCACCAAATATTTAACCCTTCCATGATTATATTTCTTTTTTCTTATATTTCGCTTCTAATTTCCGCTAAAATTATATAGATGTCATCTGCATAAGCCACAATTCCTGATGTATATGCTAGTCTATTTAATTCCTCTTGGCATAGTTGTAATGTGATGTCCAAAAAAATGGGTTAAGGACTGGGCCTTGAGGACATTTCGATGTTTGCTTCTTAATATTTGTACTGGTAGTAGTACAGTTCTATTTTTACAGTATTCAATAATTATATTATATATATATCTTGGGAAATTTTAAAATCTATTAGACTTTTAAATAACGATGACTACCACAGATTATCGAAGTCACCTGAAACATCTACAAACAAGGTAGTGACATATTTAGTTTCTGAAAATTTTCGACATCAGTTATGTTCATGAACCTATTTAACGCATGTTCCGTAAATTTTACTTTATATTTAGTTTTTGAAAATTTCTACGTCAGTTATGTTCATGAACCTATTTAATGCATCTTCCGTAAATTTTACTTTTATAAAGCCATATTGTAATTCACTGTTACCAACGTTAAGTCTCAATTTTGTTTAATCTACGTGGTATGACCTTCTCAAAATTTTAAACAACAAGATAGATATTAGCAACAAGATAGGTCAGTAAGATTTTGATATAATTTTAGATCTTTTTCTATTCCTTTCAGTATTATTATTAATTTCTGATTCCTTCCATTTTGGGGAGAAAGATTTTACTCAACCATGCATTTGTTATACAATTTCATGAGATACGGTATCCAGTAATCCTTTATTTTTGTAAAGATTTCTGCTCTAATGTTGTCAGGTCCTGACACGTTTTTTTGTTTCTTAGTGTTTATAATATTTTGCCGATTTAATCATTCGTAACTAGCTCCAATATATCTGCGTCAATCGGATTATATTTATCCTTGAGTTTTTCTCTTATCTGTTTGTTTTCTTCATTATCCGTTTCTATTTTATCGTCTGGTAAGAGTATGTTTACTAAGAAGTTCATTGTTCCATCAATAGCAGTCGTCATAGTCAAATAGTTTTTTTTCTAATGTGATATTAGTATGGTATGTCCCGTATATCTAATCCTAGATGATTTCTAACGTACTTGTTCCAGTTACTTTCTTTTGATGCTTTTAGTTTCTTCTCAAAAATTCTTTTGTCTGTATTTAACTTTCCAACTTTCTCTTAGTGTTGGATCTAACGTTCTTTGTTAACGTCTCCTGTATGCTCTATATATTCTCTTTAGTTAGGTGAGATTTCTGTTCCAGAAGGGTGCAGTACGTCTGTTTTTTATTCTTGTTTTTGTGTTTCATTGCTTATAGTATATCTTTGCGTTGTTCGCGATTTTGCTCGTTAGTTCTTCAATATCTACTTCTGTGTAATATGCGATTATATTAGCTTGTTTGCGAATTCTTCTCATTGCATTTTCTCAAGCCTGTATTTTTTTTATTTTTCCTTTTCTTCTGGAAATTTATTTCTTTTTATTAAACAGAATTCCTATATGGTCACTAATTGTTTGATAGTCTAGCACTTTCGATTCGTGTACATCTTTGATGGGACTTTCGTATTATAGTGTAATATTTATGTTTGATTTTGCTCCTGCTCTCTTGTTAAAGATAGGAGGGTTTCGTTTGACATTCAGAACGTGAAGGTTTTATTGACGAATTAGATTTTCTAGTAGTTCCTCTCCTCTTTTATATGTTCCCACGCTATACCATAATTGATATTTGGAATTTGAGTCCAGCATTATAAGTAAGTTCTCATTTCTATAATGATTACAGATGCTTACCAGCTTGTTTAAATAAGGTCTAATTTCATGAGAATTGAAAATAATGATTAACCAGTATGAATTTTATGAAACGATCTTTTACTTCCAGCGTGTTTGTCTATTCACGCAATGTTGCATTATTTATAGAGTAGACAATTGTCTATTGTAGACTACTATATCTACTTTTGCCATCTGTCCGGTTATACAAGCTTTTGTTGCGAATGAATTGTTCACAAGGTTTCTGTTTCTCGTGTATGGTTCTTTTATACAACTGATATCATGTCGTAATCCTCTTCGCATTTTCTTAATTCATCCATGGTCATCATCATCATCCATTTTCTTAAGGCGGCAGACTACTAAATATTTTTGAAAAACTAATAATTTTTCTTTTGCCCGTTTTTGGTAAGTGGAAAGAGGTAATAAAATGTAACTTACCACAATAATAGATAATGTTATTCTACACCCGAAAATACGAATCGGAAGAACTTTCAGTGTTGCCATTCATAGAAATTACAGTGTGACCAAAATTTGAATTACTCAAAAATCTAGGTAAAGGCAGCAACTAGAAAAATGAACTCAACGGTAATTGATGACTTATCATGCAGTCTAGGTTTCTTGTTTACTACCTTTTAAATAATATTTATATTTATTTTATAAAACTTACATAAATTATTACAAAATAAATAAGTTGTTACAAAATAAATAGAAACATTATTTAAAAAGTAGTAAACAAGAAACCTAGACAGCATGATAAGTCATCAATTTTCGTTGAGTTCATTTTTCTAGTCGCTTACGTAATATATTTCAGATCTCACCACATAGGTAGATTTATTGATCATATTGGTAGTCACAAACCCCAAATACGCGACCGTATGGCCAACATTAACAGTTTTGAGTTAAACAAAGTAGACTGATTTCAAACCATACCTACAAAAACTTTTATTTATTTCGGAACATCTCCCTATTCTAACTTGTTAATAGTATGCATATAGCTTTCAAGTGACACTGAATGTTAAAAGTACTTGTTTGTACGCAAATACGAATTCCACTTACCTTAAAGTTTGCAGTTTTTGTTCTTATTCTGAAATAGAAATTAACAAACTCACTTATATAAAAGCGTATTTTAGTGCATCACTGTAGTCATTTATAAGAAACATAATTGAACTCAAAAACTCTGGCGCTCTTCTGCCAATCTGCTTGATTTCGTTAAAAGTTACTAATTTGATGAGAGAATAATAGCTAACAACGATTCAAGAATATATCATAATTCACTTAACACGCGGTAAATTGCTATTCACTTAGTACTCCTCTTTACATTACAAACTAACAGAGATGTTTTAACGAAATAAAGCCCTAATTGAAGAGGAAACCATATTCTTTGTATTTATTTGTAAAGTGAATCCTGTATCATTGTAATAACCGAGTTTATCAAATGAATAAAACTACTATTTCGTTCTATTTACGTAACATTTCATTTCCAATTTCAGGATATATATATATATATATATATATATATATATATATATATATATATATATATATATATACAGGTGTCCAAAACTTAAGCATAATGACTGTTCGAGTATATAGGGCACGAAGAACGTAAAGAAGTCACACCAAATGCAACCACCATAACAACATATCACAAAGGTCACACTAACAGGGAACAGGCCAAACTTGAAGGAAAACATGCCAGAAGGGGTCACACAACACAAACTCAAAACTTTGTATCAAAATACTCATACCACAAAAACACTGTGAGAGGCACTGGCGGCATCGAAAACAGGTTAATATGGGATATGGTCGCCCCGAACAGTCATACATGTCTGGCAACAACGTTCTATGCTCAAGATCAGGTTATGGAAGAGCTCTTGGGGTAGCTAATTCCATTCCTCATGAAGAGCTGTACAGAGCTCCTGGTGTGTCCTGGAGGCGGCTGGCGGGTTCCAATACACCTTCCTAATGTGTCCAATTCGTGTTCAATCGGGTTTAGGTCAGGAGATTGCACTGGTCACTCAATATGTTGGATGTCTTCTGTCTAGACATTCTTCCACCAGTTTGGCTCGACGGGGACGGGCATTGTCATGCATAAGCAGAAACTGTGGGCCAAGTGCGCCCCTGGAAAGCCGCATATGGGCATGCAGAACCTCGTCTCTGTACCTCTAGCCGTTGATGGACCAGCCTCGAAGAGGTGCTGGTCAGTACGACCATTCATCATAATGCCTACCCAAACTAGTATTTCACTACCATCATACCGATGCCTTTCCACGATGTTATTGGGCTGTAAACGAGTTCCAGGTTCGTGCCAGATCAGAGTGCGATGGGAATCGCTTTGGGAATGAATCTGCACTCATCTGTGAACAGTACGCGGTCCTATTCGTTGGAGGTCCACTGGTGATGTTTTCGACACCACTTTAAACGGGTCCTTTTGTGTGTTTGAGTCAGTGGAACGCATGTTGCTAGTCGTCGGTCATATAGACTACTGGCACTCAGTCTCCAGTACACAGTATGGCGTGACATTCTCACTCCTGAGGCGGTTGCAACCTCCGTTGGCAGTTCTCTTGCAGGCATGATCGAGTTCTGACGCGCAGTTACGGACAAGTATCGGTCCTATTGTGGAGTTGTCCCTCGTGGATGTCCTCCACTGGACCTACAGCTGATGTCTCCTGTGTCGATAAACGGTTTCCACAACCTAGACACGACACTTTGTAGCACATTGATGGTTCGTATTACTGCTGTCTGTGTGTCACCTTTTTCCAAGCGTCCGATGATCCGGCCTTTGGTATATGCAACCAAATGACGTCTTTGTGCCATATTCCATTAGTTTATTGCTACATTCAACTTAGCAGTATGGCGTTCAACTCTCCACTCACTACAACACTCCACTCACTGCACACACGAAATGCGCTTATTTCGAATCCAAGTACTAGTGTTCGCTTTCTTCCCATAGCAGATCAAGCGGACGTTTACCACATCCGGTTCAATGCTCCTCCACACCACATCCGGTTCAATGCTCCATCCACCACAAGGCGATTGCCTTCCCGGACTTTATGTGCAACTTCTTGCATTATGCTTAAGTTTTGGACACATGTATATATATATATATATATATATATATATATATATATATATATATATATATATATATATATATATCGATTTAATGATCATATTGGTAATAACGAACTTCAAGTACGCGACTGAATGCCCAACGTTAACCGTTTTGAGTTAAAATAGATCTATGAGTTAAAATTTCAAAAGCTTATTTACAAGAACTTCTATTGATTTCGGAACAATCTCGCCGGTTTGAAATTGCTAATGGTGTGCACATTCCCATATGATTTTGAAGTGACACTGGTTGTAAGAAATGTTTGTTTTTATAACAAATACTAATAAAACTTAACTTAAATTTTGCACTTTCTCTTCTTATTCCGAAATAGAAATTACAAACTCACTTATATAAAAGTCCATTTTGGTATATCTTTATAGTCACTTATCAGAGACAATTGAAAATGCAATCCTATTTGTGTCTTCTACAATCGAAAGATGCCTTCTACAATCTAATAGAAATACATAGATAAATACACAAAACTCTAAAATAATGAAATGAAAACTGTTTCCAAAGTATTACTTTAAACAATCAAGCACCAATGGGTAGAAATATTCAATACTATCTGACTAAAACTGTGCCGTTCTCCCACTAGTTTGTTTCATTATGTTATCATTTTCGAATTGTATATGAAAGTGTTGGCAAGCAACGATTCAACAATATATCATAATTCATTCTACATATTAAGTCTGCACTCTACAATTTTTAACACCTATCGATAGGTGTAGTGGAATTGGATAAATTGTTAGGTATTGTTATGTAGAATCTTTATTAATCTATATCTTTAAAACTTACCCAGATATTTTAACAAATAAAGCTCAATCTGAAGATGATCAAACTGTTTGTATTTCACTGTAAAATGAATCGTGTATCGTTCCGGGAATCAAAGTTTATAGAATGAAAATAATTACTTTTTGGTTCTATTTATGTAATATAACAGATCGGATTTCATGGTATTTCTCCATTGATCAATCGTATAGGTCATCACAAACGCCAAGTACGACACTAGATAGTCAACATTAAAACTCTTGAGTTGGTAGTGTAGATGTAATATCAAATAATCTCCAAAATAACCTTTAATAATTTCCGAAAAATCTTACCAATTCTAAACAACTAATAGTATGCACGATTTAGTAGTCATAGCTTAAGTAAAAATACTTGTATATATGAGAAATGTCAACGGAACTTAAATGTTGCAATTTATTCGCTTATTCTGAAGTAGAAACGACGACCTGTCTTAAGTAAAAGTGCATTTTGGCGCACACTGTCACGTAATTAAGGTTCCTTCATCACAATCAGAATGCTAATCGCAATACAGAGGTTGCTCAGCCTATGTCTGGCCGATTTCGTTCCTTTCCCCTCCCGGGCAGAATAGACTCACCCGACTTGGCTCGTGGCCTCCTGCAGTGTTGTGTAGTGGCTTCTTAGGAACGGAGTTGTTTTTCCGCGTGAACGACAATAACACACAAAAGACGACCATTGTTGTGAGTATTGTGTGTAATTTGTTTCCAAGTGTGTGGGTTTCCGCTCTGGACCAAAATGCGCCCAAACCAGTGGCGGCGGTTGGACGTTAAAAGTGAGGGGGCAAGACATGATCTGAATATTTGTATATAAATGTTAGTTTTCCTGGTTGTTTCTAACATTTTGTTTGACGAAAGGTTGTATAACTAATAGGATACTATATTTTCAGTTAAAATACCGTATATCGTATTTCTTATTTTATTAAGTAACTTGACAAGAGCAACGCAAGTAGGTACTAGCCCTTTGTACTCTTAAACAACGAAAGTGTAAGAAGAGATTTGATTCCTTGATCATGAACATCTTAAAATTCTGTCTGGAAAATTGTGTGATCAGATTATTTAATAAATTTGCAAAACAAATAAATAGAAAGGATAATATTAATCATAGTAATGAATAATGATGCTTGTTTTGCAAAAGTTATATTGAAACTGAGGATTAATGAAAAACTTAATATTTAATTCCACACATGCTATTAAATGTATGTTATTACTCTTAGAAAATGAAAGGCAGGCTTGTACTAATGAGTGTAAATGATATCTAATGAATGTCTTTCACTTTATCCACTTCCTCTTCGGCAGCTCACTTTCTGCGATGTTCACTCTATCACTATCACCGCGGAACCCCCTCTATTAAATTCTATCAATTCAATTCGAAAATGTTGGTATGCAACGATTCAACAATAGGTTATAATTCATTCTATACATAGGAAATTGTTACGCATTGTGTTGTAGAATCTGTTTCTCTGTATTACTTTAAATCATACCGAGATATTTTAACAGTACAAAGCTCAAATTTAAGAATACCGTCTTCTTGGTACTTGGTTTTGAAATGAATTCTGTATCTCTGTGGGAAACTAAGTCAATCAAATCAATAAGACGACTAATTCACTCTTTTCCCGTAATATAACAGAACTGGTTCCATGATAATTGTCCATTTATGGAACATATTAGTAATTAGCTATGACATGCACCAAGTACGAGATTGTACTTTCAACCTTAACTGGGTTGAACTAAGAAAGTAGATCTGATATCAAATGTATTTCTACAAAATCCATTGTTAATTTTTTAATAATGTTAGCTGTTATAAACAGCTAATGAAGTGCACATTTCCACATGATTTTCAAGTAAAATAAAATCTGCGTGTTTTTATTGCAAATACGAACAGATCTTACATCAAATTTTGATATTTCCCCACTTATTCTGAAATAGAAAACACAACTTGTCTTAAATAGAAATGTATTTTGATGCACGCAGTTCTATAATCACAGTCAGAATACAAAATGTTATAAGAAAATAAATTAGATTAATACAATATTCTTAAAATAATGTAATGAATATCATACATTTTAATCCTTGCATTAAGAATGAGCTCATATATATGGCCATTATCTTCTTCGAAAACTATGGCGCTCTTCCGACAATTTGCTTGATTTCGTTAAAAGTTATTAATTTGATGAGAGAATGGTTGCTGGCAACGATTCAGGAATATATCATAATTCACTCAACACGCGGTAAATTGTTAGTCATTTATTACCCCGCTTTATCTTACAAACTAACAGATATGTTTTAATGAAATGAAGCTCAAATTGAAGAGAACCATACTCTTTGTATTTATTTGTAAAGTGAATCCTGTATCATTGTAAGAACCCAGTTTATCTGATGAATACAACTACTATTTCACTCTATTTATATAACACATCATTTCTGATTTCACAATATATATATATCGATTTATTGATCATATTTGGAATCGGAACCCCCATCGTGTGGCCAAAGTTAATCGTTTTGAGTTAAACAAAATAGATCTGATCTCAAAAGCATATATACAAAAACTTCTATTGATTTCGGAACGATCTCCCGATTCTAAGTTGCTAATGGTGTGTAAATTCCCATATGGTTTTCAAGGGACACCGGATGTAAAAGATACTTGTTTCTATAACAAATACGAACGGAACTCACCTTATATTTTGCAGTTTCTCTTCCTATTCTGAAATAGAAATTACAAACTCACTTATATAAAAGTGCATTTTGATGCATTTCTATAGTCATTTACCAAGGACATAATTGAAAATACAATTCTACTTTGATCTTCTACATTAGCTAATAATAGAAAATACATAGATGAATACACAAAACTCTGAAAATAGTGAAATGAAAGCTATTTGTTTCCAAAGTTCTACTTTGAAACATACGTACCATAGCGTAGAAATATTCCGTATTCCGTTCGACTAAAACTGTGTCGTTCTCCCACTAGTTTGTTTCATTCCGTTATAATTTTTGAATTGTAGCCTATATGAAAATGTTAGTATGCAATGATTCAACAATATATCATAATTCATTCTACGTATGAGAAATTGTTAGGCATTGTTATATTCCAGGAATACCTTTCAAGCTTACCGAGATATTTTAACAATAAAGCTATAATTGAAGAAGACCACACTGTATTTCATTCTAAAATCTATATCGTTGCGGGAATTAAAGTTCATAAAGTTACCATATAATTAATATTTGGTTCTATTTTTGTAATATAGCAGATCTGATTTCATGATATTTATCCATTAATTGATCAGATAGGCCATCACAAGCGCAAAGTACAAGACTGTATAGTCAACATTAATACTCTTGAGTTAAGTAGTGTAGATGTAATATCAAATAGCCGTTAATAATTTCTGAAAAATCTTACCAATTCTAAATAAAAATATGAGCACGATTTAATAATGATAGCTTTAGTAAAAATACTTGTGTACATGATAAATGTCAACTGTACTTCATGTTGCAATTTATTCTCTTATTCTGAAATAGAGATGATGACTTGTCTTAACTTTATGATACCAGCATTTCAACGGTTACGTTAATGCCAACGTGGGGTCCGTATGAATCCCAATCATTAGCATTCAGTAGGCACTTCTCATTAGCTGTTATTTTTATTTTATTGTTAAATGCAGTTGCTTACTATTATTTATTACAATACAAAAGCATATTGTATACTTTCATACACAGACACACACACACACTATATATATATATATATATATATATATATATATATATATATGTAAAATGAAACATTTGTGTACTAACATTTACTATGTACTAAACTTTCACTGTAAAATAGTTTATTTCAGAATTCACACATATGTTTTCAATTGTTCCAGGAAATCTGGATTACCACAATTAATGCATGGTTTTTACGTCTGTGCCGTTATGTCGTGGCCATAGAGAATGCATATCTGCTTCTTGTCGCAGTCGTTCCAGAACGTCCTTCAATAATCTTCACGATACCAATTGCAGTAATAGCTTGTTTGACTTTACTTTGTATGCACTGCTTCTTGATTTGAAGGCGACTTCTTTCTTTTCCTCTAATTCACGTCCAAGGTTCTTCAGAAATATTCTTCTCTTATGAGTTCTGGTAGGATTATATTGTCGGAACTTCATCTGCGAAAGGACCATCGAAGCAATGCTTGCACAATCAATTACATTTAAACTATAGACTAACGGTTTATTTATTTATTTATTTATTTGGCACTCGTAGAATCTGTAAAGATGGTCAAGTGTATTCACACCCGAATTAGTTTCATTATATGTTGTGATGATATCCGGTTTGTTCTTTTCGGGAACTACAGTCTTATCATGATGCATTGAAGACAACTGCAGGACCGATCTATCCTTCTTCGGCACATAACTCGCAAAGGTCAACTGGCCATCAAAGCACAAGAGTGACGTATTTTCTGATCGCTCGCAGATTTCAACCATTTTCCAAGGAATGTTCCTTTTGTATTTTCTCATTTTACCGAGATCTTTTGTTCCATGAAGAAGCAACTCTTCGGCGAGCTCGGTGCTTGTGAAATAGTTGTTCCATGATTATTTTTTTCTTTATTTAAAGAGGCCTTTACAAGTGACTTCACTAGATCTTTTATGTTGGCTCGTTCATGTCCTATTTCCTGATCAACATATATTTGTTCATATATTTATCTGTATGCCCCATATGACAGCATGGAAAACCATGGGATCCCCATGGACCCCAGGTGTGCTAAACACATCATGGTTCTTATGCAATCTTATAATTTCTAAAGCGGAAAACAGGTAGATACTTATGAGTCAATTAAAATATCTTAAAAGAGATGTCCTGAGTTGTAGACAATAATATAAAACTAACACAGAAAATATATTAACATAATAAAGCCAGGGGTCACGAAACGACCTTACAAACTTTTGATATTTCTTCACCTGTTTTTAATAAAAATTATAAACTGTCTTAAATAAGAATGCATTCTGGTGCACTCTGTATTCTATAATCACAGCCAGAATACAAAGTGATATAAGAAAATAAATCACACATAAAATTCGTAAAAGAATGTAATGAATAACATGCCTTATAACTAAACTTTGGATTTCTAGCATATTTGCATGTCTTATTTTCCTGAAGTCATATTGATATGCTCTTAAACAGAAATTCGTTTCAGGTATTTTGGGGGTAAAATAGCATTTATAGTGCATGTAGTTGCATATTTCGGAGGTTAGTACATGTTTATGACGTTACTGCATACAAATGCATATTTAAAGGAATGATCAAATTGACAATTTTTAACGTCTAACAACTTTCCTTATAAATGGAATTTCAAGTTTCTAATGTAAATGGACTCAAGACCTTGAGCGTTTATAATATTTCCCAAGGTCATATGAAAGGAAAATGAGAATGGGGTGGGTGATTCATCCTCCCGACAATAATGAGTGACTGTCACCTTTTTGGAAGAAGATATAAATAAATGTGTCAAATTACCTGCAACAAAATGTACATGTCACCCATATGTCTTTTTCTTCATGCTCTGAAAGAGTTCATCCCAAAGAAACTTTTAAAATGTGTATTTCGGGAAGAAATGAACAACCCTTTTGACAGTAAATTCTTCAATCAGTCGAAAGATTTGCTTTACAAAATCTAAAATTTGTCACAGCAATTATTTTCTGAGATGACATAAGTTTCCGAGTTTTCCTTTAAGCGAGTTTATCGCAGTATTTAAAACCAAGCTTGTGTTGCTTTGATGTGCATTTCGGTCTCTCGAAACACACTTTCCTACTAAGTATTCTGTTATGTTTTTCAGAACTTTATCTTCTTCCTATTTATGCTCCATGTCTCGCTTAAATGAGTTTACTTCATTTAAAGTATCAATATTATACATTGTAAATTACTGCTGTTTGAAACGGACAATGTTACACTAGAAGAAAAAAATCTTTTAAACAAAAACGTACGGTTTTGAATACAGGTTTTTAATACAGTAAAAGCTGCCTTCAATACGCTCCTTATTAAATGGAAAGTTATCTTAAACAGAAATATTTCACGTTTCCATGAATTTAGAGGTAAAAAATGTGTTAAATTCTCTTGATTAGGCGGACTGTGTTGGGAACAACGGATATTAAAATATACTTTTAACGGAAATTTTCAAGTTCCGGAATGCAGCGTTTTGAAAATTTTTAGACATTCTAAGAGAAGTTAGGTATACGAACTACGTTGTCTGTAAAGATCTTCATTTTCTTGTTACCTTATTTACACATTTAACCTTTAATCCACCACCGTGTAAGGCCCTAGATACTAAAATAGCAATCCTAGAGATAGTTATCAATTAAAGTTTTTTTCTGTTTCATTGCTTCTATGTCCCGTTGTATGTTTTATTTCTTTTCGTGGTTTCTTTCGCAATTTCTGTTACGTTGTTTCTTTGTTTGCTTCTTTTCTTCTTGCTTTGTTCGTTGTTTTGTTCCTTTGTTGAAGTTTAGCTCTTTCCAATGCTGATGCTGTATATGATGTAGAACTAAATATTAAGGTGGAATTCGGACTGCGGTAATACGTTCACTACTTTCTTATCAGAAATCGAGAGGAATGTTACTTTCTTTAAAAAAAAATAATGGTCGATATTGGAAATACAAGTTACACGTTTATCAACTGCCTTTTCATAATTGAACGCAAATTTTAAGTACCCAAATACAGTCCTTTTTTAAAAGAAACTAACCACCTACCTCTCTTCTAATGGTCATAGTTTCGCAACCGTATGATTTAGGACATTATTAATTTTATTATTATTATTATTATTATTATTATTATTATTATTATTATTATTATTATCTTATGTTATCATTAGACTTCGGATCGATACGCACTAAAAGGGTAATTATGCACCAATCAAAAGAAAAGTTGTATTACTTGGACTACATGTACTTAGAGTATAACTATGATGCATTCATGTTACAATATACAACTATGTAGCTTCCGGTATTTTCTGGCAATGCAGGCAATGCTGACTTTGCCAGAAAATACCTGCATATTTCAGTCAAAACATTTATTTCGTGTCACAGGTCGTTAAGGGGCAGTATTTCAAAAAAGCAATGTTACTGGTCGATACATTTGAATTCGTGCATCATTGTTCCCAGGAACACTTTATTAACATCAGACAAGAATTTATGCCAAGATTTTTCGTGACTATTGACTGTGTGAGTTTTCGAACGAAGCGCAATTTTCATAGAGTTAATTTCAAATACCACTAACTCATTCTTAGCTGGACAAGTGACGTGTGACAAGAAGCATAACATATACAATAGATCAAAAGGGAGTCAAAAGTAGAGAGAGGAGCGCCGGAAAGAGCATAGGAGATTACTTTTCATCTTGGCCTTGAAAAACGTAGGTAGTTTCTTTGTTCATTGTAAGTTTTATGTGTACTAATTCGTAACATAAATAAATACTGTAATTGAAATGGTGTGTAAATTATTTAATTTTATCTCAGTATGCCCATTATATATACGTCCATTATTTAATGTTTTAAGCATAGATCTATCTTCGTTAACTTTAAAACGTTTAACGGAATTTTTTGCGAGTCCTGTTCAATTTCGCTTAACAGGTTTTACTATATGCTTATTTACTTTTCTCAGTATATTTATTCTTTATTTACAGATGCTTGGTGCATTCTATTTATATATATATAAATTTCAAATACTGACCTATTTGAACCCCAAAAGCCAAAGGTATTCAAGAAACCATGGGCGCTTAAGGAGTTGAAAACATTTAAAGCGAACTTGTGTTTAGCAATGCTCATTTCAGCTCAATTTTAAAGATCATAACGAGGTTAGAAGAGGAGCGCTGATTAACACTTTCTAGTACATTTGAGCTTTTTGAGTCACTAACAAAGCAGATTTCATCAGGACCGATTGGACAAACATTTGTTCGAAAAGCACACTGAATAGTCACGAAAAATCCTGGCATAAATTCTTGTCTGATGTAAATAAAGTGTTCCTGGGAACAATGATGCATGGATTTCCAGATTTATCGACAAGTAACATTGCTTTTTTTGAAATACTGTCCCTTAACGACCTGTAACACGAAATAAATGTTTTGACTGACATATGCAGGCATTTGCCAGTAAATACCGAAAGCTACATAGTTGTGTATTGTAACAAGAATACATCATAGTTATACACAAAGTACATGTAGTCCAAGTAATACAACTTTTTTGATTAATGGATATTTACCCTTTTTAGTGCATATTCGCATATTTTCATGCATATTTTCGTTATTTTTAGTGCACATTTGCATGTATAGTTTGCTATTTCTAGTGCATATGGATCCGAAGTCTATTTATAACCCTTGAATTGAGAATGAGGTCATATGGCCACGACCTTCATTCGAAAACTGTGGCACTCTTCCGTCAATCTGTTTGATTTCGTTAAAATTACTAATTTAATGCGAGAATGATTGCTGGCAACGATTCAGGAATATATCATAATTCACTTCACACGCGGAAAATTGTTAGTCATTTATTACTCCGCTTTATCTTATAAACTAACAGATATGTTTTAATGAAATGAAGCTCAAATTGAAGAGAACTATATTCCATGTGTTCATTTGTAAAATGAATCCTGTATCATTGTAAGAACTGAGCTGATCAAATGAATTTAAATATTTACTCACTTAACAAACCAACTTTCTATTAAATTTGCTGTGCGAATGGTAGACAGAGGTAATGTAGGCAAATGTCATATATCAACTCACTTGCAGAAATTACTTACTAAAATATTTCAAAATCACACGGATGCATTTCATTTTCAAACCAGCTTTCCATCATTCATTTAAATTATATGTCTTTAAAGCCTAATTATTCATTAAACTTTTCGAACATTGTTAAGTCGAAAATTCAATAGAGTCATTATATATTTTTCCAAACTTACATGTTCCATTTTCCCCAGCTTCCAAGGCGTATGTTTGCAATTAGAATGACTACAACATCCAACCACAAAATTTTTGTAAGGTGCGAACGTAAGGTGATGTAACAGCAAAGGCCATCTACCAGCTTCATTCTCTCAAACTATAGAGAGAAGCGCTGCCACCTACGAGGTTCCTCTAACTATTCAAAATGAAATTACAAGCATAGTTTCTCACTCACAACTGAATTTGCAAACTTTCCCCATGATTTTGTAGTTTCGTTACGGATCCTCGTATATTTTATTATGTTCCGCTCCTAGCCGTTTATTTTCTTCTTCTAAAAGTTTCACCCTTGTTTGTGCCTTGGCAATCACAATGATGCAGTTTTGTAATAATTCTTTTACCTTTTCAACTTTTACTCTACTTACTTTTTTAAGCAGTTAGAGTTTCCTCAACGTCACTTAGATTCTCTGAAAGTTTGTATTCTTCTTGATTTAGTACATGTCCGAGTGTTCTTTTCCTTCTTTCCTGCCATCATTTTCCGAATCAAGTTCTTTTTCGTGACTTTTATATGCAGGGACGCACGCACGGGGTGGGTCCTGGGGGTCTTCAGACCCCCCCGAAATATCGACTTTTGTGTAAATTTAGCCTAATTATAAGGGCAATTTTAGAAGTTTTATTATAAAATATTCCCCTATTGAGTTTGGACCCTTCCCGAAATACCTGCGTACGCTACTGTCTATATGTATTTGGAGAAAAGTCGTTCCTCTTCCTTTTTCGTCTGTTTTTCTACGGTCCTGGTGTTTGAAAACCTTATAGCCAAAGTTGGTCTTTAATATCTCTTCGTATGATGCATAACTGTGTAAGTTTGATCTTTCAGCCATTTCTATATATAACAATTATTATTAATTCATTAGGTTTAATTTTTAGTTAAGGTAGGCAAGTATTCCACTTCTAATGTTATATTTTACCCAACCCAACTTCATTGCTCCTTCGGCCAACTAATATAGTAGTTGCGGATAATGCACTCTCGGGTTCGAGTTTAAAAAATACACAATATAAAGCAAAACTGCTACAGTAACTACCTATATTAAGTAACAATAATATAAGGAAAGCACAAGAGTGAGGTGATGGCTCTTCAACTATTTGTAGGGCTTCCAAATGTTTTGGTTTGGAAGTTACATCATCTGTTCCCTCAAAACTTGTTCAAAACTCCAAATATACAGCTTTTTTGTCGATACATAAGTTAATACCAATCGTGCGTTAGTTATCGATAATGAATTATTAGGAATAGTCTTCACTCTGTCACTCACTTGTAGTGTGTTGACTTATTATTTAGTTATTTCTGATACGTATTTCAGAAAAAAAGAAAGTACCTAACTATGACTACACTGTAAATTTCCATAGAGTGCTCAGTGTTCGGTGTTTGACGGAAATTTCCCTAATCTAGAGAAATTTCGTAAATAAAGGGTCTTTCCTAGTAAGATAGTGAAATCGGACCTTGATTCAAATGGGTCGCCATTGTCCTAAAAGGTTACCCTTGACCTAAAAGTACCTCAAAAAATTTTTGACTCCCTAACCCTCCCCTTACTGAATTATCATATCATACATGCTCAAAATTGAATATTTTTAAATTTTGATGGGATGGTAGAAAAATTTTGAAAGTTTCACAGATTGAAGGTACTATCTAGATGTAAATCTGCAATTTTTTCAAAACCATCTATACGTTTCTTTGTTTTTGTGTGCGTTGAACATTTCAAAAAAAATTAGAAAAATTTTGAGGGGGACACGTCCCTGATTTTTTGATTAAAAATTTGTTATACCCTTATTTACAACATATTTTTTTTCGGGGCCTGAAAGTGATGACAACATTGTCAAAAAGAAATAAAACTGAAAACAAACGTGTTTCGCACAGTTTTCAAACATTTTAGGGCCTCAAGGTGAGGCATTCAAGGTGAGGGCCCCTTCAAACAATCCTTTGCCAAAGTTCACAATTTGTCTTTCTTTTGCGTCCCTTCGGCTTCTGTCGTTCTTCGGCTACTTCGATTGTGTCCATTTCGGAATAGAAACACCAAATATATCTCCGTAACAGTGCTTCCACTTCAACCAACTCTTGCACAACAAAGTTACACACAGCTCACGGTAGAGAACGCTACCGGTAAAGAGCGCCACGATGAGCGGCCAGTGAAGCAAGCACTGATAGATACGAGGAGCCGACCCGAGGTATGTGTAACTTCGTTGTGCAACAGTCGGTTGAAGTGGAAACGCTGCTACGGAGATATATTTGGTGTTTCTATTCCGAAATGGACACAATCGAAGCAGCCGAAGAACGACAGAAGCGGAAGGGACGCAAAAGAAAGGCAAGTTATGAAGTTTGGCAAAGGATTGTTTGAAGGGGCCCTCACCTTGAGGGCCCTAAAAAGGTGGAAAAACTGTGCGAAAACACGTTTGTTTTCAGTTTTATTTCTTTTTGACAATGTTGCCATCACTTTTAGGCCCCGAAAAAGAGATATGTTTTACCTAAGGGTGTAACAAATTTTTAACCAAAAAATCAGGGACGTGTCCCTTCCAAAATTTCTTCAACATTTTTTTGAAATTTTCAACACGCAGAAAAGTAAAGAAAATACTTATAGATGGTTTTGAAAAAAATTGCACATTTACATCTAGATAGTATCTACAATCTGTGAAACTTTCAAATTTTTCGACCATTCCTACCTAAATTAAAAAAAAAACATATTCAATTTTGAGCATGTATGATACGATAATTCGTTAAGGGAAGGGGGAGAGGTTAAACATTTTTTTGAGGTAGTTTTAGGTCGAAGGTAACCTTTTGAGTCAATAGCAACCCAATTTGAGTAAATGGCCGATTTCACTATCTTACTAGAAGAGACCCTTTTTGTGCTCACTGATTGACCAATACAAATGCTTACAGTTTTCTTTGTTCTTCAGATATAAATCAACACAATATATATTTTTTTGTTTGGGCATATTTGTTTTTTTAGTAAAAAAGTGAAGGAGAAAGTAAAAAATAGAAGCAAGAAACACAAATGTTCTCGAGACTACTTTTAATATAACTAAAACAAGCTTATCATATAACATCTGTCGTAGGAATTTGACACTCAGGAAATTAGGGAAAGTTTGATAAGAAAAAGGAAAATTTTGTGTCAGTCGAGGAATTTGTTTTTTACGGAAACCTACGAACACTGACAGTGCCTGGGTTTTAGTGGAAATTTTCAAGAGTCTCGGTTTTTAGTTTTAAAATCTAGATTTAGTCCCAAATGCAATGTCCTACAGATCACATATATCATTTTAACTTAATTTCTATATAATTATATTGTACTTATCCTCATTGTTACTTGTATCGTAGAACGAAAGTTCTATCTTATTATTTTTTCTGTTTCAGAATTCAATGAAGACGATCTTGAACCTGACTTCATGGAATGACCAATTAAACTATGCTTTGAATCTTGTAAAAGACAAAACTTCACATTCTCGTTCAAAACTAAGACTTCTGATTGAAATGTGTCGAAAGAAGCTGAGTGAAGTTTTCATGTACAAGCCTCAAGGAATTTTTAGAGGTCGTGTTATCTCATACAGAGCACGAGATAGTGAAGTAGTAACCAAAGATAATGGTTTCGCAAGTAGTTTTCAGGAGGTAAGTAATAAGGCTTGTTGTCAATAATAAATATTTATTTCAAGTTTTACTCTAAATCTTCTACACTGGAAGAAATAATGTGTTATGTGTGTATAGTTGAGCAGAAAATTCACTGATTAGATCGGAACAAAATTATTGTTTTGCACTTCTAGCATTTATACTGGTATACATACTTCTGTCAATATTACAGGCGATCTTCTTTGCAAAAGTAATGCATTGTGCTAGAGTTAAATCTTAAAAGCAAACTGCTCCTTAAACGAACAAGATTGAAGTAAGGATAGAAAATGATTCGACTGCTGATTTATATGAGGATAATTCACTTTTCTGCTATCCTTGATGTTTCTTCTGGTAATCCAAAATCTTAACACATTTGATATTATAGGAACGATCGTTTTATAATCTATTGACGACAATTAAAGTTATCTACTAGCTAAGTAACCGACAGATTCTTTTTCTAGTGAATAACAGGAGTAAAGCACAACCTATATCCTTAGAATGTACTATTTTGTTCTTGTACCAAAATGTACTGTTTCATTATTATGTATTACGATATTAGCTGACATATAAGTTACTATACAGTAAAATGATGATATATTAGTTACCATTTTCAACGTTTTAATTTTGATTTATTCTTAAAATTGAAACATATTCTCGATATCGAGATGTAAATCCTCTCAGAGTAGTGCTTATGACGAAGGAACTGTTTCGAAATCATACCGTAACTATAAGGAGATATAAGCAGTAGAAGTCTAAACAAAAGAATATTTACTCTACGGGATCGCTCTTTTCAAAGTAACTTAATTATTTCTATCTCGGTTTCAGGTATGTGCTGAAGAAATCCAAGAGATAGTGATACCTGGAAACCATTTGTCAATGTTGCAATCTGATGGATGCTTGAAATTGGCGGAAAACTTAAACAGCATTTTGGATAACTACTCAGCTTAAAAATAATGTTTAATTTGGTTTCTGAGGTTTTCTGTGTTAGAAGTGTTACAAATGTGATGATAATTTGCAATATATTTTCTTAACCTTCACGTAAATTTATTTAAAAAAAACAACAAAAAAGACATTTCTCAGTATTTTTCATTACTTCCTATGTTATATTTTGAATGAGCATCTAAATATGTGAAAACAGATGTACATCAAATAATAAGTTGTCATTTATGTTTAGACTAAGAATTTATTTTGGTACATGTAAATCGAAAGAGAATTGCATTAGGTTTAATTCATTTATCATGTAAATTGAAATAAACATATCCCTTGTACATTGTTCGGATATAATATTATTCTCATAAAATATACTACATACATAAAAGTTTTTTGTGAGTAATTGATCTGTCAACATTTTTAAAGCGTACGCAAGTGAGATTTGTGATCTACCTGTCTGTCTGCTTCAAGATAACTTTGGTGAAGTTTAATAGAGTTCACTATGTTCCTTCCTCCAAATTTGGAACATCAGCGTAATAGTTGTGATTGAAATCCATTAAGAATAAAGGGGAAAAGTGGGTCAAATCGACCCTATAGGTAATGTGATTAAATAATTTTTCAGTGTTTAACTTTAGTAAAATTTAATCAACTTTGACGCGATAGTGTTATGTCTACTTTCTTTAGGGATTCTCGATCATCTACACTGCTGGGGCTGGGGGTAAGGGGTAAAGAAGGTAAATGTCACCCAGCTTGAAACTTTCCTCATACAAACAATAGGATTAGAAAATAATTCTTCACAATAAAGTTCGTAAAATTTTTATTCGATTTTGATCCTATGAAAGAAGCTTGTAATTGGGATGAAATTATCTCAGAGGTTTGTTACATGATTATACACAAATGCATATAAGTCCAGAACTATACAACAGTACATCTAACCTGATAAATCATAATGACATGAATCACCCACGCGCTGCAACCAGAGCCAATATATGTGTGGCATCGAATCCAACAGATGTTTCACGTATCCTGAGAAATCGTGTGCCATGCTGCTTGTAATGCGAGTCATACCTTCTAACTTTTTACAAATACCTATTATATTGTATTCATATTGGGATACAATCAATAATATAAATATTGTTGAGCTTATCAGCTCTAATATACTGAAATGGAAAGAGCAAGTTACTTATTATATTTTCATGCCTTAATATATAAATTTATACTATCATATTGTTCTGTAATTACATAATTTGGAAAAGATACATGAAATTGTAACGTTATTTCTTCGTTATATTCCCTGATTCAAATACACTTTGAATATTTATAAAGTTCACGAGATAACAAATGAATTGTACCACAGTTATGCACTTTTAGGTTATATCTTTTTCCACATATATACCTTATTTGTCACATTAAAATAATATACATCCAATTATAACAATATAGTTCTTCGTTCTATATATTTCTACATTACCATATCAACCAGATAAACAAGTTGTCATAGGAACGAAAACAAGAAAAATCTCGATTTAATACAAACATTTAAATTATTTCTTCATATATACTTTCTTCTTCTTCTTCTTCTTTGTAGCTTGTACCCTTTTAAATAGCACTTTTGCCCGTAAATAAAAACAATATTTAGGAGTACATACAAAAATATACATTATCGTTGTATAATGGCTCCCGACCTACGAGACTTTTTTAAATTGATTAGAATTAAAGAAAGAATCCTGGACCGTTAAACATTTCATATACACTGTTACCTTACCTTTTGAATAGCCTTTATATATTAAAAAATTACAATTCATGAAATAATACATTATCATCATCTTATCTCAATATCATTCTCATATTTATCTAATAATCAATTTTATTATAATTCTATAAGAATAGCGATAAGAAAGACATTCAAAATATGATAAGTGGATTGATTATTTTTAGGTCCTAAATAGATTCTTTAAATCAATGCCATTTATATTCGTTAATAAAGTTGATGTGAGTTAAAATACAACGTAACGTGTTTCTTTATTCGAGCATATTTAACATAAAATTGGATAGACAATATTTGTATTGATGCTTAGATGTAATTGCATAACGTTAACGAAGTAAAAATTACAATGAAATAATAACCTAAATAAATTCTAAATAGGTTTGTATATAGATTAAAATTATGCTTAATTTTCATGCATTTCTCGCAATCAATTCCGCAAACCGAGGTATGGATTTTCTAAAATAAATATATCCAATTCTAACAAATTAATATAACTGTATAGAATTCAAATGAAGTACGAATTACAAATGAAATCATAACAATATTCAAACAATAAAACAAAACAAGAATTAATTGAATATGTTTTTGACGAACGCCATAACTTTAGCTCAAGTTACATTATAAAAAGATTTAACTAAGTTGCATTGAATGGCACAATCTTGAGTACAGTCCTGTATGTTATTTACTACACCGGTTCTTTGATTTCTATTTTGAAAATTTCTGCCAGCTATGTAACTACTACCAAATCTGGGAGTACGTGGAAAATTAGATCGATTGTTTACATTATCCCTAAAAGTGGTACGATTATTATTTCGGTTTCTTCTAAAATTAGGTTCGGTCGTATTGCTGTTAAGAGAAAATCCAACATTATTTCTCTACTACGACTACAACCCTAACATTGATATTTCGTACAGAAATATGATTAGCTCGTTTCTATTAGTATTACCTTGCAATCTAGACTGATTCTCATAATTTGGAACTATCGTTATTAAATGATTGAAATTAATACACCGCGAAGAAATCAATACTTGCTGTAGCCTAAACGGTAATAATATTCTTATTCATGCAATAATACGTGATTCTTGCTGATATGGATTGATTTGCTTCAAGTCATTATATGTTGAAATTACAAAATCTGTAAGACTTTTGTCTACTTTAGGATCAAAATGTCGGTTTCTAATTTGAGCATCCCGGTCTCCTAAGATAAAACCATTTTCAAAATTTGCTAACAACGCATTTTTAAAATCTGAATAATTACGCAGATTACCTTTGATCGCTATATACCATACCGAACAAGGTGGTAACAATATATTTGGCAATATTTTATGGAAATTAGCCTTATCTATACCAATTAGGTCACATTCTTCTTCAATTTTTTCCAAAAAGGTACTCGCTGGGATGCCCTCAGTTCTACCGCTGAATTTAGTTAAAGATCCGATTTCACTGAATTTCACGCGATTACACTTGTAACTAAAATAAATAAGACGTCTTGGCTTTGCGTGGGTGTGGTTCCTTTGACGTGGTCTTATTTCCTCGCCCTGAATTTTAGAGATGGTGTCCTCCCTTTCGGAATAACCTTCTGATGGGTTGCTGTCTTCTTCACAAGGTCTTGATTCAGTTCTCCTAGGTTCCTCATACACCACGTTAAGTGCAGGATCAGGATTACACATTGCAGTACTGATTTTTTCTTCGATGGCCTGCACCTCCTTTTGCAGTCTCCGAATTTGATTTGTATGTTCGTTGACTTGTGTTTCTACTACATCAACGGTACTTCTCACCACTCCAAAGCTATGGATAATTTGTTCTATCCTATTGTCGGTTATTTCCAGTTTGGTATTTATCTGCTGCGTTACTTGCTCCAATTTAGAATCCATCTGCTGTCCTATTTGAGTTTCACTTGTTCCATCTAGAGTCCATCTGTTGTGTCATTGAATCGATCTGCTATCCTATTTGTAGGGTTACTTGTTCCAGTCTGGAATCCAATTTGGAATCCATCTGCTGTCCTATTTGTTGAGTTATTTGTTCTAGTCTGGAATCCAATTTGGAATTCATCTGCTGTCCTATTTGTTGTGTCACTTGCTCCAACCTGGAATCCAAATTTTGTGTCATGGAATTCATCTGCTGTCCAAGCTGTCGTAAAAAATCAATCACGTCCTATGAATTCTCAGTTGCTGGAATATTAGTGTCTTCAACTCCTGTACTGGTATTCATTTTATCTCTTCGATATATTTTTTTTCTTTTATTACGTAGTAAAATGTACAACATGATGTTGAGATAGTTTACTAAACTTCTGACTAATCTCAAGGTTCCACGGTTCCGGCACCATATAAATACGTAACGTTATTTCTTCGTTACATTCCCTGATTCAAATAAACTTTGAATATTTATAAAGTTCACGAGATCACAAATGAATTGCACCACAGTTATGCACTTTTAGATTATATCTTTTTCCACATATATACCTTATTTGTCACATTAAAATAATATACATCCAATTATAACAATGTGGTTCTTTGTTCTACATATTTCTACATTACCATATCAACCAGATAAACAAGTTGTTATAGCAATGAAAACAAGAAAAATCTCGATATAATACAAATATTTAAACTATTTCTTCATATATACTTCCTTCTTCTTCTTCTTCTTTGTAGCTTGTGCCCTTTAAATAGAAACAATATTTAGGAGTACATACAAAAATATACACTATCGTTGTAAACTTGTATTTTTATATTTCAATTCACATCACTTGAATATCACTACAAAATACACCAAAAACTTTAAATTATAAAGTGGAATTTTATATGTGATGGCATATGAATTTGATTCACATTGACATTATAAAACACTTTTTGTACTAGGTCCAAAACTTACATCTTTACAACATTCGCATTAACACGGTTCACCAATTATAATCACTGTACTATTAGTGATAACTGATTATTCTATTTTTCAAAATAACATGTGGATGAATTTTTCTGGGGTCTTTGGAATTTCAGATGTTGTATTCGTTTTCTTCGAAAAGAGAGATGACTTCATTGGCGTAATGGTTTGCGTTGTAACATAATTCAAACTTTATTTATTTTTGTAAATGAATAGATTAAATATTATTGATGATAGGAATTTTTTCACAATAATACCACTATTTGTATACAACAATTTGGTGTTGGCACTGTCATACATAATTTTAGTTTCTGCACCTACTTGGAGGGCGCAGTTTATGAGCTACGTTATGCACCGACTTTTTTCATACCAGTGGTGGAGGTCGTCTTAACCTTGCTTCTACAGCCTGTCATGTCGTTCTCCTACCAAATGGAAATTCCTGATTTCATTGACAATGTGAACTGAATAACTACATCACTGACACAATTGTTAAATTTAACTATGACTTCACGAGTTGAGAGTCGTTGTTAAGGTTCTTCTTTCTTTATTGCCAGAAGTGAAAGAGTTCAGCATAACCTTGGACAAAGACAACAGCTCTCACTGTTAAGTGTATATGTATGTAACATTTGAAAAGAGTAGATTTCCAGGAATTTTTTTAATATCAGGTTCACCAAAAAGTTTTCTAAATGAGTATAACACATCTATGGATTGTATTATGAGCAAAACGTTTTAGCTTTGGAAACCTTCTATTTGTGTAGTCGTAGTTTACTAATATAAGGGTTTTCGATAAGGCTGGAAACCTATCGAACTTCAGATGTGAAAATTTATCAAGTTGTCATAGGTTACTCGAAACCGTTCGAGTATTTGAAATTATCGAATTTTCGGATATTAACGAAATGTCGAGTATTATCGAAGTTTCGTTTATTATCGAAAATTCTAATATTATCGGAGTTCGGATATTATCGAAATTTCAGGTATTCTTGAAAGTTCGAATATTATCGAAGTTTCGAGTATTATAGAAGGTTTGAATATTATCGAAGTTTGGATACGGTATTTGAAAGTTCTATTATTACTAAAATTTGGCGTAATTTTGAAAATATGATTACTACAGAAATTTCAGAAATACTCGAAACTTTAAATATTAACAAAATTTCTGTTATTCTCGAAACTTCGAGTGTAATCGAAATTTCACACATTATACAAACTTTGAACGTTACTGTAATTTTGGTTACTGTCGAACCATTACAAAACTTGGTTCATCGAGTATTTAAAAGTTTTGGAAAGCCACGAAATTTCGTCACCCATGTTTTTTAGGTGGTTTTAGGCCTGCCTCTTATGCGTGAGGCTAATGGAAGCCATAAACGCAAAAGTATAATGCCTTACTGACATTTGAATCAAGAATCCCCAGCTTCGTAGTCTATCAAGATAGTCTCTTTTGTAAGCAAGGTCAGCATGAAATCTTAAGAGGCAGTAACAATGCAGAAATTAATAATATATCAGGTATGAAAGAAAGAAGTGTTTATTAATGCTCGATAATTTAAATGTAATTTCAAAAGTTTAGAATTTATTAATATCGTCTCATAGGAGGGGATGGACTCTAGTTGTTAACATGCTTGTCCTAAAATTTGGTGATTGAGATTAAAACCTTATTGCGGTCAAGTAGTCCACTCTAACTTAGTGTGTGTGTGTGCCATCTGAGGGCCACATGATACAGCGATGTTGTTTTTTGCACACTCCAAGTTAGTGCTACAGACCGACACGTAATAGTTGTCAATCTCAGTATTTCATTTAAAAAATGGTGGTCAAAAGAAAATGGAGAGGAACGGGAAAGTGACGAAGTATAATCGCGCTAATATTCTAAACTGGTGAACCGAATCAAGTGATTCTTTTCACGATTACTGGCCTTAGTCACCTACAGGCATATTTCATAGGGCCGCAGGTGTCGGCGAGCGCAAAAGACAATGCTCGAAAATGGCAAGAATGGGGGTTCTTCTGTGACCTCCACATCGGAGGGGGGGATGGGTATGATTACTGCAGCACCTGGTCATAGACATTTCAAGATGGATCAGAAGGGAAATGTCCAGACACTATTGGAGCTTCGCACCCAAAATTCTCAATATTTGTTTTAATGATACTCGGAGTTTAGATATTACATAAAATTCCGACAATCTCAAATACTCGAAGAGTTTTTTCTTGATGCATGTTTTCTTTTCCTCTCTCTCTCTCTCTCTCTCTCTCTCTCTCTCTCTCTCTCTTGATAGACTACTTAAGCCTTGTACAGTCACTCACATAAGTACCTGGACCTCTGACTGTTATAATTCCATTACTTGGGGTCCAGATCATTTGCAGTTGTGAGAACGTCTAGACAGATGCAACCCAAGTTACAGGTAACTTTTCTCGCCACTGACAGCAGTTGGTAGCCCTGATCCAGGTGTTTATTCAGGTAAAGTGTAAAGTAGGTGACTAACGAAACAATTCTCCATTCTAAGATGAATCTCTATGGTTCGGATCGTGTTTTCCAAAGAACACTATATATTAATCTCAATATTTCAGTGTATGTAATGTATTATTTCTTTATATATTGTATGTTAAGAGAAATAAGAGTACTGACCACGCATGAATCAGTAAATGCTTGAAAATAGCTGAAAATATTAAATCTAGAACAACTGCATGAAACAAGTTAGTAAATGATTGCCTTCATTGAGAGACCTTCTCCAATTCTCCTCATTCCAACATATTTTCTTTCTAGAGGAGAGAAGATCTTGTTTGTCACACTGAATATGTGTTAAAATTGAAATTGAAACATTTGAAAAAGTTTCAACCTTGCCGGGACCGCAGAATGGAAGTTCAATACGCTAACCACTTACGTACCGCATCACCTCATCTTTCACTTAAACTATAAGTTAGTTAAAATCGTTGTATCGTTAGACTATACAAAATACTAATGTTCGTATAATGAGACGTTCCTTATGAGTGTCACAATGACTTACTCGAGATTTCCTTCTCTCATGGCTCTGTTTTCCCTGCAAGAAGGCAGAGAAACATGAGATACTACAGGTTAAATTTTGTCTAGGGATATAGGGATCAAGATACACCCATCTAGTTGTACCGTACACTGCTATCCTAGAAAGGATGGGTTTAGGTCTAGTAAAAGGGAAGAGCTCTCTTTCTTCATTTAACAATATACAATTTATTAAAATAAAATAAAGATAACAAGAAAAAGGAAAGAAGACAACATAGTTTTCAATACTCAGAATATATCAGAGAAGTGCTGAGACAATATTTTGAAAGCTTTGACAAATTATAACATCTTGTCTGTTTTCAAGTTTAAGTAATAACAGAATAAAGTGAAAATCCAAATTACAAATTAGAATAACAGATATTAATTGCAATCATTTTCAATCAATTAAAGAGTTATGTTATTCTAACATTTGAAAGATAGTGAATTTAGTTGAGAGTTCTCCACGAAACTTTGCCATATTGAATTTGTTCCGAGGCTGTCTGCCGACAGAAAAAAATAACTTAAAACAGAAATATATTTACCTGAAAACTGATATTAGGCTTCGTACAAGGTGTTGACATTTGACGAACACTATACTTTCAATCGCACTCAACACTCTATGTTTCACGGGTTCGGTCATTTTATTATGCCCGACTCCGTCATTGGTGACGCATATGGTGATGTGATATTCTGGATTTTTCCAGAAACAGGATGAGTCTCCTCTTCACGTGTCAGTGTGAGGAGGGAAGAAAGATAGGACAAGAGACATACGCAATTGCTTATCCGGAATCTGTTTTCTTCAACAATCAAAATAAGTGATTGTCTAAGGAGGGAGAGGGAGAAATCGGATATTCGGGAGATGGTATCTCACTTGATCGGAAGCATCACATCACTCCTAACCCAAACTTTATGACATTATCATACTGACATTTCCTGAATTGTGGCATTACTTGATTCATATCGAGCCAATATCCTGTTTCTTGCAAACTAGGTCACGTATGCACTGGTCGTGCAACATAACCTTGAGTTGTTTTCTGTTTGCGTTTTCTTGACTAGTCATCCGATGCCTTTGCGTCAGGAAGAAAACGAAGTGTTTACATAATTTCCAGGTTTGGATAAAACTAGAATGTCTTAGTCAACCAACCGTTATCTCTCTATTTCCTCTCTTCTTGAATCACTCACTCCTTGAGGTAAATTGGACAATTTAAAGGAAATAGCAATCAAACATTAAGATTGTTGTTCCTATAAGCAATGCATATGTAGAACAAAGAAAGAAATTATAAAATTTTGTTTCCAATAAAGTTAATGAGAATTGAATCAAGAACCTGGAGTATATAGAATGGTCACGAAATACAGCCCGTGACACTTCTTTATCCCAAAAACAAGTTATATAGACGTTCCTCAATCAGGAACATATCACTAAGCGTTCCTCAATCAGGAACATATCACTGAACGTTCCTCAATCAGGAACATATCACTAAACGTTCTTCAAGTTAAGGATACGTCATTGTTTTCAGCGATGATCCGGATTTACAATACAATTCTTCTTTACCTTCTAGTTTCCAAAGAAGAAAATAGGGTAGAAATTAATTTCACATTCCTTGAATTATATTGACACGTGTAGAAATAGTGTGTACTATGTTTATCTAACATAACTACTAGTTTATTTTCGTATTTTTGTATGAGGAATGGATGACAAAGTGTGAAAGTAGAGAACTGCCATTACCGCGACTCGAGTTCGAATCCCATCGTGGCATCAATCTTTCTTCTTTATTGGAAGGTGTTGTTTACGTAATTGATATAGTAATTCTGTTATTCCATTAATAATAATAAAAATAATAATAATAATAATAATAATAATAATAATAATAATAATAATAATAATAATATAGTAACAACGCCTATATTCTCTCTTTTCAGCAACCAATAATAGTCAGCCATGATATGAATAATCCAACCACCTTGATACCTCTTTTCAGTATCCTTTAAGTCCTGGTCATAACGTTCATCGTGTTCTTCACTCTAGATACCAAGATTGTGAGAAACATTTTCTAAATGTGTACGTAAAAAGTGTAGTTTTACACTCAAATTACACCCAAGATTTCTAAGATCTTAGAGCAACTCTTCTACAATATGTTCGTAATCAGGACTTCGTGTATTACCAGGAAGTTCGTCACAACATCCCTGGAGCTTTGCCATACTTGCTTCTTCATTTAGGTCATGGTATTATCAAAAAGTGGGTCCTTGAGAACTTTTTTTTCATCTGTGGACCAGTAAATATACAAGCTGTGAGTTTTTGATTCTCATAGTACTAAATACTTTGCATATGTACTTAAAACACTTACCGTCCTTATTTAGAGCACAAACTAACTGTGTCATGATGCTTAAATTTATAAACAGGGGAAGGAGTAAAATTTTTGAACACTCAACGAGTGGTTCATGTTCAACATTCTCCACGCCAGGTGAGATACATTTTCGGGATTGCCATTCTTTCCTAATCGAATGTTCACCCTTTGCAAGACTGTTCCATTCGCAGAGATAATAAGGATGTTCAGTGTAACCAGATTGAAGTTCCAACAGGAGATCTATAACTTAAAAGTCACCACACAAAAGCCATTGGTATTTTTTGTAGTTAACACAACCTATTAAACACTTTAACATTTTCATTTGTCTCTTTCATATGAATAGAATGTGCAACAGGATAGACCCAATGATAATACAATTGTGAAGTAAGACGCCTTTCAAACTTAATACCGATGAATCGATAAAAAGTCTCGAAACAGAAGTATCCAATCAGTTACACCAAACCTTTCTGTAAATCCTAGCATGTCAGTAAACCATTGATCCATGTTCAGCAAAACAAAAAAAAAAAGATGTCCTGGGACACATCTTGCGAATATTTTTATCATCCTGTTAAGTTATCTGACTGTAAAGATATCAAGACATCGTAGGACTTGCACATAGTACAATTGAAGTCAATATTCTACCAATTACTAGAATATATTAATGTTTTCAAGTAGTTTTCTCCACAGACATAAGTAGTTTTCCCACTAAACCTCTATTTTTGAATATGTCGAATTCTCAAGAAACCTGACGTGATAAGGAGAAACTGATTACATATTTAAAATCAGTGGAAAAATCCAGTTCAGAAAATGTTATTCGTTTGAAAACATCAGAATGCATGCAGAGCGGTGTAATACACAATACATACACCAGAAGGTTTGGACAATCGCAAGCTGCAACCAATCAGAAACGTGTTTTTAGTTTCTATGGCTAGGGTCGAGGGTGAAAAAATATGCTGTTCAAAAGATGCTGTCTACAATGCAGTGAGCAGAGTTGTTTGCTGGGTCAGAGTGGGTCATAGTGGGTGGTGAGTCACGGTGGGTGGTGGGTCGCAGTGGGTCACGGTGGATGATGGGTCGCAGTGGATCACATGCAATTAACTCACGACCCACTGACCCACTCAGAAATCTCGATCCATTTGACCCACTGACCCACTCCAACTTTGGATTTAACAACACATAGAAGATGGAAGACCGAAAATTGCAGGCTCACCATATTTTATTGTTTTACTTCGGGCAAGGGAAGAACGCGCGAATAGTGTTTGTGATTTTTACTGTCCTTAATGTTTCTGTGTATTTGTCCCTGTTCTTAAAGAGTTACTGGGAAAAACTGTAAAAGTGAGTAAAAAGCGTGAAAATAGGAAACAAGGTACTGAGGAAGGTTCGTTATACTAGCTAACTCAAAAAAATAATCCAGTGATCTGAAACACCAGATTCCGATCACTATGAGTAGGGCCTACCTATCCAATGCCGTGCCGTGAAAAATGAGGACCCGAGGCGAGAGCATACGACAGCACCTCCGTGCAAATGAGTTGTAAATTTAAAGTTGAATTCTCTGGACTATTCTTTCTCCATGTCTTTACTATTTATCATGACTGAAATCAGAAAGTTTTAGCATTATTACACTGGAATTGTAAAAGTGTGTAATTACTGTATTCCCTGCAATCCACTTTTTTCCTTCTCTCACAACAGTGATGTCTTAGGGTAGTGGCTTAAGCGTTAGTTTCATAATGTTGGGGTCATGGGTTCGATTCCGGGTGTGGCAATTAAGGAAATTTTTATAATTTGCAATATTGATAATTCTGATGTATACTAACATGAAAAATATTCTATTTCTCTGGGTCTAATTGTAAGAGTTAAGAAGACTTCCTTCACAGGTGAAATGCCAACAACACAAAATTATGTCATCCGAATCAACCTTCATTCCTAAATGTCTGGGAACGTAACGTGTTTGGACAAGAATTGATGAATACATAAGGGCTAAACACGTCCTTACTGCTGTAATATGGACCAAAAATGAGTTCTAACGAATTATTCCTACTGTGCACAAATTGTAAATAGTGATCCAACTTACAACTCTAGTCACGACAATGATCCTATTTAAGATGTCACCTCACCTTTTTACTTACAAGAAGGGCGAAACAATATGCTTTACTGTTATCAGCTAACAAATCTTTATATTCCATTTCTTGATGCCATAAAATGATAATTCTATCTCTAAATCCATAAACATAATAATATTATTGCGTTCATGTGTAAACCTAAGAAACATTTGACATACTGTGTATCTTTTCTGTTCCTATGAATACCTGTATGTTACTTTTTCTTTACTTCTGTGATGGTAATAATAATAATAATAATAATAATAATAATAATAATAATAATAATAATAATAATAATAATAATAATAATAATAATAATAATAATAAAGGAATAACATAATTACAATACCAATTACATAAACAATACCTTCCCGTACAGAAAAATTAATAATTGCCACGACAGGATTTGAACCCAGGTACCTTCAATGGGAATTTCCTTCTTTCACAGCTTTTTAAAATACAAATTGCCCCAACTGGAGTATTGTTCGCCACTAGTTCCTCATGTCCTTTCGACGTATTCCAAACACTACAGGGACACGAACACAGAAATACTAAGAACAGTTAAATTTCCGACCTTGCTTTACAGAAAAATTCGAACCCCTAGTGGATTGCGCCTTATGATCAGAAGCCGAACGCCCGAGATCACTCGGCTAGTGTCACCGGTTCAATTTGCAACAAATTCGTCATATGAATATAAAATAAACTAGTAGTTATAGAACATAAACATAGAGCTGTCTATTTCTACACGTGTTGATACAATTCAAAGAATGTGAAAATAATTTCTGTCGTCTTTTCTTTTTTGAAAATTAGAAGTTATGTAAAGAAGAAATGTAATGTAAATCGGGACCATCCCTGAAACCGATGGCGTAACCTCAACTTGAAGAACGTTTCGTGATATTTTCCTTATTGAGGAACGTCTATATAACTTGCTTTTTAGTTAAACAAGGAAATCTCGAGTAAGTCATTAAGACACACACAAGCATTAGTATCTTGTTTATATTTCAGCTCCTTCGTGGCTAAGCGGTTAGCATACGCGCCTTTGGCGTGGGAGACCCGGGTTCAATTCCCGACGGAAGCTCAGGTGGTTCGGATTCCACGTTAGTCAGTAGGTCCACGTCTCATATAGCTTCGCTGCTGAAAAGCACGCTAAACTATAATCAACTCAACTTGTTTATATTTTTCCATGAAATGATTTTAGCTAGGTATTAGTTGAGGTGGAAGATGAAGTGGCGCGGTAGGTAAGTGGTTAGCGCATTTAACTTCTATTCGGTAGACCCAAGTTCGAATCCCGCCCAGGCTGAAACTTTTTCAAGTGTTCCTGTTTCAATTTCAATTTCAATGCATACTCAGTGTGACAAGAAACATCATCTCTTTCCTAGAAAGAAAAAGAAGATGGAATAAGGACAATTGGAGGTCTACCGATGGACACAGTGATTTACAAACTTCTTTCCAGCAGTTCTTCTAGATTTAATATTTTCGTCTACTTACAAGCATTTTCTGATTCATGTATGATCAGTGTTTTTATTTGTTTGAATATACAGTATATAATGAAAATACATTACATACACAACAATATTGAGATTAACATATGATGTTCATTAGAGAACACGCTCTGATCAGAGAGATTCATCTCAGAATGGAGAAATGTTTCGTGCATCATCTACTCACAATTTTACTTGCATAAAGACCTGACTCAGTGCTACCAACTGCTGTCAGTGGCGAGAAAAGTTACGTGTACGTTGGGTAGCATCTGTCTAGACGTTCTCACCATTGCAAATGACCTGTACCCCAAGTAATGGAACTGTAACAGTCAGGGGTCCATGTACTTATGTAAGTGACTGTACATAAACATTGGTCTTAAAGACTTTGTAACAGCCCGACTGCGCCAGCCAGAAACTGTAACAGCCTGACTGGCTCAGCCAAACTGCAGAGTGCTCCTAGCTAAACTGGTCAAACGGCAAGGAGCACGTCGACTGAAGTCACCAGAGACTGTCCTGAACGGATTACAACTCTATGGAAATTTATAAAATTAAAACTGAATAGTTTCCGCTGAATTATAATATACCCATGATTGAAAGTCTCACTCTCTAAGAAGGAAAAGTTTTGCGCAACGGACATTTTATTACAGTTAACAAAATAAAACCACATTCCGGCTGACAACTTGTCAAAGAAAAGAAAAGAAACTAAATACTTGCTACCGATGCGTCATAAAGAACATATTAAATCAGAGTATACAAGGAATATATATATATATATATATATATATATATATATATATATATATATATATATATATATATATATATATATATATATATATATATATATATATATATATATATATATATAACTCTTTAATTTCAGATCAATTGGATTAAAATTATTCTGGATGATATCAAACTCTGAGCGCAGGTCGTTAGACTACTATTTTGTTTGAAGTTTTTATAAACCACCAAATTATCGTTCTATATAGCCATAAGTAAAGTAACTAGCAACAAAAAGAATTACTAACTTTCATTTCAGTTAGGCAGAAAGCATTAATCAACGTTCACATACCTTTAGGAGAGAAAAGAAAAATGAACTAGTAGTCATTTCACGCTAATTCGTAATAATTAAACTTCTGTTCTAGATAATAAGGTTAAAAGGAGTGTTCCGCAATTGCAAAACTAAATGTTTAAGTCATTGCCAAATTCTAGGTTACGAATTTTAAATGATTTGTAACAGTCCCAAAGCAAATCTTGAATTTCCAGATCATTTCAGTAGCTAGTTCGGGTTAATCTCAACTCATCTTCCAGTTCCCATATAGAACCACTGCATTCTTTTACTCACTGCTTAATTATAAGGAATTAAAAATTAAGATCTACACGGTTTATCCTATAATAACAAGTCAGAGAAAAAAGAATATTGAAGGGAGCGAAAACAAATGAAGAGTGATTTGAGCTCGTCCCAACCTGTGAAAAAAATTTTCATTTCCTTGTAAGGGAGGCAATTTTTAAAATGAACACCCCGCACATATGAAGTGTGTAACCGCTTTCCGGATCTGCCCCCTGTCATCTCACCAATGAGTATTTTCAGTAGACCTGAACTTACCTAGTTAAGACATCGAAGAACATTTCCAAAAGGAGATTACAGAACTTTTCCGGATCGCCCTCCGGTCTCAATAATGAGATGAGGATTAGGCATTGAGAGGTTCAGATGTCTCGTCTCGAAATCCTCACGGACGTTCAGATGGTCACTTAGACCACGGCGCACACAAACATCCCTCATACATGTAACAAAAACACATTAAATAAAATGCCACTATGCTTTTTTATTGAAACACTAATAAAAAATGTAGGAGAAAAAGATAATCACAACACTCAACACTGAAGGCTTAACTATTTGCGCGACAAAATTACATTTGACATTATTATATTTCACATTTATTATATTATAGCCCTTTGTACCACGTATATATATATGAAAGACGATGATTGGGATTTCACTACGAATACTTTTCTCACACCATTAATGCATGTGGGGGATTAGGACTGTGGGGTAGCACTTGGTAATCCCACGAAGTAGTCTTGTAGCTACTGCACAAATTCACAGAAGTTGACTCTGGTTTCCCGTAAATGAATGCAGACAGGCACTAAATAAAATTCAAATAATGGAGGGCGCGTGTACAACTGATACGCACTGGGTTTGCGAACCCGGGACTTCACTGACTGGGGCTCGCCATTAAATAAGTCCTTCACCGGCTCATTAGCGTGTGCCCCTTTACATAATGTTGTGTCAAATCCAACGAGCGTGGTGATTGCTTGTAAAGATACGGAGTAAAACTCTTCGAATTGAAACGCTTGATGTCCGAGCCGGATTGGCCGATTCGTCAATTTTGACAGTTCATTCTAAAATGTAGTCAGGTTAAATCACTTGTATGTACATGCAAATTGAATGTTAAAAGAATTGACATTAATTTACAGTTCTCTGGTCATGATGCAGAAGACTGCTATAACTTGGTTGTGGGAACATTTAGATAATGAACTGGCAGAGTGATGTGGTTGGCGACGAATTGGCGGAGTTGCAGCTGGTCTGCAATATTTCCATAAATGATCGAAGAATGCACTTAATTCAGTTGCAAAAAAATTATAGAACATAGTCTTTGCATATTAATAAGGAAGGAAGAAACACTGCCAACTCAAGTGAGAAAAGTACGTCTATCACATACACGGGCGGCGATTAGGGGGGGCAAAGGGGGGCAGTTGCCCCTCCACTTTTTGAAATGACCCATTAATGTATATAGTTTCATTTGGAAATATAAAGTTTTGTATGTATTATTGGTTCATTGAATACAAATGGTGCCATAAAATATTTGCCGTTCCATGAGTACGTATTGGTTATCTTTCCGTGAAGTTAAGAAAGCTGCAGAAATTGCGTTTTAAAAATGCCACTAAAAATGGCCCAAAAATTAAGCTGTTGGAGCGAGACAATTCGAGCGTACTTTCATTTCATCTTACAAGGGCTCGATATATTAGTAAGCCGCTCTGGATCTAACTGAGGTATCATTTCGCAAGAAAAGAATTCCTTCACAAGTTCTTTAATTGCACAAAAATTGACAGTTCCTAAAACAGTTCTTTTCTTGAAAAATTGACAGTTCTTTTCTTGAAAAATTGACAGTTCTTTTCTTGAAAAATTGACAGTTCTTTTCTTCTTTCTTATAGTAAGGAATATTTTGATTTGATTTTTTTTTTCAGTTTAACATCCTGTTCAGCAGCGAAGCTATATGAGACGTGAACTTAATGATTAACGTAGAGTCCGAACCACGTGAGCTCCCTCCGGGAATGGAACCCAGGTCTCCCACGTCAAAGGTGCGTACGTTAACCGCTTAGCCACGAATGAGCTCAGTAAGGAATATATAATTTTGTAGTGTAATATACGAGTTTAGGGGTGTACATATACAGTTTTGTTATACAATTAAATTTAGTAAATTCAACATAATTCTAGGTTTTAGGAATATTTTGTATAACTGGAATGTGGAGTGACTAAGTATTGTTGAGTTTTGATGTATTCCAAGAAAATGAAAACTGTATCTAATGGCAATGAACATGTTTCGGGAAGCTGCAAAAGTATTTCTTTGAATGTCGTAGCATATGCTTGTAGTATTCACTGTCTTTCTAAGAGTAATAACACATATAATAACATGCGTGGAATTAAAAATATAAGTTGTTCATTAATTTCCAGTTTCAATATAACTTTTGCAGAACAAGCCTTATTATCCATTACTATGATTATTTGATTAATATTATCCTTTCTATTTATTTGTTTTGCAAATTTGTTATTAAATAGGTCCCTAATCTGATCAAACAATTTTCCAGACATAATTTTAAGATGCATGATTTTATGATTTTTTGATTTCATGAGAAAGGAATCAAATCTCTTCTTACACCTTCGTTGTATAAAAGTACAAAGAGTTAGTATCTTGTGTTGCTCTTGTCAATTTACGTAACAAAATATGAAACAAGATATACGGTATTTTAACTGAAAAAGATAGTTATACAGTTATACAGTCTTTAGTCTATATAACAGTCTCCTAATAGTTATACAGCCTTTAGTCTAACAAAGTGTTACAAGCAACCAGGAAAAGTAACATTGATATACAAATACTGTATTCAGATCATGTCTTGCCTCCCCACTTTTAACGTCCAACCGCCGCCACTGATCACATATGTAGTTCAGAAAATGAACGTGGTCTTTGTTATACACTAAAATATTCTCACCACAAAACAACGTTTCAAATATATATATATATATAAGAGTGAACAATGAAAGACTCCTTTGTTCTATTGCATGGGGAGGAAGAAATTCCCACCGAAGAGAGAAATATACTGTCTCCGAATATTTGCCGTCTTTCGAAATATACAGAACGTCCACAAAAATTATATCTATAACCTAGTGACCGTTTTAAGTGCATATGTATAACTATGATAACCTCGATTGTATTGTTTCTTCCAAACACTCTGATAATCACGGACTTTTCAAAATATTCAAACGACTCGATAAATGTAATCATATTCAGATGTTTAAGTATTTGCTGCTTTGAAACAATTCAAGACTCTCAAACAGTTCGAATATCTCGAACTCGTCGAATGTTTCTAAAATTTCGAATGTCTCGAATACTTCGAGTGTGTAAAATATTTCGAGTGCCTCCAACACTTCGAGTGTCTCGATCATTTCGAGAGTCTCGAACATTTTGAGGTTCGAAAGTTCAATAATTCGATAAAATTTAAAAAAAATTATCGTCGAAGCGGTTTTGAAATTTTACGGAATTGTTATCTATTACTCGATTATCGGAGTAGCTGTATGCTAATATAAGAATGTTGAGTTCGCGGTGAGGTGGTGTTGAAGAATTCGTATTAGGTGTTTATTACACTTTAATTTTTATGATACTTCTTCTACTCTATCTACTTTTTGACTGAATTACCCAAGAGATTTCCCAAGATATATATTCATGAATATGTAGCCGTCGTCTGGTTGTACGTTCTTGAAGCGGAGAAATTTACAAATAAATATTTCACTGGCAACGCTGACACCATTGCAGCAGAACATAAAACAATATACGATCTTTTAGCGTAATGCGCAATATGGTTGTCGGTTGTCTTAGCGGGTCTTTTATTTTTATATTCGACTGTTCTGAAATACGGTAACTTTATAAACTACTTTGTTAGACGAAAAATGAAATAGAAACAGTTTTTTATGTGATAAAATTATCGTATGAGAAAGCGAATCATCATATTATTATGGTAAAGAAGTTGTATCTGTTGACTGCTTGCTGTATTTTCGTGGTAGAGAAGACTCTATAAAATACTGAAATTCTGTAAGTATCAAGGAGAAAGTCTCTTTAAAAGTGTTTATTATAAATGAGAAAGAATGAATGTTGCTTGATTACAAGACTGAGTCGTTTCTTTCTATCCATTGTTTCATTGAGGATCTCAAAGGTAAGTACTACAAAGAGGTAGAGATTGGAATCAGTCAGTTCTCTTAATACCCAGATACAAATTCGGCACAAATTGAAAATAGATAAACATAGAGATTCATTAGATTTACCATGCCTTTTCAATAACATTGACGTGGAATTTTATGAGGTGCCAAAAAATTATCCTTTCACGGTTGAAATAAATGACTGCACATAAAAAAGGAAACAGCTATTTTCACCAACGCTGTATCTCCACACAAGGTAAGGAAGCAGTATTTTATGTTTAAAAGACAAGATTTACTATCGTGAAATCATTACAAGTGCTATAGGAAGTCGTATACGTGTTATTCGTAGCACTGTTGGACGAATTGGAAATATCGGCAAAAAATTCCTTTAAAGGAACATTATTCAGGTTAGTTTCAGATATATATTATAATGTTACCATAGACTCCATAACTAATTACAGTACTAATGTTTACAAGGGATATATTTCGTAGATGAAAGCTTTGATACACTTACGTAGTTATATTATGTCCTGGATGTCTTTTCGTGCAGATTGACTTTAGAGCAGAAACACTAACGGGAAGGTTCTAGAACACAGGTCCTCCATATAGGTTAGTAGATGGTTCGTTTCTGTACCAAAGTTTAATGTTTAATTCACGTAGTATTGCCGAGCTAGCGTTGGCGAGTGAAGGCGCGTTAGAGCCCCGTAGGGCACGTTGTTTTCTGTCTTTATTACAGCTAAATGGGAATGGGGGCCTGTGTTTTAGAATCTTGTCAATTTCAACACTAACTAACCTGTGCAAGGATGCCGCTGAAAACAGGAATTTCATCTGAGTCAGCTTAAGGGCATAGTAGGTGAGCTTGCGCGGGGGTGCGACGGTGGGTCCATACGAGGCAGGCGCGTCAGCATTTTTGAATATGTGCGTTTATAAGGTTCTTTTAAAGAATAATAAGCTAGGGTTCCGCTTATGATCCCCCGTGATCAAAGGAACATTTTCACTAAGTATGCATTCATATTGTATTACTGGGTTAAAGTAGTACCTTTCGACTGGTGAGTGTTACAAACTCGCTCATATTAAAAATAACGAAATGGAATGGAATTACATATTTGTTTTCTTATCATGTCACTGTGAGGGAGAAGTTAAATTGATGGGTTTAAATTGACTTTAGAAGGCTAAGTAAGTATATATATGGGTGATTCCACGAAAAAGGGAAATTTTCACTTGGAAAATTGTTGTTCCGTTGATGGTCGCCTATTTCAATAAAAATATCACATTCACTTACTACTACTAAGTACATGTTAATTAGGTGTTCAGCAGAGCTGAATCGTTATTGGTGTAGTAAATAAAAAATAATAAACTTTTCAGCACCCACGGAGTTGAGACCATAGGTCACGGAGTTGAGATTAGTTAACACGGAGTTGAAAATTGCTGTGGAGTTGAAAAACGTGATACATCTGGGTGATAAGTTTTTGGTTTATAAGTGATTAAGCTTATAATTTACATAAAAATTGAAATAATTTTCCAATAGTTTTTGTAAGTTAGAATTATTCTCCTTATGTTGAATAAAATTCTAACAAACTAGATGACACGTAATTTGTTATACAAAAATACTCCAGAAAATACTGCAAACATGTGAAAATATATCTAATGAAGGTTCCAAAATTGAGTATATATATATATATATGAATATGTGACATAAATAAGAAAAAAAGAAATACACATACACTTATCGAATATTGAAAAATTATTGCGCTTTCAATATGTTGACTATCATATGGAGAGGACAAACTTTTCACATAAGCTTACGAAACAGACGAAGTAGTCATTAAATCTGTCTATTGTCTACTTCATTTGTATTCTGAGCTTATGTAAACCGTCTGTCTTCTCTGTGTGATCAAGTCAACACGTCGAAAGTGCAATACTTTTTCAACATTTGGTAAGTGTATTTGTACCGTATATTTGGTATATATACAAGATGTTTCAAAACAATACACACATCGTTTGGGAGCTGATTCCTGACACTAAGATAAGACGAAAAGTATAGACAACTGGGTGCACAAATGCTTCCTTTCGGAGGTATAGGCTGCCGAAAACATGAAAAAAAATGAACTTTAAAGGTCCATAGCTCCAAAACTATGAGACCTGCCTCATTTTCCACTCCAATGAAGGAAATGTCTTGAGGAAACAGGGAAGGGCTGTTCTAGTCTACACAGAATGACAACTGCCAATGCTTTTTAAACGTCAGGTTTAGTAGGTCAGGAGAAATTCCTCCCGATCCGCGTCATAAAATTGACTGTCCGTATATTGCCCTCAGACTCTTCGACAATCCCTGAAAAGAAAACAATTAGTTGATCATAAGATTCAGACGTCAATAGGTTAGAAACAGATACCATCCATCTTGACTTGACTGAAGTTTTACCTCCGGCTACCTGACAGCCCCAAATCTGAACTTCCGCGAAACGCTCCTTAAATGGGCTGGGACCCACCAGCCGGCCTTTGAGTGTGAATGACACGTGGTCAGCGTGTCGGCTCCTACGACCGTTGCAATGGTCTGCGCGATCAGGTTTCAATACATCTCTACTCAAATGAGTTTTTCAATTGCCTCACTGTGCGAAGTAAACACCATTAATTTTTGAGCTTCCACCGGGAAACAAACCCAGAACCACGCACGAAAGGCGAGCATGCTAGTCACTAAACCATAAAGAGCTTTATTTCTATCAATATATTGAAAGAGCAAATATTTGGAAGAGCATGAGCATAACAAACACTATAGGATTATCAACTCCGTGAATTTGTCTCAACACCGTGGATTCCTTAGTTTTCAGATGGACATGGAGTTGAGAAAATCGAATATAATTTATTTTTACTGGCCCACTTTTTAACCAGTACATGTGAGTAATTGTGTACGAATTTTCTAAGTTAAGGCGTAGGTTCCTCAAGTGAAAGAAGGTATATACCATACAAATACATTCAGTAATAAATACCATGGTGTTGAGAATCAATTAATATACGCACCTGCTTTCCACACACAAAAATATTTTTCCTATAGCTTTTAACACATGCACATAACTTTTTCTATTCTTCAGTTAAACATGTCTGCCTTGTCTTCTTGTGGGTGTTGCCAATGTGGACGACCATGCTATCTGTTGAGAGCAATAATATTTTTTTCTATTGCCATGGAGTCGAGACGAAATAGAGGTGACAGAAACGAAGCATAGTCAAGCTTTCGAAAATAATCGTTATAAAGGTTTACTTTCCACAAAACCGAAACACAACTGGTTTAAGCCAAAAAAGATTTTAAAAAATGTTCGTAAAAGCTTGATAATCACAAATTTGGGTTATCACGTTTCACTCCCGTATATTATACGTATGATATTCAGACCTAAATTCTCCATTCATTATTCAAAGGGATTATACAAAAGGAACTTTTTCTTTTTATGAGTTTATGAATATGATTTTTGTGATCTTTTATAGTTTATTATTATTGTTATGCAATTGTAATCAAAGAAAAATTATAAATTTGTTTCGTTTTAATAATGTTTACTATTGATAAAATACAGCGAAATGCCGTTTTTTTTCTTTCTTGGGACATACACAAACCCCAGGAGAAACATTTATTGAATCAGAAGTGTCTTTGCTATCTATTTATGTGTAAAGGTAACCAAGAAAGTTCGTCGCTTTTTCACCCACCACCCTCGAACATTGATATGTCACCTAAGACGTACCTGGAAGATCAAAAATAGTCCCCATCAGCATCATTGTGGAAGACCGTGCATTTAATCGCGGTAGAACTTGGTGGGCCGTGAAGCGAAGAAGGTATCAAGTGCATTTTGCGCCCCTACTAGGGATTTAAGCTGGCGTCCTCCAAGTTGATTGTCCAAGGAATGGAACAGGTGATAAGCGGACGGTGCCATGTACGGGGAGAATGGCAAACGCAATAGTGTTTCCCGTCTAAGGCGTAGAAGGGTCCCGGATCATCCTAGCCAGTGGGGCTTGGTGTTATCCTGTAACAGGAGGACCCCTTTGCGATTCAGAAAACTCCGGAGATTTGAGTTTTTCTTGAACACGGCTCAACTGCTGACAGTACATAGTTGCATTGATGCTCTGACCCGCTGGTAGCAGTTCCCGATGCACAATGCCGCGAGCAGTCCACCAAACACACAGGAGTACCTCCTTCTGGTCCAGTGCTGGTTTCGGCTGTTTTGGAACTGATTCGTGGAATGCTAACCAATGATGACGGCTCCGTAGAGCTTCGTACAGGACCAACTTCTCATCACATGTCAATACCCTGTCCAAAAGTGGTTTTCCTCCCTCAGACGAGACAGCAAAGAAACACAGGTCTCTGCTCGCGTGACCTTCTGGTCCGGAGTCAAATCATGTGTTATCCTTTGACCCAACTTGTACTATTTCTCAAGTTGATAGAGGTGCTGCCGAATGGTTTCTTCACTCACACTATATTGTAGTTCCTTACATGTCTGGTCACTGTTCGTTTCAATTGCTGCCTGAAGATCTTCATTTGGACATGTGTTGGTCTTCCGATACGTGGTGCGTCTTTGAGTGTTTCGTCACCGTCTTTAAACTTGGTACACCACTGCTGCACTGTCTGCGTAGTCACGACATCTTCATCAAAGGCCTGGAATATCTTCCGTCCCGCTGCAGCGGCGTTTGAGCCCAGTTTGAACTCGTACAGCGTACACGTTTTTATGATGGATGCTCTGTGGAGGTCCTATGTTCACTCTGTTCTTAAGCAAGTTCACGGTTTAACTGAATTATCACAACCAGGCAGTTTGTTGGATATATCCACACCAACAACTGACCTTCGCCTTATCTTCATTCGCATTCAATTCACGGTGTGAGGTTCACTTGAACACAGACCTCCACAAAAAGCGACAGAACTTTCTTGGTTACATTTATATACATGGGACAGAGCCTAAGTGGACTCAAATAATTCGTATCTTTATTCACTTTTCTTACTGATATGCAAATTAAGTCATTGTATTTCTTTAACTTGCACTAATAAAAGTCGTAGTGAACTAATTTGGACTAAATTAGTTCTGTACTCTGTAGTATTCTGAAATTGTGTATATATAATTATAATTCTGTATATAATAATTCTGTATAATGGTTTCACTTGTGCAACTGTTTATCTTTTTGTCCTTCTGAAATGACTCTTGACAATTATATTAACAAGTATGTAAAGGCCAGTACAGCGTATTTTTATCAGAGTCCTTCGCGAGTCAGTCGGCAGACATATCGCATGTGTGGTCAATTAGTCCTGATTTCAATTCCAAATGGAGGACAATTTCTCTCGGATGTAACTTAAGCCGAGAAGCGGTTTGGATTCCGCTTTAATCTTATGTGATCCGCTTCCAGCATAACTCCGTTGTTGCATATACTAAGTCGAAACAAACTAATTTCTGTCCATATGTAATATAAATACATAGAGCAAATTGTTTAAATCAAAAAACCTGGTTCAAACAAAAAAAAAAAAAAAAAAACTTTTTTTTAAAAACAAAAATCATGGATTTTGCCAACTCTGCTTCTTAGAATACTCAGACTTCAGAGGATGTTTAGGAATGCCTGAAAGTCTTGATCAGCTTTTGGAAGAAAAGTGGTCTTTAGTGACCGCATTTTCACTTCTGTTTGTAAAATTCAAATGGCTAACGTGCTCTGAAGTATCATTATTAGGTTTTCCTTGTTGTGTTATTAATTTTGCTATTATTTTGAGTTATTTTGTTATTTGCTAATTTATTTTTCTACTTTGTTCTTGTAATCGGAGTCGCAATGGCTCAGTGGTAGAGCGTTCACCTCTGATGCGTGGGGTCCTTGGTTCGATCCCGGCTCGCGCCAAGTGAGCTTTGTGATGGACGAACACCATGTGCGTGGGTTTTCTTAGAGTTTTCCCGTTTTCTCCCACTTTCTTCATTCCTCCATTTCATTCATTTCTCATCATCACTATCTCCTTTAGCCTAGCCAGCATGACCGTGGAATACCAGACTTAAAGATTTCATCTCATGTTTGTTCTTGTAATCTTTTTACGACTTCTGTTTTAATTTTTTATATATAATATTTTGAATGTTTTAAGATCTTATTTTGTAGTATACTTTTTTTTTAAAAAAAGAAATTTTTGAATATTTAATGTACAGTACGTGTTGGCCATTGGTCTTATCGTGACGAGAATAAATAACCTTGCTGCTGATGCCCCCATTAAACTTAATCATTCATTCATGAACTTTGCATAAGGACCACATATTAAAAATCATAGTTACATTCAACATACTACTGCTGTGTGTTCATTGCCAATGATAGTATTATATTACAAAGAATATTCTATGGAATTTGGAATGATGGTTATTTGCTAATAGTGTGTTGCGAAGGAGAGCGAACGTGGAGATTTTATTATGACTTTTAAGAAGAAAAAGTACAAAACATTATAATAGAAAGTGGTCATAATATTATTAAATATAATTCATTGAGGCTTTTTTGTATTTAGTGAAATGAAATATCACTAAGAATAATAAATCACTAAAATAATGAAGTAAAATCAAAGGCTAAACGTTGAGTTCATGCGAAAATATATATACTGTAAATTTCAGACATATATTTATATAACTTTACATTTAAACAAATAAGTTTAACATTTACTTTTAACTTCAGGCTTCCGTAGGGACATTTAAAGAAAACATATCTTGAAATAATGAATTCAGAATGTGGAGATGACAAGAAAACGTCTTCGAGTGGGATTCAAGCAATTGATAAAACTATAGTTCATCGCATCTGCTCTGGTCAGGTATGTTTTTCTTCATTTCTTAAGAGTCCTTTATTATCATTGTTTTGACGCCTACATGTAACCATATCATATTTCTTGTTTCGTAATGCAAATGAAAGAAACTATATGTTAGTAAAACTTTTTTTGGTTCTTGTTAAAACATGTTAGTTAAATACCCAAGAAATTGGCTTAATTTTACAAGAAAACTAGTAAAATACATTCTTTTTGTTTCGTGACCTTGCATGTATTGAAATTAAAACTCAGCGATGCAAACTTCGACGAATATCCTGTCACTGCGATAGAAAGGTCTGTTTAGTTTTATGTAATATATACCCTATAGCTTAAGATCAGTAAAGATATTAACTTCGTTTAGTATTCCTATATTAGAAATAGAATTTCCTCTTAAGTCAATTTTATAATTGATATTGCTTCGCTGCAGTCTTCATCTATGGAGTTCAGGCGAGGATTTTTATTAAATAAACTTATCCTTTTATATACTTAAAATATTAAAGAAGCCTTTTTCGCTAAATCACTAAATTTCGATTGGTGTACAAAATTATTTCATACACAGAATTTTCCGTGAAAAAAATCACTTTTATACACAAACGTTCGATTGTAGTCACTTGTCACAAAACCGTTCACTTAAAATAATAATACAGAGAAGATATGCACAAGGTTCAAACATTACTTACCTCAACAAACTCTCTCTCTCTCTCTCTCTCTCTCTCTCTCTCTCTCTATATATATATATATATATATATATATATATATATATATATATATATATATATATATATATATTATAGGACATACATTGGTATGACTAATTATAATGTAGAATCAGGAAACGCGTGTGAAATTCTCAAGAGAGCAACGGAGCCACCTCAAGTTTATCAAAACATCTCCAAACTAGCAGTCGTAGCATTCAAGGAATAAAAATTTTGTTCAAAACATCTCTTGGGTCGTGTTATGTCTGAATAAAAGCGCTGAATCGAAGACAAACAATGGTAAGTTAGACAAGGATTACTTCTTTTAAGTAACTCCAGTAGTAGTAAAACGTTCAAGGTACTATTTTTAATTTATACGCGATATAGATACCAATCTAAAATGAAACTAATTTACCTTGAGGTTGCGTATTTTATTTCTCTTCGAAATCAGTTTGTACTCTTTATATTTCGTTTGCTTAGTTCTTGAAAATTTCTGGGTAAATGCAGTTTCAGAAAGTAGGTAAGTACGAAGTTTCCTATATTTATTTAATCTAATCTATCCATTAATTTAAATACCACAAATCAATACAAAAAATTGAAAAAATAAAGAAATAAATTCAACTACAGATACTAAAGTGTGCGGGTCCTTTGAATGTCTTATGTGAGTTCACTGTTGCTAAGTATTATTTTATTGCTTATGCCTAGAATTGTGGCACGATTCACCATCTCCTCAATCAATTATACACACTGATATTCCGAGAAACTTCAAAAGAGCGTCGATTAACTTATCTGGCGTTGTCGGGGAAAGAGATTTTGATTCCATGTGAAACTGAAGGACCTTGTCGAAATAGCCTCAATGCTGAACATGAACTCCGAATAGAAAACAGTGCTAATTAAATAATTTTCTATCTTTGACATTTAAATTGAAAGTAATAATAATTCTTCTTAACCACCTTGACTCGTCATACTGCAATTGATAATGAGAAATGGACAATAACAATAAAATATGTAACTGGGGATGCTATATTTCACTGTTCACTGAAAGAGGTATCATCGGTCGTGAATTTAATCCTGTATCTATCGTATAACTTGTGTTGTTGGACCACATTATTAATCTTGTAGTTTTCTTAGGTCCCTAATTTTATAATTCAACTTATTTCACATATTATGAACATTTGTTTGTAATGACCTTCGTTGAACAGAGGACAGAACAATGAGTCGTTAAACTGTACTGTATTCGGTAGTCCGTTTGGATTCTTATCTGTATAGGGTTGAAGTCTCCATTATCCTATAGGACAAAACATTGAGATGATAAGATGTCGATTTCTATATTCATATTATAATATTCTATTCTTCATTTTAATCAGGTTGTAGTAAACCTGGCAACGGCTGTGAAAGAGCTTGTTGAAAATAGCTTGGATGCCGGAGCGACTGTGGTGGAAATTCGACTAATTGAATATGGAAGTGAACTTGTTGAAGTTAGCGATAATGGGATTGGTGTTCAAGAACAAGATTTTAAAGGACTTGGTAAGTTTATGGTGATTTTTTTTTCTATTTTCGTATTTATCATGTATATTAATTTAAGAAGTAGATTAACGAAACGCTGTTGTTCATTTATGGTTCTTTAAGAACTGTCATAAATTAACTTAAAAAGTACTCAGCCTACTCTTCTTTATATCGTTGCAGATTCGTTAAACAGTCATCACGTCAGTTGCTTCTTTCGCTAATAACATTGTCAAGACACAGGAAAGAAAAGAGGTTTAGTGGATATAGGATAAAATGGGAATTAGTAATACAACTAACAACTACATACAATAAACAGAAGCGTATTTTAACTTATAAACAGGAGGGTTTTGAGGCTTTGGTTGAGAATTTTCCCCAATATAAAAATATTAAGCCATGTACTTCTAATTTTGCACTTGACAACGATGATGAAGGTGTCAAACGAATTTACTTGAACTTCTGTCCAGCATGCTGATGGCGTATTCTGATTCCTTCGTTCGAATTAAGATAAATAAGAACAGATCCTATTCTGATTTCTTCGTTCGAATTAAGGTAAATAACAGTGCAATGACAGAAGAACTGGTATGATTGTACAGGAAATATATAGACATACCTGTATTTTATTCAGTTTCAAACAAGTTACAAAATGTTTTCAAGAAACAAAATTTTAACACAACATTAGTGTCGGCAAAAGAACACAGTGAAAAACTTAATAGGATTCAAGTTTCTTCACTAATCTGCTGAATACCGGAGGCATGTATGAAATCTTATATACGTAACAGACACTTTCAGAGGCATAACTATAATGAACATACAACTTGGAAAATGAAATGAAATGAAATCTTCCAGTTTTACGTCTCACGGTTATGTTCTCTAGGCTAAAGAAGACGGTGATAATGAGAAGTGAAGGAAAGGGTAGGGGAAGTGAAATAAGGTGTGAGGAAACGGAAGAACAGGAGAAAACTCGCGCACACGATATTTGTCCGCCACAGAGTCCACTTGGCGCGGACTGGGATCGAACCAGGGACCTTACGTACTAGAGGTGAGCGCTCTACCAGTGAGCAACCGCGGCCCTCGTATAACTTGGACTGAAAGAACATATCCATGATGTCAAACTCAATGGTGCTCCAGTCCAGTCTTTCAACACACCTAAAAGATACAACACAACATCGATGACGTAAGATGAGAGTTCCTATTGAAAATTTCGGTAATTACTAAGTAACAGACGTATACCAAGACTACATGAAGTAAATTTATATTTTTATGTAGAAAATATTACAGTAAAATGAAACTTTATATAATAAAGTATATATTTATCATAAAAATTGTTGCAATGGCTGAAAATATTTAGACCGTGGAAAACCCGCACTGAAAGCGTCAAGATACTTGTAATTTGTGTTCATAGTTTGCATCTGTATAGTTAATTCCCATTCATTCTATTTCACTAAACTTATTTCTCTTACCTGCATCTTGATAACGTTGCTACGGAACCAGCGAAATTTGATGATTATGCAATAATGTGTAACAGTGTAGGGATGATCAGAATAACTAATTAAAATTCTATCAATTTACTTACCAAGCTGTAAGGACAACAATCTGTTACAAATAAATTGATCCAGATATTTAATAAATTGAGGAGGACTTAAGGAAAAGTTTCAAATTAGGCCACATAAGTGGATATGTTTTAGGTACTTACGTAATGGCATTTATTTGCTTAAAGATATTTAAATTTGATTCTTATAAATCAAAAGCTAAAAATGATAAAAATGAATTTCTATATCCAAATTTATTATACAGAGTTAAATAATAAAAATAACTAAAGGAAGTATAATCTTAATAAGTCTAGAACTATTTAGAGGATAGCCTTCACTGGTTTTAAACGATGAAACCGAATACAGTGAAACCTGTCTATGTTGGCCACCATCGGTTCCATGAAAAGTGGCCAACTTAGACAGGTGGCCAACTTACAGAAAATAAGTGTGATTTGTGTATTTTTAAAATAGGACTTCTAGTATTACTTGACTGTAAAATTTTAATAAGCATTGGCACGACAGCTACTTATAAATTGTGTATATAGAGTAATCAACAATATAAGTACTAGAAAATATTACTATAGTATGCAAGAGCGCCGATTTCTCTGTACATTTGGGGGGCCCATTCAGATGCAGAAGGTATATATATGAAGATTTTAAGACAAATTGCACTCAAATTATACCAAATATTGTATACTCATAAATAAAATAGGGGCCACATGAGCTTTGGAAGGCCCGGTCCCCCTTGAACCCCCGGGATCGGCGCCCTTGATAGTATATTTAATATATGTGCATGCCTTTCTCTTCCTGAAAACTAGTCTGGTACATTGGATTATTCGGATTGAAAACACAATAACACAACCAACCATGAAATAGAAGTGTATGTACGCAGTTTATTGAAATTGATATTATAACACACTGAGTTATTCAGATTGAAAACAGGAAAAGCTAAGTTATAAATTGAGAAATTCATATGCAATTTATATTACTTCTTTTTAGTTGTTACTGAATGGTGCTTCATTCTAGACGTATTTGTTTTATTCTTTTTGGCAGATATGCACATTCTAATATTGTAGTTAACTACCTCTTGTTAATGAGCTAGAAGTGTTTCCCTCGGAGCAAAAGATGTTTTGAGAAAATCTTGAGGGAATTCATATCTCAAAAACTCCGCTATCTTTTGACAAGCCGACAGGTGCCAATAGTTGACAATTGAGATGGTTAGTTTTAACCTTGAGAATTTTCCGGAATTACTAAAGCTCCCCACTGATGAGAGAAGTTGATATAACTAATGGTTTTACCAAAACAGGCAGGGTAAACAAATACGTACAACCATTTCCTGAATTCCTGTACGTGCTTTTTCTTATTCACATCTTCCTTCACCACCCCTTTATGAGGGTAGTATTCTGGCCATTGACCTCCAAGAACAAATCTTGCGAATCTATGCTTTTTGTTGTCCAGTCACAAATACAGAACATCTGCCTCTCATATGGGAATTCGAAAGAGTTAAGAAAAATAACAAAACTGTATTTTTCGTGGCCAAGATACGCAGGTAAATTTATCATTATCATCATAGGGTAAACATTGCTTCAGTGTGGCCAACTTCCAAGATAGACAGGTGGCCAACTTATAGAGTAGTAAGTAACGAGTGTCTTATGGGAAAATGCAGGTTCAAGACGAACTAGGCCAAGATAAACAGGTGGCCAACTTAGAGAGGTGGCCAAGTTGACAGGTTTCACTGTATAAATATAATTCCATGTATACTGGTATGACTAAGTGTATTATTAGAATCAGAAGTCAAAGAACTCATTAGAGATTTAAAAGGATCTAAGATTTTAATTTTAATAATAAGTACCTCATAGCACATATTATATTTTAACTACAAAGAAATGTACTTTTTTTTTTTTCATTCATGCAAACAATCCAAAATCAAACCCTAATAAATGTGATTTAGATAAGGACTGAAATATTATGATAAACTGCTTTATTAGTGAAAATTAGAACTCCAATTACAATTACAATAAAGCTGTATTCAAAATTTGACATCTTTATCAGTTTTTCAACGCTTTTGTACACTTGTGCTAGTATGCTTTAGATAAGAGAATTTGGTAACACTGAAAAATTTGAAGGTGCTAACTGTAACAAAGAAGGCCATATTTGAATTAGATAATATTTCAAATGACTTATAGTTTGTAGAATACATATGTAAATATTTTTGTATTCTAACCAGAATCAGCAAATTTCTGTACCTTTGCAAACTAACTGTCATATTTTTCGTAACTTTTAAAGAAACCCACCAAATTCCGGTGATGAAGTTTACCGCGAGGCAATTGAAATTATTGAGTAAGAAATCTCCGAAGTTAAAAAAAAAAATAATAATAAATGGATAATAGTTCACTTTATTTCATATTTCGTTGTTTCACTGGTGTTATTTATGCTTTTGTACAGTTCGGGATTCCTTTGTTCCAGTCACGTATTCAAAAATAATCTGTTTTCTTAATAATCTATTGTTTATTTTTCAGGTTTGAAACATCACACTTCGAAGTTAAGTGATTTTACTGACCTAGTCAGTGTGAATACTTTCGGTTTCCGGGGGGAGGCTTTAAGCTCTTTATGTGCTTTGAGCAAGATGACGGTAATTACCTGCCATAAGTCAGCATCATGTGGCTCGCAGTTGGAATTTAATAATGATGGTGTGCTTGAATCTGTGACTCCATGTGCAAGACAAGTATGTGTAAATTATTGTGGTAAAGTAAAATTTTATACTTCTTAATTATTGAATTCAGAAAATTGTCGAAAATCCTGATAAGGCTATTAGAAGCCACTACGTCAGCTCAATAATAGAATAATATCATAATATGTAGTTAATCTTGTCATCCAAGGAAGGGTGCGGTGGCTCAGTGGTGGAGTGCTTACCTCTGGTGCGTGGGGTATTTGGTTCGATCCCCGGCCAAGTTTGTGGTGGACTACATTATGTCCGTGAGTTTTCTTGGGGTATTCCTCCCACATTTCATTCCACCAATTCTTCCATCATTATTTACTTGCCTTAATCACCCGTCTGTTTTAGCCTAAAGGACATAATCGTGGAACGCTAAACTGAAGGATTTAATTTCACCATGTCATCCAAGATTAAATATGGATAAAAAACATATTCTTAAGGTTTGACCGTAAGTTTTTTTCATTTTAACAATATTTACAATGTATTAGCTGATTAGTTTCCTCTCACTGTAGAGACGTTTTACGGAAACTAGAAATATGTACCTGTACAATTCTCTGGCACGAGGATCTTGTTGTGAGTTTAAAATTATAGGGCACCACTTGGGTAAATCGCTTTCTCGAACTATAAACTAAATTCTAGACGATTCCACGAAAATAATTAATCTTCCCCCTAATCTTCCTGAAGTCTGCCGTAAATCATGTTTATGCAAAGTACATACTTAACAAAATCGTTTTCTCGCACAAAAAACGGGTGACTGAGAACAATACACGAAACTATAGCTGGCCTTCCAGGCTAGTCTAGTGGTTACCGCTTAATGTGCGTAATCCTGGTAATATCTACCGTTTGTGGAAAGGTAATTCTTGGGCCGCACCGTGATGAGTTTCACGTACGACAGAATAAAGTCGCTTATAACTCAGGTACCATTAGTCCTACACTAATATAAGTATACATTTTTTTGAAAGAACCTAAAATGACGAAAAACTTTTAGAGGAAACATATTTTCGAATTCGATCTTGTAAAGAATCTGTGGCTCAAAAACTGACGTCACGCGCAACCAATACTGAGTAAAAATGAAAATAACAATGAAACTACTATATTTAGCACAAAAATGTACAAGAACTAAATTGTAGAAGACAACTAGACAAACAAATTAAGAAAAAATTCGGATGCTCTAACTCCAATAGTTACGGAGATATAGTGAATAATAGAAACTGTTAAAATTTCGGCTTTCCCCTCATCCCCCTCCCCTCCCGTGAGTATTTTTTTTTTTCTGGCACCCGGCATTTCTGTGATTAGTGATGGGTTTAAATTCAAAAAACATCGAATGCCAAATTGTTACATGATTTTCCCTTAGAACTTAATTTTTAAGCCGTGACGCCTAAACTAATATTATTATCTTACTTTAGCTTCTGATATTGTTGTTGGGATTTTGTGCTGCATGAATAGCCTTGTCTTCATGGATATATTTATGGATGCTTTGTGTGGTGTGTGAGGTGCAGGTAGCCAGAGCCGAAACTACTGTTACCTAATTACACCAACACAAATAAAAATAAAATAAATGAAGTGGAGTGGCTGGGGATATTCAAATAAACAGAGATATTTGCATAAAATGCAAATTACAAAACATCTGAAAATGATTTCTTCCCTCTTGGAGATAATGGTACTCTCCTGCAAGAGCCGCCACTCCCTCAAATTAAGTCGGTAGAGCATAAAAATTTAGTTATGAAACTGAAACAGCAGATCTCAGGGTTATTTGCATAACAGCCATGGTCCAGACGCTACTATAGTGAGTCAGTTCAAAATTACCAAATAGGTTAAAAGAAAAAAAAATCTATGCTAAAACTTTACAGGTAGCAGCCTGTTTTTGAGCTCACTATACTCATGACTGTTATTCTGGTTCCTTGGGCATTAATATTCTCTCTGGGCCCCATTCAGAGAGCCGGTCAGACATACACAAACAAGGGAAAATGGTTCCTTGTATCACCCTCCTGGAAAATAAACATTCTCATTAGCAGTAGGTACTCACCCTGCAGCAATTGAGTTGAACACAGATTCTGGATAGAGATGTTGGTTTTATTTCCAATATAAAAGCACCTTAAAATGGGAGCTGTCGAGGTATACTCACTCCACTACACTCACACATTATTTGCTTCGGTAGTGCACTACTATAACACTTAAACGATTTTTTATATATATTTATATATATATATATGTAACACCCTTTTTTCTATATATTGAAAAAAAACAACAAAAGAGGGGAGGACGAAACTGGATAAATTAAGGTCTAGTTGACCTTAGTAAAAATATATATATATATATATATATATATATATATATATATATATATATATATATATATATATATATATATATATACAGATATCTTAACTCCTCATCTCTGAACAGTCTCAGAGGAGTTATCAATTTTACACAAATTCTTAACTGGTATTTTATAAGTTACTAGACGAAAACACAAATTTAAGTGGATAAATCGCATGTTATCTCGTGGCACAGTTCCTGTAGTTAAACATACGGTTAAAACACGCACACAGTTCTAGTTCCACGTTACAAGTCCTTCCACATTCTTATTCCACCATGGAAGGGTAAATGTCCTTCACAATGTTGACGACTGGATAACGATGTTTCTAAAAATAAACATCTAGAATGTCCATGAAGGTATTCACATACTGATGCAGGTATCCTTGTACACAAGTCCAAGGAAGGCTCCGTGTTAAAGACTATACAGGCCTTGGTAACAATCTCTACTAGAGATGTGTTACTTTACTTGTTTCACTGGAATACTTAAAATGAAAATTCTTCCCCATAGTTATGAGTGGGGTTTGATAAGATATACACTTATCTACATACGTGACGGTTAGCACTTAAAAAAAATGGTTATAATAAAGATTTTTAATGGTTAAGCTCCATGATCAGCTGCAGTTAATGGTAAGTCTTAGTCGCAAACACTGCAGATAGGTGCTCTGGTTAACACATTCTTAGTACACTCAAAAGTGATATGTAGAATTCAAGTTTACTACACACACGAGTTTATAGTATGTATCACGGGAAAATCCTCGGGGACTATGTCCACACGTCCCGGGTTAGCTGCCACTGATATGTAAGAGACGATATCTTACGTGTTCTCACCACTGAATATAAGAACGAACTACCTTTGTTTTCTCTCGAAAACAAGTATATCTATTCACAAAAACTAGGAAAGGAAGAAACTCGCTTCCTCCAGAGTCTCTGACAAAGGTTTTTGTCCCTTCAGGCTATCTTCTGGGTGGTCCTTTCTGCAAAACACCAGTTCAGCCGCTTCTGGTTGCAAATTCTAACCTTCACCCCTTTGACAAGTGCTGCTCTATGTACAATACAGAGAAATTTGGAACTTTCTGCTCCTAGCAGACGTCTATGAGAGTTTCTATAAACAATATGTTTAACTTACTTATGTCACACTTATGGAGTAGAAAAATACATGTTAAAATACACAGAAATAAAGAACAATATTCATACAATACATAGATATGTTATTCATACACTGTCATCTCTCCCAGAAGCAGAAGTAAGCCCAATTTCCTGCGGCTGTCCTTCAAGCTGTCTGCTGCCAATGGCAACCATGTTTGTATGGAGAGAGATAGAGGAAACATCTTTATTTATTCTTACTTTTGACAATTACAAGATCCAAATGTCTTGTACGAATAGGGATCACGATGATAAAATAAATCAGGAATTTTGTACGGTATTTCCAAGAACATTTTGAGCGTAATACGTTAATATTAATATTATACCTAGAAAATAAGTCAAAACAGAGTAAAACATTTTAAATTGGTGTTGCATCTTGGGAACAAACTAAAGGTCCGCTGGCTGACGTTACCGGTCCTAGGTGAAGAGGGGGGCGGAAGTGACGCTAGAGCTCGCTACATAGAAAATCACACCTATAGAAAACTAAAATCTTGCATGTAGAAGCGAAAAATTTTATGACTTTTGAAACAATACAAATGGTGTGTTTCTACCCACTGTATCCAAGTCAGTGTGGTTCCACTAAGGAAGTTTGTAGGCTACTTCCTGTGTATAAACATTCTTAATTTTCTTTCTTCTGGTGATTTCTTTACATGGAGAGTTGTGAAGACCTCACATCTCGAAGTATAGGCGACAAGAAGTCGGGGAAAAAAAACTTCTCTCAGCGCTAGCTCTGTCTTCCAGCATTCTGAAATCCATGCATGATTCCTATAGAATCTGCCTATTTCTTTTCTAATTTATCCATCGTAGATGAATTTTAATATAATTCTTCCTTCATCCCCATTTTTAATATACATTATACAAAGACTCGGTAATTAGATGCAACCCGTAAATACACTATAACAACCTATAAAAGAGATAAACACAATGGAATAAATACAATATAATACAATATTGTATTAATATTTACGTACTACGCTCGGTGTTTTACACATCTTTACTCAGAATATCTAATTAATATGCAATGAATATGCTAATAATAAGCAATTAATTATATCACAAAAATATATATTTACATATCAATATGTAAATGTGCCCCTCATCTGCATTTTGATATGCAGATGATGGAGAAGGACATGGGCCTTCTACAGTTTTCCCCCCTATGATTCTAGGTGCTGTACTTTCTAGTACAGGACGTAGATCATAAAGAGGGCACATTTTCGTTCCTGAAAATATAGGTACACAAACATCTAAGGTTAAAAAAAATCAAAGTAAAACACACTGTAAACATAATAAATGAAATAACAATGCACAAAAGCTAAATATCGAGAATTCAGTATTCCCTGACTTTACTTAAACATGAATGACATAAGTTCCCATACATACACTAATACACTAATCCACTAGTTCACTGAATACACACTAACACTAACACTATTTACACATGTTGTCAAATCTGGGAATTGATGCATAAATGTGTGACCTGTTTCATCTCTATTGACCAGTACCAATGTGATCCTTTTCTTCTCTAGAAATGTATGGCTTTAAAAGAAAAGCATTCCTGGTCATCTTGACCTCTTTTGTCGCTGGATCCCCTAGTGTGTACATATTCCGGCCAGTGGTAGCGACAATTTGCCATGGCCCCGAGTACAAGAGCAAGAGCTTTTTCGACGCACCTGCTAGAGCATCCGACTTGGGGAAAACTCTAGATAGAACAAGATCACCCACTTTGTACTCAACAGTACGGTGTGACTTGTCGAAGTTACGTTTTCGTGCAGCAGCATTCTTTTTGTGGTTCTTACGAGCAATTTCAATGTAATACTGCACGTCATGGCGTTGGTCCACTTCTGGGATCTCAAATAGCCTTGCTATGTCTCTAGACATAGACTGTCCGAAGTGACACTCAAAGGCTGACACGCCAGTGGTCAGGTGTTTCGCCGAATTTAAGCACCTCAATTTTATCCAAGTATTTGGGCCACAATCTTTGGTTATCATGGCACAATTTACGTAGCAAACGTACTGTCGCCTTGACAGCCACCTCGGCCATCTCACCCTGGGGATAATATGGCGTGGAAGTGATGTGCCTAATACCAAGATCTGCTAACTCATTTTTCCAGCGGTTAGACTGGAAAGGTGACCCTCTGTCTGTCAAGACTAGTTCCACACTAGGGTTTACTTTTAGGTACTCCTTTAGTTTCCTAATTGCAGTGGTAGTGTTGGCTTTTCTACACGCATACAAACCAATGAGTTTTGAAAATGCGTCATAGAATACTAATATATAATGGACTCCCCCAATTCCTTTGGTTAAAGGCCCTAACCAATCAGCGCAGGCCAAGTAGCCTGGCTTCTCAACAACTACGGGATTCAGTGGTCCCGGACGATAACATTGGGGAGGGTTGCTCTTCTGGCATAATTCGCAGGAAGCACAAAATCGCCTCACACTTGCTCTCATCTTCGGCCATACGAAAAATTCTGATAGAAGTGGTAATAGTTTACTAGCCGACATGTGCCCTCGATCTGAATGGTAATAATCGAGCAGTGGAACTACTAACACTTCTGGGATGCATATTCGGACTCCTTCCCGGTCACGCTTGCATAAGCGCCCGTTCAACACTTCAAAACGGTGACAAGCACCATTCACCTTTGGTGAGTCCGTCTTCTCTTCGACATCTCTCTTGATCTTGCCGTAGACAGGATCTGAAGACTGCATCTCCGGTAGTATGGCTATCATCTTCCTCAACTCACATGGGATTTCCGTCAGGATGGACATCAGCGACTCCTGGAGGATAGGCTTCCGTGCAACACTGAGGTCTTCTTCTGTGTGAGGAGGGAACCTAGAGTGATAATCACTCAGATTCTCATTGGACTTAACAAACTGAAATTCAAAATTGAAATTGGAGAGCAGCATCGCCCACCGGGTGATGCGCTGGTTTGTAAGCCTACAGTAGAGAATAAACTTAAGTGCAAGGTGGTCACTGCGTATTATGAATTTAGTCCCTACTAAATATTGTTTAAATTTAACAACCCCATCTATCAGTCCAAAAAATTCTTTTTCTGTTACCGAATAATTTTTCTGTGCTGCATTAAACACACGTGATGTAAATGCAATGACACGGATATCATCATTATCATCACGCTGGTACAACAGAGATGAACACGCAATGTCACACGCATCACACTCTAAAATCAGCTGTTTATCAGGCAGGACGGTTTTCAGCACTACTTCCTCCTGGAAGATCTGCTTGATCTTCTCCATCGCTGCCTGATGTTCTGGTTCCCACTTGAACCTCACGTTCTTCTTTAGAAGTTGGAACAACGGATGGAGAACTTCTGAGTACTTCCTACTAAAACATCTATAGTACTGGCAGTAGCCAATGAAGGAACGCAGTTCCTTTACGTTCCGGGGTGTTCTAAAATCCAACACCGCCTTCACTTTCGCCGGATCTTTACCGATACCGGATTGCGAAAGATGGAAACCAAGTATGTTCAAGCTTTTTCTGGCAAAATTGCACTTTTTCAGCCTGAGAGTTAGGCCGCCCGCAGTGAGTAAACCCAACACTCTGTCGAGGTGTACTATATGATCATCGAAGCTCCTGTCGGCTAAAATCAGGTCATCAACATATGAGCCGCAGTACTCTCTAGCTTCAGATCCAATCAACATATCTAATGCTCTTACGCAAGAAGCAAGGCTTTGTTTCGTCCCAAATGGAAGTTTCTGGAAAACATACGAAATGCCTTCATGTAGGAATCCTAAATATTTCTGGTCGCTTTCTTTTACTTTAATTTGCAAGAACATCTCCGTTGCATCGACGCAGCTAAACCAAGAATTGTCACAGATGTCCTGGAGAACAGATAGGGGTGGCATTGGTCTGTCGGAAAGATCATCTGAAATTTTGGCCAGAGCTCGGCCATCAATACAGACCCGAATACGTCCGTCACTCTTCGGTGTCACTACCAGAGGGTTTATATAAGCCGTAGGCTGCTTCTTGATCACCCCCCAGGCCAACCAACGCGAAATTTCATTAGATACTAAATTCCTGAATCTCTTTGGGTAAGGATATAATTTTGTCTTGATTGGACGTTCGTCCGTTACTCCAATCTCATGCTCGTAGTTAGCTATGCAACCTGGCTTGACATCAAAAAGCGCTTGGTGCTTGAGCAGAACAGCTTTCAAACTTTCTCTTTGGGAGGCTGAGAGATCTGAGTAGTTCGAAACAAACTCCTCTATCTCTGAATGGGAGGCACGTGTGTTCACTTTCATCCACTCTTCTGGTGGGAATACGTGAACTGCCATTTCTTGGGCACTTGGGAATCTACCATCGTCCAAGTTTGGGGCACGAGCTGCCTTTTCTCTGCAGGTCTTAGGCTCATTCTGTGCGCTAACCCGTATGGCCTTCCGTCTTTCGTCTGACGGGGAAAAATTACACTCAAGATTATCTACTTCATCATAAATACTAAAAGGTTTCTCGCACTCTCCACTCAACTCCAAACAACGAACTACTAGATCCTCAGTCTCGCAATCTACTGATCTAAACTTCACTTCTATATCATAAGGATGTTTGAGATGTAGAAGGCCGGTGTCATAGTCTAACACGGCACGAGATTCGGTAAAGAAGTTGGACCCTAAAATCAAAGATCTGTTCAGACCTGAAATTATAATTCCTAGTGTATGAAATTCCTTTCCATGTATCTGAATGACTAACAGCGTTTGGCCTATGATCGTCGCTGATTTACTTCCAAAAGCAGACGTAACCCGTATATTCTTTGCACTCAAAAATGCGGGTGGGGGATGGCTATTTGAGACAGTGTCCCAAATTTCTTTCGAAATTACAGAGCAAGTAGCCCCTGTATCCAATAGAGTTAACCTCTTTTCCAAACAAAACCACTTTTATCTCTGGCAGTGAGATGACGTTATTGGTTGGTAATTCATCATTACAAGAATCAAACAAGTTCTTAAATATTCCATTCGCCTCTTCATAGATAGCCCTATCTAGATCAACGTGTTCTCCATTCCTACTCAATAATGTTAATTTATTTTCCAACATGCCTTCACTAAAATGCTTCTTTGATTTGATTGCTAAACATAAATTACAATTTTCTTCTTCAGTTACTAAAATTTCTTTTACTGCGGTTTTGCAAGAGTTTTCATCAAAATGTCTATTTTCTACGTTATCTTCTAAATATCGCACATACTTGGAATTTAAATTTGACAACTCGGGTGTACTCGTTTTCTCCAATTCCATCCTACCGTTGTTCCAAGCATATGCGGACAATCCTCATTCTCGTGACGAAGGAGAAGAGGATTGGTTATTCCTGGTATTGTTTGTGTTTTGACTGGTAGAAGGGGCGCTCGGTCATAACGTTCGAGTAATTGAATTTCCTCATCCTCTTGACGGAAGGAATTTCCTCGTTGTCTATCCGTGCTGCGCATTCCGCCCCTCCTACCGCGGGCTACACGACCGTTGTTGTGGGTGGAGTGGGAGTTCCCCCCACGTGACCAGCCAGACGACCCACTTCCGCTGCTCTGGTTTCGAGGCGGGGAGCGCTGGTGGTTGTTTTGGTTCGTGTTGGATTGTCTCTGTCTCTGATAAGGACGCTGGTTCTCTCTTGTTCTGTTTTTCTTTCGAACCGCGTGCTTACCGCTATGGCCAGAGGGGTTATTTGCCTCATTTTCTATGCTCACTTGGAGCATGTTGACCCCTTTCCTCTGGTTTGTTTGGTAGAACTGGTCGCGATTAGTCATCGACGACTGCAGCTCTTGGACCAAATTCAAAAGTTCGGCTATGGATTTAGGGCGAGACGAGACTATTGCCCTAAATAGCCAATTGGGAAAGTGCCGCGGAAGTACCTTTAGTAACGTCGCATCTGACATGCGGGGCTCTAAAATACTGTTCTTGTGCAGCAAATCCAACAGATACTCTGCAGGGGATTTGTGCACTCTGCTGTCAAAGTGGGAAGTTAGAATATTTGCCCTTAGGTTAGCCAGCCGCTCTTCGCTAAGATAGCAATTCCTAAATTCATACACGAAATCATAGCTTTTAATTTTGCTTCGGTTCACCTGGAACCATTGGTAACAGGTGTTCCGGACCGCTCGAGGGATGAAGCTAAGTCTCATCTCGTACGGTACTCCAGTAACCTCGAAGTACCGGTCGAGATCTTGGAGAAAATTATAAGTTTCAGTCTCTGTCTCGTTTCCTGTATATACTGGTAGGGTGACATCTCTGTGTATCAGTCCTAACGCAGTTGCTAGACTTTGTCTCGTCTCATGGGTACATGAGCGAGACGTCGACGGAACAGGGTCTGTCTCGTGGGAAGTAGCGAGGTTCCCAGGTTGAGAACCGGGCAGATCGCGACTCGAGGTGTTGGTTGGTGATGGAGGACGTTCTTGGGTGGCGGAGACAGAGATGTTTGCGAGTCTCCCCTCAATCACCTCACTTGTCTCCTTCTGAATGGAGTTCTTCCACTCCTCCATTTTCTTTTCTAGTTGCGTGCAAACATCCTGTACGGTATCTTGCATCTGCTGGATGCTACCGTTGCACTCTGAACGAATCTCCTCGAGTGGCGTTTCCTGCTCGATCTCCCCCCTGAGCCTGGCTAGTTGGGAAGCGAAACTTACTTCCACTCTCCTGACCTGATTATTAAGTTGGATCGTGGTCTGTTCAACACGAGACGAGACCTGTTGAATACTGTCAGTGAGATCAGAGTAATTTTCCTCCAGTTGTCTGGCTACGCTTGTGGCATTTTCCTGTACCTCGTCTAACCTACTAGAAGTTTCAGCTACACGGGTGGATAGTTCTTCTCGGGTATTGTTAATCTCCCCCCTAAGCTCTGCAGTAGTGAGCTCCAGACGCTCCGTCAGCTGACGCTCACTTTGCTCAAGTCTTGAACTCACGGATTCCAGCTGGAGTTCAAGACGAGCGTTGCTAGCCTCTATGGCCTGTTCTAGCCTATGACAACTTGATTCTAAAGTACAGTTACTTTCATCTATTTTTCTCTCTAACTTCTCCAAACCCTTTGAACTCTCTGCTAATTTGCTTTCTAACTGGGTTGCATTTTCTACTAGCTTTAATTCTAACTTTTTCTCTAAAATCTTAGCATTCTCATCCTGTTTTCGCGTACTCTCTTCAAGTTTTGAGTTCAAATCTTCCTTTAAGCTTCTACTATTTTCTTCAAGTTTTAACAAAATCTCCCCTAACATGGCCGCAATATTTACATTATTCATGTTTTCCATAGCACTACTAATGTTACTGGCTGGGCTAACTTCGCTTTGATTTTCTATTGTTTCTTCCCTTTCCTCCCGCAATGGCACTTCCGGTTCCCTACCTGTGACTGGCGGGACCGTTTCCACCACTTCAGCGTCTCCCACTACGCTGATGGTGCGCTCATTGTCACTATGTACTTCAACAAGTACCTCATCTGAGAGCTCGTCAGCTCTCTGACCGAACTCTTCATTCACGAACTCCTTGTCCATGATTTCAACTTTTCGAGCCTGTGCTCGCGTTAAGACCATTTACAATAGAAAACGGTATTACAAAAGTTTCTTCCCCCCTAAGTTCTAAAAAACACTGATTTCTCTAAACACAATATTGATGATATCAAATATTCAAAACACAAAATAAATTCAAAACACAAGACACCTTCGTTCTTGGAAAATTATGGGAAGAGAAAAAAACATATACCGAAAATTATTACATAAACTGTATGCCGACCAGTGAGTATATGAAGTATACTCTATGCCCCACGCTGGGCGCCACTTTTTTGTGTGAGGTGCAGGTAGCCAGAGCCGAAACTACTGTTACCTAAGAACACCAACACAAATAAAAATAAAATAAATGAAGTGGAGTGGCTGGGGATATTCAAATAAACAGAGATATTTGCATAAAATGCAAATTACAAAACATCTGAAAATGATTTCTTCCCTCTTGGAGATAATGGTACTCTCCTGCAAGAGCCGCCACTCCCTCAAATTAAGTCGGTAGAGCATAAAAATTTAGTTATGAAACTGGAACAGCAGATCTCAGGGTTATTTGCATAACAGCCATGGTCCAGACGCTACTATAGTGAGTCAGTTCAAAATTACCAAATAGGTTAAAAGAAAAAAAAATCTATGCTAAAACTTTACAGGTAGCAGCCTGTTTTTGAGCTCACTATACTCATGACTGTTATTCTGGTTCCTTGGGCATTAATATTCTCTCTGGGCCCCATTCAGAGAGCCGGTCAGACATACACAAACAAGGGAAAATGGTTCCTTGTATCACCCTCCTGGAAAATAAACATTCTCATTAGCAGTAGGTACTCACCCTGCAGCAATTGAGTTGAACACAGATTCTGGATAGAGATGTTGGTTTTATTTCCAATATAAAAGCACCTTAAAATGGGAGCTGTCGAGGTATACTCACTCCACTACACTCACACATTATTTGCTTCGGTAGTGCACTACTATAACACTTAAACGATTTTTTATATATATTTATATATATATATATGTAACACCCTTTTTTCTATATATTAAAAAAAAACAACAAAAGAGGGGAGGACGAAACTGGATAAATTAAGGTCTAGTTGACCTTAGTAAAAATATATATATATATACAGATATCTTAACTCCTCATTTTAGATGAGTTTATAGTCTCTGAACAGTCTCAGAGGAGTTATCAATTTTACACAAATTCTTAACTGGTATTTTATAAGTTACTAGACGAAAACACAAATTTAAGTGGATAAATCGCATGTTATCTCGTGGCACAGTTCCTGTAGTTAAACATACGGTTAAAACACGCACACAGTTCTAGTTCCACGTTACAAGTCCTTCCACATTCTTATTCCACCATGGAAGGGTAAATGTCCTTCACAATGTTGACGACTGGATAACGATGTTTCTAAAAATAGACATCTAGAATGTCCATGAAGGTATTCACATACTGATGCAGGTATCCTTGTACACAAGTCCAAGGAAGGCTCCGTGTTAAAGACTATACAGGCCTTGGTAACAATCTCTACTAGAGATGTGTTACTTTACTTGTTTCACTGGAATACTTAAAATGAAAATTCTTCCCCATAGTTATGAGTGGGGTTTGATAAGATATACACTTATCTACATACGTGACGGTTAGCACTTAAAAAAAATGGTTATAATAAAGATTTTTAATGGTTAAGCTCCATGATCAGCTGCAGTTAATGGTAAATCTTAGTCGCAAACACTGCAGATAGGTGCTCTGGTTAACACATTCTTAGTACACTCGAAAGTGATATGTAGAATTCAAGTTCACTACACACACGAGTTTATAGTATGTATCACGGGAAAATCCTCGGGGACTATGTCCACACGTCCCGGGTTAGCTGCCACTGATATGTAAGAGACGATATCTTACGTGTTCTCACCACTGAATATAAGAACGAACTACCTTTGTTTTCTCTCGAAAACAAGTATATCTATTCACAAAAACTAGGAAAGGAAGAAACTCGCTTCCTCCAGAGTCTCTGACAAAGGTTTTTGTCCCTTCAGGCTATCTTCTGGGTGGTCCTTTCTGCAAAACACCAGTTCAGCCGCTTCTGGTTGCAAATTCTAACCTTCACCCCTTTGACAAGTGCTGCTCTATGTACAATACAGAGAAATTTGGAACTTTCTGCTCCTAGCAGACGTCTATGAGAGTTTCTATAAACAATATGTTTAACTTACTTATGTCACACTTATGGAGTAGAAAAATACATGTTAAAATACACAGAAATAAAGAACAATATTCATACAATACATAGATATGTTATTCATACACTGTCATCTCTCCCAGAAGCAGAAGTAAGCCCAATTTCCTGCGGCTGTCCTTCAAGCTGTCTGCTGCCAATGGCAACCATGTTTGTATGGAGAGAGATAGAGGAAACATCTTTATTTATTCTTACTTTTGACAATTACAAGATCCAAATGTCTTGTACGAATAGGGATCACGATGATAAAATAAATCAGGAATTTTGTACGGTATTTCCAAGAACGTTTTGAGCGTAATACGTTAATATTAATATTATACCTAGAAAATAAGTCAAAACAGAGTAAAACATTTTAAATTGGTGTTGCATCTTGGGAACAAACTAAAGGTCCGCTGGCTGACGTTACCGGTCCTAGGTGAAGAGGGGGGCGGAAGTGACGCTAGAGCTCGCTACATAGAAAATCACACCTATAGAAAACTAAAATCTCGCATGTAGAAGCGAAAAATTTTATGACTTTTGAAACAATACAAATGGTGTGTTTCTACCCACTGTATCCAAGTCAGTGTGGTTCCACTAAGGAAGTTTGTAGGCTACTTCCTGTGTATAAACATTCTTAATTTTCTTTCTTCTGGTGATTTCTTTACATGGAGAGTTGTGAAGACCTCACATCTCGAAGTATAGGCGACAAGAAGTCGGGGGAAAAAAAAACTTCTCTCAGCGCTAGCTCTGTCTTCCAGCATTCTGAAATCCATGCATGATTCCTATAGAATCTGCCTATTTCTTTTCTAATTTATCCATCGTAGATGAATTTTAATATAATTCTTCCTTCATCCCCATTTTTAATATACATTATACAAAGACTCGGTAATTAGATGCAACCCGTAAATACACTATAACAACCTATAAAAGAGATAAACACAATGGAATAAATACAATATAATACAATATTGTATTAATATTTACGTACTACGCTCGGTGTTTTACACATCTTTACTCAGAATATCTAATTAATATGCAATGAATATGCTAATAATAAGCAATTAATTATATCACAAAAATATATATTTACATATCAATATGTAAATGTGCCCCTTATCTGCATTTTGATATGCAGATGATGGAGAAGGACATGGGCCTTCTACAGTGGTTTTTGACTATTAGTAACATTGATCGATTGATTATTAATTATTATTCTAGAATATGTGTTTGACTTATTAATTCTAATGCCAATGAACATTACATCTTTTTTCTTTCTGTTTGTGAAAATGAGATAGTTCGTTTAGACGATTACGTACTTTTACAAAATTATTTACTTAGTAGAAATTTTATGCTGTTTTCTGCATGCATATCTTCCTTGCACGCTTAATTTCGTATATGTTATTAACGCATGTTTGGACTCTGTTGTTTTATTTACACATAATCTCAAGATTATAGTAAATCATGGGATGGCAATAATGTTATTATTAAGATGTTGCAAGTATGCCGATCTCAAGCCTTAAGAAAAGGCTAAGAAAATATATAAAGATTGATTCTATTTAAAGCAATTTATTTGAAACTCGTATGTCACCTTAAGGTTTTCCTCAAAGTTTGAGGAAGACATGCTTAATGTCAAATGTTGTAACAAGGTTTCTTCTTAATAGAGTTTCTTGCCTATTAATTCATTATTTTTAATACAGTTCTTCCCTGTTCCTATCTGTGACAAGTGAACTTGTATTAAGAGGATGTCAGGAATAGTGTATGAAAGATGAAGTCACTATCTGCAGCGTACATAGATTCGGATCACAATCTCCTAGTGGCGGAAGTGCAAACCTGGTTAAAGTCAATCAAGAAAAATGGGAGGAGAAATCGAAAATAGGAGTGACTATGAAGTATTTACAGTGATGTGAAAGAAGATATTAAAGAAAAGTCTTGTACAATGGGCGATATTATAGGCAGTGTAGAAAATAGCTGAAAAGTTAAACAGATTCTACGAGACACACTCCACAACAACACTGGTAGGATGGAAAGAGTACCGAGAAAACCATGGGTAACTGAAGCGATATTTAAGAAGATGGAGATACTCAGAAAGGCGAAAACCACGCACATCAAAGAATACAGAAGACTGAATAATGAATTGAGAAGAGGGACTGACAAAGCTAAAGTGAAGTTCATTGAACAGATGTGAAGAAATAATGAAACTTCATCGACGCGGAAGATACGATATGATGCATCGGAAAGGGCAAGAATTAGTAAGAAAAACTAACAAAAGTATACGGTCGTTTAGAATCGAAGATCAACAAAGTCATGTAGTCACTGACCATCAAAGAATCTGGGAAGAATAGATAAAGGATCTCTGTATGATCAGAAGAATCACCCAAAAGATATTGTAGTCGAAGCAGAGAAAGAGGTGGATGATGATGGAAAATGACCCATTTTATTGAAACGTAAAATAGCACATCCATCTAAGACATGCGAACAAAGAAGGCCACTGGTGACGACGACATAGCAGCAGATTTGCTCAAGGGATTAAGAGACAAAGCAATGAAAGTACTGACTTCACTTATTAACAAGATCTACCTGAATGGAGAATGAGAAAATGATTTTGTTGTTGTTACAATGGTTGTATTAAAGCAATAAAGAAATGCAATGATCGTAGAACCATTAGCCTTGTTTCTCACATTGGAAAGATTACTGCGCACATACTGAACAGACGGCTGGAAAGTAAAATAGAAGAAATGTTGAGGGAGATCAGTTTAGATTCCGGAAAGAAAAAGGTACCAGCTACTATTGAGTTGAGAATTACATCAGAACAAGTTCTTGATGCAAGGGAAGATTTGTGTTTGGTCAGTTGGATCAAACTTCTGAAAATACTTAAAGAAATTAGGGTCAATTGCAGAGATCGACGTCTCTTTCGCAAACTGTACATAGAACAACAAACAACAAGTGAAGTTGCGCATGAATCAAAGAGAAACCAATAGCGTGGAGATCGGAAGAGGAGTTAGACAGGATGTAGTATGTCATCTCACTTATTCAATATTTACAATGAATGCTTAATGAAGGAAACATTCATGGAGGTTGGAGATTTCAAGATTGGAAGTCAAATCTTGATCTAAGTCTAGGATGCGGATGACACTGTTATTATAAATAGAACCGAAGATGGACTACAGGAGATGATGGACAAAATCATTTATACTGGGAAACAATATGGAATAGAAATCGAGTCATGAGAATATCTCGTGGAAACATGCCCTTACGGGTCAGATTAGAACCAAGAGAACTTCAAGAGGTCAATTATTTCAAATATCTGATAAGTATTCTGACGAGAGACGCTTACTGCACCAAAGAGAAAAGTCAAGAATTGCCATATTCAAAGAGGCATTTAGCAAGAAAAGATCACTCTTTAACTAGCATGTTTAATATTGAACTAACGGAAGTTGACCAAGTGCTATATATGGAGTAGGGATGGCCAGATCCGGATATTTTTGGATCTGGATATCCGGATCCAATTGGGTCCGGATATCCGGACACTGTATCCGGATCCGAGATTTCGGATCCTGGATTCGGATCCGAAAATCCGGATCTTGGGCCCGGATCCGAAATTTCGGATCTTAGATCCGGATCCGAGAAAACGGATCTTGGATCCGGATTCGAGAAACCGAATCTTGGATCCGGATCCGAAATTTCGGATCTTGGATCCGGACCTGAAAAACCGGATCTTGAATCCGGATTCGAAACTCCGTGTCAGAAAATTCGGGTGTTCCGAATCAGCAAAATTTTCGAAATTATTGACAAAGTGATTTTCATTCCTATGCTTAAAATAAGATTTTAAGACACTTTTGGTATCTGATCGTGTGACAGCCTTGCGTTCTCTTCATTCTGTTGATATTTGGTTTTCGTGCCTTAATATGTCACAATTACTCCAAATTTGATTGAGTAAAACTGTCGACTTAGGTGAGAGCAATCTCATTGTCAGATTCGATTCTAGTGGAAATACTTGACCGAAAAGGTAGTAAATCTTTTTCAAAGCGGTCGTCCTGTTGGAAATTTGTCCTTTGTTTTCTGCCCAAGCTTCTTCATTAGACTCAGGCTGCTTACTTTTCTAATTCTTTCTGAGTTATTGTGGTCACTGAATGAGGCCATTTCGTAGTCGTGATGGGCTAGGCCATTGCTAATAGAACAGCCCATAAAATATAGATCAAATCAAATTAAGGAGCAACTTCCTTTTCTTGCTCTTGATGAGCTTTTTTTCTTTCTTTAAAAATACGTTTCTCTGTGACCGTAACACTCCAGTTAGAATTAAGAATTGTAGTAGAGATGAAGTTCTAAATGGCAATTAATGTATCAAAATCAATGTATTAATGTACTGTATGTGTATACAAAATACCATATGGAGCCTCGAGCAGTAACACGTATCTTTGTAATTAGTAATCCACTACTATTAACTCTGCATAGGATGTATAAGGAGCTATATCATTCATGTAAACACATAGGCGGATGCAGGGGGAGGGCGAAAAGTCGTTCGCTCCTACCCAGCGCCACCATTAACAGTATACTTTAGTAGTAATTTGTGGCAATTTCAGATCATCTAAGTAATTTTTCACTGCTAGCATCCCCAACCGCCCCCTAAGAATCCATCCGCCCCCTCCAGGAGTCCGTTCTGGCTTCGCCCCTGCGCAAATATAATATACAACTCATTCAAGAGTACATTTTGGTAGCTTTGTAAAATTTTTATCTTAAAGGATTGTCATTTCTCGTGGCTACTTATTCAATTTTGTCCACAGGCATACATGCAATTTCCAGTCATTACGCAAATACATTTATATACTTCATAGACCTTGGCTAGTTGGGGGCTTCGCCACTAGACCCCGTTACTAGGGTCTCGCACCACAAAAGCCTCTAATCATAATCAATTTAAAAAGAAATGTCTGGGAATTTGCCCTTAGACCCTCTGATATCTCATTTGATCGGCCTATGACCTCGTACCTCGTAAACCTACAACCATACCGAATCTCAGTTCAAATATCAAATTGTATGTAATAACATTCCGGTGTCCCGAGACATACCGAATTTCAATGCGAGTACATGGGGACATCCCCCCAGCCCACACATTTGCTCGGTCTACGGCTTTGAACATCATACGCCTGCAAACATAACGAATTTTTAAGGGGCCGCGGTGGCTCAGTGGTAGAGCGTTCACCTCCGGTGCTTAGGGTCCCTGGTTCGATCCCAGCTCGCGCCGTGTGGACTTTGTGGTGGACAAACACCGTGCTCGTGGGTTTTCTCGGGCTTTTCCCGTTTCCTCCCACTTTCTTTATTTCATTTATTTCTCATAATCACCGTCTCCTTTAGCCTAACCGGCATAAACCTGGGACGTAAAACTCAAGGATTTCATTTCATAACGAATTTTTGTTCAAATAACAAGTTTCATTTCTCTAACATTCCAGGATTCCGAGATATAAAAGTCTTTTCTCCCCGCCCCTTTTCTTCCCCTCTAAGACATACATCAAAAAACGCTTAAGTACATACCTAATTATTTCAAATGTAAAGTCCAAATATAAAATTCTATGCTCCTAACCTTCAGAGGTTCCCAGATATCGATATGTTATTATAATAATTACAATCCCCACCCTCTTTCCTTTACATATCTTTTCTTTTCCTTTTTACTAAAACGTCAAAAAACACTGAAACACATGTCAAATTATTTTCAATGAGAAATGCAAATACCAAATTTCAAGTCTCTAACCTTAAAGGATTGAACATATTAATACAATAATTGTAATCCCCACTTAATTTCTTCCCTTCTGGGCCACACACACACACACACACACACACACACACATATATATATATATAAAAACTGTTGAAATACGTAACTAATTATTTTAAGTGAGAAGTCCAAATACCAAATTCCATGTTTCTAACCCTTTAAGTTTCCGAGATATAGGCATATTATTATACTAATTGCAATAATTGCAATTACCACCCGCTCTTTTACTTTCTATATCTTCCCTGCCCCTTCTAATTTAAATATCAAAAAGCACTTAAACAAGTATCAAATTATTTTCAATGAGAAACCCAAATACCAAATTTGAAGTATCTAACGTCAAGAATCATCAATATTTTCCACCCCATTTCCCCCCTTCCTCGTCGAATTTCCCAAAGTCCTTCGTTAGTGGTATCCTACGTCACAAAGCCTATAAACTGTCCAAATTTCAAGTTTGTAGCTTAAGCGATTTGGCCTGTACGGTGATCTGTCACTCACTCAGTCAGTCACTCAGGACTTTGCCCTTTTTATATAGAGAGATTTAAGATTTTATGGGAAAGCCATGGATTTTGTCCTAAGGCCGCCAGTGTCTTAGAAATGTAATAGCTTTGCTATAAACTTTAAGCAATCAACTGACTAATCTGCGTCTATATGTATTATGTAAAATACCACTTATGATATTTATTTTGCTCGTAATAAAAAAAAAAAAAAAAAAAAAAAAAATAGAAATGATGATGAAAATTCAAAGACATCCATGATTTTAGCGTAATGCTGCAGGAGTTCAGATCATTGAATTAATCATAAGAGTCGACTGTATAAGATAGGCTACATTAAATTCCAATGTGGCACAAAGAAAATATGCAGCATTACTATGCAGTTTTTCAACGTTATAACTCATTCTGAAAATATTATCATAGGTCTCACAAACAATCGAATTTTAATCCTAACTCGATTAATATATAACAAAAGGCAGATCTATACAACTACTGACTTGAGATGAAAGTGGCATACTTGTAGTACGTTTAAAGATATACTAAAGACTAAATGATGGGGTGGGGGGGCGCGGTGGCTCAGTGGTAGAGCGTTCACCTCTGGTGCTTGGGGTCCCGGGTTCGATCCCAGCCTCCGCCAAGTGAACTTTGTGGTGGACAAACACCGTGCTCGTGGGTTTTCTCGGGGTTCTCCCGTTTCCTCCCACTTTCTTCATTCCACCATTTTCACTCATCTCTCATCATCACCGTCTCCTTTAGCCTAGCAGGCATAACCGTGGGACGTAAAACTCAAAGATTTCATTTCATTTCATTTTAAATGATGGGGTGTGCGCAACAATGGTCTAAGCCCGAAAAATGTGAAAATGAGATTTTGATGTAATCTTTTGTCATTTAAATTTAATTGTCTTCCCACTGAGTTAGATAAAATTCACCTAGTAAATTTTATACATATAAATATTTTAGTTCTGGGTCTCAATCTAAGGCCTAAAATATTCAAAACAGGAGTTCGAATCTGAACTTCGAAATTTCGGGTGTGGATCCAGGAACTGGATATCCGGATCCGGATCCAATATTCGAAACTTCGGATCCGGATCCAAGATACAAAACTACGGATCCGGATCCAAGATCCGAAATTCCGGATCCGGATCCAGGATCCGAGATCCGGATATTTGAGATCCGGATCCGTCTGGCCATCCCTAATATGGAGTATTGGCCTATATGATTCAAAGACTTAGACATTACGGAAGTTAGAGAAGAAATATTTAGAGAGGTTCGGAATGTAATATTGGAAGAAAATGGACGGAGGGGATAAAAGAACGAAGATAAACAGGTAGGAGAGAAGATGACACTTAGTCAACATCCTTCGTAGGAAGGCCAATTGGATTGGACACATCTTGCGAAGAAATTGATTTCGTCATACCACCATAGAAGGAAAGATTGAAGGAAGGCGAGGATTAGCAAAAAGAAGAACTCAACTGACCAATGATTTGAAAAATAGAAGAAAATATTGTGAATTAAAAGAGGAAGCTGAAGATCGAGAAACTTGGAAGAAATATTTCCAGGACCTACCAACAGGCAGAATACTTAAAATAAAGAGAATGCGGGTACACGTATGCGATGCAATTTCTTTCACTAAACGAAGCAAAATAGTTTTAATAAAAATGAATCGTAAAGAGCTTTTTTCAGTACTAAAATGGGGGAATTTTCGTGTTGTCTAAATCAACATGTTTTCGTAGAGGGATTTTTTCTTCACTAAAATACATTTTCTGTGTTATGAATGTAAATTATTCTAGAAAGATTTAAATTAATGTGTCTGGTGACTGTAGTCGTGTGACAGTATTGGCCACAAGAAGTTTAAGAAGGGGGCATCAATGCCTTAGTGGTAAAACATCCACCTCTGGTGCGAGAGTCCGTTTTTCATTTCCCAGCCATGCGAGTTTGCAGCGGACATTGTTTGTGTCCGTGGGTTCTCCTGTTTTCTCCCACACTCTCATTTCACTGTTTTTCCATAATCACTCACTCTCATTAATTATCCGTCTCCTTGATCCTAAAAGGCGTAACTGTGGGACATAAACCTAGAAATTTCGTTGCAATTAATTTCGTTTACAGAAGTTACTGGAAAAGATTATCTGACGTGATATTTACCCAGCGTGTTTAAAATTTTGAAATTTAATTTGATTTTGAGTTTAGCATCCCATTCAGCAGCCAGGTTATATGAGACGTGGACCTACAGCTTAACGTGGGATCCGAACAACCTGAGCTCCCACCGAAAATCGAATCCGGGTCTCCCACACCAAAGGCGCGTACGCTAACCGCTTAGCCACGAGGAAGCTCAACAATTTGAAATAGTAACAATAAGCATTTTTAATATTTACTGTCAAGTTTTGATGTAAATCGAGTAGTTCTCTTCTCCTTAAGGTATTTGTCATTTTCTGTAAAAATCTACTTCTTCCACTGACAATCACATTAAATTATACACTTGATGGAAAATGTAAAGAAAAACTAGAAAGTTATGAATGTTTTAACGGTTGTAAACGATGAAAGGAAGTCATATTAGTGAAATCAATTTATACCAAAGTTTGGTGATTTGATTCTTCAAAAGTTATTGCCGACCCGCATTCTTTTGTGAATCGCGTATATATTCCCCGAAAATAGTGGTTTAAATTTAATTTTGCTAAGAGAAAATCGTCTTTTGTTAGTAGTTCACATCGGTTTACTTTAGAAGCACAATTATGTGATAATTTCACCGCCCAAACTTGCTTACACTTAAAGGTCATGTTTTTTAAATAATGTTTAGCAGAAGAGCTATGTTCCGTTTAGGTCAAGGCGTCATTTCCTGGCGTTCACGTTACGTCTACCTACTTCTGCTAAATATACCGCCATGTAGTAGTAAGGAACTTAAGAAAACTATCTATCTGAGCACCTTTAGATAGTATTATTTATATGTCTTTCCTTTTCTCATCTCGTTTAATGAAAATCAAATTTATGTACGAATCCTTACATGTATACCTATCCTTTATTTCCAGTTTTATTCATCCTGACACAAGACAGTGGTTGGTAATTGTTCTAAATTTTAAGTATTGGAATTTCAACGGGAGCATACTTGTTTTGGTCTTTAAAACTGGTAGTTACTTGACGGTATGTTTTCTAGATGTTAATAATTAATGTAACTTATAAGCAGGTCTGTATTTCTTCATTGTATTGCTACCTTTGTTAGTTATGCTACTAATTAGATTACTAACAGATATAAATGTACCTTAATTTAAAAATTGATCTAGAGAAAATTTTAATATCTCATTTCGTAATTAACCTGTCGGTTGTCAATTAATGACACACAACAACTGACCAACTTATATCATTTGGTTAATTCCGCTTATTCTGCTGTAAGCGAGTGTGTCTATATAGCTTAACACTATATTATCATTGATAATGACGGATCCGTGTAGTTTGAAAAAATTAGCGATTAAGGACATAAGTTTCAAAATTGAGGGATCCTTCCCTGCAAGAGATAGCTATGCCACAGCTAACTTAAAAATTAAACAATAACGGACCATCAAACAGACAACGGACTTGAAGTTTATAGAATCGTTTCTCGCATATCTTCCACTTGGCTTGACTTGAAGTTCATAGAATTGTTTTCCGCATATCTTTCCACTTCTACTGTAGTAAAATAATAAGAGCAGCCTCCACACATTAGAAAATACAGTAACTACAAGTATCGATAAAATTCACAAATGTTTTGAAAAAAGACTTAAACCTTTGTGTCTTGAGAGTGTGTGTCTGAGTGCTGTATTCAAAATATTTGAAGAAAAATTGACTGAGAAACGTTACTAGGTGAGTAATTAAAAATATTACTGTGTGTTCCATACGCTAGATATGTAAAGTCAATACCTATTTGTAACAATGACTATTTCAAAAAGTAAACAACCTATCACAGTTTTATTTCCATTGAATATATTATTAGGGTGTACCATTTGTTATTAAGTATATTTCAACGTTTGTACCCGCATTTTCCACACACTTCTGGAATCTTTTAGGAACAGAATCCACTGCTCTTCTTAGCATCTCAGCTGTAACATATGCAACCACTTTACGGATATTTTGTTCAAGACTGTTAGTTTCCCTTAGTTTTAACTTGTACACTTGTTCCTTAGCCCAACCCCAAAGAAAGACGTCGCATGGTGTTAGATCGGGGCTGCGTACAGCCCATTCTGTCGGTCCCCGGTGGCCAGTCCATCCACCAGTGAAATTGTCATCAAGCCATGTTCTCACTGGAATTGAGCAGTGGGGCGGAGCGTCAGCTTGCAAGAACAGCAATTACCTTCCATTTTCCCATTCTTGAATTACAGGCCATACATACGTTCGAAGCATCTCTAGGTATTGTTCACCATTCATGGTTGCGTAACACGTATGGACCAGTGAATTGGTAGACGTCATTCCACACCAGACGGTTATCTTTGGTCTTCGTTGCATTTTTTTCCACCGTTACATGTGGATCGAAATGTGACCAATAATGACAATTGTGGCGATTCTAAAAACCTCTGACGTGAAACACCGCTTCATCAGACCACAAGATATTGTCATACAAATCTGGATAATCATCTCCCCAACCAAGCATAATCTCACAAAATTTCATGAACGTAATGTGGCTTCCAGGGCCGAAAATGTAATTCACTTTTTAAAATGGTCATTACCGTGTAGCGTGACAATCCCGTTTCCCTAGCAGCTTGTCTTGTGGACTTTGAAGAGCTACGTCCAAACATGCCCTAAACAACATGCACATTGTGTTCCGATTTGGATGTTGAGGGCCGTCCAGATCGACTTGCATCTAACACACTACCCGTTGTCATTAACTTCTTATGACATTTTTTATTGTCTTAGTATTAAGACAGTCTTAGGTCTGTCTTTTACGCTGTATACACCAGCCATTTTGCGATTTTCACTGGATTAACTTCTGAAATCAGAAATGTTAACCACACATTAGTAAACAGTATTACACTCTAGCTAGAACTGATTCCAGTTTGTAGGATTATCTAAATTAAAAATAGATATTGAATTTACAACCACCCTGAAGTTATGAGAATACTCTGCCTACAACAAAAGTTAATATACAAAAGTCCAATATCTGAACAAAAACACCACAAGTGCAAAAAATGCAGCCAGGTTCGTCAGCCTCAAAAAGTGTTGAGATGAGGATGGATGAGCCAAGTTCCTTGGCCACTGCATCTGAAACAAACACTGGAACTTGGCGCGAGGTGTCAAGGAAAATGATGTTAATGAACCTTAAGGATAGTGGTTGTGGGCATAGTGGATTTGGGCCCTCCACCAGCCTTAGGAATATCAACTACACTAGTGCGCTAAGGCATGTATTTACTCCAGTAAGTTTGGTAGTTCGAAACTCAGACAAGGAAAACTTATAATCCTTCATAAGTTGTCAAGGAAAATAATGTTGACGAGCTTTAGGGATGGTCGTCAAGCGTAGTTGGTGGTGGCGTGACGGATTTGAGGGCCACCACCACCAGCCTTAGAGCTGAAATATCCCAACCGTGAAACTAGGAACAGAATGGGGTATTCTTGGGGGTATTCGAATTGTTAGACACCTGGAGTTCAAGTGTTCGATTCAGATGCAGTAGACTAGGAACCTGGCTCATCCATCCTCATCTCAACACTTTTTGAGGCTGATGAACTTGGCTGCACTTTTTACATCTCTGGTGTTTTTGTTCAGATTTCACTGCTTTTTATAGTTCATCTATCAATTTTGTATACTGGGATTCTCAATTGTGGCATATTCTTGGATTGAAATTTAGAATTGTACATTTTTAAAGGGGTCGTGCCACATGTAACATTACTTCCCAAGGACTCTCAAATCGTACAGCAAAGGCGCAGGTGCTAGCCACTAGACTAGCACGTAGTGTTTCTTCCATTAAATATCTATCAGAAAGCTATGTAAAAAGGAGATTCTAACTCATTTACCCAAGCTACAAAATTACGATCGCTAAGTCTGATTTTTTAATACCTAATACGAAGAGTTTAGACAGGCCCCCAAAACCCTCGATACTATATCACCAGACATGGCTGACGCTTCAACATACTGAGTCGTTCTCTACCCTTCCACATCGCGAAATTCCGGAGCACATTGCATCACGCGCATGTTGCGCAGTTTCATACTACCTAGGGTTTTTCTTCCAATGATATACACCTTTCAAAAACTTGTAAACTTAATTATATTTGCCACCAACATATCTTATGTGAAGTCGATCAATTGAATTCCTCATTTCCTTGGAAAACTTCATTAATTCTAAATATCCCCACCTCTATATTCTCTTATTTATCAATTTAATTTCAATATCTATTTAATACCAATTAATGCGACAAAGGAAAAATATTAATCCCCCCCCTCAAAAAAAAAAAAAAAAAAAAAAAAAGAAAAATATTAGGTTCTTTTGTCACACGCCTTAGCCCTCTCGACCATTCGGACGATTGACATTATCACAATGCACATGATGTATTGAATAACGGAATCTGTTCCCGATTTCTGACTGCAAGGACAGTTTTGCGCTCATTAAAAATTTCCCATAGTACAATCCTCAAATTTCGGACGTTTTCCATATTTAAGTCATTATAAGGTACCTTTATGCAGAGTTTCACGTCTCTCTTTCATTGGAAAGTACCTAATCTATTTGATGAGTGAGTGAATGAACCGATTTCTGCTTGGCTATGGACAGTTTTTCGCTCATAAAGAATTTCCATAGCACATTCCTTACATTTTAGATCTTTTCCATACTCAAGTCATTATAAGGTGCCTTTATGCAGAGTTTCACGTCTCTATCTCATTGGGAAGTACTTAATAAATTTGATGAGAGTGAATGAACCGATTTCTGCTTGGCTTAGGAGAGTTTCTCGCCCACAAAAATTCCCATAGCACATTGCTTTAATTTCGGACCTTTTCCATACTCAAGTCGTTATAAGGTACCTTTATGCAGAGTTTCATTGCTTCATACTTTTAGAGTACGTCTGTCTTATTGGGAAGTACCTAATCAACTTGATGAGTGAGTCAGTGAATCAATGAACCTGAAAACTGCATATTTTAGGGGTCCGGTACTCGAATATGGTTGAAGTTAGGAATGTGAAATTTGGTATATGAGCATATCTTTCAAATATGTGTTAAATTCTAAACCTGAAATTTCTACCTTTAATAGAATATTTTTTACGAAGCCTCGAAATCGGCGATTTTGCCAAAACTCGTATTTCCTGTATAACATGCTTCCGGCAGTGCGGGCCAGTTTTTCATTCCCGACGAATTTTCTTCGCGGAACTTAGCTGCCATGCACTGCGGTGCATATTGATATATGAGAGCCGTATAGTATTTACATATCATTACTGAAAGTCAAATATTTAAATATATTATTGACTTGTTTTATGAATATTACATGTTTATTGATGTATTGAGATGAGGAACATCGCTGCATATCACAGATGAACTGAAAGCCACTCTTTATTGTAATCGATTATTTTATTTGTTTTGAGTTTGTTCAGGTGTCGTGTCCTCTCATCTTGATATTTTATTGGAAGTAATCATATTTAAAATAAGAATAAGAAATTATTATTATATATACTATACATAAAAGATATGGTTCAAATATTTTTCATTAAATGTAGAACAAGAGCGATACACGTTTTTCGCTTCTCCTCTTGCTACATTTCATGAAAAATATTTGAACAATATCTTTTATGTATAGTGGTACATAACAACATGCTAAATTTGAAGGAATGTCTGATTTTAGGTGTAGGCCTAAATGCCGGGAAAATATTTCATTTCCGTCTAAAAACCCTTTAAATCATATGTTTTCTCTAAAAAAAAAAATCACCTACTGCTCAATGATTACACTCTACTATCATTATATCTTGCAGAACATATAAAATAATAATTATAATTTATATTTGATTATACTAGGTGCTTATTTACACTAAGAATAACACGATTTGTGTGTTTTTAATGGATTTTTATTTATTTTAGTTCTAAGATTTATATTTTAAACTTTTATTTTTTAATGTATTTTTATATTTTATTATTTCTTTGGACATTGTATATTTGAACAAAACCAATTACACATAAGGAACCAATTACACAAAGTATGCAATATTTTGAAGCAATAACAATGCTCGTACTCAGTACAACAAAGAAGAAACATTGTGATTTTGTTGCTTATGAAGTATAAAACTTTTTTTCAGACATTCCCATAGTCTTTATAGGAAAGGCTCTTCAAAATTTTCGTATAGCAGTTCATTGGCAAATTTCTGCGCTCTCCGTATTAAGTGCCTCTTCATAGAAAGCTTGGTCGTCGTTACTGAGCTCTGTAAACTTTAAAAGTTTTTTACGTCTTCTTTCTTTATATCACTTACACAATTTACACTGGGAACAGTAGTTGCAATTCCGAAGCGTGGAACTTTTGTATGGCTCCTCTATAAAACAGCTGAGTAAGAGTTTTACTCTGCATAAGTATTTCTGTACCAATAGATTTATATTCTTTGCAGAACCAAAGTACACGCACTTGTGACAGTTTTATTGGCATCACTAATTTCAGCGCATCTTTGGAAAATCTCTTAAAGTCCTTGCACACCCAATGCTCCCCAATCAGAGAAATGGTAACAATGAATATTAAACTTTCAAAGCAGATAAATAATACCGACGTGACTTAAGTGGAGTTTGGAATTAATATTTTTAATGACTTAGGCGCATTTTGAAAAAAAAAAGTTTATATATATATATATATATATATATATATATATAATTTCGAGACGACTTACGTGAGTTTTGAGAGGTTATGTAGTCAGGCATGTGTATCTACTCCTAATACACAAATAAAGGGCAAAAACCGAAAATTGAAAAAAAGTGACAGGTGGTGTTTGAAAGCAAGCTCCTCATATATATATATTCCAGAATCTATACTGCAACTATATATATATATATATATATATATATATATATATATATAGAGAGAGAGAGAGAGAGAGAGAGAAAGTGTGTGAGTGAGTGTGTGTGTATGTGAGTGTTTGTTTGTTTGTTTGTTTGTTTACACACACACACACACTACGTTTTCTTGAAATAAAAGATCCACTTACCATCTGATTTCTGGAGGATACGGAATATTTAGAAAAGGCATTTCAATGTAATTTACAGTTGTATTAAACAATAAATTTTCTCATGTGTTCTCAGACTTTCCTTTCTTTTCTTTGTTTTTTCAAACCTGAAAAGAGGCTATTTGAGGAGAATAAAATTTATGAAAATAAGCTTTAAATTTAATTTTACGTAGGAGTTGAAAATATTGGGCTCTCAAGTTTTTAATTAACATTACAATTTAACAAAAACGTTGTTAAACAATGCTTTGTACTAATTTCTTCCGTTATGTGCTTGATATTTTCTTTATCTGATTCTATGTATGACTTTAATATAATGTCTGTTTAACCTAAATGATCAATGATTTTCACTTTTATTTTTATTTATTTATTTTTTGTAAACCAGGTTGGAACAACAGTTTCGTTAAAAAATCTTTTTAGTACACTTCCTGTAAGACACAAAGAATTCTTGAAGAATCTGAAGCGTGAATTTTCCAGTATGTTGTTGCAGTTGCAAGCATATTCTCTCATATCTGTAGATGTGAAGTAAGTATTGTAGAATAATTACTATTCGTTTCATGTAGACCTATAGTGTAAAATGTAGATAGCAGAGTAGAATATCGTAATTACGTAAATACTATTGAAATGTGGAAAGTGATCTTATCCATTTATATGCGTATAATGTAAAAGAAAATTTATGCACATGATAGTTTTTACAGTGGGGAGTTTAGATACTGTCGGCGTCACAAGTGGTAGCATATTTCCGCTATCTACACATCTATATGCCAACTACTTGCGAAACAACAAGATCGTTTAAAGCAAAGATCTTCAGTTAATCCATTGTATGCATTGTTGTGAATCATTGATTGCTTATCTCATTATGTGACGACTTAGTTTCAGTGTTTTGTGAATTTCACAAGGCTCAAGCTGTATTTGGACAATTGTTATTAAAATGTCATCACAAAGTTCAGGTCAGTCTGAACATAAAGTTGATGTGCCGTCAGCTGCTATGAGCAACAAAGAAATCTTACAGGTAGCAGATGTAACAATTCCAATATCCTGCACATTGGGTCTCCATATATATCATGCGCCTATGCAAAGAAGACAGAAACGGGGAAAAAATCAGTCAAATATGGAAGACGTTCTGTGTGAATCTACACGAACTTAACAGTTTAATGTATAGCTTTTCTGGAAAAATCCTAATCCATGTAGGAGGAACACTTCTATGATGAGAAACCACTTACAAAATAAACACAGACAGAAATTCCGTCCTGAACCCGTGTTCACGAATATCCACCAAGTGTTTCGTCAGTACGTAACTTATCGTGTTCCACAGATGTCATCTCCGTCAAGTTACCTTCTGAACGGTAATTTAGATGGTCATGATGTGCAACGGTAATATGCATGCCCATCATATGCAGGACCCTTTCTCTATTGAATCACATACTGATTTGCTCGTTTAGGACTACGTTCGAGAAAGGTTGCAAAATAACTGGTTACAATGTGTGCAACTTATTTTTTCTTTTTCTTTCTAGCAAAATCTTTCTAGATTTTGAGAACGGGAAAGTTTACTGTTGGGTGTGCATATTTTGGATTCTAGTTGCCAATTGCCAGGGCAACAGGAAGTTCAGGCCGCCACTACTTCTCTATATCAGACATAGGAAGTGAAATTGAAACATGAATTACAAAGTAAACCTTATTCGTTGCCTTTAGAAGTATGATTTAGATCATGTATTTACCCAAACGAAAAGCTTCCGAAAATATTTATCACTTATTCCCACTGCACTTCATATTATTATTATTGTTAATCTTGTAGTTTCGCATTCGCAGAAATTTACACAATAATTCATGTGCGTAGTTACTGATGTAGGGTAGGGCGCCGTCAGGCATTTACATTCTTTGAAATCTATAAAAGAATTTAATGCGAGCCGCATAAGGCAGCGGTAAAAAGGGGGTGGTGCTATTAGGCGACTTATTCCTAGTACATCATAATTATATACTTAACAGTGTGTTTTGATCAGTCATATATTACACAATTTATAATCCAAAATACGATTTTTTAAAGCAATTAGTATGGTTCTTACCATAGGATGGAATAGTTCTTAGTTTGATGGTAAACGTCTGTGTATTTTGTTGTTTATTGTTAAATTTTATTTCAGAATTTCGTGTATCAATCAAACGAAGAAATGTTCAAGAACAGTTATTTCAACGAGAGGAAATAAGCAGATTAGAGAAAACATTTCATGTGTTTTTGGACCGGCACAGGTACGCAATGCTCATTTTAATCCATATGTTGCAGTGCAAACCATCATTATTGTACAGTATTTCCCCCTTGATCCAGTGTTTTCTTTTCATAAACTTCACTGATAAGAAATTTAAATTGCTCATTTTTATTCAGCACTTTTCCACCTACGCTTCAATACTTCTGGTGGTCAAATATTACCTTAATTTTCATAATGAGTTGTTTGTTATCAAGTTATTAAATAAAGAAAAATATGAATGTAATAAAAAGAAGTTAAGCTTTTAATTGTTCTTCTATCACTTAAAAATATATAGAAGGTAACGCAATAAGTAAGGGCAAACTCGCTTTATTATTAAACTGTAAATCTTAAATATATATATGCACATATACAGATAGTAAACAAATTAATGAAAACACCCGGTTTAGTTGTGACGTATTTTCAATGTGCTTGTCCACAGTGAAACTGTTTCTTGTTTGTGAATAGTGGAGACTGTGGGATAGTGGTAGGGAGAGGCACTACGAGCGTGGACGTTGTGGTAACGTGAGTGAACAGTGTGTCAGGCCGTAATGAGTTTGAAAGAGGTTCAATTGTTAGTGCGTATCTAGCTGGGTATATGTGACCATTCGAAAATTATAACAGCATACGGAGTGCACGGTAGAAAAAAGTGTCAAAGCGTAGTAGTGACAGAAAAACTAAGCTGCTATATAGGGATTGCCGGGTATTGAAAGGAATAATAGCATTGCAGAGGAAAATATTGGTCGCAAAAGTGAACAAGTATCTAAATACTCCAGTCTCAACGAAAACAGTGAGATGGAAACTTCATATAAATGAATATTCTTGGTCGTGTTAGTTTTGTCAAGCCATTAATGACATATCTAATGGCTCAAAGGCGACATCATGATGCAGTGACTAGAAAACTAGGAAATTGGAAGACTTAAAACTCATCATTTATTAGAACGAATCGACCTTTACCTTTTTCCTTACCACTTCAAACATGTACTGTCTTCATTCGATTGTCAAGCATGGTGGCAGCACTATTATGGTTTTACCCATTATATTATTGTATTTGGCACCCTTTCATGTCACCCAACTCTCGCCAAGTGAACTTTGTGGTGGACGAACATTTTGAGCGTGGGTTTTTCTCGGGGTTCCCCCGTTTCCTCTCACTTTCTCCATTCCACCATTTCATTCATTTCTCATCCCCAGCGGGAGCTCATGTTGTTCGGATTCCACGTTAATCAGTAGGTCGACGTCTCATATAGCCTCGTTGCTGAAAGGGACGCTAAACTAAAATCAACTCAACTCAACTCATTCATTTCTCATCATCACCGTCTCCTTTAGCCTAATCGGCATAACCGTTAGACGTAAAACTGAAAGATTTCATTTCATTTCCTGTCATGTCACATAACACAGTCGAGTCACAGCAGAAGCGTAGCAAGCAGTCGTGGGTAACCATTTCCACTCAATGCTGCAAACGTTATTTCCTAACAGCGATGCCATAATGGTCCTATCCACATTGTTGTCCCGCTCAAATGTTCTTTGCAGACCATGCCAACAGGATTCAGCAGCTTCTCTGGTCCGCGCAGTTTCCAGTCCGCAACATCGTCGAGCATCTATGGGCTATAATCAAGTTCCTCATCGATTTCTGCCTTCATCATCTCTAAATGAGCTGAAGATTGTGCTACATGAAAAACGAGTTCAAATTCAATTGACCACGATTCGGGACTTCAGACTGTATTGCTAGAATTCAGAGCTGTGTTGCGTGCTATACAGTATATGGCTTTACATCGTATTAGTGCACGAAGTTTCTACTTCCGGAAATGTTTTCTCTATTTTGTACACTATCTGTATAATGTTTTCCTACGTAGTCCTTTTCAGTGCACTTTTCTCATTGTTCGACAAGCATCTGTATTTCAAAAGAGGGAAAACGTTTTAAATCAGTGTGAAGACAAAAAGGCATCACTTCTTTTAACTGTGCTTATGTTTACTTGTTAGAAGAATGGTCCAACAATATGCGCCAGCTGCATAATATAAATGAACCAATAGGTAGAAACATTTCGAGAAGGCTGAAACAGTTGATTGATGACGTAAGTTAAAGCATCTGTAGTGTTGAAGACTGAATATCTGACATCGCACTGATCCCTATATATATATACATATATAGAGGGTTGATTAATTCGTGTGTCAATTTCATTTGTTCACTGTGCAAAAGTGGTAGGAGGTAAAGCCGTGCATTTTGGCGTAACTTTAGACGAAGGACATAAGTTTTGTTTCGCCATAGAAGCATGTCACTTGTACTCAAGATTGAAGAGATATAGAGTCAAAGGTCAAATTTCGAGTTTTTCCTTATGGGACTGCAATTGGTAAATTCTGAGAGCCTGAAAAAAAACATAAATCGAAGTGATAACAAAGAAAAAGCTGTATCGTATGATTCTACGTCGCAAGCCGACAAAATATGTGTCAGGGAGACCCGGGTTCGATTCCCGGCGGGAGCTCATGTGGTTCGGATTCCACGTTAATCAGTAGGTCCACGTCTCATATAGCTTCGTTGCTGAAAGGGACGCTAAAATAAAATCAAATCAAAAATATGTGTCAATCAAGTGTTAAGGTTAGATCAAGGTCACAGGTCACCTTGAGAACCCATTTGAATATCCTGAAAACAACGCAATGTCCGTATCAAATCATGTTAAACATCAAAATGAAGCAGCGGAACAAGCAAGGAACACTCAATAGTAGTACGAGGCCAAAAATCACAGGCAAATACAAGGTCAAAGGTCAACCACAAAAATCAAATACTCGCTGGGAAAACAGCAGTTGTTATAATAAAAGGGCATGTTGAAGGACGAAAGAAAATAGTTGAACAATCAATGAACAATCCGTACTAGGCTGAGGTCAAAAATCACAGGTAAATACAAGGTTAAAGGTCAACCACAAAAATCACACTTATTTCTAAACAAAACGTGAGCACAATATGGGGTGCTTAACACTGCGTTGTTTATGCTATCGGAAATGCACTAGGTTTATGTAGCATGAGCGACAGTGATCTTTCTTGAGGATTTAGTGTCACTTTGCTAAACAGTATTTCACTTATTCTACATGTCCGCCACCGTGGGCTAAGCACAGGTTGATTCTGTGAATCAACTGCTTAGTGAACACTTTCTCAAGCATGGTGGGAGTGATGTACTCAACACTACGTTCGATTTCTTGCCTTAGTTGTTCAACAGATGTGAGTCTGTTTCTATACACCACCTATTTCAGAAATCCCCAAAGAAAAAAGTCACACGGCGACAAGTTGGGACTTATTGGTGGTCATTGCACTTCACTTCCCATAGAGATCACATGCTGTCCAAACCGTTCCCTCAGAACAGCCATAGTTGCATTCGTACGATGCGCAGGAGAACCGTCTTGCTGATACCAAATTTCATCATTCTCATTCATGTTCAGACGATCCAACTCCGGGAAAAGAAACTCACGTAACATACGCTGATAAGATTATTGTGTCACATTTGCGTCGAAGAAGAAGGGACCAATGATTGCGTTGCTGTGATACCCATCCACACCATTACTCTAGTCTGATCAATGGAACGTTCACTGCGAACACGTGGTTGAGAATGAGCCCAATATCGATCATGAGAAGACGAAACGGAACCATTAACAAAAAATTTTGCTTCATCTGTCACAAGTAATTGGAATAAGAACATGAGGTTTTTGTTCAACTTCTCAATGACCCACTTACAAAAGGGATCTTCTGCTCGCAGTTCCTGAACTTCCCTGATTTTGTACGGTTTTAATTTCATTCTTTTTAGCAGTTTACTTAAAGTTGACTTATTAATACCAACTGCAAGACTGCGACGGGTCAGAGACTTTTGAGGGGATTGAAGAATAGATACAGCTACTTCCCTTTTCTTTGTTGGAGTCGTTACTGTTATGGGTCTACCAGCCCTTTTCCTCGTCAGTAGGTGCTTTGTATAGAAGCAGTTACTGCGAAACTGTTTATAGAGACGATATACTCGTATCTGGGTGTTCCTTATGACAACGTTCCACTCTGCATGAGCTCTTCGTCGTGTAACTGAAGCAGATTTACCACACTGAATATACCACTCCACTAAATCTGCTCGTTGTTCTGCCGATAAAGAATTCATTGCGAATACGCACCTTGTCAGAGGTACGACCAAACCAATTAATAAACCGATACACTTAGAGTGTAGACACAAAATGTTTGTCTCGTGTTTTGTCCTTATTCGACTTTAACTGCACTTGACACGAGTGGCGCCTCTAAGACTATGCACAAATAGTGTTCTCTAAGAGCGGCTAAGGCAGCCACGCCTACTATTGTCAAGGTCCCCGTGGTGCCATCCTGCTTGCAGCTCGTTCATCACGCTTGCAACTTTACCGTACGCCAAACGGAGGTGCAGGACTTGATTGTTCAACTGTTTTCTTCTAGGGGCCGCGGTGGCTCAGTGGTAGAGCGCTCACCTCTGGTGCTTGGGGTCCCGGGTTCGATCCCAGCCCACGCCAAGTGAACTTTGTGGTGGACAAACACCGTGTGCGTGGGTTTTCTCGGGGTTCTCCCGTTTCCTCCCACTTTCTTCATTCCACCATTTCATTCATTACTCATCATCACCGTCTTCTTTAGCCTAACCGGCATAACCGTGGGACGTAAAACTCAATTTCATTTCATTTTCAACTGTTTTCTTTCGTCCTTCAACATGCCCTTTTATTATAACAACTGCTGTTTTCCCAGCGACTATTTGAGTTTTGTGGTTGACCTTTGACCTTGTATTTGCGTATGATCTTTGACCTCATACTACTATTGAATGTTCCTTGCTTGTTTCGCTGCTTCATTTTGATATTTAACATGATTTGATACAGACATTGCGTTGTTTTCAGTGTATTCAAATGGGTTCTCAAGGTGACTTATGACCTTGATCTGACCGTGACCTCTGACCTTAACATTTGATTGTTACATATTCTGTCGGCTTGCGACGTAGAATCATATGATACAGCTTTTTCTTATATATATATATATATATATATATTATAATATTTAAAATTTTATTTTCTGTCTTTCTTTCTTGGAACTTATCGAACGATGATCACATAGAAAAATAACCTTTAATACGACATGTGTGTGTGTGTGGTTTGCATCTTAAATGAAAGCACATTGATTTCATTTATTGAATTTCGTGTTATAAGTAAAATTGGGTGATCAAATAAACGTGTTGTATGATTGAAATTAGAGTCTAATTTGAACCGATCAGCACGTAATACATAACATATATTTATGACTTACATTGTTATTTTGTTACGTATTTTATAAATTTCTTTTTGTAAGTACATAAAAGCAAATGCATTAGAATGAAGAGTCCGGTAATATTCATATACTACCTTCAAAAGTTGACGTTCCGTATGGTCCTACAATGAAAACGAAAACGAACATTCTAGGTTGTAGCAGTAGGGATACAGTTTGAAAGATTGAATCCTGCACAGTGCGCTTCTGTGATTGAGTCATATTTTAAAAGTAAGGTCTGTGGGATACCATTGACTTTATAGTCTACAAGATCCGCGGATATCTCTCTGTAATGTCTTTTTCTGATGATACCACCTGCAACAGATGCTGAAGGCAAGGATTAAAAGATAAGTTCAGGCAATTTCATTTAATTCCATGATTGTATATCTGGTATCAGTTACCACTAAGTATCTTTACAATGATTGCTTTTTCTGTTTGATTTGATATTTTGCATCCCTTTCAGCAGTGAGGCTATATGAGACGTGGACTTACATCTTAACGTGGGATCCGAACCACATGAGCTCCCGCCGGGAATCGAATCCGGGTTTCCCACGCCAAAGGCGCGTATGCTAACCGCTTAGCCATGAAGGAGCTCTTTACAATGGTTAGATAATGTTATAGTGAGAAATATGAGTATTAATATTATGGATGGATATCAGCGGACTCTTTATATGTCTTTATAGTGAACAGACATCGTGTCCATCCCTTCAGTTATCATTCGTCTTCTTTAGCTACAAGGCATAAACGGAAAGATTAAACTAATGATTCATTTCATTTCATATTAAAAGAACTTTTTTTTTTTTCTTTCTTTCTGCACCGGTTAGACTTGAAAACATTCTTAATATGTATCATTTCTTAGAGGTTCGCCTCACCAATCACGTAATATTTTCTTGTTACCTGATAAAACCCAATTTAGTTTTTTTGTATTATTTGCATTTTGTTTGTGTGAAGTAGGTTCCTTATCATTTAATTTAAAATCAACTAATCACTGAGCAAAGCAAACCAATTTATTATTATAAGCTAATATCTTGTAACAGTTTGGCCAACTTACCACTTGATTTCATCAGACACTATGATTTATATGAGAATTAACAGAAGATTAAATTCTAAGAGACAGCTAAAGTCTTTCTGTAACCTAATTGATAGCTGACAGCCAATCATCTTGTAGAATCAAAGCAGGTAGAAAATCTGCTAAATTCCCTGTTTAGATTGTATACACATATACTTAATTCTTAACAAAAACTCACCAAATAAATTCACAAAATATAATTATGATAATATAATCCTAATAATAACCACAATAACAAAAATGACACAAGATTTATGTCTTAGTGCTTCCTGATAACTTATTCCACTGTTCATCAATTTTAATTCCTGAGTTTCTATTCATCACCTTCGCTTTCAGTAAATCTTACTTCTTTCCATTTCCTGATCATCTTTGTCTTCTTGGTCTAGCACTTCCAATTAACCTTCATCCGCTCGCGTACTACGAATTCACGTTTCCGCTCGCGCCGACGGTAATTTGGCTGTCATCGATTATTTTTTTCATGTTTTTCAGCATTATGCATGATGCTAAGTGTATGTTTTGGAGTAATTAGGTTTATTAAATTAAAACAAATCATTGTTGACCAAAAAATATATATTTAAATTAAATTACAACACTGCTAAATATGAATGAATTCACAGTGAACAAAATACAAAATAACAGAATCTAATATAATCAACATCAATGTCGCTGTCCTAGTTGTGAGATTACTGGCATTTATTGCAAGTAGTAGTAATGCTTGAGTGCTTTTCGCACATGTTTTTCCACAATCAGTACATTCAAGGCGGGTTCTAAGCTACTCAACATCCATGTCACTGTCCTCGTTGTGAGATTGGAGGAATATATTACAAGTAATAATAATGGTTGAGTGCTCTTTGCAGACGTTTTTACCACGATTTTTACATTCAAGGCGAGTTCCCCAGTTATTTCTCGACCCTCAGCGGTAGAAAATACAACTGTGGATTGGTTGGACTGATTCATCATCGGTAGTTTGCTCTCTATATTGTGCCAAGAACATCAGCAATCTTTTCGCAAAGTTGAGATTTTAGAACGAGCTTTCAAGTTTTCATTCGTTAGTTCTAATGCTAACTCGTACAGATATGGCCTTCTTGTATTATTTTTGACGTTAGAGCAGTTGAAAATGAAACAGCCAATGAAAAATAATGAAACTTTTACTTACATTTTTATGTAAGTGCACAACAAAAAATTCACGTTTTCGCTCGCACTCACGGCAGGTTGGCACTCCACCCGCCACCACCAACTTTGGAATTGTACTGAGCCGGAAGTCATCGTTGGTTAGACTGCAACTACACATAATCTAGAGGATGGGAGTGTAAATGGAGAATACACACCCCACCAGTTATAACCTTAGAGCTCTGGGAAGAAGGGCACAAAAACTGAAATTGACGGCCAATTTGCCGCGGGCGCGAGCGGATAAAGGTTAACCTCGTGTCCCGTATCCTTTAAGTGTTTGTAGACTTCATTTCTTTCTTTTTAGCCTTATACCGTCCTTATGCTGTTTAATTTCCTCCTTTAATTTCTTTCCTGTTTCTCTAATATAGCACATATTACACTCATTGCACTGGATTTCATAAATGACTCCTTTTTTTTGTCCCGGGTTCAAACCCTGCTCCCGCCAAGTGAATTTTGTGGTGAACAAACACCGTGCATGGGTTTTCTCGGGGTTCTCCCGTTTCCTCCCACTTTCTTCATTCCATCCCCATTCATTTCTCATTATCACCGTCTCCTTTAGCCTAGCGGGCATAAGCGTCGGATGTAAAACTCAAAAAGTTCATTTCATTTTTTCTTAATTATTCCTAACTCATCTTTTGTCTTCTTCCTCTCTCTTAGTACCTCCAATAACCTTTTGCTTCCTTTCCTGAGGATCGTGATGAGCTGTCAGCGACCAATCAGGTTCCAGAAAGATTTTAGCTGTCTCTTAGTATTTAATCTTTTGTTAATTCTCATGTAAGTCATAGTGTCTGATGAAGCCAAGTGTTTAATTGGCTGAACTTTCACAGAATATGAGTTTTATAATGATAAATTGCTTTGCTTTGCTCAGCGATTAGTTTATTTTAAATTATAGTATATAATAGACAAAGCTAGTATAATGGAGAATATTATCATCTAAGTTGTTTTGCCTTTCTTTCTTACAGCTTCAGAGTTTGATTGCATTTGAAGAAAAGCCGCTAACTGATTCCGTTAGGGAAGAGTTCGGTGTGAAGACGGAGGGACCATATCCATTTAATATTGTTGGATTCATCTCATCCTGTCGTCATGGAAGTGGGCGAAGTGCTCCTGACAGACAGTTTTATTATATCAACGGTCGACCTTGTGAACCAACAAAGGTGACTGTGTTGAATTTCAATTACTATAATTAAGAAATATCCAATAATTCCTGCTAATAACGTGTTGGATTTCAGGTCATTTTTATAAGGATCTTCTGTCAGTTATATTAAATATTAAAATTCTTGTGAATTATCGTTAACTGCTTGAAAGTAAATGTACGTATCTTTTGTGTAATAGAATTACAACATTATTTGGAAATTCTAGTTCGCATTTACTTTTGGCTTTAGAAATGAAAAATGCATGTAAAGAGTTTGTTTTAAAAGGTTATTGAAGGAAATACAAAGATCATCAAAAGCATATATTATGCTACGCGGGAGCCGGAATGATCTTTGACGTGAACCAGTGAGCGGGTTACGCTTTTGCTTGTTAGTGAAAGATGTTAACATAAACTAGCTTTAATCTGCATTCAATAGTTTGCTTCAGAAATATTTTCTTACGAAAATATTTTAGTAAATTTCTTGTTTCTTTCCCGGAAAGAAATGACTTCGGTCTGGCAGTGGTAACATCCCAGTGTGGTAGCTTAATTTTCTGAAGCGAATAATTATATCAGATGGGTTTGAGAAAGTCTTTTCGATTATTTACGTTCTGATTTTAACCTTAATGCTTAAATTTATCATTTTACTTTATTCTCACAAAATTTAAAATGGAGGATTTCTTCTTTTTCTTTCAGAAAAATTCAAGTTCTGGTAAGTAATATCACATAACAAAACATGGAATCTTACCAACTTTCCAACAAAGTTGGGGGTAAGATCTTGTTTTATTTTAATTATTAAACTTCTTCGTATAAATTCAACTAATAGTCTGTACATAGTATCGTGATTTCGTTTATAATGTGTGAGTATTTTAAAATATGACTTGGGAAATATAGTTACTGATTATTTAAATCTCTTTCTTCGTAGGTTATTAAGGTTGTAAACGAAGTCTATCATATGTTCAACCGGCACCAGTATCCATTTGTATTGCTGAATATTAAAATAAACCAGGATAATGTTGATGTTAATGTAACGCCTGATAAACGAAAAATTTTTGTTGAAAACGAGAAGTTGTTACTTGCTGTAATTAAGGTACGTTAATTTGTACGTATTCTTTTAAGTCACTGTTTTAAAATCACAACTAAAATTTGTGATTCATCAAACATTCCCGTTATATATATAAGGTGGACAAAAAGTCAGGTGGCAGTCCTGACAGAGGAAAGACTATTGAGTTCGGGGTCTACATTGCCCATAGATAATGTTTGAGAAGTGGGGAAACTTCAAGAACACAAGTCACCATGTTTTAGTGGTGGTTAAGACATCTACGCGGTAAGCTGGAGAGCAAGTTCGATTCGCTGTCCGGTCGTTCATTCTTTTACTCTTTGTATGTCAAATATTGTATTCCTTTGTACGCAAAAGATCATAGCCGTAATACTCAATTATATGATAGGAGAAACGGTACCGGGAATTCTAAACAATGTGAAAAATGCAAATTAGCATTCAGCTCTTAGCAAACTAGCATGTAAAACCTTTACTGCTCTGATTCAGTTCACAACAGTCTATATCTGTATTTCATTATGTATAAGTTCTGTTAAGACCTAATGAATATTGATCTAGTTTTAAGTATAGTGAAGTCATCTAATTTGTGAAGTACAATGTTCGGAATGGGAGGATAAAAGGGAGGTTGATTACTATTATTTCATATTGTATCGTTTATTGATCTAACATCAAAATAACGCTTGTTTAGACTTTTGATTTGAATATCAACAAGATTATAAGTCCAGTGTGTGATAATATTATTAGAAATGTACTGTGGAGAAACAACATTCATTTCTTATAATTGTAGATATTTCTTCTTTTACATTCACATTTAAGTGATTATTAAGAACAATAAAGTTACAATTGTTTTTTAAAGTTCGTCTATACTTTATATATATATAATAAAAGTAGAACAGAATTTATGCTTACAAGTTACTGTGATTTGGAAAACAAACCGCAAGGGAAACATCAAGTTTATTATTATTATTATTATTATTATTATTTAAAAACTATGGGGTTGCGTCATTTGAAAGAATACAAGAAGCTTTTAATTTACTTATTATTTTGCTACTTTTGTAGAACAAATTACCATACTTTAGTGGTCAGCTGTGATAAAAGTTGTATGCTCACAAGGACCATGCCTCTTTAGTTGTGAAGTTAAATGAAGACCTAGATCAAAATTTAAGATACAGATTATTGAAGTTCAAACTTTAATATCCTGTAATGTCTTAAAGTAGAAATCATTGTATGAAATATTATCTGAGATGTCATAGTTAAACATGTTCGTTCTTATACAAAGTATTGTATTCCTATTACAGGCATCGATTGTGCAGTTGTTTGAAAGTACTTTAACCCAGCAAGATCTTTGTAAGCAGACTTCTCCTTTACTGAGGCTTTCTTCGTGTGAGAAGAAAACTGAGAGAGCGGAAGTCAATTATAGTACTCTGTTGCAGAGATTCGGAAAGCATTCTTCAAGTAGTAATAGTGATAATACGCAAAAGAAAATTGTGGATAGGATTGATGGAAAAAGCAGAAAAAGGACCATAACGAGTTACAATGAAGTACGTCCTAAACGTAAGTATTGCGTGTAGTATTAATGGGCACTTTTTTGATTAAAGGGTTCAGATTTGTAAAATTATGAATATTGGGATTTTATATTTTTTATTTTGATTGGTTGATTTGGAGTTTAATATAGTTTTAAGAACCGAAGCTATATGAAACATGAACACACAGTTTGAGTAGGGTCCGAAACACATGAGTCCCCACCGAGAATTGAACCAGGTCTCATACGTTATTATTATTATTATTATTATTATTATTATTATTATTATTATTATTATTATTATTATTATTATTATTATTATTATTATTATTATTATTATTATGTCTTAACGAAGCTGTCCTGCATTACCTTTAAACGAAGTAAATCTGGGTCTAGTAAAACTCAAAGTGAGTCAAGGGAGCATCAGCTCTTGTATGAGAGAGATCTACTATGTTGATTTGCTTCAGCTCTTGTGTAAAATTGAACAATTGAAAAAGAATTATCGGGTACTATGCGTTGAAGAATCTGGAAGTGGATTACAGAGACAGAAGAATAATATACCAACTTTATAGGAACCAGACAGCTGTTATAGGAAGAGATCAGAAGAAAGCAAGAACAAGTAAAGGAGTGAGGCAAGGATGTTGACTTTCACCTCTCCTGTTCAGCGTCTATATAGAAGAGGCTATGAAAGAATTCTTTGATAGAAACGAGAAAGGCGTAAAAGTAAATGGTCAGGTTTTCAGCACAATAAGGTTTTCTGATGACGTAGCATTGATAGCGGAGAATGATGAGGACTTGCAGAAAGCACTTTCCAACTTGCAGGAAGCAACGACCAACTGGAAAAAAAAATGCAAAATGAAGATAAATAAGAAGGAAACCAAAGTGATAAAGTGCACAAGAGCAGGATAGAAAGAGGCAAAGAGATAGAGAGAAAATCGAAGACGTTTCCCTATTTAGGAAGTCTAATATCCTTGGACGGAAAAAGTGAAAAAGACGTGAAGTTCCAGAATAGCGCAGGCTAAATAAGCATTCTATAGGAAAAGAGGACTACTAACATCAAGAAATGGGTCGCTGGACGTTCGTAAACGATTTATTAAGACACTGGTATGGAGCGTGGCGCTTTACGGATCAGAGACGTGGACATTGAGAAAAGCTGAAATATCCAAGCTGGAAGCATTTGAAATGTGGTGTTGGCGCAGAATGCTGCGCATATCATGAACCGAAAGGAAAAGGAATGAAGACGTACTAAAGGAAGCTAATGAAGGACAACAGATCATGAAGATAATAGGAGAAAGAAGAAACAGCATGCTTGGCCATTTTATTCGGCACTCCGATTGGATCACCGTGCTGATAGAGGGAAAGGCAAAAATAAAATCAGGAAGAGGAAAACCAAGGATAGAATATCTAGATGCAGTCACGAAGAAGAGGCCTTTTCAAAATATAAAACAGCTCTCCCAAGCGAGAAAAAAGTTTTAAAATTTCCATGTTGCCCACCAACCTATGGTTTAGGTGGACAAGAAGAAGGTACTATGCAGTGAGCATAATGGTACTTCTAAATAAAGAGATTGGATTGCTTTCGCTTTTTATCAACTTACAATTTTATGCCTTCTGTAGGGAGAATTGAGGTTTATGATTGTTGTATGACGAGATTGTGATATAAATTGAAGTATTGTAAGAAGGAAAATGTCTGGCATATTATTTTTAATCTACGGAGAAAGCAAGAGAAGCAATTACTTTGCTTGGATATATGTATAGACACAATAAGGTTACTTTTTTCATTAAGTGGAGTAGGGTAAATACTGGCTTTAGAGATATTAGCAATAGTTCTAGTAGCACTATCGTTAAAAAGTATTTTTGTACCCAGTACAGTTTGTCTTTGAAGTTACTTATAGAAAATAATCAGTTTTCACGCTTTTAAATACATTCGTTTTGTATTATTTATTTTTTATTTTTGCTATCATACTAGCATGTTAGTGTAATAAAGAAATAAATATCTTGGACATTGTACTATGTATTCATGTCAAAATTTCAGTGTTTTCAGACTAAAATGTGTTTCTTCAGAAAATTCCAAACAGTAGCGTAACGTAAAAATGTCCCCCTCGTACAGGATTATTTTTGGGCCCCCCTTCCCATGCCCATTAACTTCCTACTATATTATGTCCCTGTAGAAGACAATGGTTAATAAATCATACTTAACATATTGATCATGCAATATAATAAAATTGCAATTAAAATTAATACTCACCGAAAAAGGCAAACAAACTGCTGAATGTCGAAGTTCATTTGAAGCGGTGTAGTCTTCTAGCATTTTTTGTTGCATTTTTTTTTTTTTTTTTTTTTTTTTAAATTGTTTCAGTTACATCTATTGCTCTTGCTCTCTCACGTTCAATACTTAAAATACTGAGACCAGTCAATCGTTCTTGAGACACGGAACTGCGTAAATAGTTTTTTATCAATTTTAATTTTGAAAAAGATCGCTCTGCTGTAGAAACAGTCACTGGTAAGGTCAGAAATAAATAAATAAATAAATAATAAAAAAAAGTTGTACATACGTCTGGAATACTAGAAGCCAAAGTATAGTTATCTATTAATAGGAGATATGCTAGTTCTCGAATTGTTGTTTTCAACTTTATCTCCTTGTGTAAAACCAGTTTAAATCTTTGAATTTGATATGCAAAATCCTCTGTCAGGTCCTCTTCATACGTAGAAAACAAACGAATTGCTTTCCTATGTAGCTCTTCATCCGAAGCAGAAGACAAAAACTGGGGAGTTAGTATAATAAATAGCTCACTTAGTTCTTTCATAATTCAACTCTAATTTGGATTTGATGTATAATGATGTCTAGGGTATTATTAAATACAGTTACTTGATAATGTCTTTCCGGGTTTGTCAAACGATTGCCCTGGACTAATTCATCGAAATGTTTCTAGACTTTTCGAACCCTCTCGTTCTCAAATGTTATGCCGGAACCGCATTGTCTTGCAAGTTCAGTAGTTGACAACATTGCATCTTGGAAATTATTTCTGTAATTAGATAGTGTATCAGTAGCATACTGAAGAAGGGCTGATGCCTGGTAAAGATCAACATCGTTGGTCTGAAGAAATTTTGAAGTCAAGTTCATAGTTTCAAGTATTTTAGTATGAAGGACAACTTGTAAAATACATTCAAACTTTTCTAATTGTTTCTTTAAATCATTCACCTCTTCTACTTCGTTAATGTTTTTGGACTGAAGCGTAAGTTTTGTTAAGGCTCTCATAATAACTGAATATGAATAACGTAAAGCTCTTAATGAATCAAATCTTGAACACCAACGCGTAAGACAAAGTTTCTCTACTGAATGTGAAGACGTCGAAAACAGTTCCCATCTTTTGGTGCTCTGACTGAAAAACACATAGAGTCTCTCAATTATGTCATAAAAGTTTTTGTTTTCCTGCACAAATGATACAGCGTCATTCAAGAGTAAGTTCAAATTATGTGCAGCGCAGTAAACAAACTTTGCGCTCTTTTGTTTTTCTTGAATTCTTGTTTTAAAGCCCTTATAAATGCCAGACATATTTGCCGCCCCGTCGACATTTTGACAATGAAAGTCAATTTTCCTGCATTATTTTCAGAATTTATGTTTCTAACCCAACAGCCGTATGATCGGTAATATTTTTGAATCCTAAGAAACTTTTATCAACTTTGATTCCTAAGGGCTTTCCAGATGGATCCTTCTCAATAGTAACATATCGATATATTTGACTTAACTGATCCTTCTTAGTAATTTTCTTCAGAAGTATCCATAATTATAGAGAAAAAATGCGCAGATTTTATATCATTTAATATGTCGTCTTTTACTTTTTTGGACAGAAGTTCGATTATTTCATTTCGAATTTTTGGACTAGGATACTTAGATAACTTTGGCCCACTGATAAGTTGCTCCAAAACAAGGTCATATTTAGCCAATAATTATGATTCTATAACGGATATAAAATTCCCACTATGTGCTTTCACTATTTCTTCTCTACGACCTCGAAATGTTAGATTGGACGCTGCTAGGGTAAGAGTAACGCCAACAATACGACCAATGATTTGTTTCCACTTATTCACTTTTTTTTTTTTTTTTCACTTACTTACTTCAGATTCCATATATGTTCATTTATTGTTTCTTTTTCTTTTCCACGTATTGAATATAACGCACGCATTTAGATGAGATTTGCTACTTTCATGCTTTCTATTTTCTTTGATAACCCTTGCCAATCACGAATTCCTCTTACCCAACCTAATTGAAAACCTGTCGAACTACGATCTGCAAACAACCAACACGGTTGGCAATACGAAAAATCTCCTTTCACTGAATAGCAAAGCCAATCTCTAGTAATTTTGAAGCCGGTCTTTGTTTTTTCATAGTAATTTTTGGAAAATGATGTATTATTCTGTTCTGGATCTTTAGGAAACGGTCCTTGTAATCTACATGGTCCATGATGAACAATGAATTCCTTGGTTTCATTATCTAAATTATCCGGATAGTCAGCACGATCAAGGAAAATTCTTTTGCATTATTTGGTAATTCTAAATTTAGATCGTTATTAGCGGTAGGATCTGTTTCGGTAACAGTAGAATTAGTACTACGAGCAGTAGCAGTAATAGTAATAGACATAGTAGTAGTAACAACAGTAATACTACTAGTAGTAGTAATAGTAATAATAGGTGAAGAATCAGTTTCGGTGGGAGCGGTATTCACATTTTTGGTAAAAAGTGAATCAATTTTGACCAGTTTTGATATCTACTTTTCAACTCCTTTTCGTTTCTTTCTCTTCCGAGCACCACTCAAATGTTCATACTTTGGATTAAATGGTTTCATGTTTTATAAAATACAAAACATTCAGTTCATTGAAAGTCAGGGAAATAAAACTAAGAAATGCCTGTATAGGTCTATGCGGATTGAAGTTCACTATAACAGATAAAATTAAATAAAAATGTAAGAAAGAGCATTGATATACAAGAACCGTTCTACAGCACTCACGGAAAATTTAACTAACACCACACCAATGTTTCCTATGTACACATCGATAAACTCATTCGCTGAACCAAGTCTCCTTTAAGAATCAAGAAAGAAAAAACAATGCTCTTTATACAGATAATGAAACTAAACACCACAACAGTAGAAACTAGGGGCCGCGGTGGTTCAGTGGTAGAGCGTTCACCTCTGGTGCATGGGGTCTCTGGTACGATCCCAGCTCGCGCCAAGTGTACTTTGTGGTGGACAAACACCGTGTGTGTGGGTTTCCTCGGGGTTCTCCCGTTTCCTCCCACCTTCTTCATTCCACCATTTCATTCATTTCTCATCATCACCGTCTCCTTTAGCCTAACCGGCATAACCGTGGGACTTAAAACTCAAAGATTTCATTTCATTTCAATACTAGAAACTAAACTAGCCAAAAAAAATGTTATTGCTTTGTACACACCGTCGTGATAAAGATACGGTTTACATTTATAATCGAGAAAGAATACAACGTGTTTATTGGCGCATTGATTGACATGTTTACATAAAGAAACGAAGCCACGTTAGTTGAGCTGAATGTAGTGATAAGGCTACGTATTCTTTCTGCTTAAATTTTTGCACCATAAAGAAGACATTTTCAGCACATTGTACAGTCGGCAGCAAAATTATTTTCCCTTAACCTTCGAGTGCTAAGATGAGTTTTTAAACTGATATTACTAGAATGGATGAATTTTCACCCAGAGCATATTTTTCTTTTCTAAAACAAATAATGGTGTTCAGGGAAGTGAATATTCCGAATTCAGCTCACTTTTTGTAGCCTATAGTTCTTGGCATTTGCTTCGCGGCGGGCCCCCAAACTGTGCGGCCCCCCGCACTGCAGTCTCTGCCGGCCCCTCAGTTACGCCACTGATTCCACATACAGTAAACCTTCGGGTCACGAACTTATCCGTTCCGCAAGGCAGTTCGCTCACTGAAATTATTTTCCCGTTGAAATTAATGTAAATGGAATAAATCAGTTACACATAAACATTGTACTTTTTTTTTAACATTATTTTCCTGTGATGAAGAGTGAAATCATTCTGATGTTTTCCTGTGGTTTCCATTTTTACTTCCTCAATAATATACTTAGGTTCTTAACTGTTGCTATTACTAACACATTGCTATTATTCTCTTTCTTACGAGCCGTAGGAGGGCTAAAATAACACAGAAAGTGTAACAAACCACAAAGTAATGTTTTCGAATATCACTCTGACAAAGGATATTTACAACAAACGCGCAGGAGCTACTGAGGTAAGATAAGGAATATTTGTTCACTAAACTGGTCCTGAACCGATTTCTTCTGGAAGAGAGGGGTTCGTGAAACGGAGTGTACTGTATAGCTTTTTGGATCTGTCTGTTGCACTTTATTTTTCGACTCTTGAAAAGTAAAATTTAAACCCACCGTATAAATTGAAGCGCTTAGAGGATAAAGGTGTTATGTAACAAATTGAATATGACGGGAAAATTGGCTGTCACAACTTTGTCCGTTAACATACCGCCTTCATCGTCTCTAAATATTTGCACCCAGACGAGGACTCATGAAATAATGTTTTACGTAGCATGGCTAAGATATAACACGTATATGAACTGCCAGAATGCAACATTTCAGAAAATGTAACATAACACCTTTATCCTCTAAGCGCTTCAATTCCAAATTCGAGCAAACTGTTAAATTTGAGCAGTGATATGCTAAGAAACAACTATTTTACCATATTTTGTAATTATTTGAATTCAGTCAAGTTACTATTATCTGGGGATTGCATTATATATATTGTGTATGTAAAGTATAATATACAGTATGTTAGAATATTCATTTTATGCGCCTTTATCAATGAGAATATAAATTCCATGTACGGAGCGTGTGTTGCTTTTATTTGAATCCTAATAATTCCAATGCCTGTTACAGCAATCTGACATCGTCTTTTGACGACGTAACCGTGAGGGTTTAAATCAAGTCTTTACAGCAGTGCTTGGTCAGCAGTATCTTTAAGAAGTTGTACTTGTCAACTAATGGAGAAAACTACCTACGAAGACTTGATTTAAACACTTTATCGCTGCGTCGTCAGAAAAAGATGCCAGATTCCTGTAACAGGCATCGAAATTTTTATTACTCAAATAAAAGGAGCATACGCAAGGTACGTGGAATTTATTTTCCTATTGATATAATATAGAAATCACAGTGTGTTTGTAAGTAACTACATACTAAAATCAAATACAGATTATTAGCCATGCCTTAAAGTCATTTCTATATTCTTCCAAGATATATATATATAACTTCGCCATAGTGCGATATCATGTTTTCGAAGGTGCTTCCTCCGATCGATTCCTCTTCTCTCGATTGAATGATATAGCTGTAAGCTATTATTTTTCATTTATATATATGTGTGTAGAATTGTTGTACATATCTTTCTTTCAGAACTTCGCATGGAGTCATTTTTTAGATCTAATACTGGTCCGAATCGAAATGGTGATTGTGATAGTGAGAGCAATAACAGTTTATCAGTAGATAAAGAGGGCTCTTCAGATGACGTGAAACACATGCAAGTTGTTGAAATAGTTGAAGGTAAAGAAGATATTCGAACAGAAGAGCAGTCTTTAGTGGAAGCCGAAGTGAAGACTGTAGAAATAGAGAAACCTATAACTATTAGTTCTAGTGAAATACTTACTTGCGAAGAGAAGAATTCGGATGTATATATGTGTGACCTACCTGAAGAAAATGACACGATTGAGATGTCTACACCCGAAGTTTGTCTCGAAAAAGAAGTCCATCTATCTGTCAGTAGTGATCTCGAGGAGTCAGTTACTGAACACATAAAGAAAGAAATAAAAGAAATAAGTTACGATATTTCAGATGTTCATACGCATTCTAGCTCGAGACACGCTATTGAAGTCCCCTTAACTTTAAAAAGTGTTCAAGAAATGTTGTCGAAGAAATCATCTTCAAAACGAGAGAAGTTAACGAAGAGGAAGTTTCATGCTCAGATTAACCCATCTGATAACAAGCAAGCAGAAGATGAACTGAGGAAAGAAGTTTCTAAGGATAAGTTTACGCAGGTAAGACGCAATTATTTCCTCGCTAATGCACGCTATACAGTATACATATTCTAAATGAAAATTAAGCACTAACCTTGCATCCCACAAAAATGTATTATGTTTGTTGAATTTTGATCCACATGGGGGACGTTCTTGAGCCACCAAAGTTGAGAAAATAGAGTAAAAACTCATAAATTTAGTATAGTTTAGCACTTCACACATCTTTACTTTAGGGCTTATGTTCTTGAATTATAAGTGATTAAATTGCAAATATTGCGTACAAGGCATGCTACTAATATCTGTAGAATTTTTTTACACTGTTAAAACACATATCCTTCCCACAATTTTGTCAAAATATATCCAATATCCATAATACATTTTACACTATCCACAATCTTCTTTCAAAAATTTGTCACTCAGAACCGTCAAGACATGCGGTGCAAGTAACGGGGGAACTAAAATAGCACTTCCCGCAGCCTGTGTCGACAATCAGTTGCATGACATTGACATAACAGAGTCGATTTATACGGGTGAAACCGCTTATAAGAGACCGCTTTTAGCATGACGTCATTGGTGCTGCAAACATACGACATGGACTGCTGAAGACTGGAAACGTGTGATGTGGTCGGGTGAGTTATCATTCACCTAATTCGAAACCAGAGCCATGGTTACGTGTGATAAACACCCAAAGAAGTGTATGATCTGCAGTGTCTGCGTCTAACCGTGAAAGGTGGTGGCGGCTCTGTGATACTGTGGTCCTCAATATCTTTGATTTCAGTGAGTCCTGAACTGACGCTTAGCGGTTGCATCACTGCCCGTGATTATGTCGCTATTTTAGTAAACCACATGTACCCCATGGCCCAGATATTTTTCAGGGCAATGATACATATTCTAGGATGATAATACACCCATTCACATAACTGGAGCTATTGCGGCGTGATTTAAGGAACATCGAGATGATTCACACGCATCCCCGAACTTAAGAACAGTGTGGTTAGCATAAATCTTCAGAACTTCATTCCAGGAATTTTAGTTCAACCACCCTAACACACTTTATAATATAATATAGAAACAGTCCGTATGGAACTCTTTAAACTATTAAGTCCTTACTTGAATACTCGAATAACGAATGTATGGCGATCTCTTATTTACAAATTGTGGCCATACGTACAGACTTATTCATGTCACTTCTGATATTTTTTCTCTTCCAAAGTGTGAATTCGTTAATGAAGGCATTATTAGTGCTTGTTTAACTTGTATTATTCGTAATCAATATTTTTAGTTTCATTTGAACTGTATGTTACACGAGTGCCTTGTAAGAATTTCGATCGCTGCGCATACCATTATGTTACTCAAATTACAAGCTATATTAACATTATTTCTTTAGAGTGAACATCAGTTAGTCTTAAAGTAGCATCATGAAAGGAATCATTATTTTCGTCGTTAGGATACTCAAGTAAGTACTGACAGATATAATATGTAATGAGACAGCATTCTGCTATTATGATAAGATAAGAATATCTATGTCTTATTTTATGAAACAGAAAGACAAGGTGGATACTTTATGAATTTATTTATAATATATTTATTTATGAATTTATTCAAGCGACTTGCATTAATGATAGCAGTATCTGCTTTGTGTCTTAAAGCAGTGGTTCTCAACCTTTTCTGACTGACGACACATTTTACTGAACGTCCAGGCACACTTATTTGATTTTTTATTATAAATAATAATATCTATTATAATAGTGAAATCAATTAGTTTTTATAATGATTCTATGTAGCACTGAACATTATTGTTGCCGCTGGAGATGTTAACTGGTACAGTCTATCTGGATTTCAACTAATTATTGTTAAATTCTTCATGATTTTTAAACTCTAAAATTTTGCGACACACGTGCGTGACACTAGTGTGTCGCGACACATTGGTTGAGAACCACTGTCTTAAAGGACTTTATTTGTTTACTAGCAGCACTGCCATCCTTTCGCATCCGAAGAATAAGGTTTAATGAATATAAAATCTTGGATATTGTAAAATTGCTTGTATTCCCTTTGAGAACAGAATTTTCGGAAAGGCTGGAATACACATTATCTTATTCTAAATTAAAAGTTTAAATACCGAATTTCACAACTCCAACTTAAGCGAATTGGCTGCTTTCCAAATAAAGGAACGAAAATCTGAATATTATAGAAATTGTCCCCTTTCCCCATTTAGGAGCAGAATTTTTGAAAACGCCGAGTTCATTTATTTTTAATCTGTAGTTTACATGCTGAGTTTCATCTCCCTAACTTCAAAGATTTGGGAGATAATCTATTCTTAGAAAAAAAAAAGTGTAAGCCGCATTAGGATACACATTCAAAAAAAATCCTTTCTTATTCCTTGCTTCCGTGACAGAAGGAGTTTCCTATCCAAATTTCATGTTTCTATCGCTTGTAGTATGACCTGGGTGTTGATGAGTGGGTCACTCTTTCTCTTTTATATAACATTATAGATTTAATTTCATGTCCAGTTGTGGTGCTACCAGATGGTTAAGTAGTAGCGTACTCATTTTTAATTTGAAAGGTCCTTAGTACAATCTTAGAACACGTGGTCTTATGGTGGGTATCATATAATTATTCATGGGTTTTCTTGTGGTTCTTCTGTTTAGTCTACAAAGTGTAAGCAGCGCTATCTTAAGCTACGGATCTCAATACATTTTATTTTAAAATTTCCATTATTGAGTGTCCTTAGTTTTATTTCTTCAACAAGGAAAGAGGAGAAAATATTAGTAAAGAGGTTATATATGACTGGGTACTTATCAGTTTAATAACATTAACTCATAAAATGATGGTTGATTCATTATAAATAACATAATAGAATTGCGAATAATTCGTGTGATCTTATACTTTCAGATGCGGATTATTGGACAGTTCAATCAAGGTTTCATAATTACTCGCCTTGAATCCGACTTATTTATTATAGACCAACATGCCACAGATGAAAAATACAATTTCGAAACTCTCCAACAGAACACAGTGCTAAAAAATCAAAAATTAATCATGTAAGTTTTGTACCGTTCTTCGATAATTATGATGTTAATTCATTTTATAAATCATTGTTGTATGAGTGTCAATATCGTTCGAAAAAAAAAAAAAAAAAAAAAAAGAATTATGAAGTTTGTTACTGTTTTTAACAATGAATAAAAGTCGATATTCTGAATGAATAATGTGACCGAAAGCTAGGAAAAACAAAGATGGACATCTTAACTTCTGAAAACAGAAAAACTATTTTGCAAAGCAAAAAATGTACCAGGGCATGCGTCGAAATAGTGAACGAACCTTCATAAAGATGCATCATTAATTCAGATGAAATTTAATTACAAGAAAATCTTCAAATAAGAGTTCACGTTTAATCCGTCATAGTTTACTAATTCGCGGTAAGGGATTATAGACTCACTTTTTTTTTTCAGCTATTCGGTATATCCTAGCTATTAAAAAAAAGAAGAAGAAGAGTGAGAGTGTGTGCAGTTTTACTGATATTACAAGTGAGATGTATTTCAATTCACGTATCTCAGGAAAACTGTCAGGTATCTCACTTTATGTGTTATATGATTAATATAAGTCTCATTCAATAAGTAACCAAAAGTTTATTGTTGCTGAACATAACAAGCAGCATAACAACTACATTATTATTATTATTTGTCAATAGTCCTTATAGTTCAATGCACCTACTCCAGGGTGTGATAATAGCACTAATTCCACAGGAAGAAACTTTTGGGCGTATGTATAACGACTCAAGCACCGCTGATTGGACTTCTGAGACCTCGAACTAATTAGTGCATCTTTAAGTAGGACCAAAGTTATAGAGATCTGAAAGTGTAAGATGGACAAATATGGAGTGTGGGGTAAGTTGTCAAACTGTGGGTGTCCAATGATAGACAATGTGACACTGGCAGTGTGTAATCTTGTTTTGTCATGGAGAAAAAGCACAGCATTGGACACGAGACCATTTCATCCTTTAGAATGGTTGTTTTCAGCTTTGTGCAGAAAGTTGGAATAGCACTCATTGCTTACATTGTGACCTCTGAACATGTAATGTTCTAGAATTTATTCCCTGTGATCCTATATATATATATATATATATATATATATATATATATATAAATAAAAAAAAATTGTGACTTTTCCATCATTCAGTTGAGCACGCGCCTTCTTCGGGCCTGGACGAGGAGAATCTTCAACATTGGTTACCCTCTGCTTGAACTTCTCAGCCTACTTGTAAACTTATCTTCGACTAATGTCGTTGTTTCTGTATTCACTCAACAGAAATCAAACGACACTTCGCTGCTTCAAGTTGAAGCAATCTTACAAGCTTTCCACAATCTTGTATAACTGTCACTTAGACTTCCGTGCGTAACGTATGCGTGCCAGCCCCAATTATGAATAGCTCTAGGATGCCTCCACAAAATAGCAAACATATAGCAATAATTGTCGTATTTTGGATTTTTAGACAACTTTTCCGGATACATATATTAAATGAGTCTCGTAAAAATGCATGTATGATTGATAGTCATTATATAAGAACAACTGTAGATATGAAAATTATATTTAAATATATATAGTCTTGTTTTGAAAACTTCAGGTTACCCACTGTTGGGAGTGAGATTGGAAATAAAGGAAGCTGTTAATGACAATGTTGAATAGAAAAGAAAGATTACCGTTACTAAATATATTTTAGTTTGTTTACAGTTTGAGCAGATATGGCAGTGGTTTAATGTAAGAGCTGATGTAACTTGAGTTGGTCGTCTTCCTTCACAATGAAACATTTCTATCAGTGTGGAGCAGTCGATTGTGATATAAAACTTACGCAAAATATCTGTGTTAATAACTGGAGATTTCAAATAATAGATTCTTCCTAAATTTCAATTTGATTGATTAATTGATTGGAGTTTAATGGAGTCAGCAATGAGGCTATTAAATTTTATTCCCGTCATGTTCCTGAATTTCGAAAAAGAGATGCTAAAATCAGACATCAAAATCTCAAATGAGTAAGATTCCAGAGGCAAATTCACTCGTTACACAAAACGCCAAACGTTGGGATAATGTTTACACAAATTTCAAGAAATGTAAAAATTGTTTCAAGTCATTTCGCGAAACACCACAGAGTTTTGTCCTGCTTTTGGAAGACGATGTCGTAATACAACGGGAGGAATCACTTCTTACACTTGTTTCTCTATAATACCAGTGGAAAAATTTAAGACATTTGATATATCTTGTTTCAACTTATGATCAGAGTAGGAACAGCATAAAAGTGTATATTCTGGAATGTAGCTTGAGAATTATTACCTCAGTTTCATGTGTAGATGCAAATCATCAATGTCTATGCATAAGAAAGGGGATGAAAGACAAAGTTTAAGAAAGAAGAAGAATAAGAGTGAGAAAAGTTAATCACTAAAGCAGAAGACTTGAATCCAGAATGAGTTGAGTTGATTTTAACGTCCCTTTCAGCAGCGAGGTTATATGAGACGGAATCTACTGATTAACGTGGAATCCCTAATGTTAATACTTTAAAACAAAAATTTACTCACTGCTCAAATTATTAAGACTGAGCCAAAGGATGAAACAAGATATAATGTACTATCTTCTTAGCAACTATATTCTATCTTATTGTATGTACAATAAATACTTGTGTTCTTCAACATTTCTTTATTATTAATCTATGCCAAATACACTTCTTAATTATCACAATTAATCCTTATCACACCTCTGCTATTGTTACTTTATTATCCACAATATCTTCAGAATAACTAATATCGTAAAGTCAACTTATATACCCATCGTAATTCTGTATCTTATTTGCACAGACTATCTTCAGTAACTACATATCTGACATTCTCATATTTGCGAGCACTTTCGGCCCACTTTTATTTCCAACACCTACCACATGAGCTCCTGCCAGGAATCGAACCCGGGTCTCCCACGCCAAACACGTATACGCTAACCGCATAGCCACGAAGGAGCTCTGGAGCCAGAATGAGTGCGAAGAAGAAAACAGGAAAGCTAGAGATAGAGAAGAATAGAAAAAAAGAAAGATGCTTTAGCAAAAATGTGTAGCAACACTTAGGTTAGAAATCGGAATGAAACAACGAATAGTAATTGGATTGAAGATGAATTTACCAAAAAAAATCAGATGTAAAAGTGATAATAAAACAGAAGGAAGATGTATGCAAATGAGTAAAAGAAAAAACAAACAAAAGTGATACAAAAATTTTGAATTTGGAAGATGTTCTCAAAAAAAAAAAGAGGATAATTATTATAGGTGTTGGATAGAGAATGAATTTGTTAAACTGATAGGAAGATCCTGGATTTAGTGTCGGTGGTTGATGAATTGAGAAAACAAGTTTTGTCCGGGAGAATACGAAGTTGTTCTACACCAATGTTGAAGGTTTCTCAGAGTGAGACAAAGAAGTTGTTAGAGGTTTCCTGGATGAATCCGAGAGGCCATTGGAAGTGAGAATGCGAGTAAAAGAAACTGTTAATCTTAGTGTTAAATAGAGGAGAAAGATTATCGTTACTGAAATATATTTTAGTTTGTAGTTTTTGAGGAGATGTGGCAATGGTTTAATGTGGGTTCTTCTTGTTGAACTTGGAAGTTGTTTAAAGGATTTATGCTGTTGGAGAAAGGCTTAAAGTTTATGTAGTTCGAGTGGTAAATATTTATTGTTAGAAGTAGAATTAAATAAATGGAGTTCGGGAAGAGAATCTTGTTTAATTAATGGGTAACGATGCAACTTGAATAGGTAGTCTTCCTTCACAATGAAACATTTCTATCAGCCACCTCACTTTAAAAACTCCTTTAATCTTATCCATAAGATGAATTAAATTAAGCGTATGTGAATCGTGTTTGACTTTCTTTAAGATTTGTTAAAATCGAAATACTGAATTATTCTATTTACAGTACTGCAATTTGGCCTTAAGTGAAGTGGATAGCATTAAGTGACTTTTCAATAGAACTGTACTTGCAAGAAACATTTCGTTTTCAGTACTAACATATTTTTAAATGTATTTAGATTTCTTTTGCTCTGATGTTTCTCTCTCTCTCTCTTGTTTCAGACCTCAAGTGCTGTCATTGAATGCAGTTAATGAAAATATTTTGTTGGATAACTTAGATATTTTCGAGAAAAATGGATTTAATATCAGCATTGAAGATAATGGTACAGTATCATAGCAAACATTCTTATATTCTAGTTTATCAGAAATAACGTCGATAGTAACGTGCATAATTGTTAGGTAAAAGAATATACATATATTCATTTATTAAAGTTTGCATTTTAATTTACTTTTATATATTGAATAATATAATAATTATTCTATTATTCAGTACATAAATGTAATGTGTTGGATTTCTGTAACATGTTGTTGATGTATAATCTGCTGTTATCCTTCCTCGATGAATACATTGGAATACATATTCAAATAATTGGAATAAGAAGGGAATCTGCCAGAATCTCTATTTTTGATATATCATCTGTCTTACTATGTAAATATTGCTACTACTTCTGTTATTTAAAAAAAAAAAAAAAAAAAAAAAAAACAATAAGCTATTAAACTACTGGTTAAAAACTAATGAATGTGAATTACTAAATTACTACTTGCCACTACTCAGTTTATATATATCATTATTTCTATTATTCATGTAGGATAACAAAACGTTAAATATGTATGTTATATTTTGGTGATTACTTCCATGATTAATCTGGTATGAAATATATATAGGCTATATATGTACACTGGGAACTGATGAAGATATTCGACAGGTGTCAAAACGGTTTCCTATATAGTAACCGCACTGTGGATAGTACAAATTTACGTTCATTAGTTAAAAATGCGCAATTTGAAATTCATGTCATATTGATCAGAAGGATTCCAATAAAATCATTCTTTCGTATAGTGTAAAGGATATAAACAGTTTACTCGAAATTTCCAATATAATGATAAAATGTATTACTATTTTAGTAATGCCTATTATTTGCCAAATAAAATTATATACAACATCAAATTAATGTAAAGTCAAAATTTTGTAGGTGCATCTGGAAGACAATTTCTGTTAACGTCCATCCCTATTAGCCAGGGTTGGACTTTCGGGAAAGAAGATATTGACGAATTGCTATTTATGCTGCAGGTAAGAACGAGAAATTTTACTGGCTAATGTAAATAGCCAATGTAATCTAATGTAATCTAATGTAATATAGCCTCGTCAATGTATAGTCACAAAAATATTTTCTCTCTGTGTAATCATGATTTGTAGTAGCTCTGAGATCTATATTTATATCCTTCATTTTTAATATCTGTAAGGTAACCCATACAGGAGTATATTATTATTTTGATTTTTTTTATCAGAAAATAAAAATAAAAATTATAAAATAGGTATAGTATATTGCCATTCAAGCACTTAAATATTTTGTGTGCTAGTATTCGTTATATAATCTCGTTGCTGACGTGTGCTAGTATTCGTTATATATTCGTTATATATCGTTATATAATCAAGGTTGCTGTTTTTGTTATTGTGTGACGTAAAAGTGAATAATGTATCATTCATGTCCAGAAGATGGTTTAAAATATTTAACTATTAGCTTTTATATCAAAAACAAATTTATTTCACTAGCATTTGATTTTGTATTGAGCAAATATTTTAAATAAGAAAAACTCATGAACATATTTAACATGAAACATGTTGTGTTATGTTGGAAAACCATTTGCTTCAATTAAATCAAGATTTCTTCCTATCAATTCAATATTCATAGGTGTTCTATGTATATAGTGTTCCCAAAATAGGTGCTGAAGATGTTGTTCGAGGTCTGTTCTGATATATGATACATATTTTGTTTAGAACTAAATCATGTGTAGAAAATCAGTACTTATCACTACTCTTAAGGTTTCGATATTGTACTATCATTGTCAACCCAAATAAATGTTTAATAATTCTGCTGCATTCCGATATATCATCTCAGTAGTGTACTCCTCAAACGAACTTCCTGCAGAACTGAGTGTGATTCTGTCAAAGCAGATTGATTCCAATATACGAGGTGTGACACAAAAAAAAAAAAAAAAAAAAAACTCAATTCAACTTCAGACACCTACCGTATTGCTGTCTAATGTGGTCATCACCTTTTAGGTATTTATACTTTTCTGATTCGTTCCTGCCACTATTAGTAATAATACTGGAAGTAATTGTCTGTAAGTTCACATAGGAGTTCTACCGTTTTCAACTTGATTTCTGTAACTGAGGCGAAACATGTTTCCTTGAGGTCAGACTTTAATCTTGGGAAAAGAAAACAAGTCACATGGTTCCAGATTTGACGGGTAGGGAGATGTTCCATAACATCAAGTGATCCAATCATTTTGCTCGACAATTTTTAAAAAATGTAATATTTTCTGTGTAGGAACCTTACCATGTTGTTAGTTCAAAACAGTCATTACTTTAATTGTAGTGACACATCAGAAACATCAGAAACACCGAACATCACACATCAGAAATTAATTAACAGTGGTTGGAGCCACGGTGACTCAGTGGTAGAGCGTTCAGCTCTAGTGCATAGAGTACTTGGTTCAATCCCAGCTCGCGCCAAGTAAACTTTATGCTGGACAAATACCGTATGCCTGGGTTTTCTCGGGGTTCTCCCGTTTCCTTCCATTTTCTTCATTCCACCATTTTATTCATTTCTCATCATTACCGTTTCCTTTAGCCTAGCCGGCATAACGTGAGACGTAAAATTTAAAAATTTCATTTTTTTTTTTTTTTCAATTGACAGTGAATGAATGACTCACAAAGATGTGAATAAAAATATACATGAACACGTTTTAACCTTTCTATATTCCACATAATTTTCACGGACATGACTGTAATTCAATAAATAAGACTTGATATTTCCCCGTGTTTATTTAATTAGTATGTTTCAAATTAGTATGTTTCAAACGCACTGACTCATTTATCTTAAGAGTTGAACTAATTCGGAGAATTGTATAATTATTGTAATATATTATAACTGTTTCTCTGTTATACTATTTGGGACATTGACTAAGAAGGAACTGTATCATGAGGGACGTTTTAGAGAGTATGGTGGCAGGAAAGACAGGGAGGGAGCGAAGAGACTACAATTAATGGACAATATCAAAACAGAAAAATAGTACATGAGGATGAAGAGGTTAGCGGAAGGCCGTAGAGCATGAAAGCTTCTCAGTTGCAGCAAGTGAGCTGCCAATAATGACAGAACATCTATGATGATGATGACATTATTATAATTTTATATTTCACTATTAACCATCAAATACTGTTGCAATTACTATCCTTTTTATGGTAATAAAACATTCCAAATTTCACTTAATTTCAGATCTTCCTCTCTCTTCCTCTCGTAATTTTATTTCCATTGCTTCTCTTAATAATCTTTTTATAAAGGTAACCAAGAAAGTTCTGTCGCATTTTGTGGACGTCTGTGTTCCATTGGCTCTCACACCGTGAGTTGAATGCAAATGAAGATAAGGCGAAGGTCAGTTGTTGGTGTGGGTATATCCAACATACTACCTGATTATGGCAGTTCAGTTACACCGTTAACTTGCGTAAGGACACAGTGAACATGGGACCTCCACAGAGCGTTATAAGGGCGTGTATGCTGTACGAGTTCAAACTGGGTAAAACGCCGCTGCAGCGGGGCGGAAGATATGACAGGCTTTTGCAGAAAGTGTCGTGACAACGCGGACAGTACCGCGGTGATTTAACAAGTTTAAGGACAGTGAAGAAACACTCGAAGACACATCACGTGCCGGAAGACCAACACATGTATAAAATGACGATCTTCAGGCAGCAATTGAGACGAACAATGGTCAGACATGTGAGGAACTGGAACTACAATTCAGTGTGAGTGGAAAAACCATTCAGCAGCACCTCCATCACCTAGCACTACAAGTTTTGTCGATGGGTTCTACATGATTTGACTCCGGGCAGAAGGTAAAGCGAGCAGATGCTTGTGTTTCTTTGCTGTCTCGTCTGAAAAAGAAGCCATTTCTGGACAGAGTATTGACATGTGATGAGAAGTGGGTACTGTACGAAGCTCCATGGTTCCGTCATCATTGGTTAGCATCCCATGAACCGGCTCCAAAAACAGGCAAAACCATTACTGCACCAAAAGAAGGTCCTCCTGTGTGTTTGGTGGACTGCTCGCGGCATCGTGGATCGGGGACTTCTACCAGCTGGCCAGAGCATCAATGCAACTGTGTACTGTCAGCAGTTGAACCATGTTCAAGAAAAACTTAAAACTGAAGCCAGCACTTCTGAATCGCAAATTTGTCCTTGTTAGAGGACAACGCTAAGCCCCACGTGTCTAGGATGACCCGAGACACTATTTACGCCTTGGATGGGAAACACTATTGTATCCGCCATACTCCCCGGACATTGCACTGTCCGATTATCACATGTTCCATTCCTTGGACAATCACCTTAGAGAACACCAGTTCAGATCCCTAGTAGAGGTATAAAATGCACTTGATACCTTCTTCGATTCACGGCCCACCAAGTTCTACCGCGATGGAATCCATGGCCTTCCAGAACGTTGGCAGAAGGTCGTCGATGCTGATGGGGACTATTTTTGATCTTCCAGATACATCTTAGGTGACATATCGATGTTCGAAGGTGGTGACTGAAAAATCGACAGAACTTTCTTGGTTACCTTTATATATCCATGAGTAGATCTACATGTAACTGATGCATTTTCAAACAAAAATTTATACTCTTCTTGTAGTGTATGTTGCGCTAATGCTGACTTGTATGGTTGATTTAATCTTACATATTATACAAGATGTGATTAGAAGTTTTAAGAATAGGCTTGCAATTTAAAAATGGCAGTACTTACAGTCTATTACAATATATCTCCTTCAAAGTAGTCCCCTGCTGCCTGAACACACCGATTCCAACGGTGTTTCCAGTTCAGGAAACATTCCTGAAAAGTATCTTTCGTAAGATTGAGAAGAACTCTCTCCATATTTGTCTGGATTTCTTCAATTGACTCAAATCTCTTCCCTCTCAGCGACTATTTTAATTTAGGAAACAGGTAGAGATCGGCAGGGGCCAAATCAGGGTTCATTTCGGCCCGATTAAACAGGTCTTGGGACACTTCCAGTCGGTGTTGTTTCTGTTCGTCTGACAACGATTTCGGAATGAATTTCGCGGACAAACGATGCATGTTTAAACCGTCAGTTAAGATTGAGTGAACCGCGTAGAAACCAAATTCAGGTCGTCAGCCATCTCCCTAATTGTAGGTTTATGGTCCGTTTCTATAAGCGCAACTTTCATAATGTTTTCCTTGGTTTTTGACGTGGATGGACGGCTGGACCGGGGGTCATCTTCGCAGTCATGTTTTAATCTGTTAAACCAAATAAATACGTTTGACCGGCTCAGACATTTATCTCCAAAAGCTGTTTTTAAGAGCTCATAAGTCTCCGAGACAAATTTCCCGGTTTTAAAACAGAATTTGACACAAACGCATTCTTGTCATCCATCATCCATTTTGTGCAATTAATAATCCACCACGACAGACACACACATCCGTACTCAACAGGTTGGTACGCTGTACTGAAGAAAGATATCGCACTGATTTTTGCAGCACGTATGAAGGTCACACTAAGCCACAGCTTTACCCTAACAGGCAATTATACCTACTACTCTTGAACAGTGGCGCCACCTATTGTAAAATTTCCAATCGTACCTCGTATGTGTCTCACATATATACAAAAGTTAAATTAACCAGAAAAGTCAGCTTGAGCACAACATGTACTATAAGAAAAACGTATCTAGTTTGAAAACTCATGGATATAAAAAATCCTTAAGAGAAGCAATAGAAGTAAAATTACGCGATAACACATTGAATAGAGAGAGAGGTTTAAAATTCCAGTTTTCCTCTTCCATGAAGATGTATTTTTATTTTGGCACAGATCTGTATTATTTGCGTTGCCAATAACATTGGAATTGTTTTCTTTTCGTTCTTAAATGTTAATCCGGAAGGTTTGATTCACCTAATTTTTTCCTTCATATTGATTGGTAATAATTACTGTATATTTTTTTCCCTTCACTGTAGATATGAACATTATCACCCACCAAACTTGACTTTTTTCTCTAGGTTTGAAATTAAGTGAAATTTGGACTATTTTATTACCATAACAAATGAAAAGATTGCAACAATATTTTATTTTAACTATTTAATTATAAAATTATAACGATCTAACAATTAAAATATATCACAATATTTTTTTTTTTTTTTTTTTAGTTTACATTAATATATTTTGATAAATTTTGACAACCATTAACCAAAACTAAAGTTACATGATAAAAAGTATGACATATTTTCTTAAACATTAGTTATAGCATATTTGTTCCAAAATAAACATCGGACAGCTTGACAACAATATCTTTCGGGTCTTTAACGATTTTGAGCAACAAAGTAAAATCTGCAGATAATGTTGCTACCACTCCCAAATTTACCGGTATTATCCATGACTTCCAAGAATTTATATTTATCCAAACTGTATTCAAAACATTCTTCATGAATATAGTCAAAGTGGTTGTCAGCCTCCTAGGATGTCTCTACTTCCGTCTTATTGTGTGTTATAGAAGAAAAATCTCGTCCAGTTCTTTACCAGGAGGTAATGTGCCTAAGATCGATGACACATTCCCGCGCTGGATGGCGATGCTGATACGTTGGAAAAGGAATGCAGTAGCTCGGGGGTCACCAGTTTTGATTGCTATTCGATGACCAACTTCATTAATGAAATTAGATTCTTCGTGACCCCAAGACCCACTGGTTTCTATTGCTACTGTTACAAACCAATATTTGTCCAATAGGTTTGAGTATTTTAGTCTTTTGTCTGATTCTCTGTGAGTGGCGACGAGACCTGCCTGAATTGAAGAATAGGGTAAGTTGGAAGGAGCAAACGTATCGGAACATGTGAAATCCCAGACTAGTGCCTTTCCATTTTTCCACGGTACCAAGGTCATGCCATCAGGCCTTTTACCATCAGAGAGGCAACAACCATTTGGTTCTTTTATTGAAGGAACTCCCGCCGAAACGAGGGCTCTACAAATAATGTCGTTTACAATATGATGTCGAGATTGTCTTCCCGCACTTTTTTTTACATGAAAGACCATGTAATCCTTTATTATCAACATATGCGTTGCAAGCAGGACAAAAGTGAGGCTCACAAACATTAGCACCTAAGCGCAGAGCTGTAGCAATACGAAAACTCTCATTAGAAAGGTGTAGGCCGAGTGTGTGAGAAGGTAGGGCTTGAAGCCATGCTCCGTTCTTGGAGGAGGAGACAGGTAACAGCCTGGCTTTGTCATTTGGGTTATTGGTTGATGATAGGAGTGAAGATAAATGAAGCTTAACTATAGGTTCATCCCAAACAGACTGAACATGTCTTTTATCGTTAGGTGGGGGATCCATTCCAACCAGGCTAGTCCATTTATCGGTGCATTCTTGTACATCTCGAATCGAGTCTAAGTCAACCTCCTGTTGAAGAAGAGATCCAATTAGTTCTCGTGAGCCATAGAATGATGCGAGGAAAGAAGGTATGGAGATATCCATGGCTCGACGAATCACAATAATTGTACAACAATTCCCCAAATTAGTACAACTCTGCAATTGTACTGTATAAATGCAGTTAGTGCGGTTGAAACATACTAATTAAACAAATACGGGTGAAATATAAAAAGTCTTATTTATTGAATTACAACCATCTTTATGAAAAGTGTGTGGAATATAGAAAGAATACAATGTGTTGATATGTGTTTTTATTCATCCACTGTCAATTGATTGCTGATGTATATACAATAAACTCTCGTTTAAACTACTTTTGCATATGCTTATTTTTATGATATAACTTTATGTTCATAATGAAGGTATTTGTAATGAAATCTGAAACTCACATTTTTGGGAACACAACATTCTTATACAGAGCTACAGAGCTCTTATAGGATGAATTGTATATTTTTATCATCCCTCCCCCCTCCACCCATCACCACCAGAGATATCTACTTTTTCTGGATTTTCACAAGTCGGGACTTTTTTCGTTAATGAGTACATTTGCAAACCTCAATTTCAACTCTCTCTCATTTCTTCGATTACAATGGCTAATACAAAGTCTTGTAACTTACAGTTTGCTTAACATTTTGTTTTTTAGATCATTAGGGTCTGAAAACATCAAATTCGGTAACCTCTTGCGACACCACAAAATGGTGTATCTTCGAAAGCAAATATGGCTGCAATTCGAAACCTACAGTCAATATATTAAGCTAATTATTGTTTTGAACTAACAATATGGTAGATACCTGCACAAAAAAATATTACATTTAAAAAAAAATGTCTAGCAATATGATCGGATGGATTTACCCTAATGTTTCCATGCGCCAAAAACAGGCCGACAGATAGATCTTATGGACCGGTAGGTTGACCTGGTGCAGAATCCATTCATTTTTCCATAGTTAAGGTATCTTTCTCCTCACACGAAGTCTGAGCAAAATCTCAATTTAGTTGTAGTGCTGATTAATTGTCACCCCAGCAGGAACCCATTCAAACATTACAATTCCATAAATGTCAACACAAGCAGTTTTGGTTAAGTTTTGAGCGTATTTATTTTTATTATTATTATTATTATTATTATTATTATTTTAAGGAGAACCGAGATATTTCTACTAAATGGATTTCCACTTAGTGACTGGTAGCAGGTCAAAATCCATGTTTCGTCGAAGGTGAATACAGATTCCAACAAGTTTTGATTTATTTTTTATGTTATAACATGTCCGCACACAGTTTTTGATGTCACTGTTTTTTGTTCCTGCAAGAGATTTTCTGGCACTATCTTGGCACAGAGTTTTCACTTTTTGATAAATCTGTCACAGATTTCCTGTTCAAGTTCACCGGTACAACCATTGCACACCACTCAATCGTTAGTCACTTCTGATCACCTCTCCTTCTCTGTTGATATTCGTGTCAGTAACTGAAGAAAATGGTCTGCCTGAGCGATCATTGTCTTCAATACTTCTCCTCTCCTCCGAGAAATGTTTATTCCATTGAAAGAGTTGAATGCCTCGGTCTTTCGGAATATTTGTAATTTTCAAGTTTCGTTTCAAGTTCGAGTTTGTAATTTTCAAGTTTAACAAAAGACTTGATGTTAATCATGTCTTTCATTCTCAAACCAGCCACTTTTCGACACAACATAGTTACATTTGTCCACAAAATGACCCCTCGCTTGAAACTGCCAAACACGGGCGAGTCCACATTTCATGTAGACGAGGAGAAGGAGATGGTGGTTCAACACAGCACTTTCATACTGCAGCTACTTGCGTTTGTGAAATTAAGTAAATTCAGTACTTTTTTTTTAAATCTATAAATGTATCTTCTATAGAAATCCTTTACTCGTATTAAAATGTTGTTATTAAGATCGAATCAGTCATTTCTTGGATAACATGTTAAAAACATTTCAAAAGTTTGTATTGAAAAACCCTATGTCTGCGTAAAGCTAACTTTTTTGGTAATTGTGAAATCCTATGTACATTTCGGTAAAAATAAAACTATATATTATTATTTATTTATATTTTAAAATACGATTGTTGATTGAACAACACCATTGTTTGTGTTTTTGTCCTAATATGGATTCAAGTACATTCCTTTCAACAGTTGATGAGGCGTTATGTAAAATTGTTACATTCTTGATTTATATTGTGAAGCGTTTAAATGCTTAGCTATTTTAAGATAGCTAATTCAGCCTCTAGTATCTCTGATGTGTCCTTTGATTCTGATCCCTATATTCCTTTTAAGCGTGCCGGTAATACTTCTTATCACACTCACAAATTCCTTGGTAAACACCGGCAATTGGGGCATGTCATTTACAAAGTAGTTTTTATTAGAATTAAGCAACTTTTCAATACTTATAGGAGATTTGAAAGAGGCCTTGAAAGCGTATCTACAGAGATTGTTCAGCCTACGTTTGGCCGATTTCGTTTCTTCCCCCTCCCGGGCAGGATGGACTCACCCGACTTGGCTCGTGGCGTCCTGCAGTGTTGTGCAGTGGCTTCCTGGGAACAGAGTTGTTTTACCGCGCAGACGACAATAACGCACAAAACAGGACCATTGTTGTGAGTGTTGTGTTAAATTTGTTGCCAAGTGTGTGGGTTTCCGCTCTGTGACCAAAATGCCGCCCAAACTAACCCGGTTTTGGGAAAGCTATGTTGTGGCTCTTTATAACGCCCACTTTAGTGTTTCTGTCATTAGAAAACAGTGCAAGAAGAATGGTTGCAACATCAGTTTAAGTGGAATAAAAAATGTTATTAAAAAGCTCGGAGCTCCACCATTTGGATCACCAGCGAAGTTGCCTAGGAAGCGGGAATGCACCAAGATCACCTCCACCATGCAGAGGAAACTTCGCAAAATGGCAATGCAAGAAAATCCGCCAACACAAAGGTGTATGGCTAATCCTCTTGACGTGTCTTTGGGGACTGTGAGCCGGACCTTACACCATCAAATCAAGCTGGAAAAACTCATGAAAGCTCGCGGCCATCTTCTCACGGATGCCCATCAAAAAGAACGAAAGTGTAACGCCCGGAAGCTGTACGAACGGTATCTGGCAAAACAAAGGTGGATGTACGTCGTAACGCTCGATGAAGCATGGATTTACCTTTCCGACTGCGGTAAACCGAGAGCCATCATGTACCAAGAGAAAGGCGCCAAGAACTTCAGTCCGTGTTTGTAAAGAATCCTTCCCAAAAGGATTCGTGGTCGTTACTGGCTACTGTTACCGAGGTAAACTGAAGATTCGTAGGGTGGCGAAGAACTGCAAAATAAATTCGCAGTATTTTCAAGAACAGATAATGCGGCCGATCTACGAGCATGAGATTCCAACAATGTACGGAAATGACGCCAATCTGGTGCGCATTCACATGGACAAGGACTCATCACATACCTCACCATCGTCCCTCGCATTCTACAGGGAGATGGAGGAGACAAGTGGTATACAGGTGGTACCTTTCAATGAGGTACCTGTTAAATCTCCAGATGCAAGTCCTATGGACTATTGTAGATTTGGATTGCTGAAGCGGGCTTTGGGAAACGGCGTGTGTCAACTGTGGAAGGACTTTGGAAAGCTGTTCAAAGGGAATGGGACAAGATTCCTCTCCCAGTTCTTCAGAGAAGTCTATTACAGTCGAAATTACGCTGTCGGGCTATTGTTAGGAACCAAGGGAAACACATCGAGCACTTACGGACCTGGCGGCATGGATTCTTCTAAATTTTTAGGTAAGTCGAAATTGGCCAAATGTAGACTGAACAACCTCTGCATTCGATTTTTTCTTTAGTTTGATGTTAGTGTTAGCCATAAAGGGAAAGAAATATATTTGCTGGAAGATTTATATATGTTTTGTAAAAATTTCTAAAGTTTCTTTTCTCCATATTTCCAAAGTTTCCATACTATAGCCATTATTGTGTCTAAATTAAATATTAGTTTCATATGACCATGTACATTGTCCTGTAACGAAACCCGTTGTACGGCCTTTACGAAAAAATATTCTAACATTAGATTTTATCTTATATGAGCGATCATTTGTACTAATTTTCCATTTATTAGTTAAGAAATGTGCTCTTTGCAGTTCTTTACATATAATATGTATTTACTTAGGGATCTCCAAATACTATGTGCAGACCCTCAAGAGTGAGAGCCATGTTTGCGTCAAGGGCGTGCCGAAAGTCCGTTATGATTGGAACATCACTTAATAAAGCAGAAATGAGAAAGCTGATCAATCATATGAGTGACATCGAGCAACCCTGGGTAAAGTGATCAATCATTTCGTATTTTAGTATTCGTAGAGATAAAAATAATTTTTCTTATTTGATTTTATTTGTATTTTAGGTCATGTAGCAGGATGAGCAGCATCAATGATAGCTATCTTTAAAGTAACGTAAACTATTATTATTATTTATGTGTGTCTTATTCTGAGACTGTTGTTTTGTTTAAGTTAACCAAGACTTAAACGTATATCTTAACGTGGGATACGAACCGCATGAACTCCTACCGGGACCAGGGTTTCCTGTGCCAAAGGCGCACGCTATCAGTATTTATCCACGTATGAGCTATCCCCCCCCCCCCCTCCTCCTTTGGTAGTGATAATTGTCAGCTGTTAGTATTTATGGATTAAATAGGAGGTATTTATTATTCGAATAAGAGGTTTCAGTACAACCACATTTTTAATTTTGATTTTTTCTTTCGAGCAACGATAAGAGAGAACAAAGTATGGTGTATTGTGAAAAAAAAAATCGAATTCAAGATTTCAGCAGATTTGCACTTTTATGGCCCCTACATGACCAGAAAAGTTATTTTTCGATGTCTGTTCGTCCCGATGTAAGTGTGTTCATTCGCCTAGATACCGTCCAGTTCAACGTATCCGCACCAAATTTTACACTTAAGGTTTTTATAAGATCCCCTAGGCGCTTTTCTCAAGTTTTCATCTTACCCTTTAAATTAAGGGTAGTTTACTCAAATGTGAAAATTGAAAATTGCTGTTTTCTCGAAAATGGCTAAATGATTTTGTTTAAATTTCATACATCAGTATTTCTTTAACAACCCTATACTATGGTATAAATTATTTCTGTGGTAAAAATCCAGAAGGTAGTTTACTCACAGGGTGTGAGTTCTTTTAGAACATTTTTGTCAAAAATGATTAAAGCGATCTTGTTTATATTTCATAAACAAATATTCCGCAAGTAACCCGACAATATAGCGTAATTCACTTGTTCTGAAAATATTCACAAGGGATAGTTTACTCTTGGAGGTGAGTTTTCTCCGGGCCATTTTCTCAAAAGAAACTCAGGCGATTTTGTTCATATTTCATAAATAAATATTTCATTACTAGCTTGACAATATGGGATAAATCATTTATTGTTAAAAAAAAGCAGTTTTCTCTCGGGGTAAGTTTTTTTCTGGGCGATTTTGTTCATAGTTCAATAGTAACCTGAAAATATGGTATAACTCATTTGCCCTGAAATTATACCCAAGAGGACTTTACTCCTGGGGATGAGTTTTCTCCGAGGGATTTTCTCAAGAACTTCTCAGTTGATTTTGTTCATATTTCATAAACAAATATTTCATTTTTAACCTGAGAATATTGCATAAATCATGTATTGCGAATAAACACACAAGAAGGAGTTTACTGAGCGATTTTATTCATATTCCATGAATAAATATTTCATAACCTAATAATGTAGCATAACCCATTTCTCTTGATAAACTCCACAAGGGGTAGTTTACTCTTAGGGGTGATTTTTTTTTTTCGGATTCATTTCTCAAAAATGTCTCAGTCAATTATGTTCACATTTCTTAAATAAATGTTTCATTAATAACCTCATAATACATGATATGTTATTTCTCATGAAACTATCAACAAAAAGCAATTTATTCTTGGGGGTGAGTTCGTTTTCGGAGGTTGTTTCAAAAACGACTCAGACAATTTTCTTAATATTTCAAAAAATAAATATTTTCTTACGAAAATATCTACAAGGAAGCAATTTACTTTTGGGAATAAATTTTCTTCGGTCTTCGGAATTAATTTTCTTTCGTTTCCTTCGAAAACGTCTATAATTTGTTCGCATTTCATTGATAAATGTTCGATTATGACAGTAGCATAACGTAGTTTAGTTTAAGACATTGGAGGGAGAAAGCTTTGTGCGGTGGCACATACCTTTATTATTATTATTATTATTATTATTATTTTGGCATTTATTATTTCTCTCTTTGAAAGATTTGTAAAGAATATACCAAAATCATATTTGTGTTACCTGTAATAAATGTACTCGTATTTGGTCATAACTTTGAAGGTGAAGAAAGTAGGATCCTTCTTGGACTGATATATAAGAGAAAAGAATGTGTTTTTTGTATCTAATTACATTTGAATATTCTTTATTTGCAGTAACTTAAAAGCTTTAATTTTATTGGCGTGTGTCTCACTTCGAAAATCTATATATCTTTGAACTTATATATTAGAAGATAAAGAATGGAAAAGAGTGTGGCTTTAGGAAATTAAAAAAGAATGAAATGAAATCTTTAAATTTTTCGTCCCACGCTTATGCCCGCTAGGCTAAAGGAGACGATGATGAGAAATGAATGGCATGGTGGAATGAATAAAGTGGGAGGAAACAGGAGAACCGCGAGAAAACCCACGGTGTATGTCCACCACGAAGTCCACTTGGCCCGAGCTGGGATCGAATTAGGAAACCCCACGCACTAGATGTGAACGCTGTACTACTGAAAAATGAATGAATAAAAAACTCCGTCAGCATGAGTTGCTGTTTACTTGCTAGCTGAAATATTGCCAAGGTTATGGTAGCCTTTACGCGTTTTTCAAACCATGAATGGACTTCTATATATAATGTATTGTAATTGAGTGATTTCTATAAGTGTATGTTTATTGAATGTTTTCGGATAAAAGAAAAACTACTAAATACATTAACGGAAAAACAATATTAAAAGTATATATAAGTATATATATATATATATATATATATATATATATATATATATATATATATATATATATATATATATATATATATATATATATATATATATATATATATATATATATATATCGTGCCATTTTCAGGTCAGTAAGGCCAATAAGTGAGATAGTACTTATTAAAGCTGCAATATGCGCTTAAGGAAACAAATAACCTCACTGATTCCTTGTAGGCCGTAACGGAAAATATTGGGAATGTTGTAAAAATCCACATGTAGGAAGTCTTGTTGTATTTTTAATATTATTGTGGGTATGCCGTAGATTTTATACTGTTAGTATTACTGAATTTTAATTATGTATACTGAACATATAGTATATCATTTCTTAATTTTGTTTCAGAATTGTCCTCATGGTCGACCAACAATGCGACACTTAGTTAATTTAGATTTACTTGAGTCAAGAAGAACGGCTGAAGAAAAATAAAGTATTTTTATAGGAATTTTGAAACGAAAGATACAGAAAAGTGTATACTTTTTAGAAATATATATTGCTAGCATTAGACTTTCGGCAGTTCCGAGAGAATGTACATACTTGGTGTATCATTTGTATGCTTGTTTATACAGTGAAATTTATGAAGATAGAAAGCTTCGAGTGTAGCAGCGACTTTGCTATAGCAGCTAATTTGCGGTACATCAGACCTTTGATATTTACATAGCAGTGTTTGTTGCCAATTGTAGATTTGAAGTAATTGGAACTTTCTTCTTTAAGAATGTATTGTTGGTAATGTGGGAATTCCTGACAAAGTGCAAATGTTAATGCTTAAAAAAGAATGTCTTCTTTTGTAAATTAAAATAAATTATTAATATATATATATTATTATAGTGTCGATAAATTTTCATTGTCATTTCATCCTTAAGTTATCTGCTGTAATGGCTGAATCATGTACAAAATAATTATAGATTGAATTTCGCCTGATAATTATTTTTTGAGTACGTTAACAAAGGATAAAGCAAAATGATAGTATATCTACTTAAAGAAGCCACAGGCACCTATTCATTAAAAAAAGAAAAAAAAATGATCACCTTGTGCCCTCCGTTTTTATTACTTTAATTGAATATTTTCTACCTCTCTGGGAACGTCATCAGCACCATTTGTATTATTGTATCAGCGGATCCTTACTTTTACATCTCCTATTGTAAGTTCCGCTTTCTTTTAAAGGACAATTAGTGCATAGTATTGTGGTTTAATTTCGATTTTTGATTACCCTAAGTAATTGTTCCTGTATTTCTTGTCAATTCACTTTCTTTTTTATTATTATTACGAAAACATTATTCACGTCAATAATTTATGCGAAATTCCACAATATCTTTAATTTATTGCTCTGTGCCACTAAAAGTGAATTGAACAAATTGACTATCATATTGAGCAATAAATTAAAGACATTTCGAATAAGTTATTACTGTTAGTAGTGTTTTCGTAAAAAGAGTGAATCCGACGACAATATCTATCACAAAGGCTGGATAGAGCGCTGAAGTAAAAAGTATAACAGATGAACTATGACCGTAATAAACACAAATAATTGTTAGACTTCAATTAATGGAAAAATACCATAAGCATCGTTACAACAGTCGATGAAGCAGAGCTAATGGTCTTAGTTCTCAATATCATTCTGGCCCATGGTGCTAAAATCCTGAGAGACACACCAAGTAAGAAGGTGGACGATTTGGTGTTAAAGCTAATCGACATTCAAGGTGATTTCCGATGTCACTTCACCAAGCTATGAAGTACAGGAGAAAAACTCACTCCCACGGGGACCATGAGTAAATTATGTATAACGTCTTCGAAAGTATGTGTCTTTGCAGACAGACAGCACAATGACTACTGTTGGGTAGTCCCTTAAGAAAATTGGATTATTATTATAAGAGTTATTGATACCAATCGTTAGATTTTACTCAAGGACAATGCAAAACAATCTGTTATCAGTGATATTTTCTGAGATTATCCTTACCAGTCGTCGATCAAATGGATTCATTAGTTAATGAAGTTGTAGTCTGTGAGAATGGGAATGAAAATCCGGAGGTGAGTGTAACAGGAAGCTCGTCAAAGATTAATAGATTCACGAACGGGATTTAACAGAAAAATATAAAAAACAACTACTCTTGATACTCCTGAAATACCGATATATTTACAGAAGGGTAGTACTATATAAAATTCAGTTGACGGACGATGAACCAGTAATGGGTAAATTGTATAACATTCCAGAAACAATGCTCAAAGAATTCAAGAGGTTCACGCTTGATACAGCCATCGAGCAGTCAACCCCATATCGAAATTTGATGTGTTGCGTCAAGAAATCTTCGAAGGTCGAGCCCATCTGCGACATATTAGCAAGATTATCAGGATCGAAGATATTTTGCTCCTTTGATTGCACATCGGGTTATTACGGGCCAGCATTTCATCCGAATCCTTTTTCAGTGTACTAGCTTTGTTTATCTTGATAGACAATATTATATGGTAGTGTTATCTATTGGACTACTTTCTTCACCGGCGATTTTCCAACAAGTGCTGGACCAGTTTTTCACTGGGCACTAGATCGTTCGTAACAGTCTATCTGGACGACATTTTATATTTTTTCCTTGATTTGGAGGAGCATCTCATACACTTAGAACGAGTATTGATCATCATCGCTGACGTGAATCTTTCGTTGAATTTTAAGAAATGCAAATTTGTACTTTCAGAAATTAAATTCTTGGGATATTTTATTGGTAGGATGGAAGTTAAGGTCTCTAAAAATAACGAAACAATAAGCTGTTTTCAAGTGCTTAAAATCCGCAAGCGCGTGAAATCTTTTTTGGGCATAATTGCATTGAGCCACAGACATGTCGACTGATTCGCTCAGTTAATTGTCCCACTATATGCCCTGCTGAAATACGTTCTATTTAAATTGACGTAAGAGTTCTAACAACATTTTGACACTTAGAACATTAGCGAGCGATCGTCCATCATTGGGACAACCAAACCTTTTTGACCTACAAATCCATATAATATAGTGATACAACGACGTGAAAAAAATATTCAAGAATTTTTCTGGAGGAGCCAGAGAGCTGTAATCCTCCACATTACCAGCTTGTTTATTAATATTTTTTATTTGTTCAAAATTCTCGTATTTATCATTTTCAATGTTAATTATATTTTATTATGGTAATTTGGATCACACCGTACGAGGTTTTTTTTTTTTTTTTTTTTTTTTTTTTAATTCGGCTGCTGCAGCGTTGCGGTCGACATCCCGCGCATGCACGATGTATAGTTACATCTGTTGGAAAGCTACAGACGCCATTACGAAAACATTCGAACATGTTTACGTTTGTCTGTGAATAGTTAAAATGCCTCCGCCGATTGAGAATCCTGCCAACTGTGAAACATGCGTTGCAATTCGTTTTTTTAGTACTAAAGGTGCGAAAGCTGCTAAAATTCATTGCCAAATTAGTGAAGTGTATGAAGGAAACATTATGACCAATGGAATGGTACGGAAATGGGTTAGGGCTTTTAAAGGCGGTCACACGAGTGCTCATGATAAAGTGGACGGCCTTCTGTCATCACTGAAGAATTGGTGCAAAAGGTTGACGAAATCGTAAAGAAAACAGACGCTTTACGATTTCGTCGTTACATGATAAGAAGTTTCCTCAAGTTTCAAGGAATATTCTGAAGAAGCATCTGTGTGATCAACACAACGACGAAAAGATATCAAAATGGCCGTGTTGCAGTTGTTGTCAAATCAGGCCGCAGACTTCTATGAGGACCGATTCCAAAGTTTGTTATACGATGCGATAAGTGCCTTAATATTGGCGGAAATTATGTAATAAAGTCAATTATGACAATGACTTTCATGTAACAAAATTGTTATGAAAAGTATACTTTCTTAATTTCAAACCGGTACTTAAATACGCCTCGCAGATATCGAAATTAATAAATTCTGAATATCGAAATTTTTATATATATATATATATATATATATATACTTGTAAATATTTTATAAAATACATAAAGAATTTTTCCCTAGTGTTAGAAAAAGACTGAAATTGAAAATATTTTTGTATTGTTATTTTTTGTGGCAACTTAAGAATGTGAATATCAAGTGATGGGAATCTAAATGTAACAAAAAAATGTTAAACCAATTAGTCTCAGGCGATCACGTATCCTCTCGTGTCATTTAAAATCATTAGGAGAAAAAACAAAGTAATTATAGTGTACCTCAGAATGATGCAATTTTTCTAATATAAAAGGTACACGAGAGGACAGTGGAGGAAGGTTTACATTAGAACTCAAAACAAAAACTCCCAATAATCGTAACTCGAAGAATGAGTGGACGACGAAGAACTGGACTCAAATCCTGTTTAATTTAAGTTGTAATTTTCTTTTACAAAACGCTGTTATTTTGGTAACCCAAGTTTCAAGTTTGGTTTCCTTGCGATAAAGTTGAGCGTCAAATTTTATGGCTATCTCATTTTATATTAGGTAATCATGAAATTGACTTCTGTAATTATCTGTAAATAAAACATTGCATTTTTGGCAAAGGAAAAAATAAAAACACTTGTCCTTTGAATTGAAAACCATCCAATAACTTATTAAGTCAATGGCAGCTGGTAACACTCATCCTCTCAATAAAATCTAACCACTATATTACCGCATTATTTAAACTATATATATATATATATATATATATATATATATATATATATATATATATATATATATATATTAAAAAGGTTGAATGTTATATTTATAGGGTGTGGTAGAAATGGTTAGGCGATATTTATGTGCCAATTGTTTATTGTAATTCACCTTTATTGCAGAAACTTACATTTCTAAGAAGTACATACAAAAGCGAAATGTATGATGGTTATATCTTGAAAATAATGTCATTAACGTGTCCACCATTATCTCTGCATGTCGTTGCACAACATTCATCGTTCTTCTACCATGGTCAGCGGGGTTTATTGGATTGCATATCGAATAGTCACGCAAATTATGCAGGGGTGCAGGACTTGTCACGACTTTTTGCTTTAAATTCTTACAAAAAGAACTCGCATGTCTACAAATTTGGCGATTGTGCAGGGCACACATCATCACCGTTACGAGAGACAATCCTTCCTGGGAACATTCGCCGAAGAATCATCATGGTTGCATTGGCTGTGTGCGATGTGGCTCCATTTTGTTGAAACCGAACTTCTCTAAGACGATACCTTCTCAGTTACGTCATTAGAAAATTTTACAGCATGACCACATACGGAGCAGACGTGACATTCACAGTGTTTTCATCTTCAGTTTCAAAATAATATGGTCCAATAATGTCATTCCAGCAGACACTACACCCAGGGGCGGACCCAGGGGGGGAGCGATCGCTTCCCCCAGAAGAGGAAACTTTCTCATTTTATATATATATAAATAAAACTCATCCCAAAGTTTGGTGCCCTTAAAAGTAGCAGTATGACAACCCACCGCTTCCCCCCCCCCAGAAGTCAGACCTGGATCCGCCCCTGACTACACCACACCGTTACTTTTGGGCTATGAAGGTGCACATCATGAATCAGCCGTAGGTTTTCAGGTACTCACAAGGGAACATCTCATATTGATAGTAGCATTGCCCAATCAAACAATGAGCAATCGATAGAGGAGTAAAGAAAAGTGAGAAATCCAACGTTTCACGGGCCGACTCCCAGAAACAGCAGATACAGAGGAATGAAGGATCTAGAATCAAAGAACTTCAAAATGATTAAAGTAATCAAAATGACATTTACACAACAGTATAGTAAGCAAACATTGTACCCACAGACAACCTTAATAACATAATATGTAATGCAGTGTTGCCAACAGCACAAAATAAAGTTTTGCTAAATGGCACGAAACAGAAATTATAACATCTAGAAAATCTAATTATGATCACAACCATATCTGAGAAGTGATTACACTCATGTCCAAAATTATTGTAGCATGTCTATAAAATATGTTGTAGAAATATAATTTAATAACGAATTCTCCCGGTATTTCTTATAATGTTAGTATGTGTATAATCGGCAAAGGCCTGTATGTGGCAAATTTCATGTCAAAAGAACAGTAAATAACAATAAAAGGAAAACAAAACTTTCTTGTCCATTTAGCAACATTTTATTTTACTCATTCTAATTTTCGTATTTCTTTTCCCATGAAATTTACCACAAATATAGATTTCCCGATTATACACACATAGTATCAGTATAAAAAGTACCCTGCAAAATCATTATCAAATTATATTCTTACAAGAAGACAATTATAGATATGCGACAATCATTTTGGACATGAGTGTACAGTGTTGCCAACGTTTGAAGATAGACCTATATGAATCTCGGACGTAGACGAGTACATACAGTACACGATTCGAATTAGTTAAAACCAAAATATGAGACTGCAAACAAGAATATAATCACTGAAGTACGAAAATAAGGGACAAAGCGCAGTGTCGAGAAAGTTTTGCTGAAGTGGAAAATCAGAATAGAATCAAACACAAAACTGAAATGGTATGCGCTTAGATTGGCAATTGATTAGCAGGCTCACTTTTCTGATGCACGCAATATTGTATCACCTCACATATTACTGGTAGTCAGTTTTGCAGTGTTGCTGTTGATAAAGCGGTCCGACCTATGAGGAGAGGGTCGCTTCAAGAGAGTGATAAACGTACAGAAAGTACATTTGTAAACCTGGAAGGTCTCCCTGATATTGTGAAATAATTACAATAATGGCGTAAAATGTGCACCAGCAATGAGCCTGCGGACTACTTGGTCATCCAAGGACATGGATCGTTTCAGCTTATGTGCTGTATTTGGGTACTATTGTGACATTTTCCTTTGGTAAAAATACTTCGACACTGAGCTTCGACTGTTATTTTCGTATTTCAATGATTATATTCTTGTTTGTGGTCTCATATTTTGGTTTTAACTAGTTCAGATCTTGTACTGTATGTACTCGTCTACATCCGAGATCCATGTAGGAATTCATATAGGTCTATCCTCAAACGTTGGCCACACTGTACATCACAACTTCACAGATATGGTTGTACTCATAATTAGATTTTCTAGATGTTACAATTTGTGTTTCGTTCCATTTAACAAAACTTTATTTTGTGCTCAGTTGGCAACACTGCATTACATATTATGTTATTGGGGATGTTTGTGGATTCAATGTTTGCTTACTATACTGGTGTAAGTGTCATTTTGATTACTTTAATCATTTTGAAGCTCTTTGTGTGTCAATGTATGTATTGCTTGCTATCTTCATATGATTCTAGATTCTTCTTTCTTCTGTGTCTCCTGTTTTTCTGGGTGTCGGCCCGTAGAACTTTGGATTTCCCACTTTTCTTTACTTCTCTGTCGATTGCGCATTGTTTGATTGGGCAATGCTACTATCAATATAAGATGTTCCCTTGTCAGTATTGAAAATTGTGCTTATTGACACACTCATTAATGTGGAAGTGTGCTTCGTCAGACTGATTAATTTATGCAGAAAGTTTGGGCCCTCTTCCGTTAGTCCCATCAACCTGCGTCAAAATTGAAAGCGTACGTAACTGGTGAACGAATTGAATTTTGTATGAATGGAAGTGTAAGTCCTGGTCTATGACACTTCTGTCTGACACGTCTAGTAACATGATAGAACAAAACATTATTTTTAAAAAAATGAAATGAAATATTTGAGTTTTAAGTCCCACGGTTATGCCGTTTAGGCTATAGGAGACGGTGATGATGAGAAATGAATGAAATGGTGGAATGACGAAAGTGGGAGGAAACGGGAGAACCCCGAAAAAATGAAATCTTTCAGTTTTACGTCCCACAGTTATGCCGGTTAGGCTAAATTAGACGGTGAGAAAACCCCACGCACACGGTGTTTGTCATCACAAAGTTCACTTAACGGAAGTTGGGATTGAACCAGGCCGGACCCCCCTAAAATTTTCACGGTAGGCTGGCAAATAAACTATAATATGGTAGGATCGGGTCCCCCTACATTTTGGGGCTGGCTACAGGCCTGGATTAAACCCGGGACCCCATGCACCAGAGGTGAGAAAAATGAAATGAAATATTTAATTTTACGTCCCACGTTTATGCCTGTTAGGCTAGGGATCGAACCAGGGACCCCAAGCACCGGAGGTGAACGCTCTACCACTGAGCCACCGCCACCTGCTTTTTGTATCATCTTACTCTTTCTAGTGTACCCTTACAAAAATAACATACTTTGAAGTTCCATTACGCCGTTGAAGATGCCCGTTTGCAGAGATTATTAATGAATTCATCTTGGAATGAAAGAGAACTGCTATATGTGAATGTCTTAATATTGAAAATTGGTTGTAATCTCTTCTTTTCGGTTTTGAGGTATAAAAGACTAATAACGTGAAAGCATAATAGTAAAATCTTTCTCTTCCTCACTAATATGAACTCACACTTTGATTTGACTACAGATAAAAGAAGTGTAATTAATTTATATATATATATATATATATATATATATATATATATATATATATATATATATATATATATATATATATATATATATATATATATATATATATATATATATACAGGGTGCGGCACGTAAAACCGGCCCGTAAAGTGAACACATAAAATGAAATGTAATGTATTGAATATGACTACTCACCTTCACAGCAGCCTTCACAGCAGGTGCTGAAAGTGTCCTCCGCCCACTTCAACACACATGTGAGCACGATTGAGGAGATTCATATATACTCTTGTCAGTTCTTGTGTTGTAATGCTATTGGTGACATCCTGGATCCTGGTCTTGAGTTCTTCAATTGTGTGTGGATTTGTTTCGTATACTCTTCACTTTATACTCTTCCTCGTCACTCATGATGAGCATTAGTGGATCCAAGAAACCACTGGCAACATTGCTCAACAGCCATGAACAGAAATGCACCCTCTTCTGCAGGTCAGGCTCCTTCAGTTCTTGCACAACACTTATCCGGTACGGTTTTAACTTCAATCCCCTTAAAACACGTCTGCAACTTCTCTCACTCGCATGAACCTGTTGACTCAATCTCCTGGTTGACTTTCGAGGACTTCTTGTCATTATCTCCTCCACCTGCATCTTTAATTCAGGTGTGCAGACAGATGGTCGTCTGTTCCTGGGAGCATTTTGAACCGATCCTGTACGCCGCCATTTTTCAATCAATTCCTGAATGGTGCTTTTTGCTGGCACAGAACGTCCTGGAAATTTCTCCCGAAACAAATTCTTTGTTTTTACAAAAGATCCAGTGAGAATGAACCCTTCAACAATGGCAACACGCTCGGGTATCGAATATGGCAATATCACACACTGACACTCACCCGGCTTAACACAACGAGGCCTTTTTCTCAACTGGTTTCGATAAGTTTCACTGGCTGCGGCTGCACGTGACTGCTGCAGGTCACGTAAGTCGACCCGACCTCGACACGCCATCTCTTGGTAGGAAGGTAGATTATTTAAGTGTTACCAAAAACACAATATACCAGAATATTACGACGGGCCGGTTTTACGTGCCGCACCCTATATATATATATATATATATATATATATATATATATATATATATATATATATATATATATATATATATATATATATATATATATATATATATATATATATATATATAATTTTGTGTTACAAACTACAAACTATAGATCTAGTAGGGGAATCGTTTGTTTAGACAATATATTTACCAACATGAATAGCACCGAAATAAGTTCTAAAGTTTCCTTCCTGTTTTCTGATCACACCTGTCAGAATAACGTTGAAATAAATATAAATAGTAAATGTGAAAATAACCTCGGTAGCTTAACCCATAACTTCCCAGCGTGTCCATATGGACACGCAAATAGGGATAACTTTTAATGCCTGTGAAACTTTGTGTATGGAATTTTGTGACACGGATCACAGTGAACTCATTACAACAATAACAACAAAAATTTCATTATTTTCACATTTACTACGATCATATGGAACAAACGTGACTGAAAATATTATAAAATCAGGAAAAAAATAATTCGGGCAGTTATGGGTTAAAATAAAACAAGATCCACCTCAATGAATAAGCTAAAAGAATTTTTACATCGGTTACATAAGAACATTGGGACAGATTATATAATTTATACACATTTTGATGCCAACGTGGATATTCTTTACATAGTTGAATCGATATGAGACGTGCTTCCCACAAGAAAGAAAGAAAATAAAAGTGGACAATACAAAAACTAAACATGATAAAAGTTCGTCGTACACTACAGAATTATTCAATATCAGAATGAAAGAATAATGTTTCATCACAATATGTATAAACAAATGAGCGTCTATATATATAGACAGCGTGTTAACCCTTAAGAGATCCGGGGTTTTTGGGCTATTTTTTAGGCTTTCAGTCAAGCAGCTACTGCATCGTCACTATTTATCCTAGGATCATGGTTCATACCTCATTCTCTTCAGAATGGAGCTGGCGTTCAAATGATACCACTTGCATGCTCATACCATATACCAGGAGCGGGAAAAATGATGTCAAAGGGAAAATTTCGGAGGGAAAATATTTTCTCGCACTTTGGGCCCCCCTGGAGCGACCCTGTGTGAACACAGCCATCTAAAATAAATCTGATAAATAGTACTTGATATACTGAATGTGTGTGCTAAATTTCAAGTTTCTATCTTGAATACCAAGGGCGGGAGAAATTTTATCAGGAATTCCCACCATGCCCCAAATTACCGTAAAACACCATGATCTCAGGTAAAAAATTTCCTGAGACATCCCTAATTACCCTAGTGTCACATTTCGCCCATCATTCTCTTCAGAATAGAACTGCCTTTTAGGCGGTGTGACTCACGTGTCTCCATCATGTATCTAAGGCGGGAAAATGAGGAAAAACGGGATTTTTTGGGTCTAAATATCCTTTTTTCAACTTTTAGCCCCCCTGGACTCCCCTGTTTTAACGCAGAGATCTGCAAAAAAATCTGGTAAATACTACTCGGTGGGCCGAATGTTTATGATCAATTCCAATTTTCCAGGTGCAAAAGTAAGCCCGCGAAAAAAAAAAATATATACCGACAATGTTCCATATTCTCGTATACACAGGGAAATTTTAAAGCATTCCTTGAGACATCCCTAATTACACTAGGGTCATATTTCGCCCGTCATTCTCTTCAGAATAGAACTGCCTTTCAGGCGGTACCATTCACTTGTCCCCATTATGTATCTAAGGCGGGAAAATCCCGTGAAAGGGATTTTTTGGTAAAAATTTCCCTTTTTCAATGTTTAGCCCCTCTGTACCCCCCTGTTTTAACGCAGAAATCTGAAACAAAAATCTGGTAAATACTACTCGGTGGACTGAATGTTTGTGCACAATTTCAATCTTCTAGGTGCAAAAATAAGCCAGCACAAAAATAGTACCGAAAATGTCCAAAGTTCCCCTATACAGAAGTATATTTTGATAAAAATTCCCTGACACTTCCCTAATTACCCTAGGGCCATGTTTCGCACATCATTCTCTTCAGAATAGAACTGCCTTTCAGGCTGTACCATTCACTTGTCTCCATCATGTATCTAAGGCGGGAAAATGAGGGAAAACGGGATTTTTGGGTAAAAATATCCCTTTTTTTCAACTTTTTGACCCTCTGGATCCCCCCTTGTTTTAACGCAGAAATCTGAAGAAAAATCTGGTAAATACTACTCGGTGGACTGCATGTTTGTGCAAAATTTCAATCTTCTACGTGCAAAAATAAGCCCGCCAAAAATACTTTACATAAACCCCCCAAAAAGTATTACACGAAAATATTAATTTTTGACTTATGACGTCATCACCTCCTATGTCTCGACACAGGAAGGTGTGAAGCCATCCGTAATGTCTTCTGCAATGCCTCTGGACTTGAAAAAAAAAACGGACGAAAAAGCTCAAATAGGAGAGTTATAATGCAATGTACCATGAAACACCCCGTATGGTACAAATTGTACCACGAGATCCCCAAAGGGTTAACCTATCGTACAACCTACAATAGGATAACAAAATACACAATAGATTTGGATATTAATAGTAACAGCGTAAGTCAATTCAAGGAAGTACTTTGTAATGTAATAAGAAATAATTGTAGATGAAAGAACATCAATGATATTGCAACCACAATTATAACAATAAGTGTATTTTAATATGAATGTATGAATGTGTTATAGTTGATTAATACATATAACGGCACTGCAATTTGGTTATGTAGCCTGTTGTGTCTAGAAATAAATAAATAAATAAATATAGTAACATGTTAAATCGGCACAAGAAAATGTATAAATCTGAAATAATAAAAACTAAAGTGCATTATAATAATAAAAAAACTATATTGAAAAGGCTACAAATAAATGCAAAGTGGCCTCGAATATAGTTATAAAGGTAAGCAAGAAAGTTCTGTCTCTTTTTGTGGAAGTCTGTTTTCAATTGGCCCTCACACCGTAAGTCGAATGTGAATGGAGATAAGGCGAAGGTGAGCATATCCAACATATTACCTGGTTGTGGCAGTTCAGTTACACCGTGAACTTGCGTCAGAACAGAGTGAACATGGGACCTCTACAGAGCGTCATAAGGGCGTGTATGCTGTACGAGTTCAAACGTGTGAAACGCTGCTGCAGTGGGGCGGAAGATATGACAGGCTTTTGGTGAGGTATTGTGACTACGCGAACAGTGCAACGATGGTTTAATAAATTTAGGGACAATGACGAAACACTCGAAGATGCACCTCTTGCCGGAAGACCAACACATGTACAAAATGAAGATGTTCAGGCAGCAATTGAGGCGAACAGTGGCCAGACATGTGAGGAACTGAAACTATAATTCAGTGTGAGTGGAAAAACCATTCAGCAGCACCTCCATCAAATTGGGAAGCACTACAAGTTGGGTAGATGGGCCCTACATAATTTCATTCTGGGACAGAAGGTAACGCGAGCAGATGCCTGTGTTTCTTTGCTGTCTCGTCTGAAAAAGGAGCCATTTCTGGACAGGGTGTTCACATGTAATGAGAAGTGGGTACTGTACGAATACTCCACGGCGCCGCCATCATTGATTAGCATCCCATGAACCGGTTCCAAAACAGCCGAAACCAGCACTACATCAAATGAAGGTCTTCCTGTATATTAGAGGACTGCTCGCCGCATCGTGCATCGGGGACTGCTACCAGCTGATAAGAGCATCAATGCAACTGTGTACTATGAGCAGTTGAACCGTGTTCAAGAAAAACTTAAAACTCTGGAGCCAGCACTTCTGAATTGCAAATTGGTCCCCATATTAGAGGACAACGCTAAGCCCCATGTGGCTAGGATGACTCGGGACACCATTCTACGCCTTGGATGGGAAACACTATTCCATCCGCAATATTTCTTGGCCATTGCACCGTCCGATTGTCACCTTCGAAGATGCCAGTTCAAATCTCTAGTAGAAGTGAAAAATGCACTTGATAGCTTCTCTTCACGGCCTCCAAGTTCTGCCGCGATGGAATCCATGGCTTTCCAGAACGCTGGCAGAAGGTCGTCGATGCTGATGGGGACTATTTTTGATCTTCCAGGTATGACTTAGGTCATAGGCGCCGACTTGAAGAAAATATTGGGGGGCCAAAACAATGAACAAATATATAATCATATTCAGCCGTTTTCTACCAACTGCTGGTTAAAGGCCCCCTTCCCTCCAGATCTCGGTCTGCTGCATCCGCTCCACTGCTAAATTCATGGCCTAAGTCAAATTTGTGTAAACGCATTAAAACAAATTCAAGTTCAAATTCTGGGAACTTCACTGCACCACATTGATCTCGTATCAGTGTTACCATAGTGTTGGTTGAAGCTTCAGTGCTCTATTAACTTTTTAGGATTTTTGGTAACTTTTGTTACCATGGCGTACTATGGTCTTTGACCTCTTATTCAGGTTCTATAACAGGTTCTTGAGTCGTTTTTATTAGTCAAGTCAAGGATAGACCAAAGAACACCCCAGATGCGTTTTGGAACCGGATGGTCAACTTGGCTGCGCCAAGTGGGGACAGAAGGGCGTGACTTTTTACTTTTTCTTAAGGCAAATTTCAAAAATTTTTCACGCCTGTAGTTTTCACGATATCAGATTGGAATTGTATGTACCTTTGGATATTTCTCAATTTTTTCTGAGATCTTTACGTGAAGCCGAGTCCGGGCACGAGGGGCGCGAATGTTCCGAGGAGCTGATTTTTTCAGAAAAAATTCAGTTTTCTCGATTTTTCCGGTTCAGGAATACGGTACGTACATGTGTTTGGTACCGTTGGAAAGGGCTTGTTATACTAATAAAATAACGTTTAAGCCATGACACTAGGCTAAATAGTAATGACGCAGTAAATTTTTATAATAAATATATACGTATGTGTGTGTATAAAGAGAGAGCTAAATTCAGACTTTCAACAATTTTCTATCCTTTGTTTTTAAGATACAAGATTGGAATTTTGCACGCGTATTATGTATATAACAATGTATTTTTAGAAAAAAAATAATTCAGCTCCCTACGTCAACCCAGCCTAGGCCAGAGGGGCAAAATGTTTTGGTTGGATTTGAAAAAATACTTCTAAGTTTTTCCCTAATTATCTGGTTTAGGTGTATGATACAGACATGTGAGTGATACCGTTGAAAAGGGCTTATTATACTGAAGAAAATGGCGTTTGAACCATGACTCTAGGCTAAATAGGAATGACGCAGTACATTTTAAAAATATTTTATACCTAGGTATATATAGAGGAAGTTCGGGTATTATGGAATACCATTTTTGTTTCGCTTGTAACTCAGTTAATAATTGCACATTGAAACAAAAAGGAAAACAAGTATACGCCTTACATATTTGGCTTTATTTATGCATATCTTGATAAAGAAGTTTCGTTACAGGGTTGAGTTAAAATTATAATTTGTAAAGAAACCACTTTGGAGGGTAATATGAAATAGTCGAGAATGGAATACAAATGCTATACAGAAAAGAAATGAGTTTTCTGTTGAACATACAATGAATACAGTGACAATATATGAAAATTCTGAATGCCAAGCCATAACTGATTGTGATTACTTGCAAAAGTCATAAATATAATACTTTGCTTCAGGATCGGCACAGTCATTGTGTGCTCACATTAAACATGATGAACGCTGGAACTAAGCTCACCCTTTGTATAATCAGAAAATTTGCTGTAATAAAAAATACACTTAGACCCTAGCATTGTTGTTATCATAAATGTGTGTTTAATTGCCCAATACCGATAGATATTTTTGTAATCGGAATACCATACGGAATACGGAATACCATGCTTTTCTTGCAGGTATTCCATATTGCCCTCCATGCCACCTTGGAAACGAAAGAACTGTTAAACGCATTCGAAGGCGTATAGGATAATGGCGCTTATCAAACTACCACTCTGTGTATCCAACGTCATAGTAAACAAAGAATTGTTGTTCTATTACATTTCAATAGGAAAATACAGGTTGTAAACCACTCATCTGTAAAAGTATTCCTGAATAAGAAATCATATTTTCACGTCTACCAACACAACGAATGTCACAATCACATGGAGACTGACTGTAGAGCATCATAGGGACGTGAGGTAGTAGCTTCTTTCCTCTCCGCTTGGAAGCAACACATCACAGGCGAAATAATGAGGTATTCCATATTATCCGACTATTCCATAATACCCGAACGTCCTCTATATGAAAAGATGGTCACCTTCAGACTTTCAAAAATTTCTCCCGACCTCAGTTTTCAAGATACAAGAACAAAATTTTGCGCACGTATTAAGTATGTAACAAGATTTTTTTTAAAGATTCAGATCCCTAAGTGAACCCAGGCCCGGGCCAGAGGGGCACAAAAATTTCGATTTTTTTTTTTTGCGAAAATCTCATGTTTTTTTTTTTCAATTTTCTTATTTCTGGTGTATAATACGGACAAGAGAGTGGTACCGTTGGAAAGTATGAGCTATCCTGAGAAAAAGGAGGTATGAACCACGATCCTACAATAAATAATAAGGAAGCAGTAGCTGTTTGAGTGAAAGTCTAATATTTACCTCAAAAAGTGGATATCCTAAAAGGGTTAAACGCCGATTTGAAAACGGTGCTTTTTATCGAATAAGAAGGCTGTTCCTAATATTGAATTAAAGGCACGACATAATTTACGACAGAAATTCTTGCTCCTCTTTGGTAATTCTTCCTCAACTGGATTATATTGGTGGGGGGGTCGAGGACCCCACCTTTAAATATTGGGGGGCCAAAAGTGCCCTTCCCCCCAAAGTCGGCGCCTATGACTTAGGTGATATATCGATGTTCGAATGTGGTGGGTGAAAAGGCGACAAAACTTTCTTGGTTACTTTTATAACAAGGTTGATTGTGGTAAAAGAATCAATAGGTGACTATCTGCCTGATTTGTAATACCTTTTCTGTAACTCCAATTGAAGAAATTAAAATGTATGGTAAGAACGTCACTCAGTCAAGAGGCTAAACAAATTATTTATCCTTATATATATTTGCCTTTCACTATGTGATTCCTGTACATAATTCGAGTTGTTATTAATTTTAAATCTTTGAATATCAAGGATGTAGGCCTATATGACCTGTCAAATGGATTTCTTAAAAAGGTAATTAATATATTGCAGATCCACTCTTAGTTTGTATTAATAGATGTCTGGTATATACAAGGTTTGTTCAGAAAGTAGTCGGGCTGATTTTCTTAAAATCAAAATTTGTATTCACAATTTGACACATCAACTGAATAATTTTCAAAAGATTTCCACCGACTCTGCCAATCACTGAAGACTCCCTGGAACGGTTTTCAGTGGGGAAGTTGTGTGATGCCATGTTCGGTCAGAAACTCTATGACAGCAAAGGTGGTGTGGCTCGGCACATTGTCGTGATAAAGTTTCCATGTTTCCATCAATTTCATTTTCGACGTGCTCATGCGAACTTTTTTCGAGCGAGGTGAGGTGGGCCTGTGCCATTCAGAGGCTTGATCATGTCATGGGTCACTCGCAGTTTTACCCAGATTGATCCAAAATTTCACCGCGTAACGCTGCTCTAACAAACAATTCATTATGGAGATGACAAGGTACCTTGAAAGGGGTTCACCTTAAACTCGATCTACACTCCGTGAACTCTTGGAGACGACTGGCGGCTGTTGCGCTGGTAGCTAAGATCCTCACCACCCAACCAGAGCAGTAACATTCTCCTCCTTTACTACGTTTTGGTGGGAAAAATCAGCCTTACTACTTCTCGGACAAATCTTGTACTTTAATTCATTGAAAATATCTAAAGTTGTATCAATATTTTAATATGTAGGGGCCTATATCAATATTTCAATATGTCATTGCGTTTACACTTCGCCCCTGTTAATCTGCACATGAGAGAACCGAAATTATAAATATTTTCAGGTACGGCGACCGAATACAACTTATAAAGCTGTTAGTGTACATGAAAAACACTTATGACGTTTTATGGTTTCTCCATATTGTCAATCCGAACGATATATACATATATACACTGCTCCACAAAACTTAAGCAACTCGAAGAAAGTGGCAGAAAATAAACTGACACGATCACTGCACCAAGTATAATGAGCAAACAGACGGTCCAGATGCACAACGCAACATAAGTGAAGACGAACAATACAGTTAGGATGTACAGAGTGACCAAAAAGTTCAGCACAACGATACCTCAACAGATGAAGCTGGATTGTGCGAGGACATAGGCAGTCAATATGGCATGTGACCACCACGAACAGCTATACAGGCACGACATCTGGCCTCCATGCTGCAAATCAGAGTGTTGATCAAGTCTTGCGACAGATGGCACCACTCCTCGAGAAGAGCTGTTTGCAGGTCAGGGAGAGTACGTGCTGGTTGACTGCGCTGCGCTATTCGCCGCCCAAGAGCATCCCACACATGCTCGATGTGATTCAAGTCCGGCGAATATGCAGGCCGTGCAATACGCGTAATGTCTTAGCTCTCCAGATACTTGGACACAAGATGTGCACGGTGTGGGCGGGCAGTGTCATCCATGAACAGGAAGTCTGTGCCAAATTATCCGCGGAAATTGCGCACATGTGTATTGAGAATTTCATCCCGGTACCGTTGTGCTGTCAAAGTGTCATGCTGCACAATATGGAGGTCCGTTTTCCCATCCATCATAATTCCACCTCACATCATAATGGAACCACCGCCATAGGACGGCCGTTCAGCAATGAAGTTTGGATGATAGCGTGTTCTTGGCTCACTCCACTCTAAAGTCAACCAAAATCAGACGACAGGCTGAATCTCGGCTCATCGGAAAACATGACAAGCGCCCACTGATGTTTCCCCCATGCAACATGTTCCTGACACCATGTGTAACGCACACGTTTGTGCTCCAGTTTCAATGGTACACATAGCACAGGCCTTCTTGCATACAGTCCTGCTCTATTGAGCTGCCAACGAACAGTTTCACGACTCATGAGTTGTCCTGTAGCCTGAAACAACTCATTGGCCAGTTGAAAGCATGAAGCTTGACGGTTACGTTTGGCAGAAATTGTGATTAATCGGTCCTCGACGGCCGATGTCTTCTTCGGACGCCCTCCTCCATGACGTCTACTGACTTCACCTCCATTTTGGAAGCGACTCCACAGCCTCGACACAACACTTCTATTCACGTTGAATTCCTGCGCCACTCCACTTGCGATCGAACCAATTCCAACCGCCCAATTATTCGCCCGCGGTCAAAGTCACTCAAATGTCGTCTACCAGCCATTGCAAAGTGTGTACCCCACATAAGAACCACTAACTCAATGCTTGGAGCCTCGGACACTACTGGGCTGTGGTGTACGCCTCATGGCATAAGTTGTTCACCGCGCTTGCAACGGTGATGCTTATGCGATAGAGTGGGTGCTCGCCTTGGCTGTGTGTCTCTGTGTATGTGCATGCCACTAACCAGTGTTGAATGGGCCCCACACGTCACTTATACCATGTTCTCTCGGGTTGCTTAAGTTTTGTGGAGCAGTGTATATTCTTTAATGTAGCCGGAAAGTAGTTCATCTTTAAAAATCGAGCATTAGTTTCTTTTTTCAGCACGCGAATTTCCTCTTTCTTTTGTTATTAATGTTCCATACTCTACCACAATAAGTTAATTTGACGAAGTATACACTGTCTAGTGTGCACTCCAACTGTACAGTATAATTCAAGCTTGCATATGTATAATTCAGTGTACTTTTCATATTTGGATAAACCTAAGTTGATATGGCTTCTTCCTTCAAAACCCGCATGAAAAAATGAAGAAGAAGATGATTCCACCTTCACCTTCAAATCATATGTTTTTCTATGTTTATCTAATACGAGAACGAAGAGTGGTTGTGACAATGCTAAAATAGGTTTAATAAATAGAATTGCACACTTGTCAAGACAGTAGTAAAATAAACAAGAGAAAAGAAATTCGTTTGTCGTGTGTTCATTGAATAAAACTTGAAATAATGTCTACAAAGATAGTTACGGTTTTAACCCCAACAGGCCACCGAGTGAAATTAAAAGTAACAAGCGATACCACAATTTTACAGGTAAATAAATATTGCTAGTTCAAGGATAAAGGATATTTTTGGGGGGAGAAGAGATATGTCATAGCACTTGGGACTTCATAAAACATGTAGCAAATTAGAAAGGAATATGAACAAAGTGTATAGTGAAAACATTTATTTTCCTCTAATGCACATGGATAATAAGTTTCTGCGTAGTTTTTGTACAAAAATGTTCAGTTTTAGAACATAGGTCCCGCTTCTCATTTAGTTGTAATAAAAACAAAGCAAAGAACGTGTGTGTGGGGATGTAACCCACCTTCACTCGTTGATGCTCGCTCGGCAATACTATGTAAATTAAATATTAAACTTTGGTACAGAAAGGAACCAACCTAGCTGATGACTTATATGGAGGACCTCTGATTTAGAATCTTCCCAATTCCCGATTAGCCTCGCTGTGCCAATACGTATTAAGTGAAAGAAACAAAATGTAACTTAACCTAATATTAATAAGTCATTGTTATAATGAAAAGCTGGTGGGAGTTAACGGATTAAATGCCAAGTACTCTCCTAATACCTTAAACCAGGGTGTAAAAAAATCATGATTTTTTTAAAAAAAATCATTTTTGTTGATTTTTTTGATTTAAATCGATTTTTTTGATTTAAATCAAATCTTGCTCCTCGTACAATACAAGTCGCGAACTGAAGAAAAAGCATTAGAAATTAGTATTAAATGCTAATTATGCCATTTAAGTGAAAGTATTTGGGTTGAATTTTGAATTATCCCCAATCGTTAACCTATATCAATCCCAAACAATGTTTCTTAACCCTTTTAAATTATGGCTCTTTTTAAAGGTAAATTATAGACTTTCAGTCAAGCAGCTACAGCATCATCCCTATTTATCCTAGAATCATGGTACATATATCACTCTCTTCACAATAGAACAGCGTTTGAAACGGTAACATTCACATTTCCCTATCATGTCCCTGAAGCGGGAAATTTTGAGAGAAATCGGCATTTTTTTTTTTTACTTTTTTTTAAAAATTTTGATCCCCTCTGGATTCCCCTATGTTAACGCACAGATCTCAAAATCAACTGGGAAATACTAAGGGGTGTACAAAATTTCAAGCTTCTATCTTGAGTAGTAAGGGTGAGGAAACTATTTAACAATGAGCTAAGAACATTCCCACAATGTCCCAGATGACCCGGATATAATATAAAAATGTCCTCAGACATCCTATTTATCCTAGGATCATGATTTGTACAATATTCTCTTCAGGATAAAACAAATTTTCAAACGGTACCCTTCAAATGTCTCCATCATGTATCTGGGGCAAGTAAATTACGAAAAAAGGAATTTTCTGTTAAAAATATCTTTCTTTTATAAATTTTTATCTCTGTGGACTTCTCCTCCTGTTTTAAGGCAGAGACCTGAAACAAATCTGAAAAATACTGAGGGGTGCACTGAGTAAATATGTGAAATTTCAATCTTGTAGGTGCAAAAGTAAGCCCGCGAAAAATAATATCCCCCAAATACCCCAGATTCCCGTATAAAACAGGATCTCAGGTAACAGTTTCCTGAGACATCCCTATTTATCCTAGGAGCATAGTACATACATAATTTTCTTCAGAATAGAACAGCCTTTCAAACGGTACCATTCATATGTCTCCATCTGAGGAGGGAAAATCACGAAAAAAGCTATCTTTTGTTAAAAAAAAAACATCCTTTTTTAAAACATTTTTTCCCCTCTGGATCCGCTGTTTGCACGCAGAGATCTGAAAACATCTGAAAATTATTAAAGGGTGCACTCTCCATACTATATTCAATATATCCATAAGAACAGGCACTTTTCCGGACAAATGGAAAGAAAGTTTAGTGTGCCCAGTACCAAGGTCTGGAAATAAAAACGAAATACAAAACTTCAGACCTATAGCTATATTATCTCCTTTTGCCAAAATTCTTGAGAGTATTTTATATGCACGAATTCTGAATCACGTTAAACCAGCTATATCCATACATCAACATGGTTTTCTACGCAATAGATCTACTGCAACAAACCTAGCAGTTGTAACAAATTTTATAGCAACGGAGTTAGACAAAGACGGCCAGGTAGACGTTATTTATACCGACTTCAGTAAGGCATTCGATGTCGTGGATCATGATGTTTTAGTGGCGAAATTAGCAAGCCTAAACTTTACAAAATCGGCAATTGAATATATTGTGTCATATTTATGCAATCGGAAACAATCTGTTCTATACAAGGGTCATATCACTGAAAAGTTTGCTACTCTGGGGTTCCTCAAGGATCTCATCTGTGTCCTCTGTTATTTCTCCTACTTATTAATGATATTCCGCTTTTTATTGAAAACTCTGAGATTCTCCTATTCGCTGATGATCTCAAATTATATTCTAGAATGAATTCAACTGAAGACTGCATACAACTACAACAAGACCTACAGAGAGTTCAAACATGGTGCGATGACAACAAATTAAAAATAAATGTATCTAAGTGTAAATCCCTTTCTTTCACGAGAAAAAGAAATCCCATCACCTTTGACTATACACTGTCTAGGCCAAGTACTGTCAAAGATTTAGGTGTTATTTTTGATCCTGAATTAAATTTCAATCAACACATAAATATAATAACAAACAGCGCATATAGAAACTTAGGTTTAATGTACAGAATAGGGCAAGACTTTTTCAGTGAGACAACGTTAGCAACACTTCATTTCACACATGTTAGATCAAGATTATAATATTGTTCTACTATATGGACTAACAATAATAAAAAATACTCTCAAGAAATAGAAAGCATTCAAACGAAATTCTTGAAAATGCTTACATACAAAAGACCTAGTTTTTATCCCAAATATTTTTCCTACAATGATCTAGTAAACAATTTTAACTTTCGAACTTTAGAAAAAAGAAGATGGATGTTAGACTTGTTATTCTTATACAAGTTATTAAATAATAAGATTGATTGTATGGAGTTGGTCTCGAAAATATCAATGCGGTTTCCCACTTGATAAACCAGAGTAGAGAATACAGGTATATTTTATTGTGCGAATGCCAGAAGCAATATATTATTTAAATCCCCTATATGGAGGCTGTGTACGTTATATAATGAAATTGTATATAAATTTTGATAAAGTGGATGTATTTAGTTTATCAGAAAACAGGTTCCAATCATATTTAAAACAAGAAATTTTCTATAGAAATAATTAAGAATTTTATGTATGTAACATTTACTGTATGTACACAACACTATAATTGGGCACTAAGTCTGTTGTGTTGTATATATTAAATAAATTACTTGATATGAACTAGTGTGCAAAATTTCAGTCTTCTGGATGCAAAATGTAACCCGCCAAAAATAATAATACGCATAACAAAAAATATCTTTTTAAATTTATAACTTTATCACACACTATGTCTCAACGCAGAATGGCGTGAAAGCATATGTTCTAAAATGCCTCCAGTCTTGAAGAAAACGAAGTAAAAATCCTTATTGGTACTTTTTAAATCGAATAATGAAGATTCTACCCTATCACCTAAAAATAGGTGATATAATTTAAAAGGTTAGGCATAAAGGAAAAAGTACAGCAACGTTTATCAAAATGACACTTTTTTTTTCACAAAAGTTACTGATATTTGGCAGAGACCTTATTTTTAAAAGCTCAGAACTACATAAATTTGGGGTATGAAATACATAAATTTCGCCTAAAGTTATAAAATTAACTTTTTTTTTTTTTGGAGAGGGGATAGGACCCCTCTAAATACACCCTATTATCTGGGAAGAAACAAAGGCACAAAAAGAATTTTCGTCTTAAATGTCGATTGTGATTTCCCCGTTGGAATAATTAACGATTTAAAACCCAAAACCAATGTTACAAAATGAAGAAAGCAGGATTGCTCCGTTACTTGTTCAAAACGGGATTTTCCCTAATGATCCTCCGCATGACACTTGTTTTCATACTATACTGTACATTTGAGTCTCATTGTATTATGACGATTAACTTCCATAGAATCCAAATAACAGAACAGAAACGGGATTTTTACTTATTTTCACTTTAAATTAATTTCTCTCGGAATTCGATTTAAATCAACGATTTTTATTAAAAAAATCAAGTGATTTAAATCTTGATTTAAATCATGATTTAAATCAGACTGATTTAAATCAATCCACCCTGCCTTAAACAGATGTTTCATTAGCGATTTTCCATTTTAATAGGCTTGCATGAAGAAATTTGTTTCGTTAAGCAATGGGGATGTGAGATTTAGAGCAAGCGGAAGCTGTAAAAAACGAGTAGTTAGTACAATTTGGGTTGGAGGAGCTATGTGTAGTCTTGGATTTACATCCATGAAAGGAAGTTACACATTTTAAAATTTGTAGGTAATTGTTCATGCTGTGTCTACACGGTGAAAGAAAACTTCAAAAGACTCTTGTTCAAGACTATTTGAAGAAAAGAACCTCAGCACTGACGTCATGTTTGTCGTGAATTCAATAGTTTCGTTTAAGAGATTTCGTTTCGGTCGTGTTCTAAACCATCCAATCAAAGAGCATTCAATAGGCAATCAGCGTCGGAGTTAATTGCAGAAAAATACTGCCTATGTTTAGTTGAAGAGAACCATAATAATGCTACAATCTCGCTAATTATTGTTAATGTTAAGTTAGGGCAACAACTTACATCATTGTATTCATAATCTATTTGCGCTTCCGGTAAGTATATATAGTCTCTACAGCAGGGCGCAAAATTTCAGTCAGACGCACTCGCCAATTCAAAAGTGGTGGTTGCCGGTATCTCTCCCGTACAAATTATGAAAGGTGTCCCCCTCCCACGGCCTTTGGTTTGAAAAAGAAAGAGATTACATCGGGACATAAAATTTCAAAACAAGACAATTAGATTTAGGATAATCAATTTTGAATTGGACAATTCATATATATATATATATATATATATATATTTAAATCTTACCTTAAGATTTCACGTTTGTGTAATGCTCTCTCTCTGCACTGAAGTACCAGTTGTCGATTGCAGTTTTCAGATCAAAGTCTTTAAATGAAGGGCCATTGATGAAAACTGTCAGAAAATCATCCAGTGTGTAAGTCCTCAGTGAATTCCTGTAGGCAGTCTTAACTCTGTTGAGACTGCGAAAGTCTCTCGCACATGGAGCAGTACTCACAGGTAAAACTGCACAAAGTGCGACAACTGGAAGCAAATTTGGGAATCTCGTAATGAAGTTTTCAGTATCTGATTCAACATCAATGAAGAAAACAAAACTTTAAATAGTGCCCACTCTGCTAAGACAAGGTCCACTTTTTCTGTGCATATAATGGAGGCAAACCATTTCAATTGAGGGTGGGAAAGGAGGGGCGAATTACAACGTTGTGAAGACTTAACTTTCCATGTACGTTGCGAAGGTTTCACATTTCGTGTTTTCTCTCACTCAGTGATACTTATTTTCGTGCGAAACAGAAACTGCGCAACCTTGTGAGTTTAAGCAGAAATCATTCCTACTGAACACTGGTCGCCAGCTCTACATTTCTAGCCGCCAATGGCGACCGGAAATTTTGCGCCTTGCTCTACAGCATTTCGCATATCTTACTTTTACTACATGTACGTCTATTCCATTTTTAAACGCGATACTAATCAGCTACGTTTCCCGTAGTTCAACTCATTTCTGTAAATCTTCCATTTTTTCCTACTTCCGGCCCTGTTCATCTAAACATACCCCGAAAATACAGGACAACCATGTTGGTGTTGTGAAACAGAGCGGCAATTGGTGAATTAATAATATCTCTGTATGAATCTTTTTATGTGATGTTCAAACTGTATATTATTACAATAAACAGAAGAAATATGCACGCTGGCAGATATTAAAGTAATCTTAGTAATAATATACACGATTTATGTACTTGCAATGCTTCCATGCTCATAATTACCGGTAATGTTAAATTATAAAGGTAATAAGTAAAGCCCAGAATTAATGGCGAAATAAAAGCCCGGAAATGGCAGGCAATATTGCAAAATTAACACCCAAAAGTGGCAGATAAAATGGCAAAATAAATTAAAGAAGCAATCACGAACTTTGGGGAAAAAATAGATACTAAAATATGTAAAAGCTATAATAGGCTATAATTCGTTTACTAATCGAATAAAATGTTTCATTTTGAACTTTGTACTTACCACTTAAAATTCTGGAAACTTGCGCAATCCGTGAAGGGACGACATCTAACAATTCATTCGCCATTCTTCAGTAGTAACAATGAAACAATAACTTAAAAACATTATCACATTTTATTCACAGGCGGTTACATTAGCACAAACATTCAAAGCACAAGAAATACTAAAGTGAAGTTATTTTACATTACACTAGCAGTTTATTTTCATTTACGAAAGGTTTTTCATATTTTTGTTCTCTGAAATTATTAACATCTTTTTAAGATTTTCAAAGGATTGTCTCCTGTCAGAAAGAATTCTCTTGAGATGTGAAAATGATCTTTCCACATCTACAGATGTCACTGGAGTTGAAACATGTAATTTGGGAAGAATCCATGTCTCTGTCAACAGTTGTATCAGCATCACCTTCCTTAACACTAACGATGTCCTTCAATTTTCCCAAATCTGGATTAGTACTTACTAAACGATCACACTTACGCCGAATGTACTCGCTCTTGTCATCAGGTACAACACTCAGATCGTTGAGAGTATCATTGAAGATTTTAAAGCTTGGCAATAGCATCTGGTAACTTTGCAAAATGTGTTGCAAACTTTGAGCAACCTTAATTGAAGACGCATCATCCTCATCAAAAGTATAAATGATTCTTTGATGGGTTCAAAGTTGTTAGCATAATAGAGAACAGCTGTAATCCATGTACCCCATCTCGTTAAGACAGGCTGTGGTGGAAGCGGAAGTTCAGGGTCTAATTCGCGAAACGCACTCGTTCGCGAGGGAGCTTTCAGAAATACCTTTTACACATTTGACACAAGAAGGTCAACATCAGGAAAATGAGAACGAACTTCCTTTGCAATTCTATGTAGCGCGTGTGCCAGACTGGTGACATGCAGGATACGTGGGGACAGAAACTTAAGGGCTTTTGCTGCACTTTTCATGTATGCGGCTTCGTCTGTGACAAAAAGAAGAACCTTATTTTTACACATTCTGGCCACAGAATACTCTGCGATTTTGTAAAAACCTGTGCAATTTGCCGTGCCATTTACTTTTTCAAGAACTTCTGATGCAATCAAAAATGTTCGTGTGCCTTCTTTCCCTCCCAAAGTTCCAATTACAACGTTGACTATGGAACGTCCTAGAATATCGCAAGTTTCATCAATTGAAATCCATATATTTTTGTCAGCAACACTTTTGCGGATATCGTCAATAGTTCTGCTGTACGCGCTATCAACGTAAGTTTTTCTCAAAGATGATTCACTTGGAACTTTTTGTTTTGTGTATTTCTCGAGAAGGTTTCTAAACGAAACATTTTCTAACTTCCATAACGAAATGTCCGCGTTAATTAGAGCTTCACACAGATCATTCGCAAAACTGTTAGTACGCGAAGCGTGCTTCATGACTGTTCCAAGAAGATTTTGAACATTTTCACCAGCTAATTTGCATTTCCTTGCAGAATAGTGTTTTGCAGTACTTATATGGTGTCAGGGTGGAAAAAAATCATGATTTTTTTTTAAAAATCATTTTTGTTGATTTTTTTTATTTAAATCTATATTTTTGATTTAAATCAAATCTTTCTCCTCGTATAATACAAGTCGTGAACTGAAGAAAAAGCATTAGGAATTAGTATTAAATGCTAATTATGCCATTTAAGTGAAAATACTGGGGTTGAATTTTTAATTATCCCCAATCGTTAACCTATATCAATCCCAAACAATGTTTCTTAACCCTTTTAAATTATGGCTCTTTTTAAAGGTAAATTATAAACTTTCAGTCAAGCAGCTATAGCATCATCCCTATTTATCCTAGGATCATGGTACATACATCACTCTCTGTAGAATAGAACATGTTTTGAAACGGTAACATTCACATTTCCCTATCATGTCCCTGAAGCGGGAAATTTTGAGAGTAATTAGCATTTTTTTCCCACTTTTTAAAAATTGATTCTCTCTGGATTCCCCTGTGTTAACGCACAGATCTAAAAATAAACTGAGAAATACTAAGGGGTGTACTAAATGTGTGTACAAAATTTCAAGCTTCTATCTTGAGTAGTAAGGGTGAGGAAACTATTTAACAATGAGCTAAGAACATTCCCACAATGCCCCAGATGACCCGGATGTAATATAAAAATTTCCTCAGACATTCCTATTTATTCTAGGATCATGATTTGTACATTATTCTCTTCAGAATAGAACAAATTTTCAAACGGTATCCTTCAAATGTCCCCGTCATGTATCTGGGGCCGGTAAATCACGAAAAAAGGAAATTTCTGTTAAAAATATATATATTTTTTAAAAAAATTTACCTCTGTGGACCCCTCCTCCTGTTTTAAGGCAGAGATCTGAAACAAATTTGAAAAATAATGAGGGATGCACTGAGTAAATGTGCAAAATTTCAATCTTGTAAGTGCAAAAGTAAGCCCGCGAGAAACATTTGCCAAATGCCCCAGATTTTCGTATAAAACTGGATCTCAGTTAACAGTTTTCTGAGACATCCCTATTTATTCTAGGAGCATAGTACGCACATCATTTTCTTCAGAATAGAACAGCCTCTCAAACGGTACCATTCACATGTCTCCATCTGAGGCGGGGAAATCACGAAAAAGCTAATTTTTGTTAAAAATATCCTGTTTTTAAAAACATTTTTGCCCCTCTGGACCCCGCTGTTTCCACGCAGAGATCTGAAAACATCTGAAAATTATTAAGGGGTGCACTGAACGAGTGTGCAAAATTTCAGTCTTCTGAATGCAAAATGTAACCCGCCAATAATAATAATAATAATACGCATAACAAAAAATACCTTTTTTAAATTTATGACGTCATCACACACTATGCCTCAACGCAGAAAGGCGTGAAAGTATGTAACATGTTCTAAAATGCCTCCAGTCTTGAAGAAAACGAAGTAAAAAGCCTTATTGGTACTTTTTTAATCGAATAATGAAGATTCTACCCCATCACCTAAAAATAGGTGATATGATTTAAAAGGTTAAGCATTAAGGAAAAAGTGCAGCAGCGTTTATCAAAATGACACTTTTTTTCACAAAAGTTACTGATATTTAGCAGGGACCTATTTTTAAAAGCTCAGAACTAGCTTGCGGCATGAAATACATAAAGTTCGCCTAAAGTTATAAAATTAACAAAAAAAAAAAAAAAAAGGGGGGGGGGATTCAACTCCTCTAAATACGCCCTATTATCTGGGAACAAACAAACAGACACGCACAAAAAAGAATTTTCGTCTTGAATGTCGATGGTGATTTCCCTGTTGTAATAGTTGGCGATTTTAAAACCCAAACCCAATGTTACGAAAAGAAGAAAGCAGAATTGCTCCGTTGCCTGTTCAAAACGGGATTTTCCATAATTATCCTCTGCATGACACTTGTTTTCACACACTATACTGTACATTTGAGTCTCATTGTATTATGATTATTAGCTTCCATAATCTAAAATCCAGAAACGGGATTTTACTTGTTTTCACCTTAAATTAATTTATTTCGGAATTCGATTTAAATCAACGATTTTTATTTAAAAAATCAAGTGATTTAAATCGTGATTTAAATGAGACTGATTTAAATCAATCCACCCTGTATGGTGTGTTACAAAATAACGTTTTTCAGCGGAAACCACAGTTTTATATAGCTTACGAAACAGTACAGAACTGTCTGTTGAAAACACAGTACATCCGAAGTCACTCACAATATTGAAACACACATAAATACCAGTTCTGTATCACGCACGCCTAAGATTCACAATAACTGCCCACCTGGCTACTTCTTGAAAGTAAGCATCTTCGTTTCTCATTCCAAGAACCGAACACTGCTTCAAAATTCCAAGAATTGAATACGCACTAGCATCCCCGCCCCTTCTCTTGTCACATTCCAACGGGAATAGACCAGTTATTATCAGACACCGAGATCGCTTGGCCAGATAAGAGCGACTCAGATCTGTGGTATGCTGTCATTCATGAGTAAATAAAGAGTAGTGGAAGAGAAAATCTGTGACAATGGCAACAAATTGCTTCTAAATTGTGAAGTTGCACTTTACCTGAAAAAATCATGAAAGTTTCAATAATGGCACCATTAATTCCGGACTTTAGTAATAAGTATAAATATTAATTTGAGAATTTAATATTCACGAATATAGGTTTAGGTTACGAAGAGTCCGTCAAATTAAAATATATTTATGTATTTGACTTTTCGTGCTTTAGTAAAACTCTATAGACTTATTACCTTGGCGCATGTCCAAAGAATTGTGTACAGATGGATAATATGCGTGCAAACTGAAGTGCCCTGGAAATTATTAAATGCTATCCTATTATAATATATGCCATTATTTCATCACGATATTCACTTAGAAGTTGTTTCTTGGGATGGAAGTTGTGTTCATGGGTGCAGATCGAGCTTTCGAGGGCTTACGCGCACGAGTATAAATTCACGTCCAGATGTATGCATAAAACGGACTGTGAAAAAAAAAAAAAAAAAAAAAAAAAAGCCACGAAGAGCAAAAATGTTATATCCCAAAACAGGGTAGGAGTTCGGCAAGGGTCCTGCCTGGGGAAGCGTCCGTAACAATAAACTTGTAAACAAAATACTGCTTTCCTATACTGTGATGAATTGCTCCGACAGTGGATTGCCCTCACTCATTTTAACCATAAAATTACCATTTTTAGAGTGGACCTGCCAGTACCTAACGTCGACTACGTTTGTGAAGGAATACGTGCATATATAGGCTGCGTTAAGTCCATTAAATAAATATATATATATTGTCATCTCTTCGCTTGGTTTTCTGTATCTTCAGTTTCTTCGTTAAAACAGTCTATGCTGCCATGAGTGTACGACAGAATCCAAGCTAAATTCTGGCAAGGCGGACAAAATCCAAGGAACAGTATCATGTGCGTAGCTGTGGTATGTGCCTTGAACACCCAAATTAAATTGTATGTTTGTTTCTTTTTTCAATTGTCATGCATTCTAAAGTTTTATCTGTAATTCTTCAATTTATTTCATTTACTTTCGAAGAACTGAAAATCCAATAAAACATGTAAAATTGTCACAGTAAGAGTGCAGATGAGCTTTAATTACTCATAAAATATTCTGGCTACTGCTAGGACATGTCCAGGTGGATTCAATTTAGAGTGATCAGAAATATTTTGACTCAAAAGTGTATACTCACATAAATCAACCAGTAAATGAAAGCACTGACTTGCTAAATCAGAGATATCAAATAACAGCAAAGCAGCCCAGTCTTAAAAAGAGTACACTTAATTCTACTCTGTTCGTAGATAATTAAAGTAGAAATAAAATTAAAAAAAGATATAATTTAGATAAAAACAAATTTACTTCTCTACCCTCAAAGTATTTACATCAGTTACACTTGTCAAAATAACCAATAACATGTGCATTTACATTTAGTTTATCTAGGCACATTTTCACATTTCGAGTTACTAGATAACACTTTTACATTATTTAATTCACACACATTACATTATTAAATATAATACGTGATATTGATCCGCAGTTTTTTGTAAACTGTTCGAGATTTTTCTTTAGTGTGATTCTGTTATTCACATTCTAGTACAGAGAACAGTTTTATAACTAACCAGCACTGTACTTTTGTGACGGAACCTAACTTAACCTTACATTTGATGTAAAAAGGCCAAGATACTTAATGGAAATTGGTGGCGTAGCTACAATATCAGCAGACATATTTCCTAAAATGTTTAATATAATCTATTAGGTTCCAAATGCCTGCAGAAAGTTAGGAAACAAAGGCTAAAAGTTGAATTATTTATGCACAAATCTGGACCAAATCAATACGCAGTTTCACTTTCACCTATTTGGATATTTTCGATCACTTATTTTGGATTGCTATCTATCAACAAATATATAAAATACAATTCAGTACTTCTATAGGGTGGCCACAAAGTTCCGTTATCCCTGAAAATAAGTAGCATAAACCACTAAACGTACGTAAATAACTACACGGAGAGAACTGAATGACATCAACAACAATGCTTTTGAGAAGTTTTATTGAGATAGGAAACATGAAGTGTCTAAAGGATCAGTCTATCGACTGTCATTCTCATGACAAAGGATAATACGCCGCCAGGTTCTGTGCGACATTTTGCGGAGCACTGCAAGTGTAACTTGAGTGAAAGCTTGTTTCACAGCTTCTATCAGTTCGGTAGTGGTATAGTAACGGTTTTGTGGAACGATGACCTTCATGAACCCCCATAACGCATTATCACAGGTTGTGAGGTCTGTGTGGTTTATCTCATGCACCCAACTTGCAATAACACGTTCTTCAATGGTGTAACTGGAAGTATCAGCCATCGTTCACGCAATCTGAAACAATAGAAAGCATTTATAAAAGGGTAACGGGAAAACTGACATTAGCATTTATCAAGGGGTAACGGGACTTTGTGGCCACCCTGTATGATTGTGTGCAAGTTGTGTCAGTTTTATTCAAGGCTCTTATTCAAACAATATATTTTGAACATTTAAATTTGAGGTATTGAGTAGTCTTGTTCTTAAGCTTTCTTTTACCGTGTATAAACAGCAGTACAACAACTACACAGTCATTTTAGGGTTACATTGCAAAGTTACCGTCAAGTAAAGTTACCTGTTAAGTGCAGTTCACTCACACTGGTCGATCCATTCGTAAATTGTTGTAGACGAACCATTGTTAAAGATAGTAGACTTTTGAGCGCGATTGTACGTGTTCAGTTGACCTAGTTTCGGAATGAACGGTCCAATTGGTTACAGTTTTTTCTTTATCAGTTATGCATTAGAAACTGCATAATTGCAGTTATGCAAAGTTATCATACTTACATTAGACAATATGTTTTGAGATTGATAACAAAAACGTATCAGGGTTACGATTTTTTTCTAGAGAATGTACGAGACTAATCATTGATAGTTGAGTTTTTAGTATTATTTTAAATAATTTCGTTTAATTGGTAGCTGAAACTTAAGTATTCATTGTCTTATTTTACAGATACTGGAACAAGCTTGTAAGAACAAAAATTTTATAGCAAAAGATTATGACCTTACGTAAGTATTATATTCTTTAGGTTTCTTATGTATGTTCTTTAAAGAGACGTAGTAAATGGACTTTCTTTGGATATTATTGAAATCAATAATTTTGGTAATCGAATATAATAGTCTTTCACACTTAGATACGTGTTAACTATAAGTAAATTTTCTTTACTTGTTAATAATAGACATTCATTTGTCACAGTTATTATTATTATTATTATTATTATTATTATTATTATTATTATTATTATTATTATTATTATTATTATTATTATTATTATTATTATTCATAGTGAGAAATCTAGAAGCAAAGAAGGGTTTCTTTTCTTTTGTAAGGTGATTGTCGATGCATACATAACATGACAAATAAATGTTGTACACGGGTGAAGCATGTAATTCGTAGAATCTCATTTTCTTTATTTTAATCCATATAGATATGAGGCCTTCCTGGTAGTAAGAGTGAGCTCAATTAAAGGCTACTACATGCAACCTGAATAGTAATATCTAACTGTTCTGTAGCAGCCAGTTCTCGTGCTTATATAAATAGGTCAGAAATTCGTGTTTAAAAGACTATCTACATTATGGTGGTAGTTACAAGTAGAAAGGGACAATAACAATACAGTATTATCGTTTTTATAACGAAATACTTTAGTTTGTATAATATTTACCTGTACCGTGGGCAAAAAGTGCTCATAAATATGTAATATACTTAGTAGAATGTTCATTTTAAATTAACAGAAAAGAAGAATGTTTTTAATATATGTAAGAGATTATTATGGGATAGTTGTGACTATGTACATGTTATGTGTTGACCTAGTCAAGTGAATTTATGTATTTCACGGTTTTAAAAAGGAATATTTAAGACATATCAAGCAATAAAGGTGAGGCTAATGATCTTTGAACATCTGAGTTGATTCTTGCATAAAGAAAAGTTATTATCGCTTCGTAACTTATATTTTACCAGACGGACCAGGTTGACGACGCTTTTCTATAGAGTCGTTATAAAAATTTGGTTTACCAAACCCGGGATCTTTTGAAAATTCAGTTCCCGAAGAAGGAAAGTAGGGCTGAATTTACTTGGATATTACCATTTATGAATACGAACTTAACCGTATTACGAAGCGGTAAGGTCATCAAAAGAAAAATGGATAGTGAAATAGTGCAACAGGAATCTAATACCAGTAATCCAGGTGAAATTAGTGCAACACCAAGTTTGTCATCTGAGGATCGACTTTTGTTAGCTGTGCAGCGACAAATTATGCAAATGACGACTGAGATAAAACAAACCATGGAACAGAAGCTCAATGAATCTAACACAAACATGGAACAGAAGTTCTATGAAGCTAACCAGACCATGGAACAGAAGATAGAACTGAAGTTCTATGAAGCTAACCAGACCATGGAAAAGAAGATAGAACTGAAATTTAATGAAGCTAGCAAGCAGTATGAAGAATTAAGTAAACGAATAGAACGGATAGAACTGAAATCAGACGATACGAAACAAACAATCGTCCAGGTGATGAACGACATATCCTCGCAGTTTGAAGAGAAGTTAAAAAGGTTAGCCGATGAGTGTCAAGAAAAGCACGATCATCAAAATCATGAAATCTGTGCTGTAAAAAAGGATTTAACGTTAATAGAATCTTCCGTTAAACATCAAAAGATCCAGTTGGCTACTATGCAGGAAGAAATTAAAACGTTACAGGCTAGAGACACCATTTATCGCAATAATCTGGGCAGTGATCGCTTCGAGTTTCCCCAATCACCGGATATAAATACGCCTTCGCCGGAGTCTGAGGAGGATATTATATTAGAGGAAAATTGTCCGAAGATCAATGATGAACGAAATATAAATGGTATCATGACACAGCACGCTACGGACCGGAACAATCACACCACAAGAACAAGGAGTGAGAAAAGAAAGGTAAAGCTAAGTGTCAAGATGAGCGAAATCAAAGCCATGAGTAAATTTAGTGGTAAGTGCAATGAAAATGCTAGTTCTTTCTTAGAGAAATTCCAAGACGAATGTAATATAATGTCTATCGACCGATCACAATACATGAAATTAATACCCCATGTATTACTCCCACCTTGTTCCTTATGGTTTAAGGCAATACGTGATCACATTAGTACATATGAGGAATTTAAAGCGGCATTGATCGCGAATTACGAAAATGACTTTTTGCTGGCAAACAGAGATGCCACTCTTAGAAATCAACATTTCAATCCTCGATTGCACAAATCTATTGTAGAGTTTGTTATAAATGTCTATAATGAATTAAAGGTTGTTAATCCCTTGCAATCGGAATCAAGAATAATTGCATCGATTCGCAATTTGCTTCCATTTAAATTACAGCAGATCTTATTTTCCACACAGTGTATGAGTTTCAGTCATTTATTAATGCTTGTACAATGCTACGAAACTCAATACCATGCTATGAATCTAACACAATCAGGAATGGGTAAAAATAAGAATAATTCTGATCATTTGGTCCCTGTTCGGAATTTGAATATCCGAAGTGTGAATAATAATGAACCGAACCTAAGACGAGTATACTCTAGCAATCAAAATGAACAAAATAGGCAAGGCTATGTAAGGAATCCGCCTAACCTAATCAACCGAAGTAGACACAAAAATAATAGAAATACATGTCGAAATCCTAGAGATGCTATCAATCCTATGTATAGACATAATCATTGTTCACGAGATGGTACTTCGTATCCAAATTCAAATCACGATGAAAGACAGGTACAACCTAATGTAGAACCTAACCACGATTGTGCGGTACAATGCACTTTATTAGATTCATATGCCAGTGCGAATGTAACATGATTACCGTTAACGAAACTAGGTTAAACCCATGTTGGTTATAGATTCTTGTGAATTTTCGTTTTAAAGTTTGTGTTGATATTAATAATGAAAACGATGGTTATAAATATTTGAAATGCATCTAGTTAAAGAGTTAGTAGCACCCAACATTCTTGATCAAATAAATAAGAATGAAAAATAACAATAATAATGAAAAATGTGTTTATTTAATAACAAAAAGGTGTCTTTTGTTTCTGTAAAATAAATTTATTTACTTCCATTTGATTATTCAAACGTAGGTTATGTTTAATTTTTATTCTTTCTTATTAATGTGAAGAATCATAATTCAATTTATAATTAGTTAAAGGCAAAAATTATTTTATATCAGATTGATTTGTGTTTAATTATCAAAGATTATGTTAAGAATAAGATCCATTCTATAAAATCAATTATTCAATGACTACCTTGAGTGAAATTCTTCTTTATTTTGGACATCTTAGTGCTACTATGTATACATTACAATTGCAACATCTAACTTATTTGTTATACAATGCGCCCGAAAAGAATAAATATTATTTTGTCACATCATCGTTTGTAATAATGATCGAAACTAGTAATCTTGATAATTTGTGTTTCACCCTCGTTAATTATATTTCTAAGCGACGATGTTTTTAATGATAAAGAATAAATAATAATGTAATAAAAGAGAAATATTAATGAAATCAAAGATTTATTGTAAATGTATTTATGTGAATGATAATAACTAATATTTTATATATATATGAGGGTTAACAAAAAAATAATGAAGATATATACGAGGTGTGATCAAAATATAAAGAACATATGTAATGTACGAACATTAATCTAATCAGACCAGTGGTTCTTGAATATAAAAGCCAAGCCTACTCATGACTTTTATATTCAGTCCCTTTGTCGGGCGACATTTTCTATAACGAAATACTTTAGTTTGTATAATATTTACCTGTACCGTGGGCAAAAAGTGCTCATAAATATGTAATATACTTAGTAGAATGTTCATTTTAAATTAACAGAAAAGAAGAATGTTTTTAATATATGTAAGAGATTATTATGGGATAGTTGTGACTATGTACATGTTATGTGTTGACCTAGTCAAGTGAATTTATGTATTTCACGGTTTTAAAAAGGAATATTTAAGACATATCAAGCAATAAAGGTGAGGCTAATGATCTTTGAACATCTGAGTTGATTCTTGCATAAAGAAAAGTTATTATCGCTTCGTAACTTATATTTTACCAGACGGACCAGGTTGACGACGCTTTTCTATAGAGTCGTTATATTTTGTAACGCATATCGTCACTGTCAGCCGAAGTGGAGACAGCACAGTGGACGCCTTTGAGAAATATGACGTGGCAACAAGCAATACGTGCCCCTCCAAGTCAGTTCGCTTCCAATTTTGCTCCAAGAGTACAGTAAGAGGGATTTTTAGGAAACAAGCCTTCGTTGAGTTTGCCGTTATTACTAGAAACGCCTCCTATACATATATTCATAGAAGTAGAACGCTTTCTGTTCCTTGATAAAGCGATCGACACGACTTTATTGGTAATAGGTTTTCTGTTCTGGTTATGTTTCAGAATACATTTATTTACATGTACGTAGTCATAGCTTTTTGTCGTGTATACTCTGTACATTTTTCTTTCTTTTTTGATATAGTCATCATAATAAAATAATGGATCCAAGCACAGTTCTTGGTTTCTCAGGGTTGCCAAATAACGCTCAGTTGGAAATGGTAGCAGCTCAGAAGATAAGAACAGAGAATCCAGTGATTGTTGGTCTGCAATTGGAATCAGGTGAACGGCGGACTGGAACGTTCCTTCCAACCGGTAACTAGCTATTTTAACAATACATATACACATGTAAACCACATTTGCACTGTACATATAATTAAATGAAATATGTTTTGAGTTCTGTAGTTGCTGTGGTTGGCGAACGCGTCTTCGGCACAGGATATCCGGGTTCGATTTTGGGTGGAAGCTCACGTGGTTCGGATTCCACTTTAAGCAGTAGGTCCACGTCTCATATAGTCTCGCTGATGAACGGGACCCTAAACTCGATCAAACCAAACTAAAAAATATAAACCCCATTGTTGTGCCTTATCCTTGAAGATGATAATGAAAATATTCTGCTGGAAATCGAACACGAAACTAAAGGTATGTGCTGATCGTTGGATAACCTGTAGAGTTTTATCTTGGTTCTTACCTTTTCTACGCCTGAATGAAATGGAGATTTGAAACATTGAAGTCTTCATATGACAATTTCATTACGTATTTTGATCAGGAATTAAGTATGTTAGTTACAGTTTTAGTTCTTCTATCAATGTAGTGTACAACTTGAATTGCATAGCGGGATTCATATTAATATTGGGATTTACAGAACTGACCCGTCAGTCATATTAAAGAAATGCAGGATTGTACACTGGTCTTGGATATATCCAAAGCTCATAGTTCTCTGACTTCGGTGCTTAAATAGCCAAATGATTATCACCCTTAATTTTGGTATACGTAATGGATTTTGGAAAACTAGTTTAATAACTTCTTTTCTTACGTTGGTAGAGTACTGATCGATAACAGTTTATTATTTAAAAAGTACAGAATGACTTCTATGAAATATTATTACAATTTTTATTTATTTTTATGTAATTAGAATGTATTCCAGAGTCATTTTTGTAAACATTTATTTTATTTTAAAGATAACTTGTGGGACGTAATCAGCAAGCTTGCTCCTGAAGAAGCAGATCCTGACTCTAGTCCTGTTGCTATATATATGAGGAAAGAAGTTACTGGGTTGGGTGCTCTGCGAGATACCACTCTACGGAGTTTAGGTCTTACTGGTGGTAGAGCAATGATAAGGTAAATTTCTAAGTGATTTTTCAAAATCAATTTAGTTGAACTTCTTTTCATCTTTATTGTCATCATCATTAATTCTCAATTCTGACATCCTACCTGGTGTGTATGCGTACAAGACCTCTTCTCACAATTTGTTTCATTCTAGAATTCTTTACCCTGTTATTTCTTCCATAGACGTTTCGTGTGTCCGGTTCTTTATCTGTATATTTATATATATTTATATGCAGAAACTTTTTAGATTTTTTTTTTCCACTTCTTTGTTAATATTTATGCTAGCGTTGTTTGATTTCCTCCTGCCCTTTCTCGCATACATTCTTTGCTAAGTGTATTCCGTTACCGTATTTGTTCTAGTAGATAGTTAACGGAGGAGATAGAGCCTACTCTTGGGATACTGAATCGATTGCTAGAAATTGCTTCTCGATGTCTTCTATTGTTTTTGCTCTATGGAAATCAGTATTGAAAACAGAAATAATAGTAAATTTGAATCACTTCTAATTTTAGTAGAGTGTTGTGGTAGTCGTGGCATTCCAAAAAATGCTTCTGTCTATCCTTTACCGTTTTCATTCTATAGCGTAAAACGTTGAAACCGGAAATGGTTGATTTCTACCACTTCCAGTTTAAATAGAGTGTTAACAGAGGAGATGAAGGCTACTTTTGAGATATTAAATCGATTGCAAGAAACAACTTCTTGATGCCTTGTACCGTTTTTGCTCTAGGAAAATCAGTATTGAAACCGGAAGTAATAGTAAATTTAAAACACTTGAGGTTTTAATATAGTGTTGGGGGCATTCATGATATTTTATATTGAAATGCTGAATCGTTTGAAAAAACGCTTCTTTATTCCGTTTTCGTTTTACTGCGAAAATCTTTGAAACCGGAAGTGGTTTTCTTCCACTTCCGGTCTGAATACAGTGTTAACGGAGGACATAAAACCCACTCTTGAGATATTGAATTGATTTGCAAAAAATGCTTCTCGATATCTTTTACTGTTTTTGCTCTATTGATATCAATTTTGAAACCGGAAGTAATAATGAATTTGAACCACTTCCGGTTTCACTATAGTGCTGCGGGTAGTCATGATTACCTTGAGCTGCTGAATCGTTTGCAGAAAACGCTTGCTTTCTAGCTGTTACCGTTTTCGTTCTACGGCAAAAAAAAAAAAAAAAAAAAAAAAAAAAAAATTGGAATTGATTGGTTTATACCACTTCCAGTCTAAATAGAGAGTTAACGGAAGAGGTGGAGCCGCTTACTCTTAGGATACTGAATCGATTGCATAAAACCATCTCTCAATATTGTGTATCATTTTGCTCTATAGAAATCAATATTGAAACCGCAAATAATAGTAAATTTGAACCACTACCAGTCCAGTAGTGTTGTGGGTTGTCATGATACGTTGTCTTGAGACACTAAATCGCTTGCAAAAACCAGCTTCTCTGTTAACTCCGCTTTCCTATTACGGCGAAAAACGTGGAAAGCAGAAATGATTGATTTCTACCACTTCGGTTTGAATAGAGAGTTAATGGAGGAGATGAAGCCTACTCTTTGAAAACTGAATCGATTTTATAAAAAAAAACGCTTCTCGATACTGTCGTTGGTATGCTGAATCGATTGCAAAAACCCACGTGTCGGTGGGTCTTACTGTTTTTGCTCCAGTACATGTTCGAATATGACTGTTCTATAAAACTTCCGACACTTAGTACATAGCATAGTTTGAAAGTCTAAAAAGGAACATTATTCAGATTAGTAGTAGTTATAATAATTGTGAGTGAAGAGTGTGTTAACAATTCTATTTACACTAATACGCTCTCTGCTTATAAACTGTATAGAATAGTTTAATTCTTTGTTAGTTTCTTCAAATCCCCAGGAAGACTAACCAAGACTCATTTATATTAACAACGCCAATGGTGCCGCGAACATGCTGCATGTATCACTGATGACAAGAAACGTGCAATATAGTCGGATGAATAATCGTTCATCTTATTTCAAACCACGGGCCATGTATAAATATGGTAGTCGCCCAAAGAAGTGTATAATCGAGAAGTGCCAACATAGCATGGCGGAAATTCTGTAGTACTGTGGGCCGAAATATCCTGGTTTCCAGTGGGCTGTCTGTGTTGACACTTACCAACTACGTTACTCCGTGATTAAATAGCCGTTTTAGGGATCATGTGAATTCTGTGGTCCAGATGTTGTTTCCGATCAGTGACGCCATATTCCAAGATAATGCTTCCATTTATTCAGCTAGAGCTGTTGCGGGGTGATTTAATGAACATCGGGATGAAGTTGCACGCCTCCCCTGGCCCACCCCATCTCCTGATCTGAACATCTTTGTTCCATTAGAATTCGGCGCACATTTCTACCTCCATTGTCTCACGAAACTGTGTGATGCAATGCACGTGGTCGGTGTGATATTCCACTTGTTACCATTCACGGCGTCTATAATTCTATTCCACGTAGTATCAGAACTATTCTGAGGACGAAACCTAATTATTAGAATAACACCATATATATATATATATACACAGGGTGTTTCAGATAAAACGTCCAGTGCTTATAAATCCGAAATGGCTGAGAATAAAAAGATGAAACAAAAACTGAGATAGGAAAATGTCATAGGGCGCATCACATGGTGTTGTCGTGGTGACCCCCCAGGGGCCAACTTCAAATTTTCAAATGGGAACATGTATTAAATCATACCTCATTCAGTAGTCCTTGAAATACGAAACAACTTTTGTAGGAAAAAATTTTCGATTTGGGGCACCGTTTTCAAAATGGCCGCAAAAAGTCCTGTATCAGTTTGAAGTTGGCACCTGGGCCCCTTTCACGGAGTTTCCTGAGGGTCACCACAACAACACCACTTGATATGCTTTATCATCGTTTCTATCTTAGTAGTTTTTTTTCATCTCTCTATTCTCAGCCGTTTCTGATTTAGGCCTATAAGCACTGGACGTTTTATCTGATACAGGACCCACTTTCTGCGGCCATTTTGAAAACGGTGGCCCAAATTGAAAATTGCTTCCTACAAAAGTTGTTTCGTTTTTCAAGTACTATTGAATGAGGTATGATTCAATGCGTATTCCCATTTGAAAATTTGAAGTTGGCCCCTGGGCCCCCGTGAAGGGGGGCCCTGGGGGTCTCCACAACAACACCATGTGATGTGCCCTATGACATTTTCCTATCTCAGTTTTTGTTTCATCTTTTTATTCTCAGCCATTTTGGATTTATAAGCACTGGACGTTTTATCTGATATAGGACCCACTTTTTGCGGCCATTTAAAAACGGTGGCCCAAATCAAAAATTGTTTCATACAAAAGTTGTTTCGTTTTTCAAGTACTATTGAATGAGGTATGATTCAATACATGTTCCTATTTGAAATTTTGAAGTTGGCCCCTGGGACCCCTTGAAGGAGGGCCCTGGGGGTCACCACAACAACACCATGTGATGCGCCCTATGACATTTTCCATTCTCAGTTTTTGTTTCATCTTTTTATTCTCAGCCATTTCGGATTTAAAGCACTGGACGTTTTATCTGAAACACCCTATATATATATATATATATATATATATATATATATATATATATATATATATATATATATATATATATATAACATTATATTCACAATTCCTGTCTAGGTGCAAATTCAGTCATACGTTCGTATCATATCAAACTGGGAATGTTTCCGTTTTTAGTGGGGGTAAAGAAACCAGTGTCTCTTTCTAGGTCTGACTTTGTGATTCATTGTAGCTATAAGTATGAGTTTCCTGAATATTTATATAAACAATCGATTGCTGACATCGTTTTCCCGAAATTTTCACAATATAAGTACTAAAAATGCCAAATAAAACTTCGTCTTGTCATAATGAAAACTCAGTCATTCTTCAATGCTCGTTGAATGGATATTATAAATACCAGTAATATAACTCATCTACTAATCGCAGTAGGGTTGCTTTTGTATTCGGGTCATTTTATTAACTTGATTATGTTAATGATGATTTTACTAACACTAAAACATTTATGTTATTTTAGGTTTGTGCATAAAGCAGAGGAAGATTTACATAAACAGGCGAATATATCAGAACCTTTAAGGGCTCCTGTTAGCCCACAGTCAGGTTCTGGGAACAACTGTGGAAAATCAGACGTTGTGGCTTCAAAGCTTTCCGCTGATTCTACGGTTTCAAATGCAAGTTCTGCGCCAAATATGGTTCCAAAGCCTTCCACTGATTCTATGGTTTCTGATACGAGTGATGCGTCAAATAGTACTAAAATACAGTTTAAGCAAAATGAACGTTCTTTGGATATAAGTAACAAAAAGTTACAGAATATCCTCGTTCCTACAGATTCAAAATCAGACCACAAAATGGAAGTAGATTCTGTTGCAAGTGAAAAGCAAATGGCGGTTGATGTAGAAATAATGGAAACAGCTAATAACGAAAAAATTGGTGCTGAATCATGCGATGCAGAAACTGGTTCGAAAGATGAAGAAATAATTGTTGTGAGTATCTTCTTCAAAAATTAAGGTTTCAATGTATATCTATACTCAACGCCTAGACTAAAACTACTGAAGCTAGAAACGTGTAATTTGAACAGAGGAAATCTTTAAAATACAAAGATTTTTTTTTAAAAATCATATCTCAAGGGAATGTGTGCATGTGTTCTTTCTTTCTTCGAGAGTAGAGTATCTCACCAATCTTTGAATTTAGGGAGATGAAAGTCAGCATGTAAACTGCTAATAAAAAATAAATGTTTCAGCGTTCCCGAAAGTTTTGCTCCTAAAGTGAGAAATCTGTACAGTTCTGTAATTCTAGACTTTATATTCATAAAACGCCGAATGTGAATATTCACTTAAGTTGAAGGTATAAAATTCAGTATGTAAACTCTTCATTAAAAATGAGCAACAAAAGCTTTAAAGTTTTTTTTATTATTAATTCTTTAAAAAACAGTCCGGTCCTAAGAAGGGTAATTTCTATGATATTGTAAATTCCGATTTCATTTCAGAAATAGCTTCTGGATTTAAAAGATTAAAAAGAAAGTAAATAAATAAATAAAGTAAAAAAATTAGCTTCGTTACAAAATTAAATCGTGTAATAGTTTGATTACGTAATTATCTAAGAATTGATTCACATTCGATGGACAAAGCTGCCGTACGTGATCAAGCAAAAATTGAAGAAAAAAATTTAAAGACTATTGGATGAAAATGACGCCAGTATATACTTAACTTTTACATTGAAATCATTTTAATTCGGTTTTCCGTAAATTATTATTGTATGTTACATGAAAACGCATCCTAAGATTAACGACTGCGGGCAGTGCTATGGTTCTCATTACTGAAGCTAATATACTGATAACTGATGATATTAAAGAATTTTTGGTGCAATTCCAATATGTAATCTTTTACTGGAATAAAGCAACTCCTTTGGAGCGCGAGAAAGAAATATATCCAAATATCAAATTCACTATCGAAAATCTCTGAGTTTTACGTCCCACGGTTATGCCGGTTAGGCTAAAGGAGACGGTGATGATGAGTGATGAATGAAATGGTGGAATGAAGAAAGTGGGAGGAAACGGGAGAACCCCGAGAAAACCCACGCACACAGTGTTTGTCCACCACAAAGTTCACTTGGCAGGGGCTGGGATCGAACCCGGGACCCCAAGCACCAGAGGTGAACGCTCTACCACTGAGCCACCGCGGCCCCAAATTCACTATCGAGTATGTAAAGGATAATAGTTTGGATTTCTAGATTTGACATTTATTAGACGTAACAATAAATTTGTTTATAAATTATACAGAAAACTAACTCCTTGGACTGCTCCATAAATAGTAAAAGATGGAAATGAAATGGAATCTTTCAGTTTTACGTCCCACGGTTATGTCGGCTAGGCTAAAGGAGACGGTGATGATGAGAAATGAATGGAATGAATAAAATGGGAGGAAACGGGAGAACCTCGAGAAAACCCACGCGTACGATGTTTATCCACTACAAAGCTCACTTGGCGCGAACTGGGATCGAGCCAGGAACCTCATGCACCAGAGGTGAATATTCTACCACTGAGCCACCGCGGTCCCTGCCATAAGTAGTAAGTCCTTGCATTTGTATAAAATTATTCAAGCTAACTTACTGTTGAATTTCTTCCTAAAGTTTAGAGTGATATTTGCTGAGGACATAAAGGAATTATTAGAAATTATTTTCGATTTAGGAAAAATAAATGCGTACTTATGAGCTAGTATTGAAAAATTGAGAAAACTAGAATTGAACGTATATATTTTTTCATATAAAAGTGTCAAGTAAACCTAATCGTTCCTCTTTGACCAAAAGTGACATTAAATTTCAATCCTATAAATTTGGAGAAAGAACTCACGAATTTTAAGAAATATTTTGTATTTAAAAAGGCATAAGAAATAAAAAGAAAGGTTTATTTGTGTAGGAATGTATCAGACTATCTGTCAATGCGATTGTTCATATAGTGATATAACAAAGAGGGATATTGATAACAGAATAAAGGGGTACACAGTATTAAGGAAATCAAAATCATTTGCAAAATCACATCACAAGTAGAAAGAAACATTTTTGAGTCATATTGCATTTAAATCAAAACTCTTCAAGTTAAATTTGGACGTTTGCAGCCGTGACAAGAACACTGGTATTATGTAATTAATAGTTTCATTTAAAAATCTGGATTTCATTTATGTCTATCTTACCGTTATTTTTCTTTCCCGTTTTTTGCTCGAAGGCGGTACACAAGAGCAATTGTTGGAGTGTGGGAATTGACAAGACTTTGTCACATTTTTTGTACATAGCATGTTCGATGTGTACGTTCTTTTCTTCATCCAATGACGAACGAACATAGCATGAGCCTCTCTTTCAAGGAGAAATATTTCACCTTGTTAAATATAACGACATACTACAGATTAGTTATTGGTTACTTTGGAGTTTAGGGTTCTGCTGAGCACCGATGCTATATGAGACGAGGACCTACTGCTTAATGTTGGATCTGAACCACATGAGGTTCCACTAGGAATCAAACCCAGATCTCCCGCACCGAATAAGCATACACTAACCATATAACCACAAGGGAGTGTGAGATATTGTTTCATTAAATAATTTGAGGTCCCTCGTAAGTGCTTTTGGTGTGGGAACGCCGGGTTCGATTTCCGGCGAAAGCTCATGTGGTTCGAATCCCATGTTTATCTGTAGGTTCACCTCACATAGCGTCGCTGCTAAAAGGGACGCTAAACTCAAAATCAAATCAAAACCATTAAGAATTAAGGTTGGATTGTGACTGCACTATGTCTTTTAGTTCATAGAAACTTAAGTGAGTCTAGATATGAACGGTTAGCATTCTTGCTGCACAATTGGTAAATGCTGGGCTTGAATTCAGATATCATGTCAGTAGCAGACATCATGTCCGAAATTTTTCAAAGACTCTTCCTCTCCCAGTTACACCTTACAGATGCTGGGATGGTACTCTTAACTCGTTAAATCCCAAGAGGAAAGTTCTTTAAAGTATGTTAACAAACTTTTTGTGCCCATTTAGAACACTTTATTTTCAACGCATTAATTTATTTTGGATTATATTTTCCTCCATTCTTGGGTTACATGTGTGTAACTTCTAAGGTAAACTGGACAGAAATGATTACATTTCTTACTGTAATCTTACTCCATAAAGATTGCTTTACGATATATTTAAATTTGCAAAACAGGGTCTTTCCAGAAGAGATTCAGTAGATACTGTCTACTTGCAGATAGTCCTCTATTGTGTATTGTTTGAAGTCGTAACAATGTCATGATGAACTGCAGAATGCCCAGACATTAATTCAGTGAGTTGCTTTCACGGATGAAGACCGAGATATTTACCATTTGTTCATCAAAATGAAAGACATCAAATCTAAGGAAATTTGTCCGTAGAATATGCAAAAGAGGCCAAAACTTTAAACATTCTACAAGCTTCCTTATTCCCTGTTTAGTTGTTCGAAGAAAGAAAGAAAGAAAGAAAAAAGTCTCTTGGCATGCAGTCAGACACACAGCTCACATGAAAGTCTTCATCCAGACGCTAATACGTGTTCTCTTTTCAATGTATAGTATCTCAACAAAACTAAAACCCTTAATAAGGCCAAGGAAAACTAAATTCAAGATTGGTCTTTTGCCATGTGTAAAAATTATCAAATTCGGAAATATATTTAATCCTTTTTTCGGATATTACCAAACAAATTATTCATACAGAGAAAGAACGTGAACCCTTTTTACAAATGCTTTCAAACCTCTCTTCATCTCCGTTCTTACATTCATCTTCCAAATCGCTCGAATTAATAGTATCCATTTTCTTCCACTTTCAGAGAGATTCACGTTTCGTGCGTTTGAAATCTTTTCCGTTCTAACCAACCATTTACATTCTTAGAACATTGTGCTTCATCATCTACCACGTGAACTGATCTCTGGAAGATGCTGAATCAAGGTCATCACAGAATTCCTCATCTACAAGTGCATATCCTTTTGGTGGGAGAAAGGAACATTAGTTGCATTACAATTGCTGTCGATAGATACTGTTTCTCTTTCGCAACAAACTTCTTGAAGTGACAGTACTGATGATGCGGCAAGAGTATATTAAATTGCTAGCAATTGCGAACTGTGCGTAAATTGATTAATAATATTTTGGTTTTAATTGTATGTCTCACTTGTCTATTGTATCAATAGAACATTCTAAAAGAAAGAGAAAAAATGAAAGCCGAAAGTCTGTTCTCGTTAGCAGCCAGTATACCATAATATAACAGTTAATATTTTTCACTATCTCAATCAAACACAACACAAATGAGCTAGTTGGAGAAACCTCCAGTTCCATCAAGGCTTTATATACAATGTACATTTTATGTATATATAGGGTGTTTCAAAACAACACCGACAACGTTTGGGAGGTGATTCCTAACACTAAGATAAGACAAAAAGTATAGACCAACCTGGGTGCACAAATGCTTCCTTTCGGAGTTATAGGCTGCCGAAAGCGTGAAAAAATGAACTTTAAAGGTCCATAACTCCAAAACTATGGGACCTACCGTAGTCAGGCCAAGACTTCACTTAGTAACTAATACGTGGCCTATCCAATAATCCATGTTTTAGAATCCTAAGTTACTCATGCAACACTTTTTATATAGGTGGTTTAGCTACGAGCATATAATTTGAAGTACTCACCAACTACCTCTATAAAAACTGTTGCGGAAGTACCGCAGGATTCTGAAACTCGGATATTTGGATAGGGCACATACTAGTTACTAAGGGAAGTCTTGATCCAACTACGTTAGCTCCAATAGTTTTGGAGCTATGGACCTTTAAATTTCATTTGTTTTATGTTTTCGTCTGCCTATAACTCCGAAAGGAAGTATTTGTGCACCCAGGTTGGTCTATACTTTTTGTCTTATCTTAGTGTCAGGAATCACCTCCCGAACGTTGTCGGTGTTATTTTGAAACACCCTGTATAAGTAAACTTCCTCAGTAGAGGGTGTTAGAGTGAATTGTATAATGCAGAATGAAAAGATAAGGTAAACTTGGCAGATGGAAGAAATCAACATTATTTTGAAATACAAAGGAAAGCAATTTTGTTATTGCTCAACTTAATACCCGAATTATGAAACTCTTTTGTGGAAGATTGTAACACATAAAGACATCTATGCGGTATCTTCTAAAAAAAACCTAAACGCACTTTTTAGGGTATACTGGGCGCGAAGGAGCTATAATAGAGGATTTGGTTGACTTCCATCTGAATTCTTTCTTTTGGTCCTTTTGTTTTTAATTTTTCGAATGTAAAATTTATCACATGGCTATAACAGGAACTTTTTAGATAACTAAAATAAATACATAAATGAAATATGCCCTTCATTCTAGCCTAGTGGTTACTTGTTTTCCTTTATGAAGTAAGTTAACATATTAAATGTTCTCACGCGGGGATTTGCGTTAATTCATCATTTCTTTACTTCCAGTTAGGCGATAGAAATGCCATTGCTTTCAGCTTAGAAATGGCAAAAGCAATACCTTTTCAGAACTTTTCTGATGACTTTTTTGTTCCAACGTTGGAAGAAGTGAAGAAAATGCAACTTGAATTAAGTAGAAGAAGGTAAGGGGAGACCTATTATACAGTTTTTTAGCGATAATATTGATAACTGAAGTATAATAGAAACTTTAGATATAACTGTATATGTTCCTTTTCTCGGTGGTTTTTCTTTTGTATGACCAGCTCTGAGTATGAGAATTAGAGTACTGTACAACAAAAGATATTAAATAATATAACTACATATTTTTCTTATTTAATAGGACTGTAATTTCGGTTCCAATTTTTGCTGGAGCCCTTGCCGAATCCGCTTTCCTTTTGTTAAGAAACGAAGTTTGTTTACTTAAATTGTGGGTTTTTGTCCATTTTCATGTTTGTAAAATTTCTTCCGCTGCTACAGTACGTATTAATTTGTTATTAGACTTAATACGTACACTGAATTCAAACAAAATCCTGAAATAAAAGAAATAATTTTCTATGTAACCCACTGTATGTAAACCAGCTACCATCACATTATCGAAACAATGTTACGAAGCCCATTGTAATATGGTTTCTGTGATTTAAATCTGCGTTGTCACATATTTGCGTGAATTCCACCTTTTGATTATAAGCATGCTGTGGTTTAGTCCAAAATGTTCGTAAAGAAGCTTAATTTTTCAACAAAAGGAAAGTAGGCTCGACAAATGTACCAAAAATAAGAGCCAAAATTTTAATAATATTAGAAAAGAAAAATACACAGGTATTGTTTAATTTCTTTTATTGTATATAAACACATATTATGCAAAAATGAAGACATCATAACAAATTGAAGATCATTATCACGTTGACTGCCATAAAAAAATAAAAAATAAACTTCTAGTGGGGGCCAGGATGTTTTATTACAAAAATAGATTAAGAAATTAGAGAAGAAAACGTCCTTTCTACTTTAATGAGCATGCTTGCTTTTTTTTCTTTTTTTTTTAACTATCGTTGTGTGCCTATGAGTTATCGAACTGCAGGGTTTTGCCCAGGGGCTATCCATTAGATTACATAAATTTATAGAATGCTAGGGTGAGTCGCCTGTGCATCACGCGGCTTCCAAGGTAAAAACGTTTGAATTGTTTGATTCACATGGCCTCGGCTTAAAAATAGCCTCAGTTAAATTCAATTCATATGATAGTTGGTGTGTTAAATATCCCAAATAATGTCAGTAATTATATATATGTATTAGATCAGTAGAGTTGGATAACTTACTGGCAAATCACTTCACTTCTTACTGCATGTTGAACTTTGAACTTCGGCGTACATATAATTGAAGAGGTAAGACATTTTGATTAAGCAAGTCCTTGCGCTTGATGAACCCTTTCACTGAAATATGATTCTTGTAAAGAAATTCAAAGAAGAATTCCTTTTCGTGGAAAACGAGCAGGAAGCTCTAAAATGCATTATAAATGGATGTATACCATTCGTAATTCGTATTATCATTTGGTTTTCTTGCACAAGAAAATATGCATTACAATTTGACGAACATCAAAAAGTGACATTGACCCTTTTAAACCCAAACCACAGATATATATATATATCGATTATTAAATATAGGATCTTGGAGTTATGTTTTGATTATTTAAATATAGGTGTCTGTAGATCTAACTAATAGAATTTAATCTAATTTGGTAATATAGTGGTTATGATTTACATATTGAATGTTAATGGAGGTTTCAAATGCTTATAAATGAAATTCAAATTGATATACATTTATTTGATCATAAATGTTTGATTAACAAAACAATTCATTACAATAGTTGCAGACATATTCAGCCTAAACCTTGATTAAGTAGATAAGCAAGTAATTAAGTAAATAAGTAATTAGTGCACTAAAAGAATGTCTGCTGTTACGAAAGACTAATAAAGAAGCAACTTTTAAAATATAAACTTACATACATGTCTTCGTACTAAGCAAATTCTCATTTCTCGATGATATCGACTTAAGCCAGTAGTCCTTCCCGTCTTCTTTCTCATTCTGACTGGGAATTTTTGGAAGTATTTATATGTATTTGAGAAATAATTTCTCTAGCTTATAATACATAAACATCTAGGACGTCACACATCCTTGTAGACTATTTTGGAGTTGTTTATGCATTTGAAGGTTTCTATATTTTAACAATAAACCATGTTTATAGGTCTTTGAGTTCCTGTACATACTTATACAAAAGTTTTTGATACTTGAATAATACAATAATTTTTTTTTAATATTTCACAGATATGATAGACGTTGTTAACGTTAGTCAACACACACATATATATATACACGCTAAGAATTGTTGTTACGTTGAATGAAAATGCTGTTATCTTTAAATGTATTTCCAGTTTCTGAATTAATCCATTTTTTGTGTTTATTGCCAAATTCTCGTAGATGGTGTTGATATTTAGTGAACTAACTAAATCCTTGCAAAAATAACAAGAATTTTCACACTTGTTATTAATTTTTATTTACCAAAAGAACGTTACACAAAAGTTACACAGAGTTAAAACTAAAGTACATTCTATTCCGTTAATTATTATTAGATTTTTTCCTGTACTTAACATGATGACTAAAAAGAATATTCAGGAATCAATACAATTCATATCAAGATCTGATTCCTTCCCAGAATTTCAGTAGCACTTGGCAGGGTGTAGCAACACAGACAGGAGCTGATATATTTTTTTAATCCATCCTTCAAGTGTAAACACATTAAAATATAACAAGCATTTTAATTGAACGTAACAAGTTCTAGCATATGTGTCGTATTGTGTAAATATTAACAATTTTAAAACATCTTTAATTATTCAACGCAGTTTTTATAGATATGGATAATTCATAAATTCATGTAAAAGTGAAATTAATCAGTAACTTCTTATAGTGCATATTAGAATCTTTATGCTACGTTGTAATTTTTTAAGAAAAAGATTTTCATTTCAAGCTCCTTACGAGAGTCAGCTTGTCATTGAAAGAGTTGTTGAAGTGGCAGCGGATTAGTTATCAAGATGTCTGACACCATTCTTCAGCTATGTACGTGCTAAAATGCAAGATGACATTCTGAGACGTGATTGATTTATTTTTATTCATTTATTTATTTACGTAGAAATATTAGTTTATCATTTACATATGTATGACTGAGTGGACCATGAAAATGAAATCAAACTAGAAAAATTAAGATTCAAATGAACTGAGCATAGTAAATAGAAGTGCGCTTAGTTCGTTTCGACTGTTTATAGAATCAGGTCTTTGAAGTACATATCAAAAATTCTTGAATATCGATTACAGACATCCAGTTTCTTTAAGAGAGTTCTTTGCTTATATTTGTAGAAAGTACGTTCTGATTCATTGCCTTGGAAGAGACGTTTCAAAGTAATGAAGAATATGTGCCTTTGTTTGCAGCCATCATATATTTTCAAAAGAGGTGCAAAATTTCTTGAAGGGAGGTGGTTTTCAAGTTTTTATTTTTTAAATCTGATATAATAGTCATTAGCAAGAAGAATATACTTTTTTGTTGTCAGTGAATCCAAAACTATTTCATGAGAGACAAGAATTCGATTTCCAGCGGGATCTTATGTGCTCGGATCCCACGTTAAGTTATAGGTCTACGTATAATACAGCCTCACTGCTGAAAAGCGACGCTAAACGGAAACTCAAATCAAATCAAGTCCAAACTATTACAGTCCAATTGGAATACAGTGTTTGGTACTGTACAGAGAATTATGTTCTCTACGTCAAAGGAAACAGAATTAGCTCATTCCGAAGCTACTGACAAAAGAACATGTAAGGTATACACATTTCTTCCCTCGTAATATAATTCCCACTTAGACTCCTAACCTTTGTCTTGTTCTCATATAGCATATAACAGATTTCCTGAAAACTTGAATGATAAATTATCCACAGTTTACTGTTGTTGTTTGTTGAAGTTTATCGTCCTTTTTCAGCACCAGGACTATATGAGTCATAGACCCACAGTTCCGCGTTCAAATTTTAGTGCTTTCCCACTGGCATTGATAGTTTGTTTAATACTGGCGAAATCAAATCTGTGGCTCCCTTCGGTGTTAGTTCTGGTGTGTACTTTATATATAATAATACGTTTGCCTTGGACACACATTCTTTTGAAAATGAAATGAAATTTCTTGTTTAAGGTCCTACGTTATGCGTGTAGGATAAAGGAGACAGATGATTAATGAAAGTGAAAAATAAAAGAATTGATAGAATGAAAATATGAGAAAAAAAACGGGAGAACCGTGGAAAAACCCACAAATACACCGATGTCGACCACAGACTCTCATGGCCTGGGATCGAACCAGGGACCCTCGCACCAGAGTGAGCCTCTTCTACTGAGGTACTGTTTCTCCCAAATATTCTCCTGCCACAGTAACAACGGTGTGGGAAGTCGATGTGCAGACTACCTAATTAATCATGCACCATCTGGAAAGCTAGAGTCTAAATGAAATTTACTAGTTATTTATTTATTTTTGTTTCCAAATTGTATTCAAGAATTTAGGGAACTCTCTTAAAAATTGTTTGAAATTCCAAGATTTTAAACATATTTCGAAATGGAATAATGCCTCATAGTGTAACTGAAATACCTAATAAGAATGTCTGAACTTGTTAAATTTCACTTATTCCGTATATTTGTAAATATATATATAAGCACCGTAGTTAGAAATAATGATAATAGTATTTTGCCATTTCAGAGCAGAATTAGAAAACGCACCATTAGTTACTAAAACAACCAAACAGTTGGAAGAATCAAAGCGAAAATTGTGGCAGTTGAACAGATACAAATGTACTGTGATCCGTATTCAGTTTCCAGATAGGATCGTTCTACAAGGTATATTCAGGCCATTAGAAAAGGTTGAAGATGTCATGAATTTTGTGAGAAGATACTTGGAATGTCCAGATTTGGATTTCCATTTATGTAAGTTTCTTAGATGCACTACGTTAATCTGGCTAATAACATTAGTCTTCATGGATTGTCACATGTGTAATAGTTTTTGTAATGTTACTTGAGTTCGTAGATTCTGAAAGTGCGTCGGTTTACTTTTTATTACGCAAGATTTCTTTATAGTTTAATATTTTGTAGTTTTTTTATACCTTTTACAGAATTCTCTGGTATACCATTGGCTTCAAACCATTAATGGAAAAAAATAATGAAAAATTTAACGGATTGAGATTTAAAATTAAGGCAAAGAAAAAATTTCAGAAAAAGGAAAGTTTAAAATTAAAAAAAAAAAATCTTCAAGTTTTACGTCCCACGATTATGCCGTGTAAGCTAAAGAAAACGGTGATGATGAGAAATGAAATGGTGGAATGAAGGGTGGGAGGAAGCGGGAAAACCCCGAGAAAATTCACGCACATGGTGTTTGTCTCGCGCAAAACATACTTAGCACAAACTGGGATCGAGCGAGGGATCCCGCTCTACCACTGAGCCACTACGGCACCATGGCTAAAATTGGCAGTTTTCGCTATTATGCTATGACATTTGTGTTGAGCTATGAAAGTTAATGTGTTATTTAATATGTAAAATTATGAGCATGGGGAAAATTAATAAAAATAAAATAAAAGTATTATAAAACCGAGAAAAAGAATCAATGGAATTAGGTATTTTTAAATATAGATCTTTGTGTATCTGTTAGTTTTACGAAAGAGACAATTTTTAAATTACACATATATATGCGCCAATAGCCTTAAAAAATATAAGGGTAGTATCAGGATTGTTTGTAACAGTAATCTTCAGTAAAGGTGATTTCATTGTTACGACGTCTGTTAGTCCATAACCCAGACATCCAAGGTAAGTTGAGACTGTTTTGGAAAAAGAGGTCTATATTAATCCACTTCTATAGTAGAGCCGCCCGTAAAATATGTGAAATAACCCCCCCCCCCAAAAAAAAAAAAAGTTCTTGCAGAATATTCATTTCATGTGTTTTTTGAGGAAAGAATAATGATAATTTTTCGATAGTACGATTTTTTTAAACAATTATCAGTTGAAAATTAACTAATTAGAAATGTAATTAATTAAACTAAAAGAATCGTAGCATCCCCTTCTGCCCATCTCCTACCATGTCGCTAATATCACAAAATTCTTTTGAGCCTAATATTGATAATCATATCAAATATCATTTTATTTTCTTCAGTAGTTATTGCGTGATGAAGCGATCATAAACTCACATTTGCTTATATATATTGCTTGATAACATTAACGTATCTGCTAAGATAATTTGTAGTTCAGGCTATGCTACACATAAAAATTTATAATAATCTATATATCTTACAATTTTGTATGTGTAGCATAGCCTTACGTACAAATTATTTTAATAGATACGTTCCAAAATAAATTACTTAAATAAAAAAATAATAAAAAAAAACTTTTATGGCGGCAGCTTGTGATGAATTTTCAGTATAGGTGGTGGTCATTGATAAATCTGTTTGTAATTCCAACAAGGCAAATATCAAAACCGAACAAGGCGAACGGCTCATCTACTCCATTATAACACAGACCAGGATGTTGCAGATACCAATACAAACTTAGTAGACTTCGGTTATAATTATTAGGCGATAATTAATAATTTGATTAGTTGGAACCTAGATTTTGGCTCATTCCTTTTTATCAATGGTAGCTTAGGTGTAGCGAGTAATCAAGGCCACATACATTTCAGAAAACTAAAAGAGGGAAAGAATATTAGTGATAATTCTTCCGTAATCAACCCAATATTTATTCCTTCCAACAACAAATCAGTATTTTGATAATTTCCATTCGTTTATTTCTAGTCAGATCATTTTCTTTAAAAAGATCAAAAAACAGTAAAATTTATTTAGTATCTACAGAGTTACAACAATGTTGAAATTCTATTATTTGTTATATACAGTTCTTACTCCACCGAAGACTATTCTTGGTAGTACATCGCTATTGGTTGATGTTGATTGTGTCCCAACAGCAGTTGTTCATTTTGGAGTGAGTGATGACACCGATGTAACCAGTTTCTTACGGAAAGATGTACTCTCCCAACTGTCGTCCCCTAGTTCGGCGTCGGCTATGGCAAAGAAAATAAGGTAAGTATCTTTTTGGTATTTTGAGTTGAGAACATATGCGTTAGGACGTTAGCTGACTTATTTACTTTGGAATCAAGTTTGAATCTATTCGAATTTTAATCACTTTACGCATACTCATTTTATTATTTAAATTAGTGTTTGTACAGCGGGGGACACTTCTAAATGGTACACCTTAGCCGTAAATCTCCATATGGCTGTACCATTTAGAAGTGTCCCCCGCTGTACATTACTGGAGCTTCATCAAATAGTGGGAACCTTTTACATTTAAACTTTTTTTTTATTATTTTTTACGATTATTTATTGTAAACAAGAAAAAAGAAAAAGAAATAGCTAGCCTCAGAATTGTATACTTACTACTCTTAACCCGTTTTCAGGCTGATTAGGTTCACCTATTTAAGCAGAAATCTAGCATTTACTACTGCAGAGTTTGTGTACGCCTGGAAATTCAGGGACAATGACAGAGAGTCAGTGAAGAGGAAGCTAGGGAGAATGAGGGGCATTTACCAACTTCGTCTTTTAATGAATTGATGTGTAGAACTAGAATTTCGTTAAAGTGAAATAGCATCTAAGTTAGTACTAATAAAGTAACCAATAAATTGTTACTGGCGCAGACTGTAAAGATATTAGCTTCACTGCCAGACAGCTTATAGTTGAAGTTGATGTGGTAAAGAAGGAAAAAGCGGATGAAAGAAATAGCTTTTGTGGAATGTGTAAAGTTTCTTGTATGATTATGAAGCTGACAGATAAATGCTCCTGTAAGATCATTGCGTAGACCTTCATTAGAACTAATAATTAGACAAACGTCGAAGTTATGTCAAAGTAATTATTATGTGATAGCTTACCTGATGCGTCCTACTGTTAGTAATATTTTCATTGCTGTTTCAGTGGCAACTACCGTCTGTATCTAATCAGTGAATCTTCATGCTTAAGATACTATGTCTCTATATTTTGACATATGCCCATCCATTGTAAGGTTTTAGATGCTATTCTTGTAGAAAATCCTGTTGAATATGTAATGTTAGTAATAATATAGCACAGTTGAAAAACTAAATATTGAAATATGTGTATTGAAATATGTACAAGTTTCTATTTACATGTTTTACTTTCTGAAACTAAGGTGGACAAACACCATGTGCGTGGGTTTTCTCGAGGTTCTCGTGTTTCCTCCCACTTTCTTTATTCCACCATTTCATTTATTTCTCATCATCACTGTCTCGTTTAGACTAGCCGGCATAACAATGGGACGTAAAACTTAGACTTTTTTAAAACAAGAACTAACACGTCGCCATGTCTTATGTACTGGTTGTCGAAGTTCTAGATCATATACTTCAGTAATAATTAGATGGCAAAGTCCTATATACAAATTATCGTTGACGAACAAGCAGTATTTTGAGAGAGAGAGGAGAGAACGTTAGAAGGACGCTTAAAAAAAGTGACTGTAGAAAAATCTGTAGAAGTAAGAAGGGGTGGAGGAATTGAGAGTAAAAAGGATCTAAAATGACGAATAAAATGCATACTGTAAAAATGGAGGCACCAAAAGTAGCGATATCTATGGACGATCTCCATTTTTACATCAGGGGACTGCGTTGGCTCAGTTGTAGAACATTCACCTGCGGTGTGTGGGGTCTCTGGATCTATCTCAGCTCACGCCAAGTGGGTTTTTTAGTGGACACATACCGTGTACGCAGATTTTTTTCTTAAGCTATGCCATCTATTTGTATATGTGTCATCTTTGAATTTTTAATCTGAGCCTATTACACAAGAATACTGTGCAATGTCTGGTCGAGGCAAAGGCGGAAAAATCAAGAGAAACAGGAAGTCCTGCTCCAGCAGGACTGGTCTTCAGTTCCGAGTAGGCAGATTCCATCGTCTTTTGCGAAAGGGTAACTATGCTGAACGAGTTGGCGCTGGCGCTCCCGTGTATTTGGCTGCAGTCATGGAATACCTGGCAGCTGAAGCTCTTGAGTTGGTAGGCAACACTGCTCGTTACAACAAGAAGACTAGGATTATTCCACGTCATTTGCAATTAACTATCCTTAATGACGAGGAATTGAACAAGTTGTTGTCTGGAGTGACAATCGTTCAGGATGGTGTTTTACCCAACATTCAAGCCGTACTTCTGCCCAAGAAAACTGAGAAGGCATAAATGTAAGACCTATATTTCATACAAATCTATATATGTCTTTGTACCTAGGTACATGTCTCTCTCTCTCTCTCTCTCTCTTTCTTTCTAATATATATATAATTTTCATTAAACGCTAATGATATAGAATTTCTACAGATTTCTCAGAGGCGACTTTCTGAAAACCGTGTGCCCCTTGTGTTTTCTCCTCTCCTCTCTCTTGAAACCCTTTTTAGACATTGATTTAACTACGTGTTTCTCCTGAAAACATTTCAAGTGGCTTACAACCACCTACGATCAAATCCTTTTCATTCGCTCGTTATATTCCAGTGACTTGAAGAAGCAGGTGTTTCTATTTAGCACCTTCTGTTACGTGTTCTAAACATCATTAAAAACCTTTATTTTCACAATTTTTTAAAAGAAGTTTCTGAATTTTCAGGAAGCAGAATACATCGAATAAAACGGAGAGTCTTGAATTGGATCTTGAAGTTCGAGATGGAAACAGTGTAGGAAGAAGTATGAATCAACTTCCACCAGATTATCCTTCACGCCCTGCCCGGAGAGAAGTTAACAATAAAAGTCCAAAATGGCTAAAGCTATCGAAATAAATTTACCATTTTTTGTTTCAAAATTTTGCTCAGAATTGTATATTTTGTGTAAAATATTGTTGTGTGTTATTTTCAAATGATCTGAAGGCAACTGTATAATATGAAATGATTTATATCGTGAATAATGGCATAAAATGAACTCAGTAATGTTTTCCTTCTACGGAATAAATAAATTTATTATCTTTCTACTTTTCTGTCCTTGAGTTTACAATTCCTGTTAACTTGGTTGAACATTATAACTGTTAACTTGGTTAATACATTAGGGATAATAAGATACATATAAGCGATTACGTTTTCGAAACAGTTTTAAGTTAGTATAATACAGATTACATTCTTTACATCTTGCGATAATATGAATAGATTCAATCTCAGCAATACTTATAAAGTATTAATATATATTTAGTTGCTTCTTATCTATATTTCTAGAAAAAAAAATATTACACAGTGTTTTCGTTACAGATTATCAATCTATTTTAGAAAGCATTATCATAACATCGGATATACAAAAAAAAAAAAAAAAAAAAAAAAAAAAAAAAGAAGGAAAACAAAAGTACAGTTTTGGAAGAGGACAAAAACTCAAATATTCTCATAGCTTACATAATAATCACACTTCCAGGAATTGGGAAATTTATAAATTCTTCTGGTGCATAGCTTTTCTACATGTTGAACTTAAGAAGTTATTTCTGAAAAAAAAAAAGGTTCAGAAATTTTACAACAAAACATCTGGTTGCAGAAACATTGAGTATTTGATCAGGTTGAAGGAAGTATCTATTACAATCAATAAAAACATTTTCACATTACAGTGTAAGATTATGCTACTCAGGTAGTGAAATGTAGTATCAAGAAAAGAATACCACTTTGTAATTCAACTGTCTCTAACCTTTGTGTTCAGACTGCTTACTCTTTTTTTCTTATCCGTCCCAATTGCACGAGTTTTCGTTGCATTTTTCTGGTTTTTACTACGTTCTTTGGGGTGAATAACAACTGTTGAAACATAAAGATTTGTTTTAGCATTTAAATCCTTTTCTTTGTTATCATTTGCACCTGGACTTGGCATATCCAATAATTTCCAAACTTCATTTATATCGCTTGTTTGAACATCTTCTGATACAATGTTGGAGCACTTCTCATTTGATGAAACGGTATCTGGATTATTTAAGGTGACTGCTGAATTTTCTAAGGTGTTTGGTGCTTGAATTGATACAGATTGCTTTCCAGAGTCATCATGAGATTGTAGATTTGATCCTTTTATCTCAGCAGAGGAAGTCACTCGATTGTTAGCAATGCTCAAAAGATTTGTATTTGATTCTTTCATTTTCTCTATTTCTTTCTGTATGTTTACCAACTGTTTCTGAAGACCATCTGTATCTATTATCTTCTCTGATATTGTCTTGGTAGTTTTTTCAAGTTTCTCTACCAGAGCCAATAAATGAATATCAGTTACACTGAGTGTAGGATTTTGTTCCTCTTTGCTTTTGGCCAAAAGTTTAGCCATCATATTTTCTTTCAAAGTCTTAACAATACTTTCAAGTTGTTGTATTCGATTTTCAGATCCAGCGTAAGCTCGCATCTGGTTTTGTGAAGTTTCCAAAGTATTGACTTTTATTCTAATTTCATTCAGAATCATTTCAAGTTGGCCAGTTTCCACTTTCAAGTTGTCAAAGCCTTCTTTCAAGTCTGTGCATTGTTTACATGATTGGAATACAGAATCAGACAAAGGTACAACATATCCATCCTGAGTATCAAGGGTGCTTAAATCAGTTTGTGCATATTGTTCTATTTGTTCTCGAGTAGAAGTACACATTTCTTCTGCACTTTTTCTCATTTCTCTAATGACATTCTTAAGCGTAGCGTTTTGACTTGACAAAACAGAATTTTCTTCTTTTATGTGGGTATTGTTTTCTTCTAAAATGTGGTTACATTCCTTAAGAGTGTTATTTTCTTCTGTAGCTTTGCGCAACATCTGTTGACAGGTTTCTAGTTCTTTCTGCAGCTTCTGATAAGCGTGATTTATAACTTGGAATTTATTTTGCTGCAATTCTGTCTTTGTTTTTAGAAATGTATTGCATCTTTTCAAACGATTAATCAATCGAAAAACACCCTTTTCGTTTACAAGTTCGTCATATATGATCTTCGTATGGTGCGGTATCTTATGATCAGCGCTGTAAGCAAAAAATTACTATTACTACTGGACTTACAAGTTTGATAGGTTCTTCATATCCAAATACTTATTTCTTAAATTAATTATAATCTAAGTGTTGAATGAAACGTAGCAAATAGAAAACCTTCAATCAAATTGTGCATTATATTTAAATTAAATATATATATATTTGGTAGTCATCCCATAAAGCATAATAAACTACGTGCTTTATGGGATGATTACCAACACACAATGAAGTTGGAAAGCAAGACACCATTATTATTTTGGAATGCAAAGCCAGTTGTGACTCTTGAGTGAAAGCCAAATTAATGAAAAGAAAGGTTTATGTTGCATTGAAGTAGGTGGAAGATTATAAGAAGAAAGCAGATTTTGAAGTAATGACGATTTTAGGACGAAAGAAAGTATTTCAGTTCCGTATTCTATATCGAAAGGTGTGAATTATAGAAAATTTAAATGATTTAAAATATTTTCAAACTTCACTATGCAATTCAATTTCAGATATTGATAGAAAGTAATGTGAATTCTACAATAGTTCTAGGTTTAAGACACTGTAGATGTGATATGTAAGAGGATAAATAGGAAAAGAACTCATCACTTTGCAGCGAAAGGAAAGTTTTCTGTTCAGATTATATTCAATTGGGCCTTCAGTCCTTTTCCATCGTGGATAACTTCTCAAACGTGTAAAATCAACTTTTGGTCATATAATCAGAAATTGTTTTTAAAATTTACAGGAGTTCCCGAAATAGAAGTTCAACCTCACTCCTCATAGGAAGAACACAGAGAACTTAAAATGCTAATATATTGATTTGTTTTCATTTTATACATTATACCATTTACAGTATATGGTGCCAATAAGATTATTTGATTACGAAACTAACCAATGATAAAATCGAAGAAAGTAAACTACAGAATTTTGTCAACTTTGATATAAAATTATATTAATTTTGCAATAAAAAATTCTTTAGTTAGTGCATTTGGTTGATTGGTCAGAAGATAATTAACATCAGTAAAAACAATACTCACCAAGTTGAAATAGTTCCCTTAGTATTTCAAACATTGCTGACAACTCTGTGACAATGTAAATCCCGTCCTCGAAGAACTGTTGTAGCTGTTAACGTCAAGAGTGCAGCCTCTGCATGATATGTATCTCGGACGTTTTAAAACTACCTGTCAGACATAAACTGGTCTGATGATATGAGTGGCAGTTTAGGACAAATTTAATAAATATGGAAAATTATGAAAAGTTACGCGAAATAAGTACAGTATATATGTTCGTCAGTGTTGATTATTTGCACAAACATATTGGTTCATTCTTGCAATGCGGCACAATAAGAATGCGAATACATTGTTTCATCTGAGGACAACATGAACTCAAAACAAAACCACTATTTGATGATGAAGAAATAACGTTAGGGAGTGCCTTGCACGATTAACACATTTGATGATTGTCATTTCAGATCCAATTCTCATTCCTATCTATAAACTGATGCGAAATCCCTTTCAGATTTTTCTTCAGCACGACATAACTGGAGACCACTATATGTTTAGTAATGTAAGACCATCTATTTCTGCATATCTAACTTTTTCAGTTTGTTGTTGTCAATTGTCAGCAGGGTAGTTGATTTTCAACGAAGTTTGCGCTAATCAGAAACGAATATCGCTTTCATTAACCATGTTTGATTCAAACGTCACCTGAATTCGTTATTGTACAATACGAGCAAAATGACCTAATTTAAACTCACAGAAATAGAAAACTCATTGTTAGTTCTATGATGATCTGATTCTTATTTTAACTTCATTTTACGAAATAAAATACCCCTCAACATCGAATGATCAATGCACGATATCATTTACGTGCTTACCAACGGTAATGTAATTTACTGGCCGATTTCTTTGGCCCTTCAACTGGTCTTAATTAATATGTCGAAAACTGATACTTAAATACACCAACTCAATATCATGGAAATTAATACTAAATAATGAATTAAAATTTGTAGAATAAGCAGATGTGGGTATTGTGGAGGTAATGTTTTATAATTTTGAAATTCACTTAAAGAAAAGAAAGAAAGAAAAAAAAAACACGAAGAAAGCAATATTGTTAAGGATAAAGCAGAACTTGTAAATATTATTGTGCGGAAAGTTGATATATGTTATTGGAAGTGGTAACTTGAATACCGTTATCAGTTTCATTTCAGTAGGGAATAAATATTCCAGGTTTTGACCGAAGATAGTTGCTGTTTTGTCGATACTCATGTTTTCAAGTTAAACAAACTCGCTATGTTGTGTTAATTGAAGAGTGATTTGAGATTCTTCTGTTTTGATTGTGAGAACAATTTATATATTTTGTGGAGACCAGTAGCGTACATAGAATTTCATTAAGGGGAGTTAAAGCACCCAACCTCGTATCGTTTCTAGACACTCACGATTTTTGTATACATGGCAGATGTTCATTTTACCATAATATCTTGAGGGGGAATTAAAACCCGGAAACCTCTCTCTTGTGTACGCCACTGGTGAGGATTCTCTATAAGTAAATGTGTGGAAATGTATGTTTTGGAATGGTTAATGTAATTGCTCCGTTAAACATACTCGAAGTAGCATCCATACATATGTGAGTGTGTAGAGAGCATCTTAATCCCAATAACTGTTTAATTAAGAGGATTAGTCAAAGTTATCACATCCGATTAAAACTCTTAGAATTATCATAGTAACGTATAAAATATCCAAAATTTACACATGGTATTGATTTTCCGAAGGCTATTACGCCTCTGTGTCATACAAATACACCATTCACTGAGAGTTAAGGCTGCAGAGTCTTAACTTCGCTACATAAAGGAAATCATCAATAAATAAAGAAATAAACTACCCTGTTCATTATAGTCACAAGCTAATTGACTGTTGGGCGGTGAAGTTGGCGAGTACAGATTCTGTGTAATTTGTGATGTGATAGGATAAACAGTGACTGCTTGTTTCGTAAAGACTTGTGCAAAGTTACTGAGTGCCTATCATAGATATGGCACAAACCTAACATCTGAGTGAATGTGTTATTGGTTAATTGGAATAAAAGCGAACCGTGATCAGCGTTGCAAATGAATTGGAAATTGACCACAGCATAGTATGAAGATCATGATACCAGACAATCGGAAATGCCACGATATGTACCGGAGCAGATAGAAGACAGATGCGATCAATTTGTCCCTCTTGAGACAAAAGGGCGTATCTCATTTTCTGAACTTTCTCAGGAGACAAGTTTAATCCTTTACTCATTATTTGTTCTATCGCCTTCTGTTAAAATTTAGTTTGATCTTGTAAGTTATATACCTCAAATGAAGAAGATCAAACTAAATTTTAACAGAAGACAATGGTTTAAACTTGTCTCCTGAAAAATTTAAGAAAATGAGATACGCCCCTTTGTCTCGAGAGGGATGAATTGCATGCCAGTGCTAGGACAAGGTAATCGTGCCAAACTGTCATAAGACGACTGAATGACGTAGGATTTATGCATGTAAATTTATGAAATACATTCCGTTAAGGATGTGGTCACAAACTGGCTCGGCAACAACGGTATCGAGACCACATTACCTAGTAGAATGAGGAATGGGATGGGTGTGGACATTAATACATTTGACATGAAGCTTTTACTCGGCACGTCCAAGAAAGCAATCTGAAAAGGAACAGGAAATTTAGTGGTATCATGCTCTGTGCTGGCGTAATTATCAATATACATAGCGAGTTACAGCTATTGCAACGATGATCTGTGACAAGTGTAAGATAGCATGATGATATCATCCTTCGAAATGTTCACTTGTTTCTGAAGCAGAGGGCCCGAATTTCACTTTTATAGATGAGAAAGCTCATCACATAGGACGACGACTGTGATCAGTCTTGAAAATGACATTCATCGCGGTCCACTCCAGATTTCAAGCTCATAGAACATACTTAGAATGCTCCAGGAAAACATGTTGCTGAGAGAAAACCTCCACCACAAACTCTTCCTGAACTCCGAAGAGTCCTCAAGAAGAAGTGGCAAGCACTGCTCCAAAACGTGCTTGCATCACCTAAATTTCGCCCGTAGATGAGGCGTCATATTCACAGTGGTCTTTAGCAGTACTGGATGGTCAATAATAAACTGTGTTTCATAATGTATTTTATTTTTATGACTAAATAATACTAATTAAACCTCCATTACAGGAGTAAGACATCAATATTTTCTTCGTAGTTTTGTGTACATGCTCGCATATACAGAGTGGGCCATAAGTCACTTGACAAAAAATGCATTTGAAATGAATTATTTATTAGCTACGAAGCTACAAAATTATTACAAGTAGTATCATAATATTAAGTTAAGGTACCTAAATCAAGTAAGTGTCCATCAATTTCAATGCACAAATTACATCTTTTACCCACACAAGAACATATTGCATCACTAATGATTCGACGGTGTTAAGGTAAAAGGTTGTAACCCTCAAAAAATTGAAAATGTGGATTTTTATCTTATTCAGCTCACTATAGGTCAGGCCATAGGTGAGAAAAATATTGTGAGCTTGTGTGTATTATTAAGGCAAAAAACCACTTTTTATACTTGTGTCTTGCAAGGATGTAAATGGGATTTTTTTTTCTCCTGAAAAAAGTTGGAAATGAGGCTTACGTCGTTTTACCTTAACACCGTCGATTATTGAATGATTTATCAAATTCAGTAGTAATACGCTCTTTTAACTGCTCTAGATCCGTAATTGTTTCTGAATAAACTTTATCTGTCATAATTTCCTAGACAGAAAAGTCTATGGTTTGGTTCAAGTTTGGTGATGTGGTGATGTAACCACACTTTTAAAATATGGACACACGCTAATCCTTTCTATAACTTTGTATACACCATAAACAAAACTATACAAACATAACAAGGTTTAAACTTTTTATAAAATCACTTTTTGCAACACAATAGTCACTAAACTCACCATAATGTATTATTTTCGTCAATTAGCTACTGCTACTCCATAAATAAACTATAGTCTATCTTTGTATCTGGTGACAAATTTCCTGTTTAATCCTGCATATGTTGGTCTGTTCTGAGACCTTTCTCAGCACCAAACACTGGTTGTAGGTTTAGATTTTTTTTTTTTTAAGACAATCATTGTGGAAAGTTGTTGCCCTGGAAAATTATAAAAACATAGGATTATCTGAAAAAAGAATTACGGTGTATTACTTTTACTCCCCCACCTTTTCACTTTGGGAAGGTAACCGTTAAAGTTTTCACAAGTCCTAAGTCCTCCTATCTGAATGAGAAAAAACTTGGCTAACACTAACGAATTACTGATGATATTATTTCTTGCATTAAAAGACCACTGTAAGTTTTTCACTTCAAATTTCTATAAACACTTAAAAATACTTGCTTTACGCAACAAATTAACGTTTAGTAGATGTAACATTTGAAAATAAATAATTTGAAATATACATATTTAACCATGTGTTCCTGTTATGATTTGTTAATTTTTACTAACGCCAACTATTCGTTTTGTTCTAGTTTCCTGAACTGTGAAGAGAAGACAACTGACCGTACTCGCCGGTATAAAAAAACACTGTCTATCCAAAAACATCAATAACTTATTTTGTGAATAATTATTGTATAATACCCTATGTTCAATTGGAAAATAAAATATACAAGCATTAGAATTTTCTTTTCTGAAGTTTGTAATGATATTATCCCATTTGTGATCCAAATTACTTCTATCAAAGTTGAGTGGGAGATCTTCAGTCCTTATGAAAAAGGATTTGAGTATGTTTTTGTTCGTGCTAGTGAAACAGGATTATAGTGCTCTAACTTGTTCTATTCAATGTTCAGTTTCTAGCAAATACCTGGATAAACCTCATACAGGAGGTTTATCGCCCGAGCCCTAACGTGTTCTTTCATTCTGGTGGAGATATTTCTCTTGATCATTCCTATGTAGGACTTAGAAATGAACCGGAAATTTCGTACACCCCTGAAGTGGCAAACTTAACGGTGACTTTCTATGATTGAAGAAGCGGAGAAGTAACAAGTAGTACACCATACCAGTAATTGATTTGCAGATAATCCTGCGTTTTATAATTTTCCCGGGCAACAATGTTCAACAATGACACGTAAAAAATTAAATAAATAAAAAATAATAAGAGTTCTGCGACCAGTACTGGTGTTGAGAAAGGTCTCAAAGCAGATCGATATAGGCACATATAATTAGGTGATTTGTCACCGGATACAGAAGTAGGTTATAGTTCATTAGTTTGCTTTTGATATCTATACTATAGCGTCCATCAGCAAATACTACTACTACAGTCAATAGAAAACTATATAACTGTTAGCGTCAAGCGACTTCCGGCCCACGCTGAATAAAAGTGAAAAAAAATAACATATATTTATTAATTTGCTAAACATCATAATATACAGATACTTATCAATTTAATGGAAACACTTAAAAACAAACGTAACTACCAGATTAATATGGTGTTGGACCACCTTTCACCCTCAGATCAGTTCTGATGGACGTGGAATGGAGTCGTAGAGTCCTGAATGATAGCAAGTAGAATATTACACCATTCCATGTGCAGCGCATCACTCAGTTTCATGAGAGAGGACGGAGGCGAAAATTACGCCGGATTAATGTCTCCGAACAAACTGAATACCAGATGTTCAATTATGTTCACGGTAGGGTGTTGGACGAGCCAGATGAAGTGTTAACTTCTTTCAGATGGTTCTGAAATCACACCACAACAGCTCCATCAATGTAAATGGTATACTATCATCCTGAAATATGGCGTCATTGATCGGAAACAACATTTGGACCATAGGATGAACATAACTAACTTTATGGGCTATTGAACCCAGAGGTTCAATGCCACATTCTAAAAGCTCTTCATTGACCTGTCCTGAGCCAACTAGATTCAATTTTAACTTTGTAATCCTGTTTCTTATCAATTGTGTTCCCATTTGTGCGTAGGTCTTCCTAATGGTCTTTTTTTTTCAACTGGGTTTTCAGTTAATATCTTTAAAGGACGTCTAGAATTAATTACCCTAACAATGTTAGGTAAACGTCACACAATACTTCGATATCAATTTTCCATCGTTTCCCATTGCTTTCCCTCTTGGATGTGCATATTCGCCCTAGGATTTAATTTTCCAATACTTTCAGTCTCCATTCTTTACTCAGGGTAAGCGGCCACGTTTCTCGCCTATACAGCAACATAGGATGCACATGGTCTTCTGCGACATAGCAGAGTAGTGACGCAACCGATAAGCATCTGCACAGGACCTCCTGCAAACCAGGATATTTGGGCCCATAACATCACAGAGCTGGTGCCATGTTTCACATTTAAGCGGATCATATGGTTCTTTGAGCGTGCGCCACACATAAACACAGTCTGTGTTTTTAAATAAGGTGAATGATCATTCATCTGACCATAGCGCACGTTTCTAGTAATTAGCTGTTCATGCTGCATGTCCAGTACCATTGACGTCGTGCTGAAGAGTTGTGGTCTTTTATGAGTGGTTCGCTCGTGCAACCCGATCCCGTATGTTCACGTCATGTAACTATGATTGTCGACACAAGCTGTGGGAAGCTGTGATGTTGACTTCCACCGTCACTAACACCGCAGTTACATGATGGTTCTGAGTGATAATACGGTTTAATACTCGACCGGACCTGTCACTGAGAGTTTTGTTCTGACTACTGTTCCTCTTTGCCGATGAGTTTTGTTGGCCGTCATCACCTTGAGCACTGTCTCTTGCTACACAACCAATATATTTGCCAATTTCGTCACGTTCTCACCACAGAACCGAGCACCAACAATTTGCCCTCTGAAAATCAAGAGAGGTCGCCCATTTTGCACTGCACAGTTTACTGCATACTGCCGTTCTGCTATTCCTTACAGATTGTTTGATTTCTGGAAGTCGGTCTGTAATCGAATAAATATGGTTGGAGTATATCATAACACACCATCATCAACAGCAAGGCGCTGTGGTCGCCCCTGACCGTTGCCAACCCAGATATTGACATGTTTGCAACTCCAGATATTCGCATTAAATTGATAATTATCTGTGTGTGTGTGTGTGTAGATATGTATATTACTAATTCTACTGTCCTCTCACACCATTAAAAAAAAAAAAAGAAAAAAAAATACTGCTCTTCAAATTAGGTGTTTTAAATGGTGTTAAAGTAAATTCATACCTAGTACAAAACGTTTCACCTTTTTCTTCAAGTGAAATATTATATACATCTTTTTCTTTACTAATGTTTGTGCCCTCTAGTAAATTATACTTGCAATTGTCTTCAATATTTCTAAAATACTCGAGACGTTCCTGAAGTTCTTCGATTCTGCTGTTTAGTTCGAATTCTTTTTCATGACTTGCTTTAAGTTGATACTCCAAAGACTGAACCTAGTAGTTACAGAAAATAATATTTATTTACTTTAACTGTTATAATGCATTGAAATACCGTACTTACTCGATTGTAAGCCGATCTTGTACTTTTTTTTTCCGTTACTTCAAACAATGGTCCTCGACTTATAATCGATGTCGTTAAAAGCAGACGACACACTTTATCAAGACAACAGTAAAAAAGTTCAGAAATATACGTATAGCTAGAAGCTGCCTTAAGTAAGTTTTTGCAATCATGTAGACTTAATGTTGCCAAAATCTGGATTTTCTCCCAATTGTAGTAGGTTTTTATCAAGAAAGAAATACAAATCGTATGTACTAATGAAAAGAAAAAGCAACCAATATTTTTACACACCAGAATCCTCTATAGGTACGAATTCTATAACACACAAAAAGAGTAAAAAAGTGACTGACTCGACCGGGACTTTTTCGCTCTTTGTGTGTTATGCAAATCGTATATTGCTCATGTTTGGTTTTAGCAGATATTTTAAATATTTACGTCAAAAAATAAATAAATAGAAATAAATTTCTTTACGTAAAAAGCATATTAATTTAGCAGAATTCATTAGCATTTAACAAGATTTTCTTTTCCTTTTATGTTTGTATACTTCGTTAATAAGTTACTTTTTTCTGTTTTTGTTTTTGATTACCTGATGTCGGCTTATAATCGAATAAATATGGTACATAAAAACTATGATAAAAATGTTGTAGAATAATAGTCAAAAGTGCCATAAAATAATTTCTGATTGTTTAGTAATAGAAACTGTTCAGACAAAAATGGTCGCCTATTGTACAATAATGAGCAATAAGAATATATATATGTATAAAGAGGTCACCCATGTCTTCGCATCTAAAAGTATGGGACATTTTGAAATCGAAATCTTAAATGATTATTAACCTTGAGAGAAATGTATTCTTGGAGATGACTAGTATGAAATATGGATTTAATTCAGGGTTCGCACTAACCTTGAAAATCAGGGAAATGTAAATGAGTCAGAGAAAGTTAGGGAAATGCTTGAAAATATGCTGAGAATCGGGTAAATTGCTATTAATCCAGCAGCTAGGAAAGTCCTGTTGGGAGTTTGAGAGCCAGAAGGTTTGTTTGTTTTACCGAGTTCTACTATCTTTAGTGTTTTAAAAAAAATTGGTCACATGTTCTGAATCATGGTCATTATTGCGCAATGGCCGCCATCTTGAATATTCCTTTCGTATTCACTACATTTTTCTTAAATACATCTAGCTCAAGCTGTAATTGTCGCAAAGTTATCAGTTATACCTCGTTCGATTTGCAATAGTATAGGCTTTTAGGAGATGTTATTCACTTGTCAGTAATACACACAAGAGGGAAGTAAATGAGGGAAATTTTGAAAATTTCCCTAAAAATTTTCCCTTTTACCGATTTTTTGCTATTGTGATATGGCAATGCTGGGTTCTAGGCGAGAAAGAAAAATTACATACATTTCCTGTAATGTGATCAATATATGCTGAAAGTTTTGTCTTGATTGGTTCACTAGCAGAGGAGTAATAAAATATTTTGTATTTTGTGATTTTGGTCGCTCTAACAATCTTTGGATTTAATGAAAGTACTTTTGTCACATAGAAAGACCTCCAGCTCAGACTGTAATTGCCGCAGAGGTACAAATAATATTTCGTTTTATAATTTGTTTGATTAGAGTAATAAATGGTGTGGTGATATAGTTGACATGCAGAAATCTGAATTAGATTATGAACAGTCACGGCCAAAGCAATGGGAAAAGTTCCTTCACGAATTACTACCCTCATTCTGTAAATCATCAAGTACTCAACGTAGACGTGATATCTTATTTCAAATATCCTATTTCTTAATACACAATGGCTTAAAAAAAAAAAAAAAAAAAAAACACCGTTACATGTCGCTAATGCCCAAGCAATACACCATTTAAGTAGATCCAAAACTCTCATCACCATGTTGAACCGTCAAGGGCTATGCTGCAGTTATGATGATGTACTACGTCAAGATCAAATGCTAGCAAACAGGACTATTATTAGGGCTAAAGGACACCGTGTTCCCATACTTCCATCAATAAAACCCAACATTCCTGTTCGAGGTGTTATGGACGATTTCGACAGAGAAGAAGCGACATTTTCAGGAATGCATGGAACACACGACACAGTACTTGTGTTGTTTCAAGACCATCATCTGAGTGATAAACTTAACGTCTCGTTAGAAGAACCTGATAGTCCAGAGAGGTATCTGGGAACGTTTGGCATTGATGTCACTTCACGAACTCTCACTAAAGATATAGATACCCAAAAACTATTGTACTACACAAAGCCAAAAACAAGGTGCAGTATCCTCAGTACTTTCGTTCCTAGCAATGACCTAATTACAGCAAATGAAATAAAACAGCCAGGTAGAAATTTAGATCTCATATGGTTTCTTTCAAAATTTCTTAAAAAATCCAACGTACCTCAATTAGATTTCCCTCATGAAGTTGAGATTCCCTCTAGAAACGCTTTTATGAGTGCACTGTCTGAACATCTATCTCACAGGACCATTACGGGATATACTTCAATACTACCCTATCCTGCAACTCAGTATGACTCTATTTATACAACAATGTGTAATTTCCAAGATATCTTGCACCAGTTAAATGTCGAAGAGAGTTCACTGTGGTGTGACGAAGGCGTATATCTTAAAGCTAAAGAAATTCTTGTTCAGACTGAAACCATGGGTCCACACACTGCTGAAATCGCTTTAAAAGGAAACCACTATAGCAGGGGAGTTAGAGCAATAGGAATGCTTTGTGAAATAATGGAAACACTGGAGTGGAAGGCGTTCATGGAACAGATTAACCTAACTAAATACTCCGAATTATTTTCAATAGTAAAACGCATACAGTTATCAATGTATGAAGAACAAAGTTTATCTAAAGAAACTAAATGTGCTATCGAAAACCTGAATGCCATCAGAATGGACTTTGAGAAATTTAGAGAAAGTGGAGCACAAAAAATTGAAATGTTTGCTTATTGGGATCAGTTTGTCCCCACACTTGCTTCTCTTCTCCGAGACTTATTTCGAGCGGACAGAGAAAATAACTGGGACTTGCATGTGTGCAGCCTAAGAGAGTGTTTGCCACTTTTCTTCTCATTTGACAGAACAAATTATGCACGGTGGTGTACTCTATATTACCACGATTGCTTAAAACTAGAACAAGAACATCCTCTGATCTATACTGAGTTTAAGAACGGTCATTTCACAGTTCAACATAGTAACAATAGATTTAGCAGCGTTGCATTGGATCAAGCACTAGAGCAACACTACAATAAGCCAGCCAAGGGATCTGGAGGCATAATCGGAGTAGCCAGACGAAAAGAAGCCGTGACAAAACACGATCTTATCAAACATGAGAAAGAAAATATGACATACTTTTTGAGATGGTTTTGTGGCCTTAATGAAGACGATGAATATGCGCTTCATAATGAGTTTTCGAAGTTTTTAACAATTGAAGAGCAGCAACATATTTCAGAGATGATAACTCTTCTTGAGAGAGGAAATCCCTTTTCAAAAGTTGACAGTTGTGGAATTTCTAACGTTATAAGTGGAACAAAAATTGATCAAGTAATAGCTGAGTACTTACTCTCTGTACAAGGAAAAGGAGATACTAGCTACAAAAAACTTCGTTCAAGAAAGGCTTATTGAGAAATCCAAAGGTATTCTAGATCCCATACATAAACAATTTCCAAAGACAAAGAAACACATATCTGCAACCGAGACGGCACTCCAAGAAACAAATAATGCTGTTCGGTTCATAGAAATAGCATGTTCAAGAAATTTCGATATTGAGACAGTACTAAAATACGAGCTTACATCTACATCGTATTATCTAACAGATGATGGGTTCTTAAAGAAAGCAGATAAAGCACAACTCAGCTTGACACTTTTTAAATAAGAATGATGTAGTTAGTCATCTACCAACGCAGGAAACGAGAGCAGCAATGGTGATTGACTTTATGGTGTACGCGCGAAAAGTCTATGCCAAACGACTTATGTGTAAGACGTTTGGAGACTACTTTGACTATTTGTGGAAAATATTTTTAAAACTCTCCGAAGGTTGTTTGCGCACAGACATAATGTTTGACTTGTATCAAGATAAAAGTATCTAAAACTGGGAGCGACTGAGGCGACAAAAAGTGTTGATCCTATTGATGTGAATCCTAATAACTCAAATGTACCCCTTCCTGTCAACATGGATACTTTTTGGGCTTCAAGCCAGAACAAAGCACGTTTGCAAGAACTCTTCATTGAATGGATTGTCGATCAAGGAAATTCTATAAAATCTTTGTATTTGAGAGGTCGTCACAAACATAACCCAAAGCTATGCCTGAAATTAACCGAAGGATCTGTTAGTTTGGTACCAGATCTTTACTGTGAATGTGAGGAAGCTGATAATAGAATCATGAAACACATCCAACACATGGTCGAAACTGATTCCTTTGAAAGAGATATGATTGCCTCAGTATATACAGATGTTATGATTTCCGCACTATATCATTTCAAAAAAGAGTTATAAAAAATGTGGCCTGAAAGAACTGTGGGTTGTCAAAGACACACGACCATCTATGAGGTAATACCACTTCACAAAATGACGGAGAGCACGGACGACACACTTTTATATGTTCTTCCTGTTGTTCACAGTTTAACTGGTTGCGATACCACAAGTAAGATTGGGACAAAAGTTATGGCACTTAAAATAGCAACGACATCACGAACCCTGTTGAACAATTTTGGGGTTGCTCCCTTGGATGAAGGAATGATACAAAATGCCGAACTTTTTATCGCAAAAGTACTTGGTTCATCAAAAACAAACTGTGATATGGTACGATTTGAACAATACCACAAAGCAAAAGGTATCAACTTTTCTCAACTATGTCCACCATCATCAACGATAGTCTTTTATATACAGCGTGCATCTCTTCAGTGCTACATATGGATGACTGTGCTGAATGAAGCCCAACCACTGAATCCACTAGAGTATGGTTACATTGAAGAAGCAGGATATCTTAAGCCAATAATAACGACTAGATATTTCAGACCTCCTGAATTTGTCTCTCCTTGTATGTGCAAGACGTGCAAAAGTTAATGTTTGTCCTTGCAGAGTGAAACAAATACCGTGTTGCCCATTCTGTAAATGTAAAGCAAAGAATATGTATGTAAATGTGGGATGAAAGTGTTAGTTTATCAGACATTTGTGGACTGTTATGTAAGAAGAAGAATAAATTGCTGTTTGAAAATATCACTTGATATCAAATTTGGAACACATTTCTTAAATACGAAACATGAAATGTTACGATTTTTAAAAAAAATCTATATCTTCACTTGTGAATTAAATATTGGGTATTAATGTTTAGTGAATTTCTAGTAGTTCCACTTCTATCTTTTAGTGTTTCCACATCATTAAAGGAAAATATTTAGTGTGAATTTTATATTTAATTCCCTTATACTTCCTTGTCATAAGTTATAATGGCATATATGTTAGATTAATCCACACCATTTATTACTCTAATCAAACAAATTATAAATCGAAATATTATTTGTACCTCTGCGGCAATTACAGTCTGAGCTGGAGATCTTTCTATGTGACAAAAGTACTTTCATTAAATCCAAAGATTGTTAGAGCGACCAAAATCATAAAATACAAAATATTTTATTACTCCTCCGCTAGTGAACCAATCAAGACAAAACTTTCAGCATATATTGATCACATTACAGGAAATGTATGTAATTTTTCTTTCTCACCTAGAACCCAGCATTGCCATATCACAATAGCAAAAAATCGGTAAAAGGGAAAATTTTTAGGGAAATTTTCAAAATTTCCCTCATTTACTTCCCTCTTGTGTGTATTACTGACAAGTGAATAACATCTCCTAAAAGCCTATACTATTGCAAATCGAACGAGGTATAACTGATAACTTTGCGACAATTACAGCTTGAGCTAGATGTATTTAAGAAAAATGTAGTGAATACGAAATGAATATTCAAGATGGCGGCCATTGCGCAATAATGACCATGATTCAGAACATGTGACCAATTTTTTTAAAAAACACTAAAGATAATAGAACTCGGTAAAACAAACAAACCTTCTGGCTCTCAAACTCCCAACAGGACTTTCCTAGCTGCTAGACTATATGTTTCATAGAAGTCATTTCGAGTCATTTAAGTAAATATACTTCTACCATTGAACTTAGAAATATAGTTCTACCAAGATACTTAATCTTGTCCTATAACTATACTTTCTGAATTTGAACTGTGTAAATGAAAGTGAAACGACACTATACGAAGCGAAAGATCTCAAATAATGTGGACGCATTGGTGCAGTGCAATCAAACATCTTATCCCAATGTAGGGAAATGCTGCAAATACTGGCTACTCTACCTGTACCGACTTCTTCAGCTGAAAGAAATTTCATTCCTGAAAAGGCTAGAAAGCTACCTGCAGAATAAATGAGCCAATATCGACTTACTGTCCTAGGTCTTCTAGTGTTCATCGGGAAATTCCTGTAAATCTTGAAAAAGTGTTTTTACAGTATGATACGGTGTGGGTTGTTCAAAATCTTTAACATCCCATGATTACTCCCTTTTGGGCTAACGAGACGGATGATAAAGGCAAGTGAACAATGATGAATGGATTGGTGGAATGAGAATGTGAAAAAAAGGGATAATCCCGGGAAAACCCACAAACACGATGGACCCTTTGTTGTCCATCATAAACTTACTGCCGGGTATTGAACCAGGGACCCCACGCACCAGAAAAAAAGCGCTCTACCACTGAGTCACCGTGCCCTCTGTGATTTTATTCATTGTGTACATTAACACAAGAAAAATATTGCATAAGTCATAAAACTTTTGTCCGCTTTTGTTTGAAAAGTTTAAAGAAAACATTTCTTTTATTAAGATGTAAGTGCTACCTTTTTGTAATTAAGAATTGTATTTTTTGCAAGATTTGCAACAGAAGTGAACAAAATGTTTTAAGTATCTCGAAAATCTGTATAAAACATGTCATTTAATTTTGTCACATATTGTGTCATATACGGCAATACCTTGTTTATTTAGGGATTAGGAAATAGAGAGTGTATAGTCTTTTCAAAATATACTACGTAATTATGGCAGTACCCAACGTAAATAGTATAGAGTAGGTACTCTCCTGTATACTATTAAATTATTCACTGCCTACCCCTCCCGAATAAAATTTCATCGTACGCAACTAGTTGGTACTGATGTTTTGTTGCATTCCAAATACAGGAAATTTGACACATAGTACGTATTTACAGTAAGAAAGTAAATTTATACAGTATTTTACAAAATAAAAATGAGAGCGTTACATAGCTATAAGAATAATGGAAAGCAATCAAAAATAAATTGATTTTCTTCTAAATTTAAACATAGATGATAAGTATTTGCCGTATCACGAGTCAGGGAAAATTTACTTACGTAGTAAAGGAAATTCAGAGAAACTAATATAAGAATTTCAGTGTGAAGCATGTAATTGTAAACATGTTAATCACTCATAAGATAGCCTTCGTGTTTTGAAGATGACTACACTTTCCTGTAGTCGTCGGGGTACATCGATGTAGCATGTACACAGGAATCCGGTTGATTTCCACTGATTATGTCTACAGTTCTTCAGTTGTTGTCAGTCGATTTTCATACTCATTCTCTTCAGATAGCCCCACAAAAAGGAATTACAGATTGAGAGATCAGATCTCACAGGCCATGAAATGTCACTAAATCGCGGAAACAGTCAATTGCCTTAATACTGCAATTGATTGTCGAGTTGTGTGATATTGCCCCATTTTGTTAAAACTATGCATTTTCACTAGAAATGGGATTATTTCCTGCGCAACAAAAATATTCACAATATAAATATAACGTTGGAAATTGATAGTCACTGGCTTACCATCATCATCTTCAAACAAATACAGACCCATGATGCCAGATGACGACAAGGCACTTCGTGCAGAATTTGCTTATTGATGAAACCATCCAGATGAAAATAGGTTGTGTGTGATATCTACACCTTGCACATAAACTGTCGTCTGCTCCATATAACTGAGTGGCATCGTACCTTCTTCATGTTTTGTACGTTACGTGAAACATTACTCAGAGCGTTTCCGTTTCGATTTTTTTAAAATCCTATTTTTTAGGACATCTTTTATTTACTTTGTAAGTATTTTTTTTAAAAAAGGAACCATAGTGGTCCAATAAGAGTGGTCACCTTTACTGTGTACATGCCCTCTGGACCGTTTCATGCCATGCGAGTTTGTGATGAACAAAATTGTGTTTTCCAGGGTTCTTCCTCTGTTCGTTCAACCAATATTTCCATTATCATTCACTTTCACTTATTACCATCTCCGCTTAGGTTTCTAACTCTCCATTTGATAACATGTAAAATTTAATATGGTAATTTCTAACAAAGTATTGCAGGTAATAACTTGAAATTTTTAATACAAATACACAAGACCCATATAAATCCAACCACGGTCTCCAATTTACGTTACATGCGTTAGATTAATTGCAATATATTCTTCAGTAAGTTTGGCAACAGAGAATAAAAAGTATGCTGCAGAGGGGAGAGAGCTGACCATCTCTTTGCTTGTTAGCTGCTTTTAAAAGGACGCTCTTACCAGAAAAATCACGTTGTGATTCTCACTTCTCAGTGGTTAGAATGGTCTGGACTGGAAGAGCTCAAAACCTCTTCTTTCTTCCTTTCACGGTTTGTTTGTTTCTTCCACCCCCTGCTGTCACAAGAAGACAACTTGTTTCGGAAAGCACTTTGAATTAGTAGCGAAAAGCCAAACTGAATGACACCACGGACGGATTAAAGGGAGGGGCGGTCACTCCCTCCGAGAACATTTGAATACTTTGAGTAATCGGAGTAAGAAACTAGAAATTGCGTAATCTAATAAGAAAAGTTTGTTGAAGTATACAAATCAAGACGCATTTTAAGTGTCACAGCATTGTACTCTCATCCCCTCCCCTCCCAATTCCCTTCTGAAGAAGTTCTCTTTTGTTTCTCTGTTCCATATTAGCCTTTACACTTACACTTTCATTATCCAGTATTGATTTTTACCATACCATCTGCACAGAAGGCGAATAAGGTTTACGAGTCCTTCCTGCCCCCTTTTTTAAAAATTGCTAATTATAATAAAATTTATCGAAAACAATTCATCTCAACGATAAAGACTTATACACATTCATTATTGCAATTTTAAAATAAACTCGCCGCCTGTCGCGTATGCTAGCGATCTAATATATACGAATAGATGAAAAGTTAGTTTGAAGCGTATTGTTTTTCTGTAATTAAGTCCGAATTCATATTTGTTTCTATTGTTGCATCGACAAAAGTGAGTGCTAAATCGATTTAGGTTCGTTGGTCTTTGCGAGGTCCCTCAAGATGCAAGGCCGTGGGCAGTCGCCCACCACTTGAAACGCCTCTGCACTAGAGGTCTGCACGTGCTCGGGCCTACAAAGAATGTATCACTTCGGGCCCGGGAGGGGTTCGGGCAGTAGCGTCATTTCAGATTTGGCTTGGGGGGCCAAGACCCCTTGATATATGTAAAATTTCGCGTTTTTCACTGATTTACTACTATGCTATTGATAAAATTATATAAATCTCAAACTCGGGAAGGGGGCAAATGCCTCTCCCTGTCCTCCTAAATGACGCCCCTGGGTTCGGGCTGTGAATTTTTAAATATACAACCATATTTCTCGGACTTTTTCGGGCCTAACTTTGTAAATATAGTGTAAAACGATACAAATTGTTTCTGGAGGACTTTTAAAACACAACTGCAAAATCAAACCTCGAATTGCTGTAAATAAAAATACAATTTTACATTAATAATTAAGTTTCTGCAATTCGGGCTTATTTTGGGCTCATTTGATTATCGCAGAGCTCAGTCCGGGCTAGGGCCTAAATGCTAAGACATATTTTGGACTCGGGTCGGGCCTCACATTGTAAATTCACAGGCCGGGCCCGGGCTGAAAATTCCGGCCCGTGCAGATCTCTGCTCTGCACCCGCACACATTCCTTCCTAGTCCAGAAAATCTCCTCCCCTCCGCATCGTCAATAATGGTAAATTTGTTCCTCGTATATTTGCTTATTATTGTAAGAGAAGTTCAAACCAGAACTCTAAAATTTGTTCGTTCTCTGGGGTGAGTAATGCAAATTAAGAAAGATATGCGTAATATACAAATGTCAGAAAAACTTGATATCAATTTGAATAACCTTTTACGTAATGTTTATTTTAGAAATAATAAACTTATGCAAGTATATCGAGGCATCTGAAATTTAATGTTAAATAGTGGCGAGTGAGCCAGAAGGGGCGTGCACTATTCAGTTAGTCAAAGAACTCATATATGTAGCTTGAAAACTAATACTATTTAAACCAATATTGAATTAGACAAATTTGATCACTCTGGCCACAGAAAAGGCGTCACCTTCTATGGCCCACCCATCGCATGATGGGAATGAAAGACAGAGGAAAAAAAAGACAAATTTGTAAAAAGTAGGATAACCATAATTGGAAATAGTGTGTATATTTTTTAAGGAGGAAACCCAGAAGTACATTCTCGATATAATAATCATAATAATAATAATAATAATAATAATAATAATAATAATAATAATAATAATAATAATAATAATCTTTCTCACTTCAATCATAGGTTGATGCGCAAGAAGGAAATTTTAAAACTTTTCTCTCCCCTGGGAGAGCTGTTTCATAATTTGATAAGGTCTGTTCTTCGTAACAGCATCTATCCCTGATCGGGCCGCGGTGGGTCAGTGGTAGAGCGTTCACCTCTAATGCATGGCGTCCTTAGTTCGATCTCAGCTCGCACCAAGTGAACTTTGTGGAGGACAAACACCATGTGTGGGGGTTTTCTCGGGGTTCTCCTGTTTCCTTCCACTTTCTGCATTCCAGCATTTCCTTCTTTTCACAACATCACTAGCTCCTTTAACCTACCAGACATAACTGTGGGACGTAAAACTTATAGATTTTTCTATCCTTGATCTTCCACTTCCTGGTTTTTCTTCTGCCTTTTCCCCTATCAACATGGTGATCCAATCGGAGTGCCGAATAAGATGTCCAAGCATGCTGTTTCTTTTTTTTTCTATTATCTTCATGATCTGTCGTCCTTCATTAGCTTCCTTTAGTACGTCTTCATTCCTTTTCCTTATACAGTATTATTATTATTACACAACCACACAAAATAAATAAAAGTTCTGTGCACTGGACCCCAGGGTATTGATTCGATGTATTTTGGTACCCAGAACCCAAATTTCGAAACTCCAGGACGATTGACCGTGTCAACTTTGTTTTATGGGCGAAGAACGTAAGTGCTGTTTTACGTTTGCTTATGTTAGTAGTAGAAAATGGATCGATCTGGAACAGACCTGAGCCAGTTTTAGCCAACTCACAAGCCACTGAGAAAATGACCACCGTGCACCGTGAGCTCACGGTCTTTTACGACCTCCATTTTAGGGGTGAATTCGTTCTCTTTTATGACCACTTTTTGGGGGGTGTATTCATTCTCTTTTACTACCTCCATTTTAGGGGTGATCTCGTTCCCTTTTATGAGCATATTTTTCAACCCCTATGAACATCAGACTACGTAACATAACGAACATACAGAAGAGCAAATTGAACTCGTTCTTTTTTATGACCTGCATTTTAAGGGGTGACCTCGTTCTCTTTTACGACCTCCATTTTAGAGGGTGTACTCGTTCCCTTTTATGAGCACTTTTTCAACCCTTATTTTAACATAGGAGATAACACATAAGATTACGAACACATAGAAGAGAAGATAACACATAACACTACGTAACACACAGCAGAACAGATAACACATAAGAGTACGTAACATAACAAGGGTGTATTCATTCAACCCCTATTTTAACATAGGAGATAACACATAAGATTACGAACACATAGAAGAGAAGATAACACATAACACTACGTAACACACAGCACAACAGATAATACATAAGAGTACGTAACATAACAAGGGTGTATTCATTCCCTTTTATGAGCATATTTTTCAACCCCTATTTTAACATAGGAGATAACACATAAGATTACGAACACATAGAAGAGAAGATAACACATAACACTATTTTAACATAGCAGATAACATATAAGATTACGAACACATAACATAGCAAGGGTGTACTCGTTTCCAACCCCTATTCTGAACATAGCAGATAACACATAGAAGAGCAGATAACACATAGCACTATTTTAACATAGTAGGTAACATAAGATTACGAACACATATAAGAGCAGAAGACTACATAACATAGCAGGCCTCCATTTTAGGGGTGAACTCGTTCTCATAAGATTACGAACACATAGAAGAGAAGATAACACATAACACTACGTAACACACAGCAGAACAGATAACACATAAGAGTACGTAACATAACAAGGGTGTATTCATTCAACCCCTATTTTAACATAGGAGATAACACATAAGATTACGAACACATAGAAGAGAAGATAACACATAACACTACGTAACACACAGCACAACAGATAATACATAAGAGTACGTAACATAGCAAGGGTGTACTCGTTCCCTTTTATGAGCACTTTTTCAACCCTTATTTTAACATAGGAGATAACACATAAGATTACGAACACATAGAAGAGAAGATAACACATAACACTATTTTAACATAGCAGATAACATATAAGATTACGAACACATAACATAGCAAGGGTGTACTCGTTTCCAACCCCTATTCTGAACATAGCAGATAACACATAGCACTATTTTAACATAGTAGGTAACATAAGATTACGAACACATATAAGAGCAGAAGACTACATAACATAGCAGGCCTCCATTTTAGGGGTGAACTCGTTCTCTTTTATGAGCATATTTTTCAACCCCTATTTTAACATAACAGAAATGACATAAGAATACTTAACTCATTCCAACCCTTATTTTAACATAAGGAGCAAAGATTACAATCGAACACCCACGGTCTACAGATAATCATTTTAGAGGGTGTATTCATTCATTCTCTTTGATGACCATTTTTTCCACCCCTAATGAAATTACATAGGAGAGCAGATAATACATAAGATTCGTTCTCTTTTACGACCTCCATTTTAGGGGTGAACTCGTTCCCTTTTATGATTACTTTTTCAACCCCTATTTGACCATTTTAACATAGCAGAAATGACATAAGCATGTCCTCAAACTACTGACCATCGTGAACAAAGGTCAAACTCGAAAACGAAACAACATATCGAGCTGCTGTTTCCACATTTAGCAATTGGTCATCAAAAAAGTACTGACCATCAAGGTCAAAGGTCAAAACTCGAAAACGGAGCCACATACTCAGGTGCTGTTTCCACATTGAGTAATAGGTCATCAGGTACCACAAGTTCCAAAATAGTGGCCATCGAGGTCAAAGGTCAACATACTTAAAACCTAATTACTCGAAAATGGATCCACATATTGAGGTGGTGTTTCCACATTGAGTAATAGGTCATCAGGTACCACAAGTTCCAAAATAGTGGTCATCGAGGTCAAAGGTCAAAATACTTAAAACCCAATAACTCGAAAACGAAGCAACGTATTGAGGTGCTGTTTCCAAATCTAGTAATAGATCATCAACTAGTGCAAGTTCCAAAATAGTGGTCATCGAGGTCAAAGGTCAAAATACTTAAAACCCAATAACTCGAAAACGAAGCAACGTATTGAGGTGCTGTTTCCAAATCTAGTAATAGGTCATCAACCAGTGCAAGTTCCAAAATAGTGACCATCGAGGTCAAAGGTCAAAATACTTAAAACCTAATAACTCAGAAACGGATCCACATATTGAGGTGCTGTTTCCAAATCTAGTAACTGGTCATCAACTACTACAAGTTTCAAAATAATGATCATCGAGGTCAAAGGTCAACATACTTAAAACCTAATAACACGAAAACTGAGCCACATATTGAGGTGCTGTTTCCACATTGAGTAATAGGTCATCAGGTACCACAAGTTCCAAAATAATGACCATCGAGGTCAAAGGTCAACATACTTAGAACCAAATAACTCTTAAATGGATCCACATACTGAGGTGCTGTTTCCACATTTAGTAATCGACCACCAACTACTACAAGTTCCAAAATAGTGACCATCGCGGTCAAAGGTCAAAACTCGAAAACGGAGCTACATACTCAGGTGCTGTTTCCACATTGAGTAATAGGTCATCAGGTACCACAAGTTTCAAAATAATGACCATCGAGGTCAAAGGTCAAAATACTTAAAACCCAATAACTCGAAAATGGATCCACATACTGAGGTGCTGTTTCCACATTTAGTAATCGACCACCAACTACTACATGTTCCAAAATAGTGACCATCGAGTTCAAAGGCCCAAATACTTAAAACCAAATAACTCTTAAATGGATCCACATATTGAGGTGCTATTGTCACATTTAGTAATTGGTCATCAACCACTGCAAGTTCCAAAAAAATAATGAACGCCCAATGAACCAATGAATGCGAATAACTCTTAAACAGAGCAACGTTTTGAGGTGCTGTTTCCAAATCTAGGAACTACTACATGTTCTGAAAACACTGACCATGGAGGTTAAAGGTCAAATATTTAAGCTTTAATAACTTTAAACAAAGCCTGTGTGACCTATTCAGTTTTGTACCAAGCAGAGAGAAGTGAAGAATGAAAAAATATGACTGGCTTACTTCGAGAAAGAAAGCAACGATATACATTTTAACTAGCTGCGTATTTTAAATCATTTTGTACTATTTAAATAAACAATCGGATAAATTTAACCGGCTCAGAAGTTCAATACTCTTTTGTACGCTTGAGTGAGCTTTCCAATTTTGTAGCAAGAAGGACTATTTTCTAACTAACTCAGAATTTCATTTCATATTGTAATACTCAAATTTGGATGGAGTGTTTAGTTTTGTACGAACCAGAAACATTTGATTGGATTATTTCCTTATGTACCAACTGGAAAAAGTGAAGGGCCATTATTCAAATAAACGAAGGAATAGCAGAAAAAAATAAGTGAAGAATGAATAAAATTTAGGTGGATTATTTTCTTTTGTACCAACTGGAAAAGAGAAGAAGAGCTACTTTAACTAGCTCATTATGTACTGTTTAAGGAAACGAAAATTGACTATTTAACTAGCTCAGAATTTATGTAAGAATAATTTCAATGCCAACTTTTTATACCAACGAGAAAAAATGAACTAGCTGAATATTTAAATATACGAAAGAATAAATTTAAGTGACCTATTCAATTTTGTACCAATGAGAAATGGCATTTTAACGGGCTCAGCAAAAGGCGAAGAAGGATTATTTTATATAATTTTACTCCTCAAATAAACAATGGAGTATTTAGTTTTGCACCATTTTGGAGTATTCAAATAAACAAAGGACTTATAATTTGTGTCAACTCTAAAATCAATTAAACGAAGTAATGCATTTGAGTGAGCTATTTGATTTGAAAAACCGAAGTTGAGTATTTTATACCATTTTGTAGTATTTCAACAAACAAAAGGAATAAGCAAAAAAAGGATCATTTTATATCATTTTAAACTAGTCTAATAAACGAAGGCATGAATATGAGTGAGCTATTTAATTTTGTAGCAACCAAAGGATTTTCACGAAAGAACAAAATTGTACTAATCAGAAAAAGCGAAGAAAACCCATTTTAACTAACTGAGAATTTCTGTACCTTTTTGTTCTATTTAAACAAACGATGGGATAAATTTGAGTGGTCAGAAAAATCGAAGAAGGTACAATTTAGCTAACTCAGAATTTATATACCTTTATACTAGCCCAATGAACGAAAGAACAAGTTTGGGTGTTGTACTTTTCCATTTTAACTTGCTGAGTATTTTATACCATTTTGTACTACTCAAATAAACGAAAGAAAAAGCGAAAAAAGACCTTTTTAACTAGCGCAGAATTTCTGTAACACAAAAATTAATTTGGATGGAGTAACAAGAAAGAAAGCAAAGATATGCCATATTAACTATTTAAATAAACGAAAGAATAAATTTGAGTGATCTATTCCATTTTGTACCAAGGAGAAATGCCATTTTTATCTAGCTTAGAATTTCTAGTGCATGTTGTATTATTTAAACAAAACGAAGGGCTAAATTTGAGAAAGCGAACATGAACCATTTTACTCAGTTTTGGATGGAGTATTTATCTTTGTATGAACCAGAAAAAAAAGTAAAGAAGAACCATTTTAACTAACTCAGACTTTTATACCAATCAGAAGAAAATCAAAGAATGGTCATTTTAACCAGCCAAGCAGAAAAAAGGAAAGAATTAACACTTTGTACTAACCAGAAAATGAGAAGAAGGATCAGCATTCTAACTTTTTGTGCCATTTATTGGGGTGTCCTATTTCCTTTTGTACCAACGAAAACCATTTTTAACTGGCTTAGAATTTTATACCTTTTTGAAAAAATTTGTATCAAATCGAAAAAAGCAAGAAAATACCATTTTAAATAGCTCAGCATGTTACAGCTTTTTGTGTTTTTGGTCTACCCAATTTAAACAAACGAAGGAATAAATTTGTGTGACCTATTCACTTTTGTTACAAGCAGAAAAAGGAAAGAATAAATTTGAGTGGCTTAAGCAAAGAAGGTCAATGGTAACTAGCCTTTTTGTGCTATTAAATTTGAGTGACCTATTGAAGAATGAATAAATTTTGTTTGTAATTAAAAAAGCGGAGAAGGTCTACTTTCTGTACCAACCATAGAAAAACAAATTTGTTTGACCTATTCACTTTTATAGCAAGCAGAAAAAGCATGAAAAAAAGGGAAGAAGGTTCATTATAACAAGCTAGGTATTTTTATACCATTTTGTATTACGGGTGGTCTATTTCATTTGTGTAACAATCAGAAGAAAAGCTCAGAATGTTATACCTTTGTTATGCTACATTTTGTATTATTTTTGTGTCATCCAGAGAACAATTTAAATTGCCTCTCCCGTCACTAAGAAAGGCTCATAAAATATTTGAACGTGAGATTTGACAAACCAGAGTTGCGTAATAATTGTGTAGAACAGACTACATAGCAATTAGCGTAATATCATGCATGGCCATTTTTGATCACAGCAGAAGAAGAGATTATATCAAAGTAAGAAAAGTTTTCAAAGTTCCATGTTGCTGCAGATATTTAAACAACGTTATGAATGCGTTACCTAACAGGTGTATTGCCTATTGCTCAACGATTCAATTATTTTTTTAAAATTTTCTTTCCTCGTCTAAGTCAAAAAAGACAAATATATATTTTTGCATTTATGTATTTTATTATAATGGAATATATGTTTATGGAGTATATGTGGAAATAATAGAACATACATCATGATGTTATATTGCCTTGAAACATATTATTAAACACGGAGAATGCATAGAATGCTTGAATTGCAGATATATAAAATTATTTATTTGATTTGTTTTTGCTGAAGAGCAGAAAAAAATGACTAGCAAGGAGATTGTTTATGTTTCACCTAGAGAAAAAGAAATTCAGCGTGAAAACGAGAAACCTATACTGTTAATCCAGCCGTCTGACCCCGATTTGCCAGATGAATTACGTGATAAAGTGAGAATCATATATCCAACACAAGAAATAGAAGAAGTGTATTATTTTAGACGCTATAATAGATATAATGATGAAATACTCCCGGAAAGTGATGATGACAGTGTTTCAAATATTACCTGTTTTGAACTGGAAGCTAATGAGTGCGAGTGTACTAGTGAAAGTATTAGTCATGCATGTGTTATACAATTATTTAATGAGTATACACCAAATTTAGTATTATTATGTGACGCATGTTCTAAACATAATGAGAATGAAAAAGATCACAACTGTTTGCTGCAGTATGATTACGAATTATTACAAAAGGTGTGGACAATCTTGATTAAACGTGAAATGAGAGAGAAAATCTATAAACTTTATTTAAAGAAGCATTTTAAAGGTTGCAATATTAAGAACACTTATACCTTGGAGAAAAAATTTAATCTGGTATATGAATACATTACAGAGTGTGATTATTATATTAACAAAATAGTAGAATTGTTTTTAGAGAAAGATAAACAATTATTTAATTCTGTAAATGAACACTGAGCCCACTGTAGCATATGCATTTGATTGTGAATGAATAGAAGAACTTGAACTGTTAACTGGATCAATTTGTACTATTGTAATATTAAGAATTTAATAGATAACTAACATTGGACTCTGGCAACTGAATTGTCAGGGAGAGGCAATTTAAATTGTTCTCTGGATGATACAAAAATAATACAAAATGTAGCATAACAAAGGTATAACATTCTGAGCTTTTCTTCTGATTGTTACACAAATGAAATAGACCACCCGTAATACAAAATGGTATAAAAATACCTAGCTTGTTATAATGAACCTTCTTCCCATTTTTTTCATGCTTTTTCTGCTTGCTATAAAAGTGAATAGGTCAAACAAATTTGTTTTTCTATGGTTGGTACAGAAAGTAGACCTTCTCCGCTTTTTTAATTACAAACAAAATTTATTCATTCTTCAATAGGTCACTCAAATTTAATAGCACAAAAAGGCTAGTTACCATTGACCTTCTTTGCTTAAGCCACTCAAATTTATTCTTTCCTTTTTCTGCTTGTAACAAAAGTGAATAGGTCACACAAATTTATTCCTTCGTTTGTTTAAATTGGGTAGACCAAAAACACAAAAAGCTGTAACATGCTGAGCTATTTAAAATGGTATTTTCTTGCTTTTTTCGATTTGATACAAATTTTTTCAAAAAGGTATAAAATTCTAAGCCAGTTAAAAATGGTTTTCGTTGGTACAAAAGGAAATAGGACACCCAATAAATGGCACAAAAAGTTAGAATGCTGATCCTTCTTCTCATTTTCTGGTTAGTACAAAGTGTTAATTCTTTCCTTTTTTCTGCTTGGCTGGTTAAAATGACCATTCTTTGATTTTCTTCTGATTGGTATAAAAGTCTGAGTTAGTTAAAATGGTTCTTCTTTACTTTTTTTTTCTGGTTCATACAAAGATAAATACTCCATCCAAAACTGAGTAAAATGGTTCATGTTCGCTTTCTCAAATTTAGCCCTTCGTTTTGTTTAAATAATACAACATGCACTAGAAATTCTAAGCTAGATAAAAATGGCATTTCTCCTTGGTACAAAATGGAATAGATCACTCAAATTTATTCTTTCGTTTATTTAAATAGTTAATATGGCATATCTTTGCTTTCTTTCTTGTTACTCCATCCAAATTAATTTTTGTGTTACAGAAATTCTGCGCTAGTTAAAAAGGTCTTTTTTCGCTTTTTCTTTCGTTTATTTGAGTAGTACAAAATGGTATAAAATACTCAGCAAGTTAAAATGGAAAAGTACAACACCCAAACTTGTTCTTTCGTTCATTGGGCTAGTATAAAGGTATATAAATTCTGAGTTAGCTAAATTGTACCTTCTTCGATTTTTCTGACCACTCAAATTTATCCCATCGTTTGTTTAAATAGAACAAAAAGGTACAGAAATTCTCAGTTAGTTAAAATGGGTTTTCTTCGCTTTTTCTGATTAGTACAATTTTGTTCTTTCGTGAAAATCCTTTGGTTGCTACAAAATTAAATAGCTCACTCATATTCATGCCTTCGTTTATTAGACTAGTTTAAAATGATATAAAATGATCCTTTTTTTGCTTATTCCTTTTGTTTGTTGAAATAATACAAAATGGTATAAAATACTCAACTTCGGTTTTTCAAATCAAATAGCTCACTCAAATGCATTACTTCGTTTAATTGATTTTAGAGTTGACACAAATTATAAGTCCTTTGTTTATTTGAATACTCCAAAATGGTGCAAAACTAAATACTCCATTGTTTATTTGAGGAGTAAAATTATATAAAATAATCCTTCTTCGCCTTTTGCTGAGCCCGTTAAAATGCCATTTCTCATTGGTACAAAATTGAATAGGTCACTTAAATTTATTCTTTCGTATATTTAAATATTCAGCTAGTTCATTTTTTCTCGTTGGTATAAAAAGTTGGCATTGAAATTATTCTTACATAAATTCTGAGCTAGTTAAATAGTCAATTTTCGTTTCCTTAAACAGTACATAATGAGCTAGTTAAAGTAGCTCTTCTTCTCTTTTCCAGTTGGTACAAAAGAAAATAATCCACCTAAATTTTATTCATTCTTCACTTATTTTTTTCTGCTATTCCTTCGTTTATTTGAATAATGGCCCTTCACTTTTTCCAGTTGGTACATAAGGAAATAATCCAATCAAATGTTTCTGGTTCGTACAAAACTAAACACTCCATCCAAATTTGAGTATTACAATATGAAATGAAATTCTGAGTTAGTTAGAAAATAGTCCTTCTTGCTACAAAATTGGAAAGCTCACTCAAGCGTACAAAAGAGTATTGAACTTCTGAGCCGGTTAAATTTATCCGATTGTTTATTTAAATAGTACAAAATGATTTAAAATACGCAGCTAGTTAAAATGTATATCGTTGCTTTCTTTCTCGAAGTAAGCCAGTCATATTTTTTCATTCTTCACTTCTCTCTGCTTGGTACAAAACTGAATAGGTCACACAGGCTTTGTTTAAAGTTATTAAAGCTTAAATATTTGACCTTTAACCTCCATGGTCAGTGTTTTCAGAACATGTAGTAGTTCCTAGATTTGGAAACAGCACCTCAAAACGTTGCTCTGTTTAAGAGTTATTCGCATTCATTGGTTCATTGGGCGTTCATTATTTTTTTGGAACTTGCAGTGGTTGATGACCAATTACTAAATGTGACAATAGCACCTCAATATGTGGATCCATTTAAGAGTTATTTGGTTTTAAGTATTTGGGCCTTTGAACTCGATGGTCACTATTTTGGAACATGTAGTAGTTGGTGGTCGATTACTAAATGTGGAAACAGCACCTCAGTATGTGGATCCATTTTCGAGTTATTGGGTTTTAAGTATTTTGACCTTTGACCTCGATGGTCATTATTTTGAAACTTGTGGTACCTGATGACCTATTACTCAATGTGGAAACAGCACCTCAATATTTGGCTCCGTTTTCAAGTTATTAGGTTTTAAATATTTAACCTTTGACCTCGATGGTCATTATTTTTGAAACTTGTAGTAGTTGATGACCAGTTACTAGATTTGAAAACAGCACCTCAATACGTTGCTTCGTTTTCGAGTTTTGACCTTTGACCTCGATGGTCACTATTTTTGGAACTTGTAGTAGTTGATGACCTCTTGCTAAATGTGAAAACACCACTTCGATATTTGACTCCATTTTCGAGTTTTGACCTTTGACCTCGATGGTCATTATTTTGGAACTTGTACTAGTTGATGACCAATTACTATATGTGGAAACACCACTTCGATATTTGGCCCCGTTTTCGAGTTTTGACCTTTGATCTTGATGATCATTATTTTGGAACTTGTGGTAGTTGATGACCAATTACTAAATATGGAAACAACATCTCAATATGTGGTTCCGTTTTCGAGTTTTGACCTTTGACCTCGATGGTCACTATTTTGGAACTTGTAGTAGTTGATGACCTCTTGCTAAATGTGGAAACAGCACCTCAATATGTGGATCCATTTTCGAGTTATTTGGTTCTAAGTATGTTGACCTTTGACCTCGATGATCATTATTTTGGAACTTGTAGTAGTTGATGACCAGTTACTAGATTTGGAAACAGCATCTCAATATGTGGCTCAGTTTTCGTGTTATTAGGTTTTAAGTATGTTGACCTTTGACCTCGATGGTCACTATTTTTGGAACTTGTAGTAGTTGATGACCAGTTACTAGATTTGGAAACAGCACCTCAATATGTGGATCCATTTTCGAGTTATTTGGTTCTAAGTATGTTGACCTTTGACCTCGATGGCCACTATTTTGGAACTTGTAGTAGTTGGTGGCCGATTACTAAATGTGGAAACAGCACCTCAATATGTGGATCCATTTAAGAGTTATTGGGTTTTAAGTATGTTGACCTTTGACCTCGATGGCCACTATTTTGGAACTTGTGGTACCTGATGACCAATTACTAAATGTGGAAACAGCACCTCGATATGTTGTTTCGTTTTCGAGTTTGACCTTTGTTTACGATGGTCAGTAGTTTGAGGACATGCTTATGTCATTTCTGCTATGTTAAAATGTTCAAAATAGGGGTTGAAAAAGTAATCATAAAAGGGAACGAGTTCACCCCCTAAAAAGTGTTCATAAAAGGGAACGAATCTTATGTATTATCTGCTCTCCTATGTAATTTCATTAGGGTGGAGAAAATGAATACACCCCCTGTGCTATGTCCGCCATGTTTCGTAGTCTCTGTCATGTTGAAATAGGGGTTGGAAAATATGCTCATAAAAGGGAATAAATTCACCCCTAAAATGGAGGTTGTTGTGTTTATTATCTGCTCTACTATGTGTTCGTAACTGCTATGTTGCATAGTCTTATGCTAAGGGGTTGAAAACGAATACACCTCTGCTATGTGTTCGTAGTCTTCTGCTATGTTAAAATAGGGGTTGAAAAATATGCTCATAAAAGAGAACGAGTCCACCCCTAAAATGGAGGTTGTTGTGTGTTACGTAGTCTTATGCTCTGCTATGTGTTCATAGTCTCAGTGTAATTTCTGCTATGTTAAAATAAGGGTTGGAAAATAAGCCATGCTCTTTTATTAGCTGTGCTATGTATTATCTGTTCTGCTGTGTGTTCATAGTCTCAGTGTAATTTCTGGTATGTTAAAATAGGGGTTAAAAAATAAGCCATGTTCTTTTATTAGCTGTGCTATGTATTATCTGTTCTGTTGTGTGTTCATAGTCTCAGTGTAATTTCTGCTATGTTAAAATAGGGGTTGAAAAATATGCTCATAAAAGGGAACGAGTTCACCCTTGTTATGTTACGTACTCTTTTGTGTTATCTGTTCTGCTGTGTGTTACGTAGTGTCAGTGTAATTTCTGCTATGTTAAAATAGGGGTTGAAAAATATGCTCATAAAAGAGAACGAGTACACCCTTGTTATGTTACGTACTCTTATGTGTTATCTGTTCTGCTGTGTGTTACGTAGTGTTATGTGTTATCTGTTCTTCTATGTGTTCGTAATCGTATGTGTTATCTCCTATGTTAAAATAGGGGTTGAAAAATATGCTCATAAAAGGAAACGAGTTCACCCCCTAAAATGGGCTCGTAAAAGAGAACGAATACACCCCCTTAAAAAGTGGTCATAAAAGGGAACGAATTCACCCTTAAAATGGAGGTCGTAAAAGAGAACGAGTTCAATCTGCTCTTCTGTATGTTCGTTGTAATCTGATGTTCATAGGGGTTGAAAAATATGCTCATAAAAGGGAATGAGTTCACCCCCTAAAATGGGCTCGTAAAAGAGAACGAATACACCCCCTTAAAAGTGCTCGTAAAAGGGAATGAATACACCCCTAAAATGGAGGTCGTAAAAGGCCGTGGTCTCACGGTGCAAGGTGGTCATTTTCCCAGGGGCTTGTGAGTTGATTAAAACTGACCCAGATCGATCCATTTTCTACTACTTATGTTTATCGCCCATTTAAAAAAATATCACGGTCAATCGTCCTGGGGTTTCGAAATTTGGATTCTGAGTACCAAAATATTTTGAATCCATACCCTGGGGTCTGGTGCACAGAACTTTTATTCTTTTTGTGTAGCTGTGTTATTATTATTATTATTATTATTATTATTATTATTATTATTATTATTATTATTATTATTATTATTATTATTATTATTATTATTATTATTATTTTCCATGCGTACATTTTCTCGAAAATATCCTCCCCCTAAGAGATGATCAACAATTCATTCCTGAATAGTACTCAGCTTCTTTTCCTACTAATGACTATTTAGGAGTTTTTCCTTAGCTGAATCTCGTTATATTGTGTCTCCATTGTACGTAGAATAGGATTCGATTGCCAGTGTAAGCTCACAACTTCCGAAGTTGAGTCAACATCGTGAAAGAAATGGAGAACTATCCGAATAAAGTGGTAGCGACCTCTGGCCAAGAAAGACGAAAGGATTGTTTGATGTCATTGCACTGATCACGATCTTCTAGGTTGTGAATGTTTACCAGCTGGCATGTCCAGGCCCCTATGGGCTGTATTGCTGAGTTTAGATTTTAGACTAATAAACAGCTGTCTTTAGAAAATAACCTTGTAACACAAATATGATAGTCATGAGTTCCGAACCATAGTGTCAAGTGGTATAAATCTCACTTGGGTGGTAAAATTTGTTATTAGACATTCGTGGAAATCAACTGCTCTGTTAAAATATTTCAGTTTTCTAACATTGTTATGCCTAATTATTATTAAGCATTAATAATTAATTGTTACTAAGAAGAAGCTGAAAATCGAGAAACATGGAAGAAATATTTCAAGGTCCAAACTGAAAATTAAGAAGAAACTAAAAAAATCTCATCAGTCCCAGGACCGGCCAAAAGGCAGAATACTTAATAATAATAATAATAATAATAATAATAATAATAATAATAATAATAATAATAATAATAATAAGAAGAAGAAGAAGAAGAAGAAGAATTTTAAAATTTCGTTCTTGATTATAAGAATACATTATACATTATAAAAGTCGTATACAAAGAAATGTATACATCCTAGAAATAGTATATACATATCAACGAAATACCTTACTACTGTCAAACAACATTTGTACTGTGTATACACTTATATTAATTCTATAGACTGTCACGTCTTTTAATCACGTGGCTCCCCAGCTTGCCTCACAACGATGAGCAAACGCCAATGATTTGAGTATTCTAGTAGGGAATCGAACCTAGAATCACGCGAACAGGAGTCAAAAGTTCTAACCACAAGACTATGGAACCCCTTAGTATGACGTTATGCTTGAAATTCAAATGATTCTACCAAAAACAATTATCAACGAAATAGTTTATTACATCTCTAACACATTACATTTATACTGTGCATACATCTATATTAATTACATTATGAAAAGGAGTAGAATGACTATATGCCTGAAATTAAAATGATCCTACAAAAAGCATATTTTTCAACGAAATACCTTCCTATTGTCATGTATACGGGTAATTTTATTCGTGGGTGGAAGGAGGAGTCGCCCGAAGTAAGGAAGAAATACAATACTCTCCTATCTGATAATTGAAATCATGAATAAATTTTATTATTATTATTCTTTCTGTATATGTTCATTTTCGAGTTAATCATTCCATATCGGACTCCCGAAGAAAAAAAAAACTATCGAAACAACTTATTGACCGTGCTGATAGCGACTACTCCCCGTCACGACACCGTTTTTCAGTTTTGTTAGTGTTAGAAAAAAGAAGAGTGAGAAAGAAGAGTAGCAGAAGGAGGCAGAGAAGAAAAGAAAAAGAGAAAGAATGAAGAAAGATAAAGGATTGGAGGAGAAAGGATTACTGGATAATTCAGGAAATATAGTAATGAACTTAAATGGTTATTAACGAAGGATCAATTCCGAAGTGATCCGGAAATAGACGCATGTCCATAAATACGAGACTGATCTGGGTCCAGGCGACTGCACAAGAGGGAGTTGCCCAAACCCAGCCCAAGCTAGGTGAAAATGGAATTTAATTGGTTGTAAGGTAATCCTGAATGGTAAATATTAACTATCCAGTCTCTGAACTCCATACTCTGAGATCGACCACACATATGAATTAGCTTGGCGAGACTTCTTTTTTGGAAGGAGAGAGTACCAAATTCTTTTCCTCTTTGATTCCTTCATTTTGTCACACTTCTTGCAACACAGATATTATAGCACAACGACAGTAGAATTTCCAGTAAGTGCACTTTGCAGTTCGTTTCAAGACTATTCTAAAACTCAAGGGTCACAAAATCACCCTCCCCTCTTTCCCTTTTCGAAGGGATCTTTCGGGGGGAAAGGTGAAAAATGTGGAAACAATTGGATACAATTACTAAGAACATTTTCCTTCTTCCTTCACAAGTCTCTTGTTTATGGTCATTTCGTCTTGTGTGATAAGGCGGACTTCAGAACACAAAATTGCAACGCTTCAGATTCCCTACCCAAATTGTCACGCGGTTCGTATGTCAGTCTTCGAGTTTCTTCAAAGAATGTTACATTATCTGCTATGAGATCTGCAAACGATCTCCATTGTATAACTGCTATCTCGATAGAGGCAGTGGACAAAACTGAGGACAAAGCTGCCCAAAACAAGTTTTTGACAAAAAAAAAAAAAAAAAAAAAAAGGAAGAAACAGAGACAACATTTGTTTTTAGCCAGAAGCGCTCATAAATCACTACCACGTGACGCGAAGACTATTAGGGCTAGAGGTTCAGCAGAGAGCTCTCAATTCCTGGAGAAATTCTATCCTCTACGTTGCCAAGTGTGCCAAGTGTAAACGGAAGTATACATTATAATTAATCTAAATTGATCTGGGTCATTAAATCAAAAACAGAAACCATGAACATATAGGTATTGCTGTTGGAAAATATCATGGAAAATTTTGAGACGGTAAGTGCAATATCTTGTTAAATATTCACATAGAAATATCTACGTGTTATCTTATAGGGATCCTGAAACACTTGCAAGTGGGTAGACATCCCCTTAACCTAAAAAATATTATCGTGGGATGTTAAACTAAAGATTGCATTTCATTTGTCAGTACTTATTAATGCGGTAAGAAAAACATATAGAATTAAGCTTCCTAATTAAATAAAATTGACACAAACTCAATCTGTCTACAATTAACTAGTGAGATATTAAAATGAGACTATGATTATGTTTCTGAAATGAAATGAAATTTCTTGTTTAATGTTTCATGGTTATCCCTTTAGGCTGAAGAAAACGAATATGAATAATTATGAAGAAATTTTTGGAATGAGAATGTGGGGGACAAACGAGAGATAAAAAACGGACATGATGTAGTCCAGCACAAATTTACCGAGCCTGGAATCGAACCAGAGATCCCTCGCACCAGAGTTGAGCCCTCTACCACTGAGTCACTGTAACCTATCATGATCTCTTTTTTATATATGATAAATGTGGCTTAAGTACTTGAATGAGAAAAATGTTTTAAAACTTGTCTGGAAAGTTAGGGAAAATTATTTTTGCTCTGCAGATAGGGTGAAACCATTCTATATTAATTTAAATTTATTTCCGTGGCTTGGAATTATGCAGCACAGTGAATTAAAATCACTTGAACATTTAGTTTCGAATTATTGCTAGTTCTTCTTGGTCTAGTGGCTAACATTAGCATCTTTCGTGCACGAGGTTCTAGTGAAAGAGCATTGAACACTACAGTGGTCCAGATCCTACTTTAAAAGGTACGTATTGTCCTATATAACCTCATTGCTGACAACGAACATTGAGTAATCAATCGAATTATTGCAGGTTTCTTACGATTACCAAATTTCAAATTAATTCAAATTGTAAATGAACTTGGTAATTCATTTTTATAGCAAAATCATTTTTAAGAATTAAATTCTCTTCAATAGTTTAATTCATACTGAATTCGAATCAGTTTGATGCCATAATATATAAAATATATACTTATTTTTCTTAAGTATATACTTTATGTGATGTGTGTATGTGACTTTGCATAAAGTATATACTTTATGCAAAGTCTATATGAACGCTGTAGAGGAGTTACCGTATTAGATAAGTTTGTTTGCAGCTTGAATAGAAGGGTGATAAATCATGAGAGAGAAAAAAAAAAAAAAACTTTGTAGTACTTATGCTCGGAAAAACAAATTTTCTAGTGTAGAAAAAAACAATATTGAAAGAGCTGTGTGTTCAGTCGTATGGTAGTGAAAGTTAATAGCAAGAAATTCACATTATTCCTGTGCTAAAATGCTGGTTAATACATTATTTTTTTTTAATGAGAATTGTTAGTGTACAAGCAGTCTCTCTAGTCTGATTGCAGGTGCATTCACCTTTGGTGCACGTAATCCTAGTTGCGATTCGGACAGCACGAAAAAAAAAAATAATAATAATTCCAGAATTATTCATTTTCATTTATCATCATCTCCTTTAGGCTAAAGAGCAAAACCATGGAATGTTGAACTAAGAAAGAAATCATTTCAATTTCATTTGTTAGTGTATATTAATTTTTGTCGCTATACTACGAGGCTAATGTTGCTAGTTCGAAGTGGATGGCTGTAGAAGAATGTTTTACAAAAAATTAATAAGTGAATTAAAATTTATATCAAATTATAATTAACATTTTTCTTAAACTATTAATAATAATAATAGAAGAAGAAGAAGAATTTTTCATTATTTTCTCAGTTATATTAGGATGGCTAAAATGCTACTATACAAACACACAAAACTGCGCTGCGGAAACACGTATTCTGATGAAAAGAGAGCGAAGAAAAATTCAAGCAACAAAGACGAGATTCCTAAGAAGCATTCTCGCAAAGACAAGGAAAGATTGAGAGATTACGCTGGTACGAATTTGTAGAAAAGAGAACAGAAGAGTGCTTACTTAACACTGAGGTCGATCGATTCAGAGAGAAATGAAAAGTCATGAATGCATGACGTTTTACCTCCACAGGAGCGAATGCGCTATATGTGTAAATCTTTGAGATGGTCTTATAGATTTCACTTATACTCTCTAGCGTTAAGAGGTTTCTACACATGAAAACGTACTACGAGGAAGAGCAACACACAAATAGCAATGTAGATTATACAAGAATGTGGAAGAAGGAGAATGAGATTTTAAAAAAAGTTCACGGTAAACAGTACAATAAAAGAAGTTATAGAAGCTTTGTACACATCCAGATCGTGCAGAACTGTGATCGGGAATATACAGGGTGTTTCAAAACAATATCGACAACGTTTGGGAAGTGATTCCAAACATCATGATAAGACAAAAAGTATAGACCAATTTGGGTGCACAGATGCTTCCTTTCGGAGTTATAGATCTCTGAAAACATGAAAAAAAAAAACTTTAAAGGTCCATAACTCCAAAACTATTGGACCTACCGTAGTCGGGTCAAGACTTCACTTAGGAACTAATATGTGCCCTATCCAAGAATCCATGTTTCAGAATTCTACGGTACTTCTGCAACAATTTTTATAGAGGTAGTTTGTGAGTACTTCAAATTATATGCCGGTAGCCAAACTCCCCCTATAAAAGTTATTGCGTGAGTACCTTAGGACTCTGAACCATGGATTTTTGGATAGGACACATATTAGTTCCTAAGTGAAGTCTTGACCCGACTACGGTAGGTCCCATAGTTTTGGAGCTATGGACCATTAACGTTCATTGTTTCATGTTTTCGGCAACCTATAACTCCGAAAGGAAGCATTTGTGCACCCAGGTTGGTCTATACTTTTTGTCTTATCTTGGTGTCAGGAATCACTTCCCAAAGGTTGTCGGTGTTGTTTTGAAACACCCTGTATAATGTCGATAGCTACTTTCCTTAATAGCCCAAATTATGCTCGTGAGTAAAATAATCAACACCTGCTTTGTTCACTTAAAAACACTCCCAACATTCTTTTATAAATATTCTGTATGTCAAATTTAACACAAAAAATCATTTTTGGATATGATATCCTGAATTACTAACTTCGTGTAATTTCTTCTCGATTGTTGTCTGCATTTCTTCTATCATTTTACTCCATTCCTCTTCCTTCTTTCGAATTTCAAGGACATGGCAAGTAACAAGTTCTGATCTGTGCTTTTCAAAGTCGTTCTTCATCTTTGTGATTGTTATATGATATTTACGTTGCTGTAGAATTAGTTCTTCCTCTTTTTCTTTACCTGCATTTACTACCTGTCTGGAGAATAACCAAAATAGAAACTTCATTTAGTTCTGTTATTTCTAAAACATTTTCAGTTTGCTTGTTATGATTTACAGTTGGCCAAAATGTACAATATATGCTCAATAATTTAATAATTGGAATGAAATAAAACATTTTTAACGATTGAACATTTAACCTCAACACCTTTTAGGTTGAAAGAAACCGATTATAACCTAGTAAAATTAAAGTCTCGAAAAAATTCCGAGCAAGCTGTATTTTTGTGGAGACCTTTGCTTTGATGTCTTCAACGTACCCTGAAAAGTAGCCTTAATTTGAGTCGTGGGTTTCTGTTTTTGAGGAAAAAAGGGGAAAATTCTAGTTTTATTGCAATTATCTTGTAAACTATCACTTAAACAAAGAAAATAATTACGAAGCAAATTAGACAACCTACATTTTGAAAAAAATATGTTTGTTCATATTCTACAACGTTTGACTTGCTAATTAATATCTTGAAGAAATACTTCAAATTCACATTAATTTGAACAATAGCACTCCTGTAAGCTTGATCATACATAAAATGTATTTATTTAATAATTATGTTGGCTTAATTCTTTCTGGACAGAAAGAAATGTTGGTCGAATACCTTTTCCTTCCACTATTATTTGAAATCGAAGTTTCACTCGTAACATATAATTTCATGTAGAAACCAAAATAAAATTTTTGCAAAGAAATCCCTTGCAGTTGGTCTAGTGGTTAGCGCGTGAAACACATGCTTTCAGGTTCTCGTCTTGGTAGAAGAACATTGAACGCATAACGGGGGTTGTATTTCATCTTATAAACTGTAGGTCCACATCTTCTGAATCGTCGGTGCTAAGGTTCAACAAACAAACAAACAAACAAACTTTGGAAAGGGAAAAATTATATAGAGTACATTCATAAATAGGTAAGTCATGTCCTCAGATTATAACATCACATGAGTCGAGCACGCTACTTCTGTAATTCTAGACTATAATTCAAATGTTTGATTGTGTATAGAAAATGTTATAATCCAAGTTGGGTTGTTCTCATTTCAGCAATTTTCGCACCCTCAAACACAAAAATGAGCATGTCAAATATGAACATCAATGATATATTTATATAGACTTGATTGTTTAATGCATACCTTCTCAAGTTTGCAATATCTTCTTGACTTTTCTTTATTACACTTCTAAGATGAGAAATAATATTTTCATTATTTCTGTTTGCTTCTTCAGAAGATTTTTCACATTCATCAATCTTAATACTTAAGTCACTTAACTTGCTGTCTTTTGCTAGCAAATATTCTTTCAAACCTAGAAGATAAATATATTATCACAATTGTAACAAAAGAAACACTGACCAAAGCTTCAATACACATTGTATTTTAAACTATAATGTGTTACAGTTTCGGATATCTAACATATCCTTCATCAGACACTAGAGAACATAAATAAAGAATACTCTTATATGGTCATTCTTATCTGGGATCTGATAAGACTGATAAGACGGAAGTATTGGAGACAGAGAAGAGAATGATAATAAGGAAGTGGAAAGAAGCAGATTGGATAAAGAAGGTAGGAAGGGATAAATTGATAAACTGGACAGGGGTTACCTATTAATGAATTATGGCAGAGAATTCTGGATAGCATAGACAAGATGAAATTGAAAATTACTCTTATAAGGACCAAAAATGTCGGAACGTGATTGGTTGGAAAATGGACACGGGGACCTACGGGATTGGCTGAAGGCTTCAGCCAATAGAATTTAGACTGTTTCATAAGAATGACTATATATATATATATATGTCTGTATCTTCATTTATGTTCTATAGTGTCTGATGAAGAATATGTTAGATATCCGAAACCGTTGCACATAATAGTTTAAAACACAGTGTGTGTTGAAGCTTTGGTCAGTGTTTCTTTTCTTACAATATCCAATCCAAAGCCATGGATAGTGTTGTTATTAGAACAATTATCAACCGAACAACTATTATCCGTAATACTATTATGGTGCACTGTCCAATGATCTCATCATTTTTTGAAATTTTTATTTATGGCTGTATCGAGGTATTGTACAAAGAAAGAAAAAAAATGATATAGAATAAAGGGTTTTCATAAAGTATGGACGGATTTAATTCGCTTATAATTTACATAAAAATGCTCATATTGAAATCAAATAAAGTGCAAACGGTAGCGGAAGAATTAAATTTTTACCTGTAATCTGCACCAGCTCAGTTCATTCACCGCCACACCTCCAACTGGGCGCCACTAGGAATCGACTTCTGTGGGCTGTTGATGATGCTTTCCCTTACCCTGCTCACTGTTGCAGGCGATGTTGGCGGCCTCCCACTTCGAGGACGGTCCAGGACGATTCCTGTCTCCAAGAACTTAGCATGCCACTTTCGGATTGCACTCTCAGTCGGTGCCGGCTTTTTGAACTCTTTGGTGAACTTTCGACACACCAGAATTGGTGATTTTAGCTCTGCGTACCACAGAACACATTGCGCTTTCTCTTTCACCGACGCCATCTTTGATACGGTAACAGTGTTGCCAACTAAAAATTTAATCCTTCCGATACCGTTTGCACTTTATTTGATTTCATTATGAGCATTTTTATGAAAATCATAAGCAAATTAAATCCGTCCAGACTTTATGAAAACCCTGTATATAAGATAGAGAATGTAACGCACATTGGTACGTATCATTTAATAATATTTCCATTTGACATGTAATGTAGTCATGTAATCCAGCTCTTTTAGTGGCATGAGTGTGTGACCACAACTTAACATGGGATCCGAACCACAAGAACTCTTACCGGGAATCTAATCCGAGTCTCACGCGCCTTATGCTAACTACATAGCCACAAAGGAGCTTCGGTAATCGGAGATGGCTTACACTGTGAAGGTTGATCTTACTTGATTTGCATACATGCCAACTGCACCGGATTCGACCACTGTTCGTGGTTCAAAGACCACGTTAACAGTATGTTTTGTCCTTCATAACCTCGCTGTTGTATAAGGATGCAAAACAAAAACTCAATTCATTTCTATTTGATACGATGAAGCCATTTGTGCTAACAATAACATTAAAAATATTTAAACAGCACACTCTGTTTTAGATCTCCCAAATACTTACACGATTCAGGTACTTCGTAAATCACGAAAGCAGGGAAATTTATGAATTCATATTTTTGAAACAAAAACCAAGATTAAGCAGAATTTAGTTATCTGAAACTTGTGTTAAGAGGTTTACTGATTTAAAAAGAAAGAGAGCAAGTATGCATAGTTATTAATGGATATTATAAAGCTCGAACAATACGGAAAAGAATGTTCTCGATTTTTTTTTTTTATGAGAACTGAAAATCTGAAACTAAATTTAGATAGAGGAAACGTAGATCACCGATGGATGGCATAATACTAAGACAAATTAAAAGCAGATAAAATTTAACACACTTTTATTTTTTCTCCAATAACATGTATTTATTTGTATATAGGTTTTTGTATTTTCACGAACTTCATATTCTTCGTAAAGTATCTGGCAACATTGATATTCTCGACCAGTTCAAATTCTTCCACTCTTAATGCTGAGTGAAGGAACATCTATGTTCTGAACACAAAACTAGCAATGTAAGTTTAATAGAGGGATCAGTGAAAAGTGCTTTAAACAGCAAGGAGAAGTTTATTGGTATATGTAAATAAGCAGTGCCACCATAAATGTAGTGATCGCCAAACCGTCGATCGCGGGCTACAAGTAGCTCACGGGGACATTTTCGGTAGATTGCGTTAACACTCCGTTGATTAACCCTGATTCCTTCACTGAGCTGGCAATAAACAAATGTAAGATTTTTTTTTTTTTTTTAATTTTGGTAGTTCTTTTGGTTGGTAGCTCACAATTAGATTTATAAACGGTACGGTACCAGTAGCTCAGAAGCTTCATAAGTTTGGCAACCACTGCAAAACAACAGTATGAAGTGACATAAAACAGTTCTTGGGAAATAGTTCATGATTCAATGACTGATCGAATGCTATAAACCTTTTGATCACAATTGGCATAAATTAGTGCTTGACAAAATACTTGGGACCTGTAAAAAAAATTTCTTTTACACGACAAGGAATTTTACTAAAAATAAACTATAGGAATACCCAGTTTACAAGCAAAACTGCTCGTTCATGGCTACAGCGCTAGCCGAAATATCGGGGAGAATTAAACTCTGAAAATTAAGGATAGGACAGTAATACAAGGTAAATTTGATTCGACAAACAACTTCGCAATTAAAACTAGCAAAAGAAAGATTACACTAAAATGACATACGTCAGATCTGAATTTGCTAATATTCAGCGTAGCAATTATACATTATACTGAATGTACATTTATAGAAACGGTAATCGATAACATTCTTTCAATAGGAATGGGTAAAAATGAACCAACTCAACATAAATCCAGTGAAAATAATAATAAATTTCGATGTCGGAAAACAAAATATCCATGAAACTAATTTTTGGGATTGATAGTATATTCAAATTTAATTTGGAGGGGAACACATTAATTGCATGTTGAGAAAGCTAAGCACGAAAGTTTACCTCATTCGGAAACAGTAAAATCCTAACCTTTTTCCTTTTCCTTTTAAAAATAGAAACATGACGCATTAGAAACTACATACTTTGGATCGATCCAATCATTAATTTCTTACAGAATTATTTTCTAGGATAATACCACCATGAAAAAAAAAAAAAAAAAAGGAAAAAGAAAATATTAAGAATAATGTTATTAGTTCCCGTTTGTTCAGCCTGCAGATCACTTCTTCAGTGGCTAAATATACAGCATTATCATTAACGTATATATATATTCTTGAAACAACAACATATACATACATACGAATAAGCGAAGTTTTCAATTAACTTTCGACTTACATCAATGTAGTGCGAGAACCATCGATCACATTCATATACAAAATTTTTAAAGTTAACAAAGACTCAAAATTCGATACATCACATAGGAATAAAATTACATAATAAATGCAAATTGTGTGAAGCAAATGTCAATTCGCAATTTAAAAAAAATAAGTGAAAGTATTGTTACATTATCATCTGTTCCATAATTGAATGATTATCTTCAAACATTTCTATAAGTTGAAGATTAATCATTAATTTGTATCGAGCAAGATGATTATAAACGAAAATTAATGGTTAAAACTTATTCAGGCTTATACTGTAGTGTAACTGCTGTTTTGTTAGTTTTCTTTTGATTGTAATAGTGTCATGTAAAGTGCAGTCTTTCTTTAAAAAAAAATAAAATAAATAAATAAATAAATAAATAAAAAATGTATTTTCTGACGAAACCATGTACTGGTAGTTCCTAAAGCGGAAAAATAAAAATAGTTGTAATTATATTTATGTTTAGTTCATAAATATGGATCAACCTTAAGAAAAGGCAAAGTAAAGGTAGATTAACAAAATAATAAATAAATAAATAAATAAATAAAGAGCACCAAGAAGCTTGTCGGTGTTGTTTAACTCCACTTACAGCAGCAACAATAGAAAAGGAAATGGAGATAAGTTGTTCAGAGTTTACATTTAAAAATACTATCCTGGCATTCACTTGGTAGAACTGAGAGACGGCTATAGAAAATATTCACTCAATATAACTGGGGCGGGGTTTGAATCTGGAATTTTATGATTTCGAACCAGAATATATAAATATAATACTCACCACGAAAGCATTGGCTAGAGAAACTTAGTATTCAAGTCCAGTATAACTCGTCGACGGAATGTACAGAAGAGAGAAGACAAGAAAATTAACGATTCGTATTTACGTTCTTCGTCAGCAGCAGGGGTATATTAGACAGGACCTACGAGGGGATATGGGAAAATTTTAATTATTCCCAGAAGTTAGTGAGTGATTTTGATGCCACTTGCTCTGTGTAAACACTAAACCTTACATGTACGATTTAGTGAAAATTATTCATGTATGTATGTAATTTACTTTCTTTATAGATAGCACTAGTTGTCAGTAAGTTGCAAGACGGAAACGGTAGAAGCTCGTAGCATGACTAAGTTAACTTTCTGCATTTGAAGTATTATAGCGCCCGACAAATTCATGATGAAATGAATCTTGTGTGTGGTGGCGATTGCCTATCCTACGACACTATCATGAAGTGTAAGATAAAATTCAAAACAGGTCACATTCCCTTACAGATGAAACAAGACCTGGACGACGTCCAACAATCACGGACGACGCCGTCACAGTGAGGAAAATCGAAGAACTGATCCTGGAAAACCGACGAATAATCATCCATAACTTTGTACAGCAAAGTGGACTCAGTTAAGGTAATTCATAAAGAATTGCACATGTCTAAGGTATTAGCACATTGGATTTCGCATTTTCTGACTCCTTTTTAGCGACAAACACGGCGTGTTATCTCGAGTCGTTTGCTGAATCTTTTGGAGCAAGATGAAGACGATTTATTTTTCTGTTTGCCCGTCTGATAATTATGGACGGATGTTGAATCTATCTATGTGATCCTGAGGCAAAAGAGATGAGCAAAGAGTAGAAGAACTTCTTACCTCTCCACAAAAAGGCAAAGGTGCGAAAGTCTACTGGTAAGGTCATGCTCTCGATTTTTTGGGACTGTCATGGGGTCATCCTTACAGACTACTTTTGGAAAGGTGGTTCTATCGTTGGCACATATTACTGATCACTTGTGAGGAAGTCACGAGATATTGTTAAGCAAAAACGTCGTGGTATGCTCACCAAAAGAATCCATCTCCTTGCAAACAATGTACCCGCTCATACATTCTAAGCAGCGTCAGTGGAAACTGCAAGGTGTAGCTTCAAAATATTGCCGTACTCGCCTTAGTTTCCTGATCTGGCAGGAAGTGACTTCTTCCTGTTCACACAGATGAAAAATCAACTTTGAGGGTCACCATTTTGGCAACAGAGATAGCGTCATAATGGAGGTAGAATAATAGTTTTCCACACAATCTGCAGAGTTCTTCAACAGATCAAAATATGGTGGGAGAAATGCGTGGAGATTATATAGGGAAATCTCAAGAAAGGACGTAAAACACATTTGTGTTTTTAGCTCATAGTGATAATGAAAAATTTCCGTTGCTCCTCCTCCCATACAGTTTAAAGAGATATGAATCATTGCAATGTGTTCGATTCTTTACCAATGGGAATCGAACCCGGGACCTACTGCACCACGCATGCTAGCTATTAGATCAGGGAGAAGGAAGATTGACTGTTATATTCACTTTTAAGCTACCACAATAAGAATGGAACCATTGTTTTAGTGCTTCATAAAAGATTGACTTCGCACGGAACCAGTCACTTCTTAGACTTAGCATTTCATTCATTTTCCTTCCCCACAAATACAGGGTGGGGCAAATAAAAGTGGCCCGGAGAACAGAGTTCCAGAGTACAAAGAAACAGCAAAGAAAAGAAATTGTTCGCCAACCTGCTTATAGCAGATGTTGAAAATGACCACCATTCCTCTCTTGAATTACCATATTAATGAGAATAACAATTTCAGGTGTTCGGACACGTTTCGGAATGTTTTTTGCATTGTTGAAAACAGATCTTGTCTGACGCCATTTTCTAACTAATCGTTGCATTGCACTCTTGGCTGGCACTTTGATACCATGAAATTCATGAGCAAACAACTGACCACACTCTTTCCACGAATTTGTTTTCACGTAACTTTCCACAACAATCACCCTCTGCTGCACTGTAAGTACCATCTTCACCTGTGCATTGCTCAACTCACACTGACACAGCTCTCAATAAGATCTGAACCGGTGGTATGCGTACATATGATGTAGGTCCATGCATACATTCATGTCCAGGCCACTTTTATTTGCCCCACCCTGTATAAAATATACAGTCTAAAACTAAGAAGAACCGAAAACTCATAGGGCAGAGTTCTTAACATTTCCCACTGATGTACCACCATATTTAATATAGAAAATATTAATGTACCAGTATTCAACGTTATTCTGGAAAAGCATGATTTTTTGTCCCATGCGCAGTGGCGTATTTAGGGGGTGGCTTCCGGGCTTAAGCCCCCCCTAAAATCTTACTTACTATAGTAAAGTAAATGAAATATCTTGCAGAATTTTCACATTTCCAGGCAAAGCCCCCCCGAAAGTTAGCAAAGCCCCTCCCGAAACAATATCGTAAATACGCCACTGCCCATGCGTAAAATTATTGACTTCTTTTATAACTAACAAGGTAAGTAACTAAATCTTAGATTTTTACAAAAAACAGTTATATGTTCAAAAACCAATTAATATTTGAATCTACTTAATAATTGTTTATTAAAATATATAGCTTTTTGAAACTTAAATTAAGTTAAGTGAACACATATTTTTGATTATGATACTTCAGTTCTGAATCAAATTTAGAGTAGAGCATACAGTACTTAACATTTTTTGTCTCAGATAAGAGAATATTTTCGCATAGCTTTACAGAAATTGTGCGTATCACCCACCAGTTGTGCACGTTCTACAGATTGAGAAACTTAATGGAGGGTATTATTGTTGTTAAATAGAATGAGAAAGAATTGTTAAATATATAGGCTTGTGTTGATATTTTTCCATGCTTAATAAATGAAAAGCCTATTTTCTTACGTAATTATAAGTCTGTATAAAAAATACCATTGAAAAATTCGACTTTTGGTCTAAATATAGCCCTCCAGATTTTTCTTCACATCGAAAATAGCGCCATAAAATTTAACAGATGGGATTTGATAGGTCAAGGCTCTCCAATATGAGATAAATTAAAGGTCCTCGTATGAAGTAACGGCAACACCCTGTTTATATACCTATATTTATAAAACAGCCAAATTATTATTATTAGATTTGCTTTAAATCAAAACCTTCAAGTTATTATGTAATTTTTCACTACTTTCACATATACAAATAAAAAAACTAGGGCATTTATTTTTTCCCTCTTGATTCTGCTGATGAACACAGAGAATATCTGAAATATAAGCTATTGATTGATAAGCTTCAAGAAGTATTAATACCAAGATACAAATATTTTTACAATATAAGCAATAGGTATAGGTATAATTAATAATCGATACTTTCATTTGTTTTATGCAAAGCACTTGATATAAAAAAATATTTTATCCTATTTTTATTTTAGTTGGGTTTCATACATTTAACTATTGCTAACGCTTTATATTTTTCGGTAATTACGATATGAGTTGAGTTGATTTTCAGTTTAATGTCCCGTTCAGCAGCGAGGCTATATAAGACATGGACCTACTGATTAACGTGGAATCCGAACCACATGAGCTCCAACCGGGAATCGAACCCAGTCTCCCACGCCAAAGGCGCGTACGCTAACCGCTTAACCACGATGGACCTCAAAATTACAATATGAAAGACAATATAAACATTTTACAATATTAAAAATAATTTGAGTTTTTCTTCATTCATCAACAACATACTAGTTCCCTAAGTTTTCTTTTATTAGTGAACCTCTATTATTAAATATATCACGCTGATGAAATACTAAATGAAGATTTTGTAATTTGAAACTTCGATGATTAATTTTGGGGAAAACTTTTATTTAACAATGGTCACCATATTAAAGAGCAAAAATTGCTCTACTTATTATTGCAATTGTTTTTTTCCTAACTGTTTGTTTGAGACTGTTTAAATAATGATAGAAAGAAAACAAATTCCAGCGGGTTCAAATTGGGGCGTAAAGTTGCTGAACCGGCTCGCAATATCAACCAAGCCTTTGACCACGGCGCCATCAGTGAACGTACAGCTCACTGTTGGTTCGAATAGGTTCGTTAAGGATACAAGAACCTTGAAATTGAGGAGGGTTGTGCATGTCTTTCTGCGATTGAGGGTGAAGAATTGGAGGTAATTATTGAAGCTAACCCACGCAAAACAACTTGAAAGATAGCAGAACTTCATGTTGACATTCGACTGTTGTTCGGCATTTGCACCAAATGGGAAAATCAAAAAAAGCTCGGTAAATTGGTGTCTCACAATCTGAACGAAAACCAAAACCACCCCAATACGAAGTCTGCTCTGCCTAAAGGATTCATTTCTTGATCGCTTGTGATACGGGATGAGACCAACGGAGAGAGCAGCGATAAGGCACTGGAGCTCTTCCTCAAACCGAAGCTGATCCAAAGAAGGTAATAGTTACTGTTTGGTTATCAGTACATTGAGTTGTTCACTACAGCTTCTTGAGGTAGGAGATCGACAGAAGGCACCAAATACTCCAAAATTTATGGCCAACATTGGTCAATCAAAAGGGTTCATATCTCACAAATTACCCCCAAAAAATTGAACGAACTGGAATACGACTACACTTCATCCAGATTAGTCACGAGACCTTTCTTCACCTAGACATCACTTTTTCAAGTACCTAGACACCTTCTTGCAGAAGGTCTTCCACAATCAAGTAGCAGCCCAAAATGCCTTCGAAGAGTTCAACGGTTCTAGAAGTCCAGATTTTACACTACTGGAATTAATAGAATTGTTCCTCGTTGGCAAAAATGTATAGATTCTAATGGTTCTTATTTTGATGAATAAAGTTAAGTCTAAGCTGAGACATACTACTTTAAAGTTGATAGTTCAAAAGCACAATTATTTTTGCGCAACTTGATATTAATGACAGAAAGCTTTAACTTAGTCTCCAAATTTTGCTTACATATAAAAATGTTATAAGTACACTAACATTATTACTGCAAGTTTAACGTCTTCTTTCATTGAATAAAAGCAGAAATGAATATCCTCATAAGCACCCTTTATGGATATTGAGTTCTTTCCAACGGATATAAATTTTTGAATTTTTATCCCTTTCAGCATCGACGCTATATGAGACGTGACCTGTAACTTAATGTGGGATCCGAACCACATGAGCTTTCGCCGGGAATCAAACCAGAGTCTCCTACACCAAAGGCGCGAACGATAATCATATACTCAGAAGGGAGCTCACGGATGTACCGTGTAGGCTGACAGACACTGATCTTACACACACAGAAGAGATAAATTAGAACTATAAGTGTGTAGGCTTTATTATTATTATTATTATTATTATTATTATTATTATTATTCAGTGATCTACCACACTTCGTGAACATCTTTAGCGATCTACTATCCTTTGGAGATCTATCTATGTGCCATTGTCATTAGCACTGGAGTTTCATTTTCCTTCATTCGCCTTTAGAAGGGAAGTCGGAGTTATTTTTATTATTGTGTAAAATGGAGTATTGCTTTTCCAGATTGCCTTTCTTTCCAGAGCAACACAAGCGTTGCACAAAACGCTCAATCATTTATCCTTTGACACAACAAAGAAATTGTGTTTTCATTCTTTACGAAAATGGTATATTTTCGGCCTTTTTTGATCGAAATTATTCTATTTTAATTGAAACTCATTAAAAAAATAGTATGTACAATTTCTTTTCAAATAAGATACCTTCTTTCCTAAAAGCTTCGTGATTTGACTGATACTCAGCAATGATTGACTGTTAGGCCAGCCCTATATTGAATTTAACAGACAATCATTCTAAGAGACTATACAGGAAACATGCCGCAAGTTACAAGGAATCATGTTGAAATGTAGTACATATACTCGTATTGTATTAATAAGGTCCTCCGAAGTTTGTGTAGAACCAAATATTTTTCAGATACTGTGTCTGTCAACTGGGTGAGTTCTTCGCAACGGATGCAGCAAGGGACAGATTTGCGAAGAACTCGCCCAGTTAATAATCACGATAAGTGTCCAAAAATATTTGGCGCTACAAGAACTGCCAAGAAGTTCATTGACACAATGTCTGTGAGTACATTTTAGGATTGTGAGGTCAGTTATTAAAGTTAAAAGAGAAATATGTACTATTTGAATTGTTCTTGATTATCGTTATTAATATAAATAATTATGTACTAAGAACTGAGTTAATATTAAAGTTGACAACATTTTACACGTAAAGACAACTTACCGCGAATTTCCTTTTCATAATTTTCGATAATAATATCCCTTTCTTGTATTAACTTTAAATTGTACAAGAAATCCCTTTTCAGTGTTTCCATATGATCACGCTGAACGCTTAACTCCGTTTCTTGCTCTTTTATCCTTTCTAGGAGACATCTCATTTTCGTATTAAGTGCTTCGCGCCAGGCGCATTCCGTTTGATAAATCATATCTTCAACTGCGAACTCCATTGACTTGAAAACTGCATTAAAGATTCTGTAAATCAGAAATATGTTAATTACTCTTATCGCCAGCTTTTCTTTTCAGCCGTGATAGAAGAAAAAGAAACAAGTGAAAATGAAATTACGTCCCACAGTTATTCCCTATAGGCCAAAGGAGATGGATGATTATGAAAGGAATTGATGGGAACGGAAGAACTCCGAGAACCCACGGACACGATGATGTCCAGCACAAATTCACATGAGCTTGGACCGAGTAGGGACCCATCACACTAACGGTGAACATTCTACTACTGCGCCGGGGACGCGGTGGCTCAGTGGTAGAGCGTTCACTTCCGGTCTTGGGATCCCTGGTTCGATCCCAACTCGTGCCGTGTGGATTTTGTGGTGGACAAACACCGTGCTCGTGGGTTTTCTCGGGGTTCTCCCGTTTCCTCCCACTTTCTTCATTCCACAATTTCACTCATTTCTCATCATCACCATCTCCTTTAGCCTAACCGGCATAATTGTGGGACGTAAAACTTAAAGATTTCATTTCATTTTTTTTAAATACTGCGCCACTGTGACCTCTAAAGAGAAGCTGATTAACGAAAGCAATATTGTGGATTGGTGAATGGCGGTTGTTGTTTAGTGTGGAAATTTTCCGTAATTTATTTTTACCATCACCATTATTATTATTATTATTATTATTATTATTATTATTATTATTATTATTATTATTATTATTATTATTATGAAACACCAAAATTACCCGAATTTTCCAGAATACTCTTTCAATATCAATCAAATAACATTATTTCTTAACTACACTGAGTTTGCATTCATATAAATTACAATTTAAATATATAATTATAACGTCAAAAGAAAAACTATTGTCCAGGGACTACTATATATAAAACTATTCTTATTAAAGTACAAAAACCTCATCCATTTCCTTTTCAGGTGGTAAAGTGCCAAAGACCGACGAGACGTTACCACGTTAGATAGAAACATATGCTCTTTCAATAGCTTTAGCTTTCAAAAACAGTTCTTAATTTTAAGGATTACATTTTACAAAAGAACAATTACATTCTACAAACTAAAATATAATCAGAACTTCTAGGATAGCTTTTACAATCTTAACGCTTATAACGCAATATGGACGATAAACCCATAATTAAGTTCATGGTATTTGAAATTACGTTAAGAAGTGAATACAAAATCGAATTCCAAGTTTAATGGACGTTTTATGACTCTTTATGTCCAAAACAGTGGTTTCTGGATATTTACATTTGTCCGTCTTAGAAGAGGCCGAGGGGCCATACCGTCTAAAGTATTCAACTTGATATTTTTTTATGGATTTCCCAGAACGAACTGTTGTAATCACACTTTCGCCTTACATACCAAAATAAGAATACTGGAGAGTAAAAATCGAAAATTTCTAACTTCTGTAAACGGGTGTTAAGATTTTTGTCGGTATTTCGTAAATAGCTTATCAACCATACAATTCACTTCTTTCGGAAAGGTCAAGGAAGGATGTTACGGCGGGGCTGCTTTATATCAATTATTCACTTCCTACTTCATTAAATATACACAGAGCCTCCTCGTGCCTATATAGTATGTATATTTTTGGTGAAAAAACACGGTGAAAGCTCGTGTGGTTTGGATCCCACATTAGACTGTAAGTCTAATTGCTGGGAAGAGACTTTAAACTCCAAACTAAACAGACAACCAAGTATATACATTCCCAAAATTGATATATACTTTACCCGTTATTCCAACTTTAATTAAGATCAGAGTAAAAATGTCAACATATATTAGTATATACATTATAGTAGTAACGTAACTGAAAATACTGTATTTTCTTCCTCTTTTATTTTATTCTATAGCTAGTGCTTATTTCACAAATATTTATTGCCTGTTTTTTTAGGCTTAATTGGAATCTTAAATAAAAACTATAGTGCTCTTCGTAACTTTTCAGTCGATTTTCAGCTATAATGACATTACTCACATTTCATAAATAAATACATCGTTAATCGCAACATGGTACCCGTGAGACACCATGACCATCTTATACAGGGTGTTCAAATATACAATACCCACCTTAACAGCATGTATAACTATTCCAAATTGCAACAGAAGCAGTTGTTCGGCCACATAATCGATCGTACAGATGCTGAATATCTGTCTGGGGCATGGTTTCCAACGCTTGCTATAAATCTTGGGTTAGATAGGTGATGGTTGCTGTTGAAGGCTGGATGGAGATCAGCTGATCTCCATACGTATTCCATAGGCCTAGGTCCTTAGGTCCAACAGGTCAGGGCAGAACGCATATATCAATCAGAACACAGTGGATTGTCCTGTCGGTATCAAGACGCAAATTATCCTGCTGGAAGATCCGATACTGTAAATCATAAGTTCACTGGACTCGGAGGAGGGGGATTAATAGCGTTACGAATATACGACGCACAAGTCAGACACACACATAGTGTACCCGAGATAGAAATGACTCTCAACGCTTAATATCACCGTCCTTGATTTGTCTCCCATTGTAGTCTTTCGAAGACATTTTATCAATGAGCAGGTGTCATGGATAACACTGGACAACAAATTTTAACTTTTTCCATGCTTCGGAAAAGGAGAGTACATTTTCTTATGGAAATGAGGATGCTGAATACGAAAATAAAAATAAAAATTGGTTCGAGTTTAAGTGTAATCGATAGAAATGTGTGTTATGTAGTGTTGACACTTAGATTCTTGAATTTTCTATTTGGTCTTTCACTTAAGTAGCTATTGCTTCAATCTGTTCATTCGATTATCGTGGTTCATATGTCATTCACTTCAGAATAAACCAAGCTTGCAAATGGTACTACGCGCATGTGTACATGATGTATAAGAAGAGGGAAATTTAAGGTAAAATTGGTAATTTCCCGTCCAAAAACCCCTTTTTTCAAATGTAGCACCCCCTTGTATGGCCCCGACTAAAGACACCCAAATATAATATACTTTTAAAAACTGTAGTTTATAAGTAATACATGCGCCAAGTTTCATTGTAATACCTGCAATAGTTGTGACGAAAAAAAAAATATTTCTCAGTTCTGCTAGACAATACCAAATTTCATATAGGAAAAAGTGAGATAACTATAAAATCAAATGAATCCGAACAGTATTATTTATTTGAGTATCATGACTTATACGTCATTCTCTTCAGAATAAAACAGGCTTGCAAATGGTATCATGATAATATGTGTGTCTGTGTGTGTTGTACGAGAAAAGAGGAAATTGGGAATTTTCTGTCCAACAACAATCGGCAAGAGGAGAGTTGCTCCAGTAGCCCTGATATCGTTTCTCCATCATAGATATAACTTGTTAGAAATGTTTTCCATGTTCATCAATGACTGCTCCGCAATTTTCTGGGAAGAAATCTATGTGGGAGTGCAACACATGTAATTTTAGTGACACATTACACCCTATTGTTTGGTAGAAGGTATTAGGTGCACCTCTACTTCCTTATAGTTCTGAGACCGCTTTTTTTCCCCCAAAAAACATCGTCACCACTTTTCGGAAAGAATCTCATGCAATCCTCTCCTCATTTTGTAACACTGCATCAAATTCAGGATCATTGAGGACTTAGCGAATTTGAGTGCCAATAAGAGTTCTTACCTGATTTTAGTTTCAGCAATTTGTGGAAGTTTACGCAGAATATATTTGAAGAATGTTTTGATGCGTCTATGAATAGCCGCCATTCATCGAGATTATCGTCTATGTTAAGTTTACTCATAAGACCAGTTAGGCCTACATTGTTACAACGTAATATGTCACTTTCCACTGAAAATATTGTTTAGGGATTTTGACGTGTTCAAAACACGAACACTTTTAGATCTTCAGAATAAGCTCCCAACTTCTTGAGTTTGGATGCCAACAGTTCTGCGCCACTTTTTGACAACCCCAAGTAATTTAATTCAAGTTGAGTATCATATGGTGAATGGATAATGATATTTTGGTTTTGTGAAGTTAGGATCGGTGGAAGACGATGAATCTGCAGCAGAATTTGACAATGTGGGTCGACATTGTTCGCCTTTTGCTCTTCATCGGGTGAAAGACTGGAGTAAGGTACGGGAAGTTGTGGAACCTTTTAGTTCTTCAGAGTGTGGCACAGTGACGAACATTTCAAGGAATATTTAAATAAGTAGCAGTCCACTTTTTCCTTTTTTGGATAGACCTTTAATTGGAAGAACTATGCAAAAATAACAGTTTGAAGTATGATCTGTCGGTTCTCTCCATATCATTGGAACTGCAAATGGCACGCATGGCTTTTCTCCATGTAGCCAGTCCTGCAAATTTGTAGAACAAGTATTACAACATATATGTGGTGCTCACTTCTTGTCCACATCTCCCACTTTACAGCCAAAGTACAAGTGATAGGCTTTCTTTATGATAGGAGCGAAATCCCACTTTTCGCTTCACTTCGTTAAAAACAACAATTTGCTCTGCACTGCAAACACATTTACGCGACATGTTTCTGCTTAGTATAGTCATACAGCGATAAATAATAATAATAATCATAATAACATTCACCCAATATCTCACCACCACTACGTCCGAGATGGCAAATTGTAAGTACAAAAGAACGTTACACATGTTTTCTTTGGCAAACTCTTCAATACAAACTAAACCGTGAAGTGGTTGATATTTCTTTGTTAGCGATGAAGTGCGAGCAATATGGATGGTCAGAGACTACGCAGGGGCCCTAAGCTTTTCGGGGGTCCAAATTTGAAGCTAAATTATATTAAAATTTGTAAAATTGTACCTGAAATTAGACTAAATTTACAAACAAGTCGAGGTGTCAAGAGCCGCAGGACCCACCCCTGCGTATGTCCCTGAGGATAGCAATGGAACTAACCGTCAAACAATGGAAGTTTATTTAAATAATTAGACAGCTCCTGTTGCCACGAACCCTTAATTTGCCCAGCAGAGCACATTGGGTGATAACGTATTTCTTTGAAACCCGAAACGATCTTCAAAAACTAATTTCATATTCGTTATCAGCACCCTAAAATTAGTACGAATTGGTTAGTTTTATCTCCGAAGCATTTTCACTATTGACCAGTGTAATCGTAACAGAGCGCGGAATCATAGAACTGCCTTCAACAATCGATTAAGTGTTCATGCGCTCACATGGGGGAAATCAGTGACTGAATGCACTGGCAGTCAACGTCCTATCAATTAGAGTAGCCCGAACAATCCTTCTTTCCAGACGCTTTTTGATATATTGTGGAATATTGGAGACTTTGCAGTAGGAACCTCTCTCCTATAAGGCATTACCACTGATTTATGTAACGACCCACTATTGTGCAGAACAACTTGACTTTCAGCCCCACTATACGACTGCGATCGAGGTCAGTTTAATTACACAATGGGCATTTGCTGATGTCGTCCTGACATTGTAGACGCACACTGTGCTCCAGGCAAAACGATATAACGAATTCGATTATATAACTACATTCGTTGTGTTATTCAGACGACCTCTGAACTACTAGTAGTATATCTTCTACAGATACTACGATAACTGGTTCGTTAGCCCTTCAAAGCAGTAGCGGCTCTTGACGGGAACCACACCGCTAATATATATACAAGCTAAGGAAAGACAACTCGACAACACTTTCAAAATGCCGCATACAGCAATTAGTACATTCAGTAAGCTATCTTCCTTTAGTCCGTAGCGATAAATTTTATTTTTCCCTCTAGAGCCGCCACTGCTTCAGCATGCTTTCAACAGACAAATTTACGGCGCGAATTTAGTTTGAATTACTCGATATATTAAATGGATTTTCACCACAGTAAAAGATCGAAAGTGGTAGTTTAATAGCCAAGGTGATAGTTTCAATTCGATTTTTTTTTTTTTTTAAGGGATAAACGATTTGCATATAATCAATAAATATTTTTTTGAGAAAGTAATTAATTTTGTTGGGGCGATTTTTGTTTTCAAAAATGTCTCTAAGTGCTTTGTTCGTATTCCATAGATAAAAATATTCAATGAATCACCCTAGAATATGACAATTTAGTTTCTGTCGACGCAAGTAAATAGGAATATTAACCAGCTTATTTGTTTCGGACATTCTGTGTTTGGCCGTTGCAATTCCCCCATCTTGATAAATATGAAGTGGACACTTGTATCTTCCATGATTATAACTGCTGTATTGACAGGACTCAAAGAGTTTGTACATCATTTGAGGAACATTCTAACACCCTGTCACACCTAATTTGGCTGGTTAATTCCTCATATTTAAATCGAATTGAAAAGGTGTGGTATTATTGGAAAAATAAACATATCCGTAATTGCCTAAAACTACAGCATCTACCGATGATCGAATGGATTCATATCAAAGTAGCATACTCGTAACATTTCCAAATAGAATTCAGGTCAGAAATGGTGTGCTTACTAACATGTAAGTAGAAAAGTATTATTAAATTAATAATACATTAAGGTTCCTACAGGTTCTGAAAAAAAAAAAAACCTTTACTTTTCATTACTCTTTGTAAGAAGTCTATGACTACATTAAATGTTTGTAAAATCAGCCTCCTCCTCTCCTACAGCTGACCATCCGTTACTAATTTTTCCTCAGTACTTTTTAGACTACCAAACTATGCTATGCATAAGTCTCGTAAATCTTAATGATCGGCTTTGTCCGTCTGTCGACAGGTCGGAGCAAAAACAGTACGAGATACCGAGATACGACGTTTTGTAATCGATTTCCATTTCCTCCGTTAACTCTCTATTTAAACCGCAAGTGGTTGAAATTAGTTATTTCCGGTTTCAATGTTTATCGCCATAGAACGAAAACGGTAACAGATAGCGGAGAAGCGTTAAAAAAAATTCAGCGTCTCAAGACAACATATAACTATCCACAATACTCTACCAAAACCAAGAGTGGTTAAAATTTTCTATTACTTCCGGTTTCAACATTTATCACTACAGAACGAAAATGAAAACAGCAAGATTTTTTTCAAACGATTCACTGTCTCGAGACAACATATCATGACAATCCAGAACACTACCAAAACCAGAAGTAGTTTAAATTTAACTTCCGGTTTCAATATTGATTTTGAACAAAATGATAAATGCTACCAAGATCCCGTTTTTTGCAATCGATTTAGCGTTTCACGAATAGGTTCCATCTGCTCCGTTCACCCTCTATTCAAACGAAGTGGTTAAAATTAGTCATTTCCTGTTTATACGTATATCGGCGTAAAACGAGTGGCATCAGATAGCAAGAAGCAGTTTCCTGCAAACGATTTAGCTCTCAAGACAACGTAACATGACTATCCATAACACACTACCGAATCCGAAAGTGGTTCAAATTTACTATTACTTTTGGTTTCAATACTGATTTTCATAGAACAAGAACGGTAAAATATATCAAGAAGAGACCTTTTGCAATCGATTCAGTGATCCCAAGAATAGGTTTTATTTCCTCCCTACGTCCTCTATTAAAAGAGGAAATGGTTGAAATAAACTGTTAGTACTCTATTGAAATTAGTACTTACGGATGCACTTCTTCAAGTTTGAGTATTAAATTCGCATAGTTTGGAAGTTTTAGTTTCACACTGAAACGATACTCACTCGTTTATTTTCATATAGACTGTCACTATTTTTTTATTTTTCAGAAAAAGACTCCACAATTGTTTACGAAGATTGCATATCTCTCGATAAAATACGTACAAAATGACTAAAGCTTTCAAATAGACAAAGCATTGAATTAAAACTATTAAGGGTGCCTTCCATTTCAATTCAGGCAGAGCATGTACCATCACCATCTCAGATATTGTTGAAACTTTTTTTATAGCAACTAGACATGTTTTTAAGAGACCCATATTTTTTTGTTTTGTCGAAAAAAATTTTCCCGCCAAGTAATGGGCCATCAAAGACGGGGAGTACAATTTATGAATTGTAGAAGACATGGAAAATGGTCAACTTCGGAGCCTCACCATTCGACTATGGAGACAGGTAGAGTTATAATTCTTGTTGTGGTATGTACATAGGGATATAAATAAACTATATTTTATTACAGTTTGGTTTGCGCATGCGTATCTTTTTGTACATAAATTAACAAATGAACGTCAATTTATCTGAAAAGTCGAAGTTTGCGAATTTTTTTTCGAGCACTTCCGGTTCGAATTTTAAGGTTCTGTTTTCGCGGTTGGTAAGACCTGGTTACCCGCTTTCCGAAAAAAATTTTGTATCGCTTCTGTGTGCAACCGTTTTGTCGCAAAAAAATTCGAGAAATTGTAAAATTTTCAAAAATCGCCATTTTTGGGCGCCATTTTCTCGAAAACACCATCTTTTAAAATTCTGAAATTTTGTCAGATGGTTCAACTTTACATGAATAATAAACATACCAAATACCATTCTCGACCAATGCTTCATGAATTAACTGCAGCCTTTTAAAGTTAGCAAAGTTTCGTTAACTTTGATGTCACAGTTAGCAACACTGGGAACAATAAAAGTGCAATAATTTGATGATGTTTGTGGTTCACATTTATTAAATGAAGAATAAAAGGTTTTCTTGACTGTTTTTTTTTCATTATTTTGATCAAGAAGGCTCTCTGAAATAGTAAAATGAGCCTTCTCCTACTCCTCAGTTTCCTTAAACCGAAATAATCTGAGGTGGAAATTACGATTACGAAACACACAAATTTTAAGCTTACTTGAAATCCAATAAATTCTGATGATCTACAAAAAGCCTGAACTATTAAATCAGTGATGATTTGGAATGCTCCAGACAAAGTCTCAATTAAGTGTGATGTCATTACAGTGATCGAAAAAGGACAAAAAGTGAAAAGAAAAAAAAAGAAACGTTTTCTTACGCGTTCCAAAGAAATTTACTGACTTTTTAAACAGAACAATCGCAACATAAGAATGGGTCACTCGGAATTTTACAGTATTAGACTAAAGTGGGTCAGTCCGCAACCTGCGAGGGAAATGTGTGTGTGTGTGTATTGTGCAAATTGTAAGTTAGCTGCTACTGCGTTACTACAAATCAAAGGTTCAGCCTGTATTCAAGCTGTCATGAGTGACCTATTTCCTTTAGTAGTATGATCCATAGAAAATGACAACTGTCTTCTTCAAGAATGTGGTGAATGTCCCGGAGTGGAAGGAATAAGTATGGAATCTTTAATCATTGATCCTGATGAAAATGAAAGTGTTACGTATGTCATATGGGAAAACAATAATCTCGTTAAAAAAAAAAAAAAAAAAAAAACTGTGCCATTTTCTGTTTTCGTATCGTAGATTGCTGGTTTAACTGTAAGAAATGTAATTCACGACTACATCAAGAAAATCCAAAGAGAATTAATTGCTACCGAAAAGCACCGTATAAAATTTCAAGATACAAATCCTACTTTACTTCATGTGGACTTCGCTGAAAACTGGACTGTTATTCTGCAAAGTGAAATTCAGAGTTATCACCGGAATATGAAACAACTGACAGTTTTGTTGTAATAAACGACGATAAAACACACGATTCGGCTCATGTACTCATAGCCATAGACAAGATTCTAAAAATACTCGAAGAAAAGCGAAAATATAGGTTATAGAAAAAGGTTCTCATACGTGAAAATAAGTGTCTACAATTTCCCAAACCGTGTCAGTGATTTATGATGGTGCTGCATCCGACTTTAAAAATCGCTTTCAGATGTTCGACATGCAGACAGGTCCGATAAAGCAGTAGTTTTGCAGTGAAACCGGCCATACAAGGGTCTCTGCGACGGTATTGAGGAGGGGGAAGTGTAAAGAATGTGGCAACGCGGCATAACCGTAAGCAAAAACAGATACACAGTATTAAAATCGCAGGAGAAAAAAATGAAATGAAATCTTTGTTTTACGTCCCACGTTTATGCCGGTTAGGCTACGACGGTGATTATGAGAAATGAATGAAATGGTGGAATGCAGAGTGGGAGGAAACGGGATAACCCTGAGAAAACCCACGAGCACGGTGTTTGTCCACCAAAAAGCCCACACGGCGTGAGCTGGGATCGAACCAGGGACCCCAAGTACCGGAGGTGAACGCTCTACCACTGAGCCACTGCGCCCTCACTAAAACCGCAGAAGAATTCGTGAGTATAGTGCAAGTACAAACTCCGGGTATTACTCTTGTTTTGTTGCCTGGAACTGAATTCGACGACTTCCGGAAGAAAAAAAGGGAAAGTATGCGACCAGTAACTGGTATTCAACGAAGTCATCTTTGGCTTTCGGAAAATGGCGAAGTTTTTATGGCAGTAACGGGTCACCATGAACTAACTTCATGCTTCCCCAAAATCGAACTTCTGCAATTCAAAGTGTAGATTTAAGAAATTTGCAAAAAGGAACTTTTGTTACATACATATATGTATGATAACCAGTGCTCCGTAGCAAAAATATTATGAATAAATCATGAATTACGTGAAGTTGAAGTGCTGTTTATGCTTCCACACAGAACTTCAGCATTTGTGACTATCGACAATGTGCTATGCAGAGGCGGATCCAGGACTGACTTCTGGGGGTAATACTGCTACTTAGAGGTACTTTTAAGAGCTCCAAACTCTAAGATCGGTTTTATTTATATATAAAATAAAGTTTCTTCCCCCTAGATCCACTCCTGGACGAGTTGTGAGTGAACCAACATCTATTTGAGCACCTGCACGGTTACATGCTATTAGCAAAGAAGACACCAACCAAGCAAATGATTGGTCCATGTAATTAATAATAATAATAATAATAATAATAATAATAATAATAATAATAAACAGTGAAATTTTGTTTCCAAAGACCATTTTAAGTAAGTGAACTTGAAATTTGTGCGTTTCGTAATCGTAATTTCCACCTCAAATTATTTCGGTTTAAGAAAACGGAGGAGTAGGAGAAGGCTCATTTTACTATTTCAGAGAGCCTTCTTGATCAAAATAATGAAAAAAAAAACAGTCAAGAAAACCTTTCATTCTTCATTTAATGAATGTGAACCACAAACATCATCAAATTATTGCACTTTTATTGTTCCCAGTGTTGCTAACTGACATCAAAGTTAACGAAACTTCGCTAACTTTAAAAGGCTGCAGTTAATTCATGAAGCATTGGTCGAGAGTGGTATTTGGTGTGTTTATTATTCATGTAAAGTTGAACCATCTGACAAAATTTCAGAATTTTAAAAGATGGTGTTTTCGAGAAAATGGCGCCCAAAAATGGCGATTTTTGAAAATTTTACAATTTCTCGAATTTTTTGCGACAAAACGGTTGCACACAGAAGCAATACAAAATTTTTTTCAGAAAGCGGGTAACCAGGTCTTACCAACCGCGAAAACAGAACCTTAAAATTCGAACCGGAAGTGCTCGAAAAAAATTCGCAAACTTCGACTTTTCAGATAAATTGACGTTCATTTGTTAATTTATGTACAAAAAGATACGCATGCGCAAACCAAACTATAATAAAATATAGTTTATTTATATCTCTATGTACATACCACAACAAGAATTATAACTCTACCTGTCTCCATAGCCGAATGGTGAGGCTCCGAAGTTGACCATTTTCCATGTCTTCTACAATTCATAAATTGTACTCCCCGTCTTTGATGGCCCATTACTTGGCGGGAAAATTTTTTTCGATAAAACAAAAAAATATGGGTCTCTTAAAAACATGTCCAGTTGCTATAAAAAAAGTTTCAACAATATCTGAGATGGTGATGGTACAATTTTATATTTTTTTGCCTGAGTTGAAATGGAAGGCATCTAAGATATAATTAAAAACAAGAATAACGCAAAATCGTGACAAAACATCGAGCTTTGCACGAGGGTATTATTGAAATTTACGTCAACGATGGCCTTTCCTTCTTGATCTCATTCAGTTCGGTATCAATAGCTAGCTCCTTTTCATTAATTTCTCATTTTAGACGTATCTTCTCTTGCTCCAAGTCTCTCAATTTTGAACAAAACATTTTCTTCTCAACTTTCTTTTTGTTGTACTCATTTAACTCTTCCTTCTGGTGATGCAAGTACTCTTCATAGCATCTGTGAAGCCTTCTGGTAATTTGCACGTATTCAATACTTCCTGTCTATTGTACCTGGTTATGAATATGCTTTCTGCTGCAAGTGTTTTTCGTACAGATTTTCTATTAAGACTGATTTATTGACGAAAAAACCTCTTTCGAGTGATCCATTTCCATGCGAGAATGACGGCCCAATTTTAACTACCTTCCATAAATATTTTTATTTTTTAGTACCAGCAAGAAATTTGCTGTAAACAGCGTCAAGTCCTATTCGTTATAACGTTGGAAGATCTCTTGAGGTTCTGCTGAATTTAAACTGAAGAAAGAGATGCATTCTCTTCCAGGTTTTAGCAAGTACATCATCATCTATGATGTGAGACATATGACACTCGTCTAGAAGAAGAGAGAATCTTTTTGCCCTATGTAGAATGAATGTTGGATTACCTCAGGATCAGCTTTGTGTTCTAAAGAACTACTCTGTTAAAGTTTGATAATCATAGAAGTTAGGATTCAATAGCAGTCGTAAAAATTCCAGTCTCTGTTCCTATTTGTTCGAGAGAACGTCAGGCAGAAAATTCGATATCGACATTTTGCTCACAATGAGATTTTCTGTTTTTCTCACATCAACACTTAATAGCCCTGTGTCTGTACATTTCAGCAGTTTTGGTTTTACAATCGAATCATGAGATCTCGTAGAAGTTTTCCTACACCACCGAAGACGAATATGCCGATTGGTCTTGAAGTCCGAAACCTACGCATAAGGGCTGGAATTCATTGGTTACCATTTTGCATAAAACTAGTTTACACTTAATAAATGGATTGCTTGCTGCCTTCATCAAGGTTTCTGTGTTTGGCAGCTTTGCTTGTTGTAGAAATTTAATAACATAGTCCCAAATTTCCAATAGCTTCTGGAAACAAATGGCATTTTCCACCCAGCGCACGCCGCACAACTTCACAGGAAATTTTATGCATTCGGTGATCTAAGTACGCGTATAAGTAAACTTTCTTCAACAAGCTGGAAAATCACTGAATAGGTAGTGCAAGTGACGTAGTAGGTTATACATATTCCAGTCCACCGATTCATGACACCACTAATGATTCATAATGGCTTAACGTTAAAGATATTCCTGTCATTTTTAAATGTCCTTTATTTATCAAAACAAAAACGTCCGAAGAAACTTTAAATTCCCCTTGACTTTCAGTCGAATTTCCTGACTTTCCAGTCTGTAGGAACACTGTATATATATATATTAACACATCTTAATGATGCGACTGCGATACCTATTCTTTCTTTCTTCTTCTTTTATTATTTAAAAAAATAATTAAAAAATAAATTTTACCAGATACAATGACATTTTCTTTTGAATCTGCCATTTTAAATCATACAGATTTTCATCCATCGGAAATAAGTGAATTGGTTTAAATACATTACAACGACAACGCTACAAGAACAAAGAATAAAATGTAACGCTACAAGAATAAACAGAGAATAAAATATAACTAACTTTATATTTTTGTATTTAACAATATATAACAATATATAGTTTTTCAGATTTGCTGTACTTATAAAAGAATGTGATGCTGATTCATACTCTACAATACAATTATGTACAAATACAGAAGTAAACATGTTCCAAGTTACTTATTTTAAACGCCCCTAAAAATGAAAGGATGATTTTTTTTTTTTCATAATTGCTGTTACAAACGTAATACAAGTAATAATGCTCAATGCAAAATAATCGTATTCATACTTTACTAAATGAAAATCATATTTTTTACTTTATAGCTTTTTAAATCTAAAATCCTGTTGCAGACCAAAATGGTCTTGTTTGTTTAAGTATCGACGCACCAAGTTTTTCTCTCATTAATTACATGATATATTCCACTGAGAATCGAACTCAGGATCAAGCACACCAAAGACAAGAATCTAGCTAGTAAGGCAGTATACAAAATGTGTGTGTTTTATTTTCCTCCTCAATGTTGAAGCAATAAAAATTCTTAACAACTGACAGAACATAGTACATTTAAATTCATTCTCATAGTCGTTTTTTTTTTTTTAAATCAAAGTAAATAACTTAAGGACTTACTAGGTTTTATTGTTATTAGCAATAAATGGACACTATTAATAATGTTCTTTGTCACGAATCAATACCGATCAATAACTAAAATATGTAAAGAGGTTCCTTTTGATGTTTGTTCTCCCAATAGTTTTTAAGGGAATTCTCCGATTACCATACACTGATCTCTACCTTCCATTAAACGACTCCTCTTAATATCCTACTGAATTATCCTATTCATTGTTGAGATAATGCGAAAAACCAATTATTACGAAACTCACATACACAAGAAAGAATATCGGAATAAGGAGAAAATGAAATGAAATCTTTGAGTTTTACGTCCCATGGTTATGCCGGCTTGACTAAAGGAGACGATGATGATAAAAAAAAGGTGTGAAATGAATAAACTGGGCGAAAACGGGAGAATCCCGAGAGAACCCAAGAACACGGTTTGTCCACTACAAAGTCCACTTGGGGCGAGCTGAGATCGAACCAGAGACCTCACGCACCAGAGGTGAAAGCTCTACCACTGAGCCACAGCGTCCCCCGAAACAGGGAGAAAGGACGTTAATGTGAACTTTTCTTTGTAATATTTTCGTTGTATTTGTATTATAAAATGCGAATAAATAAATAAATATAAAAAGAGAGACTGGTTTAGGCACCATACCAAATAGGAATCGCTCTACTTTAATTGCTGAATAAAATACATAATGGACAGATTAAGAGAGAGAGAGAAAGGGCCAGAAAAATCTGCCAGTAAGCCACTGAGTAAACGCAACGGAAAAAAGGTTATTAAAACGAAAGAAAAAATTCAAATTTATAACTACGGAATCTATACAAGATATTGGCAGAAGTGGTCGTCCTTAACATCTCGGTCGAGACAAAATGCGTCAGTGGCACACGAAATTTACCCAAAGTCAAATCAACTCAAGACACTAAGCCGCCTGTGAAAGCGAAAGTGGTCTGACCCATTACAGGATTCAGACTGTTTTTATGAAGTTTCAACCTTGAAAGCTACATTGTTGGGAACTATCGCCGGAAGACTATGACTGATGGATTACGAGAATCATGCTTGACTGGCACAATCATCAGCATCAGTTCCGGCGTGACGAAGTTATGTATCATATAGGGAGATCTATGAACTGTCACTACTGAGGACGTGAGGACAATATGGACACTTCAAAAATAATTCAACAACATCCAAAGGAATAATATGATACGATATTGTATTCAATAAGATTGTGGGTGCATTGCACCACAACGATCGCAATTCATTACTATGTTGCAAGATTGTATCTTTCATAATTTTGTAACCAGTATCCATAAGAGGATCAACAATAAATTTCCGAAACGTTGGTTAGTCGTCGTGGTCCACATGAACGGGAAGCGTAAAGCATGGACTTCATGCCATACAATTCCTTCTTGTGAGGGTACGCAAGTGAGACAGCCTGCCGCAGCAAACTACAAAGGTCGGATGAACTGAAGACCCGCATCGAGCTTGTTCTGACCAATGTACTAGTAAGTTCCTGTGTAAGGTGTTTCCACAAGAGTACAGTAAGTGGTGGATAACGGTGGTACAGCTTGGAATTTTAACACTTCATACAATTTCCCCTGTTCTACTGTATCCACCAAAATTTGTTTGACTAAATTCGACAAGTGACTGAAAAGTTATTAGCAATTTTCCAGAAAAGTTAATTCTCAACTAAGAATAATACTGCCAAAGAAACAATGAATGCTAGTAATCTTCCATCAGCTATTCTCATGAAATATTCTCAGCACTAGACAAAACTTTTGCCGGACTGTAAAGAGATCGTAAATGAACTAAAATATCAGCAAATTCGATTTATTATGAATTACATATATTAAATTTCAATTATAAAGTTATATTTCTTCATTCAATTTTGATTAGAAAACTACTGGTTTTAATAAGCTTTTGTTAAAATAAAATGCAAAATTCTTTCTATATTCTTTAAAACTGCCTGCTCTTATGAAGACTATATGAAACAAAGATGCACCTTCTGTCCAGGGATTAATTTCAATGGGATCCCAAGCTTCCCTATCAAATTTTATAGAAGGAGCTCCCTATCAAATGACTTAGTTAAAACTAAACGCCATCGATCTCAAATATTTATATATAAATATACATTTTGTAGTATAGTAATTATTATATCATACACTTATATGTGAGTAACTGATTTGATATTGGTTGTTTACTTTTGTTTGTTCTCCTTTGTGTTCCGTACATAGTATACATTTAATATTAATTTATTACAAACTATTACTATGATAGAGCTACATGATTTAAGCTACCCTCTTGCGTCAAGAAAACATCCCTGCTTTTCTGTCTTCATCAAACTTTTATTGAAAACCATCTCTGCTTATGATGTTACCTTTAATTGAAATTAGATTCTGTATTCCAGTGTGACCAGTACTTTTATTTGAAGCGTCCATACGAATAAAACAAGTCCTATTTAAAAATAAATAAATAACAATAATAACGTTTCATTTTCTAAAGCATATTTTGGATGTCCGTCCACATGTACAACTCTACTAGACACATTATTCAACGAATTGGAACAAGATTCTCTAGATGAGGTCTGCTAAGGAGAAACTATTCCTCCCAATTTCTCATTAAATAAGGCAACATTTTTGTCATCACTGTAAATTTCTTGTCAACACGAATTTATACAATTTTATGTCAGTATAGTATTACTGAAACCTACATTACTTATCAATTTGTTTCGAAAATTCAAATTTGTTAATGGAGGTGAACTTCATTCAAAAATGTCCTTTTTTACAGCATGACTGCATTGAAAAATTAATCAACGGAAGGGTTCTTTGCTATCTCATATTCTACCTTTCGACATCTCGTAGGTTAACATTGAGATTTTTCCCTTCTATTTTTAGTAGTGAAATTTATTAACTGCTGTCCATTTATTTCAGAATCCTTCAATGCAAATACCCTGAAAACATAACACTGCAAAAAGTCTAATTAATGTTTTTCAGATATAAGTACTAAACCATATATTGTCTACAAGATGTCATGTACGCAAAAAAGTACAACATTGTTTTCCTCCCTCGAACACACTGATATTATAAAGAAAGATAATGCATTACAAAGTAAAATGCACTTTTTCCATATATACAATTCGTGGTTTCTTTTAATAGTTTTCAAAATTTATACTTTGAAATAAAAACAGAATTCATTACTCTGACAACTTTTAACGCTGTCCAATAGTCACTGTCACCATTTTTTATATTACTATAATGAGTGCTTGAATATCAAGTATATAGAAAATGAACACCACAAACAGGAATTATCCATTTACTGTCTTCAGAAGACTAAATTCACTCGCAAATAAATCAGATTCCACCTGATCAAGACTCTTCATTGCTCTATGGTATATACTGGTAATGTTTTCTGGTGATCCTTTCTTTAGTTCAAATTTTACATATTCTATCCAAACATCTGGAAAACAAAAACAGTAAACGTTATAAATTGACAAAAGCACTTCTACAACAAAGACTAATCCAGGTAACTACTTTTAATTCTTTATGTTGTGGTATTAAACATTAAAAGCCAAAATTTAATCTTACAATAATTACCTATTAATACCAATAAAATCTTTTGAAGTCTGTATCAAGCATATTTTGAAGTCTATATTTTAACTATACTTGTGCACCAACAGTGCAAGATCCAATCTTATTGGGTATTTATAAATGTATAATTTCTTATAATCCGACATGTGAATATCTTTTATTACAGAAGACTGGTCCACATTTATGGAAACGATTTTGTGTCCCCTATGCTAGTGCGTAAAGCCGTATTTCCACCAGCAGTTGTGCTCGATATGACGACCCTGACTATAAACTATAGCCCGACACCGAAGTTCCCATTGGAATAGGCTTCTGTTCAGAGAAATCTGATCAAATTTGGACTACTCCTCCTTGCAAACTTTCCACAAGTCAGTCAATGTGCGTGGGCGACGTAAGGAAATCGCTCGCTTCAAACACTCGAAAGCACAAAATTCTATTGGTGCAGCGTCGGGAGACTTGACAGGGTTGTCTGAATATGGGATAGCATGGATTCCAGTTTCACACACTTTGCGGGCCATGTATGTCACAGTTGTTCGAGCCGTGTGACTGGCTGCTTTGTCTTGATGAATGAAGATTTTCGACACATCAGCACCATACAACGATGGAATATGCTGTCAGTATAATGGTTCCAGAACGTGTTGTTGATAGTGTGATGCGTTAATTTTCACATTTCGCGCAACTCTATGCAAAAACTCCCTTTATAGCAAAAACTTGCAACCACCCTGAAGCCACGGGGAAAACTTTCGCGGCACGTGCGGACCCAATGGCATCATCTGGATGATAGTAAACGGCACGAACCCGTTTGAAGTTTGACAAATAGATCCATGATTCGTCTAGCGTTACCACATCTATCCATTTGTCACCCACTAAATACCGTTCATAGAGCCGTTTGCAATGGACCCTGCGTTCCTGGATGTTTGGCTGTGAGTGTGTGGACACGTAACTTATGCTTCACTTGCAGGCGTAAATGCTGGCTGATTATCCTCTGCACAGTTGATTTAAATCTTCTAACACTCCTGGCAATGTCTCTTTGTGGCGGCGGATTCTCCTGGGTCACCAACTTCTGCACATGTCGAACCATATCCATTGTACTTTGGGACGGGGGTGTTGTTTTCGTGCCACTGTGCGCACACCCGCTTCCTCTGGTTGTGCATTTTTATTGCGTTTGAGTACATTGGCAATACCCTTCTCGGAAATGGTAAAACCCTTGGAGGAACACTGTTTCACAATTGCAATGTAGATGTATTCGATGTCGGAAAAAGCGGTGATGTATCCCTCCCAGAATGGAGGCATTTTACACTTGAAGCACTTCACTTCCTGCTACCGAATTCCCCACACAATTGTTTCTGATTGCTTTGCTGTGCTTACGGTCTGTGCGAGTCTCGCACCCCTGGCGGTCGTTCCACTTCGTTTCTATAAATGTGGACCGACCTTCTGTAATATTTGCGATAGTAATAGTAAAACAAGAACTCCTAAGCACATCGGAAGTGATCCTAGAAATCTATTAGGTGCTGCATATATAATATTAGAAATTGCATTCTCTGCTATACATATTGATCATTTCCGCAATCTTTGATCATTAATTCAAATAGAATCATTTTTTATTGCTTGTTCTTCCATAAAATTGTGATTCCTGTAAACAGCAATTGTCCGAACAGCAACTTTTTACATTCAGGTATTTAGTTGAATGTTTATTTATTTATTTTTTTTATATCTTATTGTAACAAAGAAAACATATATGCTCCGAAACACACAACAAAAATAAGCAATGAAGAATTGAAAACTACGAATATGCCTTAATATATTTTCGACGTTAAAAACGAATCGGGAAGATATTGGTACATTTGCTTATTCATAGACACTATAAAATACCCAAAATAAATATATATCTAATTTTTAATTAATTTTGATATTGTACAACAAATCAAGAGTCAACAACTTGCTCTAACCAGAAACTAAAATACTTCCAGTTTAACCTCCGACGATTATGCTCTTTAGGATAAGAGAGATAAATGATTCAGGCAAGTGAATGATGATAAAAGAATTGGTGGAATGAAACGGGAGTATCCCGAGAAAACCTCGGAAACAATGTTGTCCACTACAAACTTTCTTGGGCGGTGATCAAACCAAGACCCCTACACACCAGAGGTAAGCGCTCTACCACTGAGCCACAGTGCCCCCTCTCCCATGTAGAAACGATCCCACAAATATAAAAGTACCATACACACAACGTAAATTTCATAAAACACATCTAAAATCCATTTAGTAATAAAAAACTTAGAATTTGAATCCTATATTACTGTAGAGAGGTGTCTAACCGTTTCTCACATATACCTAAATTGATTATTTTGTCGCTAAAACTTAATTAACATTCTACTAATAACTTACAAGTGAGAGTATTTGATTTGGATCAGACTTCAGGCGAGCTACGCCCATCACCCAAAGTTTAAATGTAATTTGGATTTAAGCCAATTTAACATAAATTTGTAATACACAATAATATAAGTAATCAAATATCAATATCTTATCTTTATGCCATAACGGAAACTGAACGCTCTATAAACACAATACACTGTTTTAATTATATGACAGTGAGTGGCTGAAGAAGAGATTAGATGTTGATAATCAATCAAAAATTACAAAACAGCAATTACCTGTGTTATTCTTTCCAAATTGATCACATGCTAACTCGTAGCATTTCCTAGCTTGTTTCAGGTTTACTATCGGCTGCATGTTTTCCAGTAAAGCCATCTTGTTGTGAACTTCCAAACACAATGGAAGCTGAATGCTAATCTCATCATAAAGCTTCCGTGCTGCACCAATACCTAAAATATTTTATTGACAAAAATGCAATATCAGAATACTTCTTCAAACTGTATTACTTCCAAACAGTTTCAATATGAAAAAACTGTGTTTCAGTATTTTTATTTCATTTGATTCAAACAGAATTACAACTTGAAATAAAAGTAAATAAAGAGACAGTTACATGGTTAGGAAGAACCATTGCCGAAGTTAAAGTGAAAACTTAATAGGTATATTAAGACAGGCTATGCGGAAGCGACTAACAATTAGAGAAACTGAAAAACATACAGGAAACAAGAGACGCAAGAACAGACTTCATACACAGCTCGAGTTAACAAAGCACTCAAATATCTAAGACATGGAAAAGGACCAAGTATAGATGAGATAACAGTAGAAATTATACAAAATAAGGGACTAGAAGTTCGGGAAAAGTTAAATCTATAAATTAACAACATTTATGGCGAATGGAAAGTACCAACAAGTTTTGCAGACGAGGTTGGTAGCGCAGTAATCATAAACAGCTGGGGTTGAGAAATGAATGAAACACAGAACGATAAGTTTACTGACGCAAGCTTCAAAGCTTGATAAAACCAAAATAGACCAGTGGAGGGCTAGCCTGCATTCGGAAAGAATACTGACTGTAACACGGGACAATACTTCACTAAGATGATTGATAAAAGAATGAATTCGAGTTAGGAATTGTCACAAAATCTAGTTTTCAGGAGAAGCAAGACACGAAATCAAGGTGTGACTTTTTACAACTGCATCAACTTTGAAACTAGAACCATGAAACCAGACACATTAATAGGTCATGCGCACTTAGTAATATAGTGTAATAATAATAATAATAATAATAATAAAAAGTAGTAAAAAGCGCGGAAGAAATGGACATCTGATCTTAGTAAATTAAGATACGGATTTGTGAACTTGAGAAAGCGGAGTAGAACAAAATGTTAGATATTCTGAAGAATCCTGAATTAACTATAAGAAGTAAAGAATAAAATAATTTAAGCAGGAGTCAATCTGATGCACTTCTGTTTCTATTCTGCTAGATAGATTATTTATTTGTTTATCTACTCAGCCCTTCAAGCATCTTGTGGGGTTTGGGTATTTACGAGGTCTCTGTACCTTCTTCTGTCGTTCCACTACTTCTCATCCTCCACTTCTGCCACTTCATGTATCTTGCTTGCATACCTCTTTCAATTTGGTCATTCCACTTTTGTTCTCGGTCTTTCTCTAGATCGTCTGACTATCATTTCTAGTTATTCCGTGATCCTTGGTACTCGGTTACTCCCCATTCTTCTGAAGTGTCTAAACCATCGTAGTCTCGATTTTCCTATTTGTCCTTTTAACTATTCTACCCAAATTCTTGACGTATTACTTCATTTCTTATTGTATCCTTTCTTGTTTTTCCTAAAATTCTTAAAGAATTTCATATCCACCGCCTGGAGTCTGCTCCGATCTTTTTCGGTCATCACTCATGTCTGCGCTTCGTATGTTACTATCAGTACAAAATACGTCTTGTATAGCAGTAACTTTTTTCTTCCCTGGTATCTTTCCATCCCATAATGGTCCGTTCACCTGTTCGTAAACCGTAAAAATCTTCCTTCTCTACCCAATCTGCTCGTAATTTTCTCCTATTTTCTTCTATTGTTGCTTATTTCTGTCCCCAAATATACAAAACTGTCTACATCCTCTAGTTCTTTTGTTCCTAGTTTTATTCTTGCTCCTCTTCCTTTTTTGCCTTGACAACCTTACTATCTCGCTTTTTATTCCACTTATTTCTCTATGCTTTCCTCCCATATATTTAATTGTTCTTGTTTCTGTCTCCCCCCATAACATCATATCATTGGCATCTTTTACCTTTTCCTTGACTCTTCCTTTTATGCCTTCCGCTACTACATTGAACAATACTGGTGATAGTATGCTGCCTTGCTTGAGGCTTTTTCTATGTTATGTACTATGTATGAAAAATAAACACTATTAACCCTTCATTTGGCAGTGTTGCTTACAAGCAACATCGCATTCTATTGCGTTATCTGCATAAATTAACTTCAGTGATCATTTAATTGGCATTATTGCTTTCATACAATATTCATATACATGATTTGCGGGTCGTTTGTTTTAGATATTTTTAATCTTCGTCAACAGAGAACAGTCAAATTTAATATTGTAGAAGCTTTATCCCCTACATTCCGCGAAAGTTCTCTTTTTTATTTCTGGTTTCTTGCTCTGAAGGAAAATATTTCAACGAAACTGCTGGTAATTACTGAAAGTATTCTTATGATGTTTGACCGTAATATGGCAATGCTGCTCAGTAGCAACACATAGGACCTATTTTATGGCAATGTTGCTTTGAAATAAACATCCTGTATTTTGTAACTAAAGTACACAAATTCTTTAAAAATTACGAAATTATAATCAGGAAGACATGGTTGAACCATAAAAGTAAACTAAATAGTTTAATGGTAATGCTATCAATGCTTCCCAATTAAAGAGTTAAGTAGCAGGCAGCAGATTGTATTTATCGTTGTTTGTTTTCTCCTAATAAGGACGCACATTAATACTTGTAATTAGTGATACTTACTTGGATGTACTCAACAGAATACAACAAGAACCATATTTACACTTTTTTTCGTCTTACACAATTATTTCTACATTTGACCAATGACTACTTCCCTTAGCAACAGGGCCATCTATGTGACCAATATTTTCAAAGTGGTTTATTATTTGATTCCAAGTAATATACGTTTTTTTCCTAAACAAAGCATTATATTTATTACCATGATACATACCTTTAGAAAGAGCAACCCATTCCAGATACAATGGCTTCAAAGGGACTGAAATAGGACTTCCACGCATCAAACTTCTCTGAAAATATTCTTCTACCACAGCAGTGTTCTTTGTCTGGTAAAATTCAATCATTTTTTTCCACAACGGAAGGCATTCCGGAATGTCACCTAAATAACCGATAGCACTTTCAAACACAGTCCTTCCTTCTTGATCGTTTAACTTGGTCAAAAGAAATTCCAAACGGTACTGCCACAATTCGATGCTTGTTGGAAGTCGCTCTGTTGCTGCTTTAAGAATTTCACCAAGTTTCTTCTGTTTATCGTCCGACTTCAACATATCCACCTACAATATATATCATATTATAGTATAGGAAACAAGTAATACCACAGTGCTTTTTTATTATATCGATATGACAAACATAAGAGAGGTATGTTGAAGGTATAAATAAAATAAATAAATTCTGCCTTGTCAATATATTTTTACCTTACCCTCTAAAAATGTAGCTTATTTTCTTTCATATACTACTTTATTTCATTAAATAAGTATTAACTATATACATTGTAGAACTCAAGAATTATTGGGACATTGTTTTCTATCCTGTTAAAATTCGATTTAATGGCAAAGCAGTTAACGCACATGGTAGTGGTGTTGATTTCTGATAGCAGCACTTGCATCCGGTATCGGACTCTACTTCAAACAGTACAACCCGTCTTATTCAATCTCGGTGATGGAAAAAGAAGAAGAAAAAATATTAATTAATTTATCTTGCTATATTGCATTATCGCCCAACTGGACGCTTCACAGCTACTTTTCTGTTAATTTTTCTTTTCCTCCTATTTCCTCCACTTCCTGTCTGATGATGCAGAGCTTATTAGGTCATGTGAAACAACTCGCTGACAGTTTCTTGATATGTACTTTGTTATGTAAGTTTAAAAGCAAAGCTTTGAAATTATATTATTTACAAGGAAAATTTTAAAGGTTTTGAGCAATTTTGATCAACATGTCCTGGGTTAAAATAACATATATTCAATAAAAGGCTGTAACTAAAGGTCTGATTTACACACTTTAGAACTGTAAGAAAATGATACATATATCTCATGGAAAATGCAAGCACATTACTTTTATATATTTCCTAAGAAACTTTTAAACATTATGACTGCAACTTCTGTAGGAAAATATTCAACCTGATTAGAAATCCATATAAAGCTGATAGCTGAATTTACATTTAAAAATCATTCACGACCATTTTTCTCAACTTGAGTATATAAAGGAAATGCTTCATTTCACGTCAAAGTTAATTCCTTTTGCGTTAAAGATTACGAATAACGTAATTTAACTAAATGGTAGTGGAAGAGTTCGAGGACTAGAGTTATTAAGAGGAAAATGAATAACCTCGCCAATATCTACGAACACACTCAAAACAGCCAATCACATGATTTTATCAAACTACAGACCATCATATCAGAGATGAGTGCTTTATTATTCACGTACGCCTACAATAGCCCACAACTTACCCACTGAAGGTAAAACCTCTCCTGCAGTTGTCCTGCGTCATGTGCGCCTTGCAAAGCTGTTCGAAGTAATTTCTTTTTGAACTTGGGTAAATGTGCCGTATCTTGATATAACTCAAGCAACGCCTCCAAGTAAAGGGACCACATTTTCTCTGAATTCAGTTGCTTTACTGCCGCATCATACACAGCACAGCATCGTCTGAAATGTATGGTAATTAGTTGAGTTGAGTTGATTTTGAGTTTGACGTCCCGTTCAGCAGCGAGGCTATATGAGACGTGGACCTACTGATTAACGTGGAATCCAAACCACATGAGATTCCGCCGGGGATCGAACCCGGGCCTCCCACGCCAAAGGCGCGTACTGTATGGTAATTAGTATCTTAGTCTATTGACACTTGAGAGAATTTCACTAAATAAAACTAATAAAGTAACAATATACAAAAACTGACCTGAACTAAACATTGCTATATTTTGCTGCTTCTTTGGGGAAAAGAATTTCCTGCGGTCCATCTTGAACTTCCTCCTAACCTTAAACTTCTTGTATTCTGCTATATACAAGTATGAATACTTCTTTTCACGGAATAATAAAACGAAGTTGTAAAGGAGGAGGAAGCTCCAGATCTGATCTCAGGAAATTCATCCCCTCGAAGCCGCTGACAGCAGCAAACGTGAGTGAAACGTATGACAGAAAATAAAATAAATCAACCAATAACTAAAATTCAGTACACAACTAGAAGCTAAAAAAATCTTAATTTACTTATTTATTTATAACGTACTTATTAATTTTTAATTTATTAATTTTTTTACTATTTTACATTATAAAGAATTAGGAATCTAGAGATGCAAAAAAGCCGGCTTTTTTGAATCGATGTTTTTTTTCACATAAAAAGCCGGCTTTTTTGGGAAAAAAACGAGAATTTTGGAAATTTTGGCTTTTTTCAACTTCATGATTTTTCTATCTGAATAGCTTTCTTATAGTATATTCTATAGTTAGATAAGAATTCCATGACCTGAATGTGATATTTCGCTCTGAAATTCACCATCAAGATGGATGGAGCACATGTTTTACGAATTAAAGCTAACATGAAGAATGTAGTATTTGAGGGTAATTTTAGAGGCTATTTAACTTTATTTTAACTTTTGAGTTATCGACATCTTTTTTCTTCTCTAGTTTGTCATCCGTGTTTCATTTCTAAGAGTTTTTAGTACTCGAACTTCTAGCGCAAAAGTTAAACTTGCCCGTTTTTCTATTTATCCGTCAAAGCGTACGTTTTTCAATATATCCGTCAAACCGTACTTCCACATTTCTGTTATACTGTAGCTGTGAAGTGATTTAGCAATAATTTTCCGGACACAACCTTGAATACCAATTTATACAAATAATCAGTAGCGGATTTAGAAAAGTACTTTAGGAGGGTTTTTTCTGATTGTTTCGTTTCCTAAAAAGTCCTAATTTTATTTGGGAAATGCTTGAAGTTTATGAGTACAGGCATAACTAATATTTCGTTTCGTTTATATGTTTAGCAATAATCTTCCGGATACAACTTTAAAAATCATTTTATACTGAGAATCAGTGGCGGATTTAGAAAAGTATTTTGGGAAGAGTTTCTTACTAATGTTTAGTTTTTTTAAACATTCGTAATTTTTATTTGACGGGAGCTTAAAGTTTATGAGTAAAGGCATAAATAATAGATATTTCGTTTGTTGCAGACATTCCGTAACTTTGGGGAACGGGTTTCAGTCCGAAGGACCGCCCCCCTAACCTTCGCAAAACGTCACTGCTGGTAATTAGTAATAATAACGATTTAAAAACAATAAAAAAGGAAGTCGCCCAACTCACAGTACACGCACTATTTCTACATTCACAGATGGAATGAAGAAAAGCTTTGTCAGAATGGTCGAATGCTGGTTGAATCCCGGACTTCCCGATAGAAGCGCAAAAGCTAATCACTCAGTCATGTTTGTTGTGCAGTTGTATTTAGCTTAACTTAAATATATTCCGTAGTCTATTTTTTTTTGGGGGGGGGGGGGGAGTTCCGTAATGATATGTTGAATCCCTCTTGTTAAAAATTCAGAAAACTTGAGGATTGGGTAAACTGTGATGGTGGTTCTATAAAACTTAACTGTAGAATTTCAAGAATATACAGAACCAAAAGCTCTAGATGTGCAGCCTTTAAGTGTATCATATAAATCTAAGTATTTCTTTTATGTTTTATTTTAATTTTATTTTGTTTCAAAAAGAGGGTATGGAATATTTTGAAGTAAAAATACTACATACTATTTTGCTAGTTATTTGTGTATTCTTTAAAAAGAAGTGTTTACTTTTAGGGTTGGCTGATTTACACCAACTTTTTTTTTTTAATAACTGGTTTAAACCACAAAAATAAAAAGAATGAAAAATGCGAATCGTGTGAACTTCATGGTAACGTTTCCAGATATCAAACCACCTGCAATAGTTTTATTTCCCCTTCACCTTTTAATCAAGGTGTCCCATGTTCAATTCTCGGTCGAACCACAAACCTTCTTTCATGCGTAACCCAAGTAGCGGTTCGGATGTCAGTTTAAGCGAAAGTCTTCTCCTTGATAACCTCGGTATTTCGTAAGGATGTTAAGCCTAAATATACGAAACAAACCAAATTGTATATTTCTGCATGCCTAAATGCGTGTTGTTTTATAAAGAAGCCAATATTGCTTAAATATATTGATAGAAATTGGCAAAATTTATCGATTGCCTACGTAGCTTCCAACATTAGCTTGGATTGGACTTTCAATGATATCTACGTACCGGTACTAAATTTGTAATTTAATACCTCAGTTTTAGCGTACTGATTATGGTACGTTGACCTTTAAATTTTACATGCAAAGCAATAACAGGATTTTCCCGTTATTGTCTTACATTTCAAGTAATGACGGGATTTTCCCAATGGCTAGGGCGGGAGATTCTCAACTTAAGAAATTTACTGACCGCACTTCTTTAAGCTTATGGGAGTTCTTCCGGCATAACCCCGCTGTTGCATAATAACATCAAGGCGAAACAAACTTAGGCTATTTCTGTGAATATGTAATATAAATACATAAAGCAAAAAATCTAACAAGGAAGGGTCACGCAGTGGCTCCGCTGAGATCCGAAGGAGACAATTGTGTTTGCATTTGATATATTATAATTAGACGAATCCCAAAGTTATACGTGCCACCGGGCGGAATGTCGTGAGTTACAACATATTTTGTAATATAAAAGCTACAAATCTGGCAAAATAGTTTGAACCGAGTCATTTGTTCGGAAACAGTTGGGTAAATGGAAAACTCGGGCAATGCGTATCCTATCATTTTCAACGACAAACATTTTTGGGGTAAAAACTTTGTCCCAGGGTCCACCGCAGGGTCCCAGACGGGGTCCAACTCAAAATTTTTAAATGGCAAGGGGGGTTAAGTGGCACATCATTTGAAAGCTGTTGTAAAATGAAAGAAAATGCAGCAAGTCTCGACTCTCTACAACAACCCTGTGCAAAATGGCGATGTGTCAAAGTGTAAACGAAAACTTACTTGAAAAGTCCATGGTCAACCCTATAAATCGGAAACGGTAAGACAAATGTGAAAACAGGAAAGGATGTGTGGCATTATTTTCAAAGTACAACGATGAAAGTGAAAACGTCTTGTCCCAGGGTCCCCACATAGTCCCAGGTGGGGTCCAACTAAAAAGTTTCAAATGGCAAGAGAGGTAGGACATCGTTTGAAAGCTGTTGTTAAGTGAAAGAAGACGGAGCGCATCTCGACTTTCTACGACAACCCTGTCCAAAATTGCGGTAGATCAAAATGTAAACAAAAGCTTAATTGAAAATCTATTGCCACCTTGAATCCAAGAGGGCAGCTTTAAACCTATGTTATTCATAGTAGAAATCTAAATCTCTATTTTTCTCTATTATGTATTTAGAAATAATAGGAAGACTAAAGAACAATTGAATTTCGATTCACTTCAAATATTATTTCATTCGGTAACAACAGATATATATATATTGTTCTTAATGAACGTTCCTCACGGTTCTCTGAACATTATTTACCTGAATATGCGATGAACACACAACTCTGATTTCCTACTCATGCTGCTAAACAAAAGTTGAATGCCTTCGGGTATTTTTCTAATTTTGTCATACGTAGTTCATACAGAAAGAACTTGGTGCACCAGTAGGTCGGGGCTCTATTGTAACGTATTTGTGATGATTACATTTGTATGTCATTCGTTGGTTTGATCGCAATACTTCAAGCAATACCAAATATACAAAAAAAAAAAAATCATTTGCAAGATTGGCGAGTAGTACCAAACATGTGTAAGTCATTTCAGTACATCGAGCTGCGCCAAACTTTGTTAGTTTGGTCACGGTATTCCAAGGAATAACTTATTTATATACAAACTCATTTTTCACGCTGGCAAACACATTTTGTGGATATCTACTATTAACTATAAACGTTCACTTCTCCAACACCAGTGGTGTGAGCTGGATATGCGTTCGATACATAGTGCGGCATTTTGAACTCAGGATGTTGCGTTTTTGAACATTTTGCATATTTTAGTCACTTACTAATCAACATTAATGCCAAATTTGTTTTCGTAGCTTCAGCAGTTTGGTGCGCTTATCCTTTCGATATAGGTTTGAAGCGGCCCTCTTGGATTCAAGGTGGCAATAGATTTTCAATTAAGCTTTTGTTTACATTTTGATCCACCGCAATTTTGGACAGGGTTGTCGTAGAAAGTCGAGATGCGCTCCGTCTTCTTTCACTTAACAACAGCTTTCAAACGATGTTCTACCTCTCTTGCCATTTGAAACTTTTTAGTTGGACCCCACCTGGAACCATGTGGGGACCCTGGGACAAGACGTTTTCACTTTAATCGTTGTACTTTGAAAATAATGCCACACATCCTTTCCTGTTTTCACGTTTGTCTTACCGTTTCCGATTTATAGGGGTGACCATGGACTTTTCAAGTAAATTTTCGTTTACACTTTGACACATCGCCATTTTGCACAGGGTTGTTGTAGAGAGTCGAGACTTGCTGTATTTTCTTTCATTTTACAACAGCTTTCAAATGATGTGCCACTTAACCCCCCTTGCCATTTGAAAATTTTGAGTTGGACCCCGTCTGGGACCCTGCGGGGGACCCTAGGACAAAGTTTTTACCCCAAAAATGTTTGTCGTTGAAAATGATGAGATACGTGTTGGCCGAGTTTTCCACTTACTCAACCGTTTTCGAAGAAATGACTCGGTTCAAACTATTCTGCCAGGTAAATTTTTTGTAGTTCTTACATTACAAAATATGTTGTAACTCACGATATTCCGCTCGGTGGCACGTATAACTTAGGAATTCATCTAGTTATAACATATCAAATGCAAACACAATTGTCTCATTCGTATCTCAGCGGAGCCACTGAGTGACCCTTCCTTGTAAGTCAAAAAAGCCTGGTTTAAACCAAAAAAGCCTGGTTTAAACATCCCCCCAAAAACGGGTTTTTGGCATATTCAAAAACAACCACGGTTCTTGCCAACTCTGCTTACTTTTGTATATAGGAGGTTAAAAAATTCTTATTATATACATTGGTTAATCCTGTGGAATTCATAATGTAAATATGTTGAAGAAAAATTGTTTGAAATATTTTTTCGAAATTCATAGTTAGGGATGGTATCGAGACCGAGACTAGTCTCGGTCTCGTCTCGAACTATCGAGACGAGACCGAGACGGACTTTTAAATACCGAGACGAGACCGAGACCGAGACAGACCTCTATAAATCGAGACGAGACCGAGACGAGACTTAGGTCAGTCTCGAAAGTCTCGGTCTCGTCTCGAATATTGATATTGATAGATACTAAAATTGCCTTCACTCAAAATTTGTTTCGTTGCTGTGTTAGATAATATGAGAACAGTTGACTGATGTACAGTGGCGTATTTAGGGGGTGGTTATCGGGCTCAAACCTTTCCCGAAATATATTTGTGATATTTTTTTTGCACTGCACGTACAACGCAAATGTTTCTTACTCGTTCCTCAAGCCTCTCCCGAAACAAAATCCACTGCTGATGCAAATAGAACTCTCTCTCTCTTTCTTTCTCTCTCTCTCTCTCTCTCTCTATATATATATATATATCTGGTCGCGGTGCCACCCAGGTCCGCCCTGTATGGGTTCCCGGAGCCCAACTTTAGTTTTAAATGGAAGCAATGGGTGAGTGGTACCTCGTTCGATAGATCTTGAAAAACTAAAAAGCGTTGTTGCTAAAGATCTTTCATATCGGGCACTGTATTCAAAATGGCCGCCAAGACATGTTGCCTCTATCAGATACAGTAAAACGTGCAATACCACTAATATGAAAACGGTTGAATATAAATGAACCGAACAAAAACTCAAATAGAAAATGTCATGTGGCACATCTATTGATATTGTCGCGGAGACTCCCAGGGCCACCCTTCATAGGGGCCAGGGCGCAACTTCAAAATTGTAAATGGAAACATGGGGTGAGTGATACTTCGTTCGACATATCTTTTAAAACTAAAGAGTGTTCTTGCAAAAGATTGTTCATATGGGTCACCGTTTTCAAAATGACCACCAACACATGGTACCTGCATCAGGTAAAACTTCCACTATCACTAATATGAAAACACGAGAACCTGTATTCGAATAGGAAATCACAGAGGGTATTTATCATTCTATAGCTCTGGAATGTTACAACAGTCGAAAAGATGATTAGAGTGAAAGTGCCAAAATGGAGAGGAAGAAATCTAACTCCTAGAAAATTATCGCTCTATTGAAAATAAAAGTGAGGTTCTCATTTGAGATTTTACCATTCATTCCAGCTTCACCTACTTACGGACAGAGATCGGAAAGATAATTTTCTATTATTTCCTCTTTTGCATCATGTCAATTATACTTCAATAATCTTTTTCTCCGTTGCATTATACTCGAGCCGTGGAATGATAAATACCCTCTGTGCTTTCCTATAGGAGTTTTATTCTGTTCATTTATCTCCAACTATTTTCATATTAGGGATCTAGTTGTACTGGACGTTTTATCTGATACAGGCACCATGTCTTGGCGGCCATTTTGAAAACGGTGACCCATATGATAAATCTTTTGCTACAACAATGTTTAGTGTTTCAAGATTTATCCAACGATGTACCCATGTTTCCACTTAAAATTTTAAAGTACCTGGTACCCCATTAAAGGCGACCCCGGGAGGCGCAGAGACAACGTGCCCCAGTGCCCCATGGCATTTCCTATTTGAGTTTTTGTTCCTGTTCAACCGTTTTCGAGATATCTCCGTAGAAAGATTAAAATGGGCCATCCTGGAGATATATATATATATATATATATATATATATATATATATATATATATATATATATATATATATATATAGGGTGTTTCAGATAAAACGTCCAGTGCTTATAAATCCGAAATGGCTGAGAATAAAAAGATGAAACAAAAACTGAGATTGGAAAATGTCATAGAGCACATCACATGGTGTTGTTGTGGAGACCCCCAGGGCCCTCCTTCAAAGGGGCCTAGGGGCCAACTTCAAATTTTAAAATGGGAACACGTATTGAATCATACTTCATTCAATAGTACTTGAAAAACGAAACAACTTTTGTAGGAAACAATTTTCGATTTGGGCCACCGTTTTCAAAATGGCCGCAAAAAGTGGGTTCTGTATCAGATAAAACGTCCAGTGCTTATAGGCCTAAGTCAGAAACGGCTGATAATAGAGAGATGAAACAAAAACTGAGATAGAAACGATGATAAAGCATATCAAGTGGTGTTGTTGTGGTGACCCTCAGGAAACTCAGTGAAGGGGGCCTAGGTGCCAACTTCAAACAGATACAGGACTTTTTGACGCCATTTTGAAAACGGTGCCCCAAATCGACCCCGTGTATATAGTCACGGACCAGTATATGATCAAGGGAAGGGCTAAACCATGGTTTACCGCCTTATCCAGTGTAAAGAAAGTAGGATTGAAGCCCATTTTATCCAGTGCATACTTGAGCGTTAAGGGGGGCTATAGTCCCTATAGCCCTCCCCTAGGATCTGCGATATATATATATATAAGTTGGGAAATTCTTGATACTCTGCAATATCTCTAGATAAACAGGCAATGTTGCTAAAGCAAAATAAAGTTGTATTTTCTCAAATTGCGCTACGTAAAATATTACATATTTCTAATTTAGTTATTTAACAAAACCACAATAGCCCATACATTATTTAGCGTAACAAAGGACAACACAGTATCACTAACATCAACGTTTTAGAGATCTCTAATAACTCAAATGGCATGGATGGTGCAATGCGCATCAACTGTATCTTAGCGTCAAATTCTATGATCATGGAATAGTATATTTCGAATGAATGAAGGAACAAATTTATAAGAAATGGAAAATTTAAATGTTTCTAAAGACTTTACTTCGAAAACGCGTTGACATATTACGTCTCATGCAGATGCTTCCAAAAGACTTATAACGCCATTTACAACAATTGTTATTTCAAATCGTTTCAGAGATACCAAACACATTGATAGTGATTGTTATATTGCTTAAAATGACGTATTTGTATTAAATTTTTATAATGATTATTGTTTTTCTTTGCTTCTATAACATTACAACAATAGTTTTTGGTGGTTTTAATTACAAGTCGCAGTTACATTATTTTCAGCAGTGTTGACCACTTAAATAAATTGCTAAATATTATTCTAAATATGTGCAAATAACGTAGATAAACTGCAAAATATTTTAAAATTACTCGTAATTTGTTTCATGGTGCAAGAATGATTTCAAGAGACGACGTTTTTCATAGTGTTTGGGCTACTTATGATGTTAATGTTTAAGTCTTCGTTCCAGCAATACATGTAAATTCAAATTGTAACTGAAATTAAATGTAACTGATACATATTCAGTAACACTAGTTGTTCCCCCTAAGCCTTAGAGGCCTGGTGTACACTTTAGATTAAGACCGTGCTTAATTAAAAGTTCTAATCACATCCTAATTACATTTCACTAGCTTTAGTTTGACCACCGACCACCTCAAACTCGATCCATACCATATAGCTATATGCAATTATTCAAGGACTTACAGTTAGTAATACACAGTGTTCACTTTTGTTTTGTTTTGTTTTAGTTTAACGTCCTACAGTTATGCTAGGGCGGCTAAAGGAGACGTGGAGCTAATGATTATAGTGGAATCCGAACCACTTCAGTCGTTCAACTTTACCCCTACCGGAAGTCGAACTCGGGGCCACGCAAACCGAAATCAAGAGTGCTACCCGCTAGACCAAATGGGGTTCTCACTTTGTGTTGATTTAAATCATTCAGTCAGTGTTGCAAGATCTGAAGATTAAAAAGTAGCGTGTCTGTACTCCGAAAGTGGCGAATTCGAACTATTTGTAGCCCAAATATATAGAAATGAATACTGATGGTGCTAATGAAATAATTTAATATGAGCTGGAAAGTGTGCTGGACGTATTGCAAGAAGAAATTATGATCGACGGACGAAAACAATTCTAGATTGGATACCACGAGACAAAAACAGCCTAGGAAACCTCCGCATACAAGAAGGAGTGACTAAATCAAGAACCACTGAAGAGTAACCTGGAAAAGAATTGCCCAAGTTAGATAGTTATGGAGAAGACTTGGAAAGACCTTCATTTAGCAATGGATTGATAATGGTTGATTATGATGATGGTGATGATTTTATTATATCTGGACCTCGGAGGTAAACTAAACCAAGTCATAATTTCGTAATTTTACAGAAGCGAAAAACCGGTTCCTCAACTAAGACAAAATACATAACTTTTACTAGGTAAGGTAGGGTAAAAATGGATCCAAAATTTAATGAAAATCATAGAGCGAAAACAATATTTTTGACTATTCAATCCATCATGTTGCAGCAAAACTACGAAAATTAATACAAAAGAAAAATAGAAATTTAAGAATCACTTGTTTTGGCGAGTGAGAAAAAATAGATACAGATAACTCGAATTACCTATATACTTATATAATATGTATGTCTATGTTTCGCAAGTAATTTTTAATCCATATAAAATTTCAACTTAATGAACGCAAGATTAGTTTTCTCGAATAAAGATTGCATGCACCGTTGAAAGCTCAGGAATAAGATTAATCTATGTTACGGCACTGGATATGTGCTTACGTAATGCATTACAACCTTATGAACTTGTATAAGAAACAGAATGCATTTAAAATGAGACGCGAACTATGCGAAACATCGGACTTTGAATCTAACTTGTTTTGTGATCCAACTCGAGACCTCACATAGCAAAGATGAGTGTAGTAGCTACCACCACAAGGTTCAGGACGTTCGTGTTATAAAGTGTCAATTAAACACGGAGATATGAAACGGTAATATAGCATTTCATCAATTTCAAACAAAATACGTATATTGTAGTAATAATTTACCCTATTTGTTAAGATAATGAACGTTATATTTTGTTTTTAAAATGACAGTCAAAGCAGAATGTATTGAATAATAAATGAGAAATTGTAAAGTTTCAATTTCGGTACGATTAAATACATTCGTGCTGCTATGTGTTGCGTTATCCGTTAGGAGGTATTGAACAATTCTGATTCAAAGGAAGGAAATAAACTACTGTATAGTACTGAAGTTAATTTAATAGAGTTTAATCGTATACGCAGTTCTGAGGCTATATGAGACAAAGTCTATTGCTGAAAGTGAAATATGGGTTCTATTAGAGTTTTAGCGTGATATACCCACTGATCATTGAACCTGGAATATGCGCATGGAAAGCATTAGCACTAGCAAATTAGCTATGAAGAGGTACACCATACCATAATTCTAAGTCAAAATGAAAGGAAAAAATAACCGGAAACGACAGACTGTACGAGAATAATACTTTCACTATTTTAATTTCACACTATTTATTTCGAGACTTTCGAGACGAGACCGAGATTTGGTACTCGAGACCGAGACCGAGATCGAGACAAGGATCTGTTGACCGAGACGAGACCGAGACGGTGATTTTTTACTCGAGACGAGACCGAGACGGTTATTTTTCAACCGAGACGAGACCGAGACTGTACAAAGTCTCGTCTCGTCTCGTCTCGATACCATCCCTATTCATAGTTTATTTTCGATGTTTTATATTATTATCAGCATCAACCACTAATTAAATGACTTTTTGTGTTATAGAGAAGCGATACAAAGTCTGTTTTATCAATTTAAAGCAGTATTTTGAAAAAAGCCCAAAATTTCCGAAGCAAAAAAGCAAAGCAGAAAAAACCGAGTTTTTTTCCAAAAAAGCCGGTTTTTTTCCGAGCCCTTGCATCTCTATAGGAATCTCAACAATTCACTAGTATTTGCATAAGATTTCTGAGTCATTTTGAATCACTCAATGATAGAAACAAAACCTGTAATTCCTTTCAAACATACATTTACTTAAAAACTGAAATTGACACATTTTTAATGAAATTATTAAAAATGATGAGTAGAAACACTAATTCCTTTGATTACATCTATAATATTTTTTATTATTTTGCATCTTGATGTACATTTCAGGGTTAAACATTTAATGTTTCTGTCAAGATTTGGTGGTTCTCCAAAAAACGTTTTATCTCTGCAGCTTGACCTGGCAACGAACAAAACATTAACGACTACGACAAAAGATTGTTTCCAATAATTCAGCTGCTCATTTACCACATTCTGCGTGTTTAGGTTAATAGTCAAAGAATTTGAGTTTTAGTGTTTCCTAATGATCACATAATCAACTATATATTTTATCACCATTATTTAATGTTTGCAAACAAGTTTAATGTTAAGTGAATTAGTTGCATGAAGAAGAGAAGAAACATATCATACGAGAGATTCTCATACTTTGTTAGTGTGTACAGATCTCTCACGGCGTTAGTGTTATAATTTCTTTTACAAAGAAATTGCGTAATTTTAATTTTCTAAGAAGAGGTTTACTTTCAACTATGAACTCTTGTACTGAAGTGAAAAATGTGTCTTTTAAAGTGCTTCGATCTTAATATGAATAAGTTTCCTGGTAAACAAGGTCATAGCTTTAATGGCCAAAACCGTAGAGGAAAAATCTTACAATAAAAGGAATTATTGTTCCCACTCACCATTTTCAATAATTTTTCACACATATACTTTCCATTTTTGAACATTATATTCATATCATCTACACCTACCGAATTCTCTCCTTCAAGCAGGGCTTTTTGTCAGCTTTGCCATCCATGGATTCAACTGTACCAGGTATTGTATATGACAGTCCATTCAATTCTCTCTGTGCCATAGTATCCCACGTGAGTTCTTCATTTGGGAAGTAAGACAGAAGATCGCTATCAAGAAAAGAGAGTACATTTATGTTATACAATATATTGGAGTAATTCTTTATAAACACAATACATTTTTACGTAGAAAGAATTAACACGGATTAAACGTAAAAGTTATTTTTGAGCTTTATATTCAATGCTTACCAATTTGCAAAAGGAAATCATCCCGCGATGCATTTGCAAATTATAATATTTCATAGTGATGAAGAATTGACTAATAGAATTATTTATTTTCTCTCACCCTTCCCCACTTCAGTCAATCTAATACAAATTTATTTTTTATGTTAGCATCTCAATCTTCACTTTCAGTCTCAAATTTTCGTTCACTTTTAAAGAATATTTTTCGATTAGCAAATATGGTGCAAGACAAGGTTACATAACAAATCATATTAAAACTTTTAAAATAAAACGTTATATAGTTAATAAGATGCAAAGGAAAACAGCTACTGAAACTGACAATATTATCTTTCCTTAATGAGTGTATTTGTATATCTACTGGATGCAATGCTCGCAGAAGTTCCTACGACCATGAATAAACGTGATTTTTAGAATAAACGTCTTATCTCTATGTCATTTTATTTATTACCTTAACTTCCCTTACTGCATGTTAGGTTTAACTTCGTGCCTGGACTAACTGTACTGCTTTGACATTTTCTTCGTATCGCTAATGGGCTTCATTCCTTTGATGCGTATATTGCATTCTGTTATAGCCAAATACTTTTGGCCACACTACACCGCACTTCATATACATCTGAGAGAACATAGTTCTTATTTGAATCAATTTTCTTTATCTCAACTTAACAGGTCGGAAAATTAGTTCAAAATGAAGTGATGTTTATAAAATAAATAAATAAAAACTATATTTTAGGCCAGTCCATGAAAGAAAGGGATAACTTTCTCATGTTTGATTTAAAGTATTTTTTCTTTTCTTTTTTAAATTTTGCTTTTCATGTAGCAAACCAATAAACAAATTTAAGTTCACAATGCAATTTTGTAAGTTTCGTTTCACATTTTGGGCAGTAAAGGAAAATATAATAATGTCATATGTAATATGAATAGGGGCACGAGTTTTTTGCACTAAAAATTTGAAAATTTCGCGTTTCGTTTTTCACTATTACGCGTTTTGTCGCATTTTCCAAATAAGTTTCGCATTTTGTAGCTCTTGTGGAAAAGAATTCCCTGACATTTTTACAATTATTCCTTTTATTCATAGATCACTATAAAAATAAACCATTAATTACCTAAAAAGAAAATACGCTGAATAATTCACTTGACAGCGGGAAGGGGGGTTAACGCTGGTGAGGGACCCCAACGTGAGGTGAACAGTCTACCACTGAGCCATCGCGGTCCCATTCATCACAAGAGAAAACAATGAATATAAACTTACAAGGGAAACGAGAGAGATTATATATCAAAGTTGAAGATGGTTAATACGTCAATCGAAAGCAATAATGACGTCTATTACGAAACCGTAATAAAAATTTTCCGAATGTATATACTGTGCGAGTTATATGAATATATAGGGTGTCCAGAAAAATCCGTTTCCACCCCTAGAATCGCAAACTGTGAGATAGATGCCAAAACAGGAAAAAATGTGTTTGATCATTTTAAAAGTACAAAGTATCAAAGCAAAAATTGTTGTACCAGGGCCACCTCAGGGTCCCAGGCGGGGTCCAACTCAAAAATTGCAAATGATAAGGGGGTCAAGTAACATATCATTGGAAACCTGTTGGGAAATGAAAGAAGACGGAACAGGTCTCGACTAAAATTACCCTGTGCAAAACGACGGCTGGTCAATATGTCAGCAGAAACGTCATTGTAAAGTTTATGATCACCCCCCAAGAAGCCTGAAACGGTGAGACAGATATCAAAACAGGAAAACTCGTGTGTCATCATTTCAAACGTACAATGACTGAAAGTAAAAGGATTTATTCCAGGGTCCTCCACAGGATCCCAGACGTGGTCGTACTCAAAATTTTCAAATGGCAAGGGTGATCAAGTAGCATATCGTTGGAAAGCTGTTGGGAAATGAAAGAAGACGGAACAAATCTCGACTCTAAAATTACCCTGTGCAAAATGACGGCCAGTCAAAACGTGCATAATTATTTCGATTCTCCGAGCGCATTCGCTTTCCATTTTGCAATCGGCACTTGTTATTGTGATACATTTGCCAGTATTCGCTGTTCCTGGTGCACGAAATTATTTTCATACTATTTGAATCATTTTAGACTTGATAATCCAGACAAGCGTAAGTCCTACTATTCTACACTAGTCACTTTTATACTCAAATATGTCAAATGTTGTTTCTTTTCTTTATTTCTTAATTTTCTTTTATTATATTTCTTTCTTTCTTTCTTTATTTAGACATTACTGGGCCCAAAGACCAGAATCTCACAGCAGAAACATTTCCTTTCTTTCCGTTGAGTACAAGAATTAAAGTAAAAACAAACTAAAACTCGACTACAGAAAGAGGAACTAAAAAGCAAAATGTTTGCACAGTATTATCGTAGAGCGTCCAGTCTTGTTCCAACTGTTTTTATTTTACAACAGCTTTCAAACGATATGCTACTTGACCCCCATTTCCATTTTGAAGTTTTGAGTAGAACACCGTCTAGGGCTCTTGTACAAATATTTTTACTTTCAATCATTGTACTTTTGAAATAATGACACACGAGTTTTCCTGTTTTGACATCTGTCTCACCTTTTTTTTTTTTTTTTGGGGGGGGGGGGGTCATAAACCTTACAATAACGTTTTTGCTGACATTGTAACCGGAAACCATTTTACACAAAGTAATTTTACGAAGTCGAGACCTGTTTCGTCTTCTTTCATTTCCCAAAGGTTTCTAACGATATGCTATTTGACTCCCTCACCATTTGCAATTTTTGACTTGAACCTCGCCTAAGGCCCTGGGACAAAAATTTTTGCTTTGATACGTTGTACTTTTAAAATGATCAAACACGTGTTTCCCTATTTTGGCATGTCTCACCATTTGCGATTTCTCTGGGTGGAAACGGATTTTCTGGATATCCTGTATATTAATATAACACACAGTATATGCATTCGGAAAATTTTTATTACAGTGTCATTAGTGCTTTCGATTGACGTATAAACCATCTTTCACTTCGATATATAATCTCTCTCTCTTCCCTTGTTAGCACCACGACAAAATGACTGAAGGAAATCACTTAATATTCTTTACTAGACAATATAATGATTAGTATTCTTACTTGACAATCATATCCTGTATCTTTTTCGTAAAATCAAATGTTTGGGCAACTTTAAGTAAATTGATTATGAACGCTACATCGTGAATCTTCCTCTTGGCCGATATGTAAATAACTTCTGCCAAACCTCCTTCCATCACTTGTTCACTTGTTTCGTCTTGCACCTGCTGCGAATCCTCTCTCTCTTCACCGTCTTTCTTCCGTTGTCGTAGTCCATGTGCATTCAACAGCTCTAAGCGAAAGGCCTGTAACACATAAATACATGCATTATAACGTTTGACTTAGAATTACTGACGATTTCGAATAATGCGTATGATATGTTGATCTAAGAGTTATTACATTCTATTCATAATATACAGGATAAAATAAGATAGATAAAAGAATCACAGCGGCACACTAAGATGGTGATACGTGTAATACCTATATTCCTTTACAAAATAATACTAAAGTAAAATCCAGGGTGCTGACAGTTACTATATACACTTTTAAGCAAATTTCATATTAAAGTAAATTTAGTCATTTTGTACTTGAGTTTATTGAAACTAATTTATGTACAGCGTTGTTCAAAAAAACCCTGTCCACTTACCTATATTTGAAAAGATCTGTACTCTAACTTTTCATTTGGCATTAAATCCAACAAATGTTGATATTCGCAGGCTAATTGAGACCTTTATTTAGTCAAAGTATAAGGTTGGTACAGTTGGCAGAACATGGTGTTTCCGACAAGGTGGATATCCAGGATTTTCTTTGAACAAGACTGTACACAAATTTCATCCTGATTAGTTGTCATTATCCAACATTTTTTTTAAAATGTCGAATTGAAGTTTCTGCCCAAGTTTAAATTGCTTCAAAGGCAACAATGTATTCGTAACAAGAAAGGATAATTTATGATTTTATTAGAACAAATTATTTACTTTCTCTGATATTAGAAAAAAAAAATACAACTTCTTGAGCTTAGTTTCGTTGTTTGCGCTAGGACATGCGTTGTTCAAAACTACCATTATCTCTGAAAAGAACTGCGGCACAAAAGACTCAAGTTTTAATGCGAGGTTAAACTACTTTTCATGTATAGTAAAACAAAGAACATTTTTTACAAGCTGTTAAAATTACAGACATGAATGTTCAATATGTCTATCAGATGACAACACAGCCTACTGATGCACATACAATTACCAAAGAACCAACTACATAGGTTAATTCATTGACTCAAAGTCAATAAACAAGTGTACCGTGCATTCGCAACTCATCGCAGTGTGACTGCCTCGAGCAAGAAATAGTATCTCGTTAGTGACGCAGTAGAGCTGTGTGGCCGAGCGTAGTCTGATGCCGCCGAAACTGGACTGATTCTAGAAGGTATTCATTGTGACTCCTTCCGACGCTAAGTTCACGGTGCCGCGCATCGTACAAATGTGTAAAGTACATAATTTTCGTGGGGATTGCCACTCTGAATCATATTATACGGAAATATTCGGCACAGAGTTCTGGGCCCAGAATATTGACGCGAGCAGCTAGAAATCAACCTTCCGTGAAGAGGACCCCGCCACTATTGCAGGCGACAATCAACCGCGTCATTCACAGGGATTTTACAGGCCTCACGGTCATTAGCAAGAGCAAGGTGTACACCCTGAAACCGTGTCATATGGGTGGGCGACAAAGGAACTGCAGGAGGTTGTATTAACACCTCGTGGGTGATCGATAAAGTTTGTTGTTACCCTTGATTTACCTCACAGACTATGGTAAAGTCCGTGTCATTACATACAAACCTGCTGTAAATACGGGCCGAAGTACGTTCTTCCGCAAGTGCGTAGTTTCCCAAAAGGGTACATGCCTGTGGACGAAGTCTCGTATAGGGGCAAACTGCGTCTCCGAAAGGTGAAGCGAAATGTCAAAATCAATGTTGCGTGAAATCCTAGGATTGTACAGTCAAGATAAACCAGGTTGAACTGCACGAAGACAAGGCATCTAGGCATAAGGCAAAAATATTGCTGGAATTCTATCGCTGTCTGGAAGAACTGGAATTTCGGCAATTCCATTCTCTGTCATCCCTGTCAAGAGTTCAGATGCCAGCCCAATGGACTATTGTGACTCCTCAAGCGGCACCAGTCCCATCGTCGAAAAAATGAAATGAAATCTTTGATTTTTACGTCCTACGGTTATGCCGGTTAGGTTAAAGGAGACGGTGATTATGAGAAATGAATGAAATGGTGGAATGAAGAAAGTGGGAGGAAACGGGAGAACCCCGAGAAAACCCACGCACACGGTGTTTGTCCACCACAAAGTTCACTTGGCGGGGGCCGGGATCGAACCTGGCAGTCCCATCGTCGAGTCAGCACCGTCTCCGGCTTGCGGAAAATCTGTAAAGAGGAGTGTGATGCAATACCCATGGTCCAGCTGGAACCAGTCTCCTGGAATGGAAACTCAGATGCCGAGCAATAGTTGGTAGAGGTGTTCTTCAGATCGAATACAACCGGTGTGAACACAGCATTAGGTCACGGAAAAAAATGACCGATGGATACTTATATTTATTTATATACCAAATTTGAAATCATGTTGTCAGGCACCCCATGGACGCGTATATTTAAAAATAGTTCTACTGCATTCAGTTTTTCAAATTAATATAAAAGTAAAATTAGAAATTTATCCAAGCGTGGGCACTTTCACTGTGGCATCAGTGGTACTTTTTTCGAAGATCGCAACTTTGAGCTATTTTTTAAAAATATTTTTCGTGTCTTCACGGACGGATATATTTAAAAATAGATTCATTGGATTCAGCGTCCTCAGACAAGTATATAAAAAGAAGTGCATCCAAGCGCGGTACTTTTACTATTAGCATAATCAGTACATCAAAGACTCCGGATTTGAGGTAATTTCCTTCGTAATCCCATAAACGGATATATTTTAAAATAGTTTCATTTGGTTCAGAATCCTCAAATTAGTATAAAAAGCACAATCAGAAAAGTAAGCGTGAGCACTGTCTACTAGTTGTATGATCCTTAGTTTTTTGGATATCTTTGGACTAGGTCTTTTAAACATAGAAATATCAGCATAGTGTTCCAAAATTTACAGAAAAGAATGTGCATCAATAAATAAACTGAGCCATCATGTAATAATTACACTGTAATCTAGTAATGTATTTATAACTTTATTTGCTTATTGTTATCAACGAAATCTAGTTGAATCCTTTCCTGCTGCAATTTTCTCTAAGACTGCTGATTCTAACAAAACACCTTGACATTTGCTTAACAAGGATGAGACAAGAACCTTTAAGAGTGTAAATTCGTTCTGGCATGTAACCCCCTTGGAGCCCAAGCAACAACAGTTGTTTTCAAACGCTAATATTCCATTCCATAATTGGTCTAGAAACATGAAAAAGCAAAATATTGAAGCAAGCGTAGCATATGAGAGGGGGAAGGTATAGGAAACTAAAAATAGGGATTTGTTCCATGTCCTTTCCCCTCCCCGTAAAAGTAGGGCATGTTTTCAAACCTGAGTAACGTACTACATTAAAGAAACAGAGCGTTTCCTCTGAAATTTGCAACTAGCACCCAGAAAATAAACCGCAGTTATCAGACTACAAGACGACTCCCTATTCTGAAGAGACTTCTTGAGATTTATTTATTATTTTGAACAAATTTCGACTAATCAAAGTTACAAAACGGTTTATTGATATAAAATATTTTAAGATAGACCAAAAACAGCAGCTACTGGGACTCCTAAAGGTTAACAGGTAAACAAGGAATTTGAGATCTACTATAATTGCAAACACGAAATCAACAAGCCTGTCGTACCGATCATTCCTCTACTCGTCGTGGTATTTACAATTTACGTAATTGTATATATAAATTACTAGTTCGTTATGAACAGGCATTATATAAAGTAACACATAATTAACATTCACTGTCAAATTACGTGTCTTCAAACGAATGGTACAAAACTTAAAATTGAATACGGAATACAATATTGACATCTGCAATACAATTCTTTAGTACAACTACTGTGACAACAAAGTAACTCACTTCAGTATACAAAGCCTGAGACTCTGGATGGAACCTCAGAGCACGAAGAAGGAACTGTCTCGCATTCTCCACAGAATGGTTTTCTTCGAATTCCCATTTGGCGGCCAATTTCCACATATTAGGTTTATCTCCATGGACTTGCAACATACGAACTAACATTCTGCTCACTGAGCTGTAGAATCTCTGATGAAACAAATAAAGTAGTACATTAATAAATGTGTAATGTGTAATTGATATTCAAGAATGGAAAAAGTCGGCCAGACCGGAGATCGAACTCGGGTCTCCAGCTTATCGTATCAATAAGCTAACCACTAAGATAGTCAATCTTGATACGCACCAGCTACTTACTCTTACCTCCGAGGTCATTCAGAAAACATGAACTGTAACATAACTTAAACATAGTATACATATACAACAATCACAAATCCGTGAATAATGGTCCTTGCACATAAAAAGTAAGAAATTAAATAAAGCTTACATCTGTTATACTCGGACAACCTAAGTTACACATCAGTAGCTGGCCTGGGGAAAGATGGTCACAAGCACAATAAGCCAGAGACTCGGGTTTGATCCTTGCCTAAGCTGACATTTACTTTTAAAATTCATAGTATTTTCACTTGTAGTAAAAATTACATGTTGGGGAAAAGAGGTTACTTCTTGCACTCTCAAATATATTTTATAAATGGGAAAAACTAGTTTATTTATTGTGACGTCTGCTTTTGTCACATACTGCTTAACAAAGAACTTTTTGAATCATATGCTATTTTATTTCGGCATTTTGTGTAATAAAAAAAAAAAAAAAAAAAAGTAAAATTTTAACTTTACTTAATATTTTGCACACTATTTTGAACGAATAAAACGTGACAACAATATATATTATTACTAGTATTTTATAATTTCTTTTATTTTGAATGTTTTTATATTACTATGGAAACTTATTGGATACATACTTAAATAATTTTTTAAAAAATCATCTGTAAGTCCGTTGTCTTTATCAGTGTACATTGTGGACGAAGAACTTGAACTGATGAACATTTCACAATATGAAATTGCATCCAGTCAGAGAGAATGATAAACTATATACAGATGGAATGGATGAATCCTTGAATACTATACACAGGTAAAATGGTAATTTCTTCTTTAGTTCAAGTAATTCAGAATATAACCATTTCACTTCTGTACAGTGTGAACGTATTCCATCATACACAGTTCATCATCATCTAAAGACTTGGATTGAACTTCATATTGTGAAGTGTTCATAATGTGTAAGTTGTTGAAACAGTTTGTCACTTACTACAGTATTACATACAGGGATGCTTATAGTTGAATTTTCAGCTATTTACGTCAAGATCAAACTGCTAACGAATATGAATATATATATATATATATATATATATATATATATATATATACCAGCCAATCGACAAATAATAAGTCCGGCCTAGCAAGAAATCTACGTACAATATTAATTTATAAATTGATCTATATTGATCAACACGGGCTTCTATACATTTATTAAACTATTAAATAACAACGTTACTCACCATTTGTTTGCAAAATTTTATATAGGAAATCCATAATTTGACATCCTCTTGAAACCTGAAGAGAGCCTGCTTGAATAATTTGTTGACTCGATTGGCAATTGCGTAATCAATGTCACTTTTCTTCTGAGTGATGCCTCGTTTCTAAATAATAATAATAATAATAATATAATGTAATTAAACACTTCAGAAAGTTAATACTCTAGTTCATCACAACTGGCACTTCCAACTTTCTCTATTCATCTCCCCCCCCCAAAAAAAAAATAGCAGGGGCACGGTGACAACTATAAAGAGCTTACCTCCCCGATGGCAGAACTTCCTTTGTCTTTCTGCGACGAACTTTTGTAAGTCAAAAATTTTCTGCAACAATTCCAAAATAAAAAATCAAGAAACTATAATATTTTTATTACAGCGTTACATGGCAATTATTCTGCACAGGCGTGGCAGATTTTCTGCGATCACATCACAGATCACGGCATGTTCTGCTATGGAGCTTACCTCTGCTGCGAGGCTGTTTCTGATTTCATACCAGGTCACTGAGTTTTTGATGAACATCATGTTGTGGGTTTACTCGAGGTTCTTCCACTTCCTTGCACAGTCTCATTTCACCAATTTTTTCTTTTCCATTAATCATTCATGTAATTCAGCCTAAAGACCATAACCATAGGATTTAAAACTACAGATTTCATTACATTCTGCATCTCAAAATAGTGCACTGACAGCATGATTAAATTGTTTGCTTTAGTACACTTAAAATAAGTTGTAATATAAAATTTCGTCAAAAATACGCACTAATTTCTAGGCTCTAAACACAACATGAAAAAAAAAGGAAATAATGATGATAATAAAAAGAAAAATCTTGATGAAGGTTCAGTTTGTTCTCTTAACACTACAAATGAAGTTATGCTACCAACAACCATTATGCCAAATATTCAGAGAAAAAGTAATAAACCGTTTTGATGTAGTTTGTAAGTATTGATGTTTTTCATGGTCTGCTACAATAGTGACTTCTTTCCCCAATGCGAAATTAACATAAAGAATTTCTTATAGAGCTTACTTAACATCTACTTAAAAAAAACATCTTAATGGAAGAATGGACTTTAATTAGTGCGATAACATCCAACCAGTGTTTCGTTGCACAAAACACATAATAATAATAAAGTATATACCAAGCTTATACCAGTTTGGCAAAAGTAAATGGATAAATGTTTGATGAAAAATGTGTGAATTACAGAGTTCACAAATATGATTATTTTAGGCTTAATGCTCCTGCATTTTTAGAAATTGAGTATTTTCTATTGCTATATTTCGTGGAAGCGCTTCTCATCCCTGTTCCTACAGTGTAGATCCTTAAAATTTCCATCTTATAAACTTGAAATAGTGAGTAAATATCCGATTAGTGTATATAGCGTATAGCAAATCGTGACAAAAATTTTTGAGTTTTTTCCCCTTATAAACGTTACTTAATGTCTATACAGTACTTCATTGTTGTATTTCATAATAGGTCTTACCTCATATTTCATATCTGCCTCAATTATTATATTACTGAGTTTATTAAATTATTTATTTCATAAGGGAATTACTTCTCTCGCAAAATATTTTGAGTTCAAGAGAAGAATAAAAAGACTAGTTTGCTTTCATTTTCTTTCCTTTACGAAGAGTCACCAGAGAAACATTTTTTCTCTCTTTTCTTCTTCCCTGCTCAAATAGGATGTTGTTAGAATAGGCTACAAGTTGTAAGACATCCTTTCCTTTTTAATGGAATCATAGGATCAACAGAACACTAATATTAAAAGGTTACCGTAAGAGAAAGTACTGTCACAAAGAACTAAATTATTTGTTTATCCCAGAACTGTACATTTGTAAGATATCTGCCTTCGTCTGACCTCAAGTTTCCCACCAGATATCTCACAGGAACTGTTTTCTGTTATTGAAGTTGTTATGATAGTAAGTTCGCCTGGATCAACTTTAAGTCCCTCGACTTGACTTGTTTGTCATAATTCTTATATGCTGTCATGGGAATACAGTGCTATATATGAGCTAATAGTGTTAAAATTTTATACTTCTGTATTTTTCCCTTTAAAAAAGTGGAAGATTAAAGTATAATCCGGTTTCGAGACCTTATTTATTGTTTGTACAGTTGAACCGGAAATTTTTTGTAATAGTGCAAATTTGAATCTTTTCATGACTGTTGGATCTTTATAACTATAGACAGTTAACCGTAGACAGAACATGATTTTTATAGCCGTATGCAGTTAATATTGATTGCACCAAAGAACTTAAACGTGGAAGGCGGTAGAAGACATATGTATTTAAAAAAATCTTTGACCTGAGCTGGTCAGGATTTTCTTTTTGTAATTAAAAGACTGACTTAACACGACGCGCCTTTGGCGTGGGGGACCCGGGTTCGATTCCCGGCGGGAGCTCAAATGGTTCGGATTCCACGTTAAGCAGTAGGTCCTATCTCATGTAGTCTCGCTGCTGAAAGGGACGTTAAACCCAAAATCAACTCAACACATTAACAAGAGCATGTTTCCAATTGGAAAGTTATATTTTATGCACGTCGTTTTACTGCTCAACAGATTTTACTACGGATGTCGTTTTCTGAGTTCTATTTCAATTTCTATTTCTGTTTAATGTCCACTATATACATGAGGGAAAGTCAAATGAAAACAGAACACACGCGAAAAAGTACTAATGATTTTTTTTTTGTTTTGTTTATTCAAAAGTAATTGCCAGACGGATTAATACACGTATCTCATTGGGAGACGAGATGATCAATCCCAGTCTTGTAGAAGGAGTTAGATCGCTGACGGATCCACAACTTCACCCACTCTTGCACTTCCTCGTCCAAGTGAAACCGATGTCCATGAATGTCTTTCTTCAAGTCGCCAAAAATGCGAAAATCACAAGGAGAAAGATCTGGGTTGTACGAAGGATGTTGAAGGGTTTCCCAGCAAAGCTCTGAAGCCCCACTAGCTTGGCAGTATGGGGATGGGCATTATCATGCAAAGGATTATTCCGTCCGACAACATTTCAGTGCGCTTTAACTTTATGGCGTATCTCAGTTTCTGCAAAGTCTTCATGGCGCATCGCATTTACTGCGGCCCCACGCTTGAGGAAGTCAACAAGCGAATGGCTCTTGCAGTCGAAGAAGGTCATCATGACTGTGCCCGAACTTGTGTGAAAAGCCTTGGAAATCTTTGGCGGGGGAGAATCGGGTTGTTTCAATTGTTAGCTTTGCCGTTTGATCTCGAGCCCAAATTGATGACACCACGTTTGATCCTCTGTGACGATATGGGACAGAAACGCATACTCTTCCTGGTGGTACTGCTGCAAATGCATCAGACATGAAACCATTCAGTCAATCTTTTGTCCCTCCGTCAGTTGATGCGGAACCCACTTCGCACATTTGTTTTTTTCGGAACTGCAGGTGTTCCTTGATAATGGCATGAACGGAGCCATGGCAAATTCCAACCGGAACACGAATTTCTTCCCCTGTGATTCATCGGTTTCCGTGAATAAGATAATCAACTCCCGCAATCATATCAAGGGTAATGGATTGATGGGCTTGTTCTGGGCGCGAATCGTCTTGCAGTGATGTGCGTCCTTCTCGGAATCTCTTATGCCACTCCTGCGTACTTGTCAGTGACATGTAGTCTTCGCCATGCACAGCAAACATGCAATGATGAGTTCGCGTATCCCTTAGCCACCAAAAAACGAGCCACATCTCTCTGCTCTTCTTTGCTTGACTCCATTTCTAATGATGGACGAACACACTTTTCACTATGCGCACCTACAGCACAATAAACGAACAACTGTGTGTACCTGTGAGTTGTCACTATGCATTTCTCCTTCCGAGTGATGGCACTAATAATAAGTAACAGCAGTGTTGTCAACTATTTCGAGGAATGTGTTTTATGGAGAGTGTTCGGTGTTCATCTGACTGCTCCTCATATGTAGTCGACCAAACACAAATGTTTTTCTTCTTTGTGAGATTTCAAAGATAGATTTCTTTCGACATATTACATACTCGTAAAACTGAAAGATTTCAATTATTTCTGCTAACATAAAAATAATTAATATTATACAGTACCTCTCTTCGTAATCTGATTAGTTTGAGAAGATCCATTTCATATTGTATATACATCAAATAATCTTCTTTACATTTAGTTCTTCGTTGCAGTTTGTACTCAAAATCCTTTCTTTTCTTTGCTATCGCCCTAGAAGGGAAAAAGAACAGATTATTTTAGCGTGAAAAAATAACTACATTAGACATTTTCTTACTTCATGCTTTGTTAGTGATTGTCTGCACTTGTTTGTTCGCAAAGCGATCACAGTACGAAAAAAAAAAGAAAAAGAAAAGAAAGAAAGAATGCCAAATATATTTGAAAATTCAAGCTAATTTCAACTCCTTGGCAAAATAATGGCGATAATTCAGACACACTACAACGTACCTTTTGAATACAGAGTGAAAAACAGTACATCATAAGAATTCGAAAAACAATAGTTGTTCTGATAAGGAGACCGAGCGTATAGAACACATATTTCACTAATTTAAAAATTATTTGAAAATTTGAGTAATCCAGCACATAATTCGGCAATTTTTATCTTATAATGACCTCTACTAACGTACTAAAGCTCTACGCCAAGGTAACAGCTTTTAGTCGTCACATACGTATGGATTAAGAATAAACGAACATAAATCAACTCATTTGCAAAAGAAAAAATAGTAAAATCAAAAGGATTTCCAACTGATGAACACCACAAGACAAGAACATTTTAAAGAAGGAAAGCACTACAAATACCTAGGAATAATGCAGCTTCGACGCGTTGAAACGCACAATGCAGAAAGACTTCCAGTCAAGAACTAAGACGGTACTCAGAACTCAGCTTACTAACGCTAAGTAAAAGTAATATGTTTGCAACATTTCTCATTATATATTCATTTGGCCTAATCAAATGGACAGAGATTGATTTAACTAATTTAATATAAATGATCCGAACTTTAATGACAGAATTCAAGCAATAGAATAAGTGACACTCCCACAGAAAAAGGAGGCATTGGTAACACATATATACTAAGAATAGGTTGAAGACTTTTGTCAATATTTTACCATCAAAAAAGAAACCAACCGAGACATGAAAGCTACACCACTCTATCTAGCCAAGACAGAGTTTACCAAAAATTAAGAATCAAACAAACAGATGAACTCCACGGAACCCTTAAGAATTATCAGTACTTAGAAATACAGATATATGACAATCAATGTCTGGTTCAAGAAAACTAGAATCTCTTTTGAAACAGAAGTATTTATGATGGCCATTCACGACAAAGTAATACAAACGCAAAATTACTGTAAACACACATTTTAGCAAGATATATACCAGACGAAAAATGCAGAAAATGCGGAGGTATAACAGAAACATTTGAACACATTACAGTTTACACCGCATAATAGCTCTTACAGACTATCTAAAAAATACACAAGGTTGCAAAAACCATTCATCAGTTTCTGGCACATAACATGAAATTATCACTGATATCAAGCCACACTACAAATATCAGCCAAATCCAGTAATTGAAAACGATAAATACAAACCTCTACTGCAATCGAGAAATCACTATGGATGTAACGGTACCTGCAAACAGACCTGACATCACTATTACCAACAAAATGAATCTTGAGGTAATTCTCCTAGATGTAGTTGTAGCAGTACAAGGACTTACAATATACGTACAACATTCAGTGCTAAAATTAGCAAATATAAAGTCCTGGCAGACGAAATTAAAAGATATGGAAATGTCAGAAAATTACAGTAAGAATAATCATTATCTCATGTACAGTATTGTTCTTAAAAGTACTGTGACGCAACTGCAACAGATAAATGCAAAATTTATCTTTAAAAATACTACAACACTAACTAATTCTAGACCCTGTCATATGGTCAGTAAGGTTTTTGGAGAAGAACTCTTCCAATAATCAGCACTTGTCGGAGACGGCTATCAGATCATAAAATTGCAACTGGTTTAAACCGAGATACAGCAATAATAATAATATTAAATGAAAAATTTTGAAGGGTATTTCTTTCAGTTTACGTCCCACGATTATGCCCTTTAGGCTAAAGGAGACTATGATTAAGGCAAGTGAATCATGATGGAAGAATTGGTAGAATGAGAGTGTGGTAGGAACGGGAATACCCCGAGAAAACCCACGGACATGACGTTGTTCACCATAAAGTTTCTTGGCCGGGGATCGAACCAGCGACCCCACGCAAAGAGTGAGCGCTCTACCACTGAGCCACCGTGTTTTCTTTCAAGGATAGCCAATTTGACAGAACTTTTGGTTTCTTTGGCAGCTGCAAAAGAATCATTGGTTATTGACAACTTGTACTAGTCTCAATTTTCATATTGTAGTAAAATCAGTATTTTTTATTTAATTTTCATTACTGCAGTGGTCTATCTTTAATATTATAATTTTACCATTTTGAAGGCATTATTAGGCTAGATTAAGGTATTCTTAGTGATAATTATAATCGAATAATTTGCATGTACCAATTTTATTATGCTTTAGTAGTGCAGGAATAACTCATATGTACATTATTTTCGCTGTCGTAGCTTCTGTATATCCCATGTTATACCAGTTCTCCGCCATTTGTTTAAGGGTAAGCACTGACCCGGTCATTTTTCAACTCGTCGTCGTTGCTGAAGCGTGTTGCGGCCAAATATTATTCCAACTTGGGCAACATAAACTAGTCACTATACCTTTGTGACTGTCTTGTTAGAAACTGATGATCTTCCGCTTCTTTCACACTTGTGTATATCTTTGACATCCATGCATGACTCACCTTACACTTCTGTCAACTAGTGATGAATTTCAATCGGCTTAACGCTTTTTGCGTTCAAAAACCGAATAACTGTCCGAACTTCACACTTGGTGGTTCGCCAAGTGGAAGCTTCATCACAAACAGCTGCCAAGCCAAGTCTGAGCGCTCCAACAAGGTGGGCAAAGGCTTGTTCGAAATTGGGAAGAGGAAGGGGGGGGGGAGCACCAAACACAACAGTATTGTTATGAGCCACACGAACAGTTTCCCTGTGTCCCCAGCAGTTTGGAAACGTTACTTTTGAGATTATCCTCGTATATGGAGGGAAAGGAAAAAGAAATGTAGAGACAATACGGAGCGCAAAACCACATTAAGCGAGAAATATATGTGAACCAGTTATGGTGCACATTTACCGAGTCGATGTGCAAATTAAAAAGACGGGATCACTCTTTTGGAAAATGACAAGAGCCTTCGACGTTGTTAAACAGATTTCTGATTCTGCGCGGAGCTTTCGGTAACTGGAGATTATCCATAATTAAATATCATATTCGTGTTTTCAGTAGCGACTACGGGAGTACATAGAAATAAATCGTGAAATAATTTTAATTTTTCCTGCAGAGGATAATCCGAGTGATATAAGAATAGGAAGATAACTTTATAATTACTCTGAATATATTTTGTTTTCTTACATGACAGGGGAACCAAATCAATTAACACTTGAAAGGTAGTACTTTTACACAGTAATACAACACAGCAACACATGTATTTAATTTAGAAAAAATGGGGCTACGAAGGGAAAAAAATGACAAATCCATGTGAAGTGGTCCAATGCATGTTGCTCGACAATTTTTTAAAAAATCTGATCTTTTAAATGTACAGATACCTTAACATGTTAGTTTAAAACAACCATTAATTTAAGTTTAGTGACGTTACCGGTACGTTTCGAACGGCAGACATATTTGTTTTTGAAGATGCGTCATTTGTAAGGGGTTACAGAATCTAAAGTACCTCAGCCCCTAGTTGTTCTATCGATGTGAAACAAAAACCAAAATGGTTAGCAAGTTGTAACTACAAGACAGAATAATTGTATCAGCCATTATCATTCATGAAGTATCTAATAGATGAAAAGTATTTTCAAAAAGTAGGTTATTGACGTGAAAAATTCCGAGTTGAGTATGTATTTTGCAAAAAAACAAATGATCAGGAATACGAGCATTTCTGGATAAAGACGTCTGATACAGAAGTGCTCATTCATCAAGTTTCAACCCTTACACATTTCTCCCTTTTTATACAAATTAAAAATATAGACAAAAGTGTATACTGCAAAGGTATATATCTGGTGGGGTACCTAATAAAAATATACAATTCCCCTCCATAACAGGTCTGTATGATATTATGTACCAAAAATTATAAGTTTCAGATTTGACTGTAAGTATCCTTATTATTAACATAAAGTTAACCTACAAATGGGCACAGGCAGAAGTACGGGTAACCGGGAGTTTACTGTATAGACATCATAAATTAATAGGCAGTCAACGAATAAATCACAGAGGAATTAAGCAAAACATACAGGAACACGTCTTATCCTGTTAAGGAAACAACAAACGTACATGAACATACAGTGAACAGCACACTGGATAACAATTACAACTGGAGAAGGAAAATGAATAGAAGTAAGTAAGTAAGTAAGGAGTAAGTACGTGAGTAAGGAGTAAGGAATAAGTAAGTAAGAAGTAGGTAAGTTATTAAACTAGCAACAATTAAGTAGTATTACAACACTGAAAACACGTCGATGTGGCTGTCACTACCAAATAACTTAGTTGCAATAATCGTAGTTTTGGCGCATCACTAGAAAGAATTATTGAAAAATTAATTTTTTTTGACTAATTCTTTCTTATTGTCCCCTAAAAGGTTTCCGCTGAGCGACATAAAAATATCTCAGCATAGATAAATTCAAGGGGATCACCGAAAGCAATTGTTGAAAATTTACAATTCTTTTACGATTTGCGTACAAATACGGCTTCCTGATGTATGGCATAAAAATTACAGTGCAAAAACACAAACCAACCTCTGCTAGATGCCCATTAAAAAGCACAAATGCTCTCTAACCGTCATGGAGTGCAAAGCTAGTGGGCTCTGAAGGGTATGTAGGCGCGTAACCGAAGGTATTGAAAAGAAGCTGGTTTGGCAATGACAGAAGTTTCAATAGCACTTGTCGTACCGCTAGTTTCATATTAGTAACGCTCCACTTGTGAACTTAACGTACAGTTCTGTACACTGTAGAGAAATATACTAACGGTGGAAAATAGTATCTAATAGCCATCTTTCACATGCACTCACTTATTTTCAGGGTTGGGAAAAACCATGGTTTTTATTGAAAAAACCAAAAAACCCAGGTTTTCTTGGTTTAAATAATTTGCTCTATGTATTTATATCACATATGGACAGAAATAAGCTTGTTTCGCTTGGTGTTAGTAGTAGAGTGATTCCATTTCAGATCGTCCAGGGTGGTCCACACGACTGTCTCAGATTTAGTTTATTTTTTAAAATAAGAAACTACATACAAAATTATTAGACCCATATTTTTTCTTTTTGCTGAAAAAAAAAATTCTTGGATATACAGCCTTCCAAAATGGCTGCCCTCCTCTCGGATTGCTCGAAAAACTAAAAAACATGTCAAATTAAAAACTTTTTTGTAGAGAAACGAGTGTACTTGGTAACATAATCGCAATAGCAGGAAGAGTATAAAGTTGTATGTTTCGGTGGAGGGCCAAAATTCGTATATTGGTCCAATAGGAATCGCGCAATTCACTCGCAATATTGCCAACTTCGGTGAAATTTTTGCTAACTTCAAACATTTTTTTTCTGTCCTCACGAGTAATATCAACCATCTGCTTCTAGCATCAAAATCTACTCCATAAGGTCTCTTGAAAATGTAAAGGACTTACGTTTCTGATTATTACATCCCACGTTATAGCATGATGAAAAGCTGAAAATTTCAGTAAGACGCCATGTTTGGACGCCATTTTCTCAAAAACCCCACCTTTTAAAAATCTGAATTTTTTATATGTATTGGAGAAGTACCTAAGTATTTAATATCCGTTAACCGTTCATGCGGCTGCAGCCCCTAACATTCACAATTAATTATTGAAATTTCAATTTTTGTACTTGAAATGTAAATATTTCCTATGGGCATTTAGATCCTATACACAAGGCGAATTGAAAGGGAGTATGAAAATTTTGAAAGATGAATCCTGACATCAAATCCAGCAGAAAAGTTCCTATAAACATGAGTCGAATTCCGCTTCGTTTTCGAGTTACAGGGTTTCCAACTCGGGACCCAAAATCGGTCTGAGACAATAGAAAATAAAATATATATTTCGCGTTAAATCAGAAACTGTGTGTTAAAGCGGGACAGGACGTTTGGGCGCCGCCATTTGGGCGCGGACGTTTTGGCGCTGCCGTTTGGGCGCCGGACGTTTAGGCGCAAAGCCGTTTAGGCGCCAGACGTTTGGGCGCGAGGTACATAGTAAAAATCACAATTTACGACATATAAAGTAAGCTAGGCACTGAAAACTAAGCGCCAATCAAGATATATACATTTCCTACACTTCTATCTTTATCTCACCTCATTTATCTGTATATTTTCTATCTCTATCTTATTTATTCATCTAAATGTATAACGACTGCTACAATCTAAAAGCCTAGTTCAAGGGAAGTTTTGATTCTTTCCAATACGTAACGACCACCTCCCTTGAACTCACTTCTTGATCCCTAATTCGAAGTCCTAGCAACCTCGAAAGGAATCGAGAAGGGAATCTATCGCGCAACGGAAAAATTAATAAACGAAAACGGAAACAAAAAGAATGAAGAACCAGAAACTTACCTCCGGTGGATGCAGATTAGAAGGGAGAGTAATAGCTCCACTCAACTCCTTTAATAAAGCTCAGCTTAAACATGTACGTATATATGAATATTTTACCTTAGTTATATTAAGTACTTTGAAAAAGAAAAAAAATCATTTTCAGATACTATTTATTAACAATGCTTCAACTCAGACTGGTGTGGTAGTTAACCACACTACTACAATTAACGTAAGGTGCCAGTATATTCATTATAGTATCATAACATTGTGGAAAAAAAAACTTCAATAGAACACATCTAGAATTCTGTCTGTCAATCTCATCCCCAATTTGTTTACAATATCAACCATTATCAGATTTTATTGTTAACTTTTTTTTTTTTTTTTTTTTTTTTTTTTTTTTTTACCAGAGAACTGTCCATAGACCAATAGTCGAAGTAGATTGTATTGTAACTGTTAGAAACTATTACCTGACACTTCGTCACACCACTTAAGAGCAACAACCATATTGCAGTCGCAGACAACTAAATAAAGTTAAGAGTTTCACATCACTCGTCATAGGTACGACATAATAACAGAACAGAGTGATTCTCGCTTGAGCGAGCGTCAGCTGAAAGAAGTGTTACCGCTTCCGGTTCAGTTCAAGTGCCAAACACAATCAATAAAGGAACGGAGGTAATATTTACTGACATCCCCGTTCGGCAGCTCCAACCATGGGCGCATTCTACTATCGATTATAATGTAATGCAATTTATACGAAGTCAAATATAGTACACTTGACGTCTTAATCACCACTTCAGCATGATAGAATTTCCGTTCACACATTTCGCATAACTCAATATGCCGTAGCCACTCAAATAGTAATGTGTACAGCCGAACATCCACTGGGCAGACACAGCAACTAATGACTCGGACGTTTAGTAATAATAATATTCCCTTTCGGGCGGACAAGTTAGGTGGACAGTAATAATAGACAATACTAGACTATCTGGATTAGGTAGACAATGGACACAATAGTATATAACACACTTCATAAAGGACAATTGGATGAGACTTTGTATACCTATATTAACTAGACAACATTGGACGAATGGACGAGATATACATATATTTTTTTATAGACAGTTACCGAACAAACAGCAATTCGACATAACGTAGTTAGAAACACCAGCAATCTAAGCAGAGGGACAACGTTCAACTTATTACTGTAACATATGATAACCGAAGGTGGACAAACTTTGGAGAACTATAGATGCTATTCAGACAATCTTCGTAAAATGGCAACCTTACCCATGAAATCACTTGAACTTTAAACACGTATAGCAAGAAACACTGATAAATACCATCAATATATATATATTATATGAAATTTCACGTGGACTGGAGCTTTAATAGGAAATATTCAGATACATTTCTAATACGGTTAACTCAATACTTAATGAACTTCACAACAGAGAGAGAGAGAGAGAGAGAGAGAGATTTACGCTACTTACGACTTACATAATGAGAGGGCTGGCTAAGACTATTCGAGGCCGCGCACGGGCTGGGCCCCTTTGGGAGAAGGTTTCCCCCATAGGAACTCTTTACTCGGACATTGTACCGTGTATAAGATACACTCGTGAACTATACATTTTCGTACTCACAAATATTAATTTATACTTCTGAAGAACACCAGTGCTTTCGTTATCTTAACTCTAATAAACAACTGTAGATTTAATTTCTAACTCTGATAAACCACTGTAGCTAATACGAAGAAAGAATAGTTTTATTCAGTAGGTTCGTGTTCCCAAAATAATTCAACTGAACTAAATATAGATATATCCGTTGACCTTTGGCAGTTCGAGTTTTACTACTGAAGTTTCCCATAAAACAAGATTAAGTTCACTTTACTTCAAGGCTCACATGCAGAATAGTCATTGTAGATAGACTTAAAGTTAGTCACGTTACCTGAAGTGCTGCTACTAGAAGAAATAATTAGTTTTTACGCCATTGTTCAGCTTACACAAGAATCACCATGTGCGCGATCAACTTCCACCTTTATCTGTTAGAATTATCTCCCTTCCATCCAAAACCTAGGGAGAATAACGTTCTCACTATAATTTCACTCCTTGGAGATTATTATTATGCAGAGTAAAACGACGAACTCGCTCTCAGTCCATCACAAAATAAAATTTCTTCTAACAGAAGAAAGAAAATTACGACGCCACTCTTGTTCGGCTTTTGGTGAAGTACACAGTATATATAAAGACAGTCGTTTCACCGCTTCGCTTCTCTCTCATTCCCACTGTTGGAAATTTTGGTGAAACCTTTATTACAGCTTTATTAAACAAAATAAAGATAATTCGCATAGAATATAGATATTCATGAACAAAATATATAGTAAGAAAGAATACTACAACCTTAATTTGAACTATAAATCAATGTTATAAACTGGCCTCATTCTGTAATGCTCCTAGCCTGTATATTCTCCTACTATGGGCGGCTCAATAGAAGAAGAAGAAGAAGATTGATAACAAACTCAAGAGCAGTTTACTAAGAGAACCAACGTCTAAACACAACAAAATCTGCATTTCAACGCGATGTTTGCGAAAGAATAATAAGCATAAGGATACTTTAAATTGCCCTATTATAAAATTACGATAATAATATGAGTAATATAATTCAAAATTCACATTGAGCCTATTAACTTGTCTGTAACAAACAAGGTATGTTACATAAATTAAATAGTTTAATGCGTTTGTGGCATTTGTTGCCTAACCTCGTCATGGATTGATTTTTCGCTTGTTCACGATTCTTGTACTTCTGATCTAATTTTTGTATTATATAAGAAAGCTAGGAAATAAAGGAATCAGACGAACTGTTAATTTTCTTAATGTTAATTAAAACGTATTGATTTAATTTTTGTATTTTTTTAAAGAAAGTTAATAATTACATATTTATGAATATTAAAATTTGTTTTCTTTCGTATTACGTTTGCCAAACTCTTCTCTTCCTTAAGTCCAATAAAGAACTACCAATAAAAGATTGCAGCGTAGTCGCTAACACTCTCGCCTTCGGTGCGATCGGTCCCGGGTTCGATTGCCGGTGGGGGCACTCGGTCGAAAAAGTGTAACACGCTCTTTCAGGCCAGCCACCCTGAATGAGGTTTTCCTGGGTTTTCTTCATTCACATCAGGCAAATGCCGGGGTGGTACCTAATTTATAGGTCCAGGCCGCTTCCTTCCTTCCCCAATCCTTTCTTCCTTCCCTTACCCCGGATAGTGTGCTCCCTCAAACGTGACGGGCTAAATGGCCTTAGATGCCGAGAGAACAGAAATCTAAAAATCCTATATCCTAATCGAGTTGAGGGAAATATACTTTGCATATATGGTGTGTAAGACATATTTTGCATACAGGATGTCTAACACATTGAGTTTAGGAACTGTAGTATGCCGTATTTCTGGTATCACTTTTTTTTATTAACATTCCAATATAAAAATCAAAACTTAACACACTTTTTCGTCCCATTGTAAGCATTTAATCTGCATTAAAGAAAGTGGCGAAAGAAAAAAAAACAACGATTTCAAAGTGAAAAATAATAGTTAAGTGTACATATATTGGTCATTTAGCCACTAGAAATGTGTTTGACATTCACACTTATTGCGTAACTACAGTAGAAGGCCTGCTTTAAGTTTTTTAATGGAATAGGCTCACTATGTATGTAATGCAGTCAATCATATGTAGTCTGGTCGACTTACATTTGGCTTGAAAAGTTATCAAATAAAAAGCACACTTAACTTTCGTTGAAACTTAAATTTACAAAATTTAATTGTTAATTCAGTTTTTATAATTTTGAAATTCCAGTATTTCTAGTATGTAAAACAAAATCCAGTATAATTCAAGGACTTCCACTACAGTAGACACCTTGTGATATCTTGATTCGAACTTTGTACTCAGCGCCTAACATAACGACTTTTTAACTAGCGCCCAAACGTCTGGCGCCCAAACGTCCAGTGCCCAAACGGCGGGGCCCAAACGTCCGCGCCCAAACGTCACGTACCGTGTTAAAGCTTTGATAAAGTTCAGAAAGTTGATTTGTATCAATATGATTTTTATGTGCGTTGCAATTCGGTTGGCAGTGTTGCCATCTTGGTAGAACTTTTATTTGTTTCTAAATGACACTACGTGGATTTTATTTGATATTTATTAATGATTGTAAACATCACATGAAGCGCAATTTTTCCCACATCACAACAGTTTTCGAAAACTTGCATATATTTCATTAAAAGGTTTTATCTCATGCGTTATTGATAGTTTGTGTGATTCGGTGTCGTGAACATCGTCCTAGTGTTCTCTGGAACCATGAAAATTGTTTTCGCTGGTAGCATGACATCGTAGTGCACTAGTTAAGTGTTTGTGTGAATAACAATGGGGAAGTCCTATTACAGTAAGAACTGTATTAAATGTGTTGATTATGTTTAAAGCCATAAGAGAATTCTAGAACACATCGTAGTGCACAGAAAGAATTCTCGACAAAAATTTTATCTTGCGGTAAAATATATGGATTGCATACAGCGTGTCTGCCCAAACGTACTATTAGGGGAGGATGATTATTTGCGTCCTGTACACAAGGCGATTTGAAAGGCAGTATGAAAAGTTTTGAGAAGTGAATCCTTCACCGTAGTCTAGGTTTCACCGATAGCGGCCGTTTTAATGGCGACACATCCATGTTTAGCATGTTAACTGTCTGGTTAATGGTTTCCAAATCTACATTCTTTATCTTATTGGTACATAATTTCATATTTACACTTTCTTCCGTGGTCACCAATATCTCACATATATTCACGTTGTTCACGGTAAATATTCAAAGCACCCTTTACACAACCTCTCCTAATACTACGTTTTGGCAGACGGGCTGTACGTAATACATATATTTTACCGAAAGATAAAATTATTGTCAAGGAATTATTTTTGTACACAATCCTTATGCCTTTCAGAATAATCGACACATTTAATATGGTCCTTACTGTAATAGAACTTCTCCATTGTTATTCACACAAACACTGTAACTAGTGCACTACAATGTCACGTTACCAGTGAAAACAATTTTCATGGTTCCAGTGAACATTAGGATGATGTTCACGACACCGAATCGCGTAATAAAATGTTTCGTGGTTACAGCAGAACTTCTTGAACAAGTTCGAACTTGATGCGTGGAGCTGCGAGAGGTTTTGCAATTATAAAAATAAATTTTCTTCTTCTTCTTCTTCTTATTATTATTATGACAACTTACACAGACGTAGTTTTTATTCGACATTTTGGATTTACTAATGATGGCAAACTAAGGTAAAATTCACACTTAATGTTGAAAACTACTAATAACGCACGAGATAAAACCTTTTAATGAAATGCATGTAAGTTATCGAAAACTGTGGTGATGGGAAAATTGTGCTTCATGTGATGTTTACAATCATTAATGAATACCAAATATCAAATAAAAACCACGTAGTGTCATTTGGAAACAAAAGTTCTACCAAGTTGGCAACACTGCCAACCGAATTGCAACGCAAGATCCGAAATTTCGGATCCGGATATCCGGATCCAAGTGGATCCGAATATCCGGATCTGGCCATCCCTAATTTCGATGCTAGAAGCAGATGGTTAATATTGCTCGTAAGGACAGAAAAAAAAATGTTTGAAGTTAGCAAAAATTTCACCAAAGCTGGCAATATTGCGAGTGAATTGCGCGATTCCTATTGGACCAGTATACGAATTTTGGCCCTCCACCGAAACATACAACTTTAAACTCTTCCTGCTATTGCGATTATGTTACTAAGTACACTCGTTTCTCTACAATAAAGTTTTTAATTTGACATGTTTTTCAGTTTTTCGAGCAATCCGAGAGGAGGGCAGCCATTTTGGAAGGCTGTATATCGAAGGAAATTTTTTTTCAGCAAAAAGAAAAAATATGGGTCAAATAATATTGCATGTAGATCCCATATATATAAAAAAATAAATGAAATCTGAGACTATGATGGGGACCAACTTGTGGTTTGCTTGGACGATTTGAAATGGAATCGGTCAGTATGCAACAACAAGATTATGCTGAAAGGGGTCACATAAGCTTAAAGCGGAATCCAAACCGCTTCTCGGCTTACATCCAAGAGAAATTGTCCTCCATTTGAACTCGAAACCGGGACTAATTAGCCACAAATGCGATACGTCTGCCGACTCACTCACGAAGGACTGCTGATAAAAATACATTGACTGATCGTTACATATTTGTTAATATAATCGTCAAGAGTCATTAGAACAGAAGGACAAAAAGATAAACAATTGTACAAGTAGAACCATTATACAGAATTACATATGAACAATTTCAAAGTACTACAGAGTACAGAAGAACTAATTTTGTCCAAGTCAGTTCACTACGACTTTTATTTGTCCAAGTTAAAGAAATACCATCAACAACTCTGGCAATAAGTCTAAAGCAATGTGGAATATCGTAAAAAAAGAAAGTTATCCTATATACAATAACATAAAAATCTCTGACAACCAGTTGAATGCCTCTGAATTTAATAACTTTTTTGTTAACAAAATTGAAGAGATACTGAGGGAAGTTTCATCATATCCTCATAATAATGATTCAGGTTTTTATTTAAATAAATTGTCTAAACCTACCACTACGTTTAATTTTCATCCAATTGAAGTAAAAGATGTTGAGAAAGCGATTATTAAAATGAGTAGCAGTAGATGTGAGGATATTTATAATCTGAGTCCTATTATGTTAAAATATGGAGTACATTTCATAAAGGAACCTTTAACTCACATTATAAACTCTTGTATATTAGACTGTTATTGTCCTGAATGCTTTAAATTAGTGAAAGTAGTACCTATAATGAAAAAAGGAAATAAGTCTTCTCTTGATAACTATAGACCAATTTCACTGGTTCCAGTTATATCTAAAGTTTTTGAGATTGTTTTGAATGGGCAGATTGACTATTTTGAACAAAATAATTTATTTAGTAATTCTCAATTTGGCTATAGATCCGGACTAGGAACTGTTAAGGCTGCTGTCTCATTTTTGGTAAATTGTATTTCTGGGTTGGACAGTAAAAACTTTGTTCATGTAAAACTATATGATCTATCGAAAGCATTTGATACGGTGTCTCATGATATTTTGTTGCAAAAACTAGAATTCTATGGTTTTGATAACGCAGCTCTGTCACTTCTTCATTCGTATTTAAATGGACGATATCAGAGAGTTGTTTATGAAGGGGAAGAGTTTAATCTGCTGCCTGTCAGATACGGAGTACCTCAGGGATCTATTCTTGGTCCGATTCTTTTTATTATTTATATCAATGACCTCCCATACAACGTCGCTTCACCCTTCGTTAATAGTTATTTATTTGCTGATGATCTCAATATTTGTGTTAACTCACGACAAAAAGACTCAGTTCAGTCTATATTAAACATCACCTCAGATATTATTAAAGACTGGTGTACTTCCAACTTGCTTTGTATTAACTCTGATACGATCAAAGACTTGGTGCTTACCTACAATAACAAAAATTCGAATGCAGAACTTAAAAAATATTCCGCTCCTTTTTGGGGGTTTTTAATTGATAATCATTTGAACTGGGACGACCATATCCTTAAGGTAGAATCTAGAGCTAGTAAAGGAGTTTATCTAATTCGTAGATTGAGATTTTGCGTACGTTTAAAGGTACTTAAAACTGTTTATTATGCGCAAATTCACAGTCATTTAAGTTATGGAACGATACTTTGGGGTAATCAGTCCTCCATTAAAAGCCTATTGAAAATACAAAAGATATGTGTAAGATTAATGCTCGGTCTCCCTAGTCGTGCACATTGTAGGTCAAGTTTCGTTAAATTAGGAATTATGACAGTACCTGCAATTTTCATATACCAATGTTTGCTTTACAGTATGGAAAACAATCATATTTACAATGAGTTAGGGTACTCTCATACTTATCAAACTAGAAACAGGAACTGTTTAGGATTATTTAGATGTGAATATAGTAAGACACAAAAGACCTTTTACTATATGTCAGTTAAATTTTATAATTTTCTACCTACATTTCTAAGAGAACTTCCATTTCTGGCTTTTAAAAAAGAAGTACAGAAATTACTTATTAATAATTGTATATATAGTGTTGAAGAATTTTTTGAACTCAAAATTGATAGTTGAAATATTAGCGTCTGTTATGCAGTGATCTTTGTTTATATTATGGTATGTTATATATGTAACTCTAAAATTTTCAACTTTTATTTCTGACGATTGTAATACATCTGATGTTCTCAGATGTTTCTGCAATAAAATTTATTATTATTATTATGGCATATATTCCGAAGTTGGGCGTCCGCTTTCGTCAAGTTTTTTCGCTGTTATCTTCTTTCCACACTTTCTGCAATTTGTTATTAGGTTCATTAATCCGTGCTCTTCACAAACTTTTAAAAGATTTTGCTCGTTATCAACGTATTGCTTCACAAATGTTAAAACTGCTAGTTCATTGCCCTTGTACATTCGTCATGTTGATAACATAAATGCTCGTTTCTTTCCCACAATGCAACTGTTCGGTTACCTTGCGGGTCAGTCCATGTCAATTCATCCAGGTCATGAAACCCATAGTCTCAGAATGGCATGAGGATTTTTTTGTTTACTCTACTTGCCATCCTTATTGATCACACCAAATTTTAATTTGATATCTTATATACTTTCTTAGTTAAATTTATTTTTAGTTTGGTAAAATATACGTTTTTGTTGTTGCCGAGGGTTAATGAGATTACGACATTGATATACTAAAAAGATCATAACTTTGTTAATTCTCATCATATCACAATGATTTTTTCACTAAAATGATCACAATAAGATACAGAATAAGGTAAAAATACATTCAGCTACTTGTACTTGAATTGTTGTAGTACATATTACCTCAAACCTGGATATTACGATCTTTTAAAAGAAAAGACATAAAATTTTAAAATACAGTAAAAACTTAAAGGCACTACATAAACCAAAGTATTTTATATGTATTTATAAGCCTAAAAGCATGAGCTAATGTGTTCTGAAAGAAAAACTGTGGGTTTTTAACTGCAAATATTTTTAAACCATTTATCTTTAGAGTACGGCCAGGTATTTCAAGAAAATCGCAGACCTTCACGTTGGCAGCCCTGGCGTTATCCCTAATTGTCACAGGGACATGAACCATATCTCGTTACAAAGCTTATGGAACACAGATTCCAACAAGTTAACTTCTGTGCCCCGTTGTTTCCAACCCACAGAAGAAGAAGAAGAAAAATTGCTTTTTTCAAAAAAAATATTTTGTCGGACTCTGGCAACACTGTTCATTGTCATACGCAAAAAAAAAATTCTCGCATACACATCACACATTGGGTGGAATCATATAAAAAATAAAGGGCCTAGGTGCAATAGCTTGCGAGATAAAAATTCGAAACCTCGTATATACTATGGTCAACCTGTATATATTTTACGAAGGAACTGTGGTCTACCCTCAGGTTGGCAACCCTGGCGACTTCCCTAATTGTCACAGAGACGCGAATGATACCTCGTTGCAAAGCTTAAGGAACACTGGTTCCAATGAGGTAACTTTTGTGCCCCCCCCCTCCTGGTTCCCAACCCACAAAAGAAGAAGAAAATAGCTATTCACTATGAGTTTAAGGAATTATACATCTTCATCACATACAACATATTGAATATAATCAGTGAACGAAAAAAGAATTTACCAAATCATCTTAAAGTCCTGAAGTGGTTCATTTACTATTTACACCATAGAGGTCCTGAAGTGGAATTACAGAAAATGTTTAAATAAAACACTAGCAACATTTTATTTCTGAGCTTGCATTTGTTTCAACATCTTATTGCACTGAAGATTGATTGAACCTATTTCCTTTTCGGAAAAATAATACATTCTTCCGGATGCTTTTGTGACTGGGAGCGGGGGTTACACATGAAATTATGTTACTCATAAGAATCCAGCAAACATCTTTTGGGGGCCAGTGGAAAAATGGAGCAGGCCCATGGGGATGCATAAATTTAATTTTAACGTCTCCTTTATCTTCATGTTTTGACAAAACTAATCCAAAATACCACCGGTCATCATAAAGGCATGCAATGTAATTGTGCACACCCACAACAGGCATTTTCACCGAATGATTTTCTCCAGAAAAGTTGAATATTGTGCAAAAGTTGTCATCTAAACTTACTCGTTTTGTTCCAGTGGAGTCTTCAGATTTGGACTCAAAGTGATGAAGACTACGTGTTCCAGGTACTGTCCTGGCTTGAGTGAAACGCCCTTCTAAGTTTTTTCGTGCCTCTATCAAGTTTCTTTTCTAATCATTGTGAACTTTATATTTTCTATATTTCCCTTGCAAAAATAATAATAAAAAAATTGGAATTATCAATAGCATTACCAGGACTACGTTGGAGACTTGCTTTTGTCACGATGCGCTTGATAGTGCCACCTATACCGTCACAAGGAGACTTCCCATGGCTGGTGGGAAAAAAAACATCATGTAGCTTTAAATCCAAAGTCTTTTTCATGAACTCATGTGGTTCAGATTCCACGTTAATCAGTAGGTCCACGTCTCATATAGCCTCGCTGCTGAAAGGGACGCTAAACTGAAATCAACTCAACTCAACTCTTTTTCATGAACCTTGAGGTCTGTAGGATTCGCACTCCTCAAGATACCGAACGAAATTGCTACCTAAACTGATATAAGATTCCAACGAACTGTTTTGATTTCTGAAATACTTTGTGAAACAATCTTACTTTCTAAATACATTAAATATATTTTTAATTTATTAAAAACTAAGACAGTTATCGAAAGCGCTTATGAGTAAAAATAATAAAATTATATTTTGGTTATTTGATTTTAAAGTTTACTATAAAAGCTTATGCGCAGTTGTATTAGTTCTAGAACATTGATAAATTTACTGCAGCTTAAATAATTTAACATCTTCAGCTTGATTAAAATGTCATAATTTCATTACGCCTTACATGTAAATCATTCAATGAGTTTTTCAGAAAGTAAAATGTGCACTAGTTTAACCCTTAGAAGATGCCTGGCTCATCCCTTTCTCTTAGCACCAGTACTTCAAACGTCTGTTGCTCGGCTCCTAATGAACCTAGACTGTGCCTCCCCATGCCGAATCCGTAGGAGAAAGTGATTTTTCTTTTATGACAAAGAACAGTGTTGCCAAAGTCCCACAAAAGTTACCTCATTGGAACCAGTGTTCCGTAAGCTTTGCAACGAGGTATCATTCGCGTGTCTGTGACAATTAGGGAAGTCGCCAGGGTTGCCAACCTGAGGGTAGACCACAGTTCCTTTGTAAAATATATACAGGTTGACCATAGTATATACGAGGTTTCAAATTTTTTCTCGCAAGCTATTGCACCTAGGCATGGGCGTCTCTGGCGGGGGGACGAGGGGTACACGCCCCCCCAATATTTTGAAGTACAAAATATTCAATATTTTATTCTAATTCATTTATTTACTAACGATAGAATAACATATAAATAATAATATTTTTTATTTGGAATATAATATTCAGGCTGCGAGATGATTATAACAGAGTTCTTGATATACCTCAGGGGATCCGTGAAGGTATGCAGAAGGATAAAAATAGAATCGAAGATAATAAACAGATTGGACTAGGAAGTACCATTTAAATCAATTTCTTTGATGTCCCCCCACCCCCCAAATTTTACATGCCAGAGACGCCAGTGCACCTAGGCCCTTTATTTTTTATATGATTCCACCCAATGTCTGGTGTGTATGCGATAATTTTTTTCCTGTGTATGACAATGAACAGTATTGCCAGAGTCCGACAATTTTTTTTAAAAAAGCTTTTCTTCTTCTTCTTCTTCTGTGGGTTGGAAACAACGGGGCACAGAAGTTAACTTGTTGGAATCTGTGTTCCATAAGCTTTGTAACGAGATATGGTTCATGTCCCTGTGACAATTAGGGATAACGCCAGGGCTGCCAACGTGAAGGTCTGCGATTTTCTTGAAATACCTGGCCGTACTCTAAAGATAAATGGTTTAAAAATATTTGCAGTTAAAAACCCACAGTTTTTCTTTCAGAACACATTAGCTCATGCCTTTAGGCTTATAAATACATATAAAATACTTTGGTTTATGTAGTGCCTTTAAGTTTTTACTGTATTTTAAAATTTTATGTTTTTTCTTATAAAAAATCGTAATATCCAGGTTTGAGGTAATATGTACTACAACAATTCAAGTACAAGTAGCTGAATGTATTTTTACCTTATTCTGTATCTTATTGTGATCATTTTAGTGAAAAAATCATTGTGATATGATGAGAATTAACAAAGTTATGATCTTTTTAGTATATCAATGTCGTAATCTCATTAACCCTCGGCAACAACAAAAACGTATATTTTACCAAACTAAAAATAAATTAACTAAGAAAGTATATAAGATATCAAATTAAAATTTGGTGTGATCAATAAGGATGGCAAGTAGAGTAAACAGAAAAATCTTCATGCCATTCTGATACTATGGGTTTCATTTGATATTTTAGCTGGATGATTTGAAATGGACTGACCCTTGCGCCAAGTAGTTCCCTCCGCTCGCCGTATAGTCCCATGTTTATAACCGCTTATATATAACAAATAAACAGGTTTTTCGAGACTCTTATATGTTATCAAACACACAAACGATCAAATTATCCATATCTTTCCTGTAAATTTTAAAAATTTCGCTGGAAACGGACGCCCAACTTTGGAATTTAACCCATTATTATTATTATTAATATAACGACTTACTTTGCATATCAGTAAGAAAAGTGAATAAAGATACGAATTATTTGAGTCCACTTTGGCTCTGACCCATTTATACATAAATAGTTACCAAAGATTCTTGTTATTTCAATAATTGCCTCCAGTGGGTTTTGTATGACCTCCCTCCCCAAAAAACTACGGCATTTCGATGTATTTTATTAATAGTAAACATTATTAAAACGAAATAATGTTCAGAATTTTCCTTTTGTTGCATAACAATAATAACAAACTATAAAAAAAATCACTAAAGAAACATCCATAAAGTTACATAAAAAAAAAGCTGCTTTTGCAATATAATCTGTTTGAGTAAAGAATGGGGAATTTAGGTCTGAATATAGTACGAATAATATATGGGAGTGAAACGTGATAACCCACAAATATGTGTTCATCAACATTTTACGAATATCTACACTTTTACGAACATTTTTCATTTTTTGGTTTAAACCAGTTTTTTTTTTTTTTTTTTTTTTTGAAAAAACCAGCTGGTTTAAACCAGCCAACCCTGCTTATTTTATCCGTCGTAAAGCAATTCTATAGTAATCCTACAATTGTAGATCTAAAATACAGCCATGTTACTTTGTATTTCATTTTGTCGGCTGTAAAAATGCGCTCCTTATAAACGTGTCTTCTCATGCGAAGTATTGAATTTTACCTGTAAATTTTCAAAATGTGGTGCGCCAAAACTACACAAGCACCGCGATATTACATGCATGTTTAGAAGTTACTTATTTTTTGTTTTGTTCTCAACGCGCGTCATATATTTACAGTGGAGGGTAATAGTTAAGAACAGCTACTTCTCATCTCCCGTGCACGAGGATACATCTTACTGTTGCACTACCTAAACACCCTAAGTACAAGGGCAAGAACTCAGTCTTTTACCTACTTTTTAGCATCCTAGATAGTCAATGAATAATTCCTGAAAGTATGGCGTTTCTCGTCCTTCCCTAAATGGGAAGTACGGCTCCTTAACTATAACCACATGCTGTTATATAGAAACGTAAAATCTGGATATGTGAAATCTTAGTCTATATATTCACAAAAAAATTCATTTTCGCCTTCGTTAAACGTGAACGACAATGTTTACCTGACTTCATGCTTCTCAAACAAACGAAGTCTTTCCATTTGTTCCAACTCTGGAATCATTTCTTCAGCCCTATATTCTACGAACTCCGCCATTGTTGCGCACTATTTCAAACCTATATGTACCAAATATAAGAATATTTATTTCTTTTATGTTATAAAACACACTTTATTATACTCTATCACACTTCTATGAGAGACATTTTCACACACTACATGTGGATGCTACTGACATCTACCACATACAGGTGAACTGTCCTTTTGCAAATCAGAGATGGTTTCGCTCCGTATATTTGCACACAGTCGGAATTTTACACGTTTATTATTATTATTATTATTATTATTATTATTATTATTATTATTATTATTTAAATTTAGATGACTGGACGAAATGTTTGGGTGGTGGTAGAGATTAATTGAAAATATCAAACACAAACCTAACAAGTCTAATATAAAATTAACATAAATTAGCGAAATTCTAACATGTTTTCGATTCGAAAAAAAAAAAAGCTGCTCTCCCTCTGAACTAATCATTGGCCTTCATCATATTCCATATTCCAACATATTCCATCACCTCTTTTTGTTCCAGGGTTTCCTTTGGAAAGCAGAACGCCCCTGACCACCGTCAATTTCCACGTTGTAAGCTGATGTTTTACAAGATCGTAAAAGAGGCGGGATTTGCGCACCGATTTTTCTGCATAATTTCAAGATCTGAATATGTAAGGAATGAGCAACTCTGATAGATGTAGCCTTGCACTTGCAGAAGAAAGTTCTTGCATCGTGTTGCTGTAGATTTGTACTTCGTTCTGGATCTGGTACTTGCAATTCTATATAGAACTTTGAAGGGAGGGTAAGTAATGTTCGTTTGAACATTGTTTTCTATGGAAGGAATTGCATTCCTTAGTGTAAATTCACTTTAGTATGGCTGAAACATTATAGGTATAACTGCAGCATTGTAAAATACCATAAAAGCAGTTATTTTTTCTGTGATGAAAGCTACCGTGTCAAAACTACTAGCCGACCTTTTCTAGGAAATCACAAAGAGCAAAGACTGTATCTAATCAGGTAAGCGCGGGGAAGGGGGAAACCGCAGATAGCAGGCGCGTCAGCGATGGAGTATATGCGCATATGCAAACATAAGGAAAGAAAACAAGGGGGATATAGTTTATAGTATACATGAAGCTGCATCAGTTCCCGAAGGAGCAGGACGCTCATACTTTTAGGGATTATTCATTGAGTATGTACGAACTACAAAGGGGGTACAAAAGCGGCTTTTATTTACTTATCGACTGATACGAAAATAAAAAAGAACGTGCCTGTACTTCATATCTGCATGTGTAGTGCCCTTGTACTTTATCTATGACTGTGTGTGTGGGGGGGGAGGGGATTTAACGCATATCGCATGTCTTGTGCACATGGATACTTCTTACTATTGCACTACGTAGAAAATTTATGGTATTTAATGTAGAAGTGGTAATAGAACACAGAAGAGACTCAGATCAGGGGGTTCTCATGTATCCATGTTTCACTATCCAATTAGTAATCACTATTGTAATGTTGAAAAACTGGCCTGGCTTAACGGAATAAATTCCCCCTAAAACTACAAAATGGTGGGGGAAATTGTTAGAATTATATATATATATATATATATATATATATATATATATATAAACATAGACGCACGAAAAAGGTATCTGGTTGTCACTGTATGGTGCTTGGGATAAGGATTTAGATTTCTGGGCTTTCAGCATGTAAGGCCATTTAGCCCTTCACGTTTGAGGGATGACGTCCCTCGGCGAGCACACAATCCGGGGAAAGGGAAGGATGGGGGAAGGAAGGAAGCGGCCTGGGACCTATAAGTTAGGTATCACCCCGGTATTTGCCTGGTGTAAATGAGGAAGACCCAGGAAAACCTCATTCAGGGTGGCCGTTTTACACTTTTTCGACCGAGTGCCCCCACCGGGAATCGAACCCGGGATTGCTCGCACCCAAGGCGAGAGCGTTAGCGACTACGCTACGCGGGGGCCTTTACTGTACGGTGACTAATTACAGAAAAATAAAGGGTTAAGTGTTGTATAACCGGACCAATTTTAGGAAATTTACCAGGTCAATACGCTGCTGAAGTCGTCTGCTGTGAATTTTACTGAGTGCAGCCATATTGGTTACAAACCAACTGTTGAGTAGGTGGTTGCTAAGGTAGTTTCAATGACATTGTATATAGCACCTTTGAGTTTTGTGAAAGACGATCTTAAAATTATGAAAAAAGCGACCTTTTTTACAAGTAGCAGTGAATATATTTACTCTATGCGTATAGAAAGCCTATAGTTTTCATAATATGAAACAAAATTACTTTAAATTTTAATTACTGCAATCGCCAATAACTTGCTGTGGAACGAGTGAGTGAGAATCCCAATGATCTACACGAGCGCCCCTAAGTTTAATTAAAATTATTGAAAGTGCTTATGCTATATAGTTTTGTCATATTGTTTGTTTAGCTTCAGTGAAAATGTATACAGTGAAACCTCTCTATGTTGGCCACCATCGGTTCCATCGAAAAGTGGCCAACTTAGACAAGTGGCCAACTTAAAGAAAATAAGTGTGATTTGTGCATTTTTTAGAATAGGGTTTCTAGTATTACTAGATTGTAAAATTTTAATAAACAGTGGCACGACAGCTACTTAATAATCATAAAAATATACAGTTCTAGAAAATATTACTATAGTATGCAAGAGCGCCGATTTCTCTATAAATTGGGGGGGGGGGATTCAGATGCAGAAGGTATATATATATATATATATATATATATATATATATATATATATATATATATATATATATATGAAGATTTTAAGACAAATTGCACTCAAATTAAACCAAATATTGTATACTCATAAATAAAATAGGGGCCACATGAGCTTTGGGGGGCCCGGTTCCCCTTGGTTCCCCCCAGAATCGGCGCTCTTGATAGTATGTTTAATATATATGCATACCTTTCTCTTCCTGAAAGCGTCTGGTACATTGAATTATTCGGATTGAAAAGACAGTAACACAAACAACCATGAAATAGAAGTGTATGTACGCAGTTTATTGAAATTGATATTATAGCACATTGAGTTATTCAGATTGAAAACAAGAAAAGCTAAGTTATAAATTGAGAAATTCATATGCAATTTATATGACTTCTTTTCAGTTGTTATTGAATGGTGGTTCATTCTAGACATATTTGCTTTATTCTTTTTGGCAGATGTGCAAATTCTAATATTGTAGTTAACTACCTCTTGTTAATGAGCTAGAAGTGTTTCCCTCGGAGCAAAAGATGTTTTGAGAAAATCTTGAGGGAATTCATATCTCAAAACCTCCGCTACCTTTTGACATGCAGTCAGGTGTCAATAAATGACAATTGAGCTTTAACCTTGAGAATTTTCCGGAATTACTAAAGCTTCCCACTGATGAAAAAGAGCCGATATAGCTAATGGTTTTACCAAAACAGACAGGGTAAACAAATAGGCTACGTACAACCATTTCCTGAATTCCTGTACGTGCTTTTTCTTATTCATATCTTCCTTCACCACCCTTTTATGATGGTAGTGTTCTGGCCATTGACCTCCAAGAACAAATCGTGCGAATCTATGCTTGTTTGTGTCCAGTCACAGATACAGAACATCTGCCTCTCATATGGGAATTCGAAAGAGTTAAGAAAAATAAAACTGTATTTTTCGTGGCCAAGATACGCAGGTAAATTTATCATTATCATCATAGGGTAAACATTGCTTCAGTGTGGCCAACTTCCAAGATAGACAGGTGGCCAACTTATAGAGTAGTAAGTAACCAATGTCTTATGTGAAAATGCATGTTCAAGACGAACTAGGACAAGATAAGCAGGTGGCCAAGTTAACAGGTTTCACTGTAATATGTAATAAACTTGATTTTTTTTTCTTTTTAATTAGTGATCAGATATTCGGAGCAAAGGAGTACAGCGCTAGAATAACCAATGCATTTTAGAACAACAATCACGAATACTCGGTCTCAGAAACTTAGCATTTTTTCGTGGAAATAATTTCCTAAGTTATTCTTCACTCTTTTATTAGTGGGTGTCGATTCCCTGCTTGGCACTGGTAAAGAAGAAATATGTCACCAAAAATAATTATTTAAAAGGTATAATAATTATTTTAAGGTTAAGGTATATTTAAAAGGTTATGGCAACATATATGTGTATTAACACTCATAAGGAAAACACGTACCAACTTATGTTCGGTGGTCACTTCACGTAGCACTAAATCTATGATGATTCAGGGCAGCTTGAAGCTCGAGCGCATCTTAGGATGAATCTGTAGGGAGCAGGCGGATCAGTGAAGGTGGGTATGCGTATAAAGAAAGACAGGTACGAAAAGCATACACCAGCCTGGGCTGTAATCACTACAAGTAGATTTGCATTTCAATTTCTTAGTAACTATGACAAATTTTTAATGCTGTTCCTATGTTCTCCCTTTACATATATATATATATATATTGCACAGAACTATTTTCGTAGATTAGACGTAAATTTTCAAAAAATGATCCCGTATTTTTCATCTGCACGTAGCGTAGATCGGTAGGATGGAGCAATTATAGTTTATGTCAAGCGAAATGGGACAAATGAGCAGGTCCAGTTTAACTTTACTATATTGCCTGTACTATATTCTTACCAACATTCATATGCGGTAAGGCATGGTTAGGTTAGCTTGTGGTTACTTAAATGCGGTTGTCTTACATATATATGTAATACCCATTTACCAATTTTAAAAATCATCCATTGTCTGCAAATCTCAATTGTATCAAGAGTTTCAAATTTTTACACATATATGTTACCACAGAGGTAAAAGTTTTTACCGAACTTGCGCTGGTAAGGCTCGGAAAGAGCGGAGGCAGGCGAGTATCACACTCCATGCTAGGGCAGGCACTGTTCGAAAATTATAGTACGTCTCTGAACGCGTGATTCAGTTATCAGTTTACTAAGAAACGATATTACAATTTTCTGAGTATTAATATATATTAAACTGTTAGCTAAATTAGCCTAAAAATGCCGAAAAAAAAGCTTTTGCTAAAAAAAATGTATATTTTAATCTTTCTGGCAGAATATGCAAGGAGAGAGTGTCCTTCAAAAAGATTGAGATATTTCTGTTCGAGCAATAAATAATTAATCATTATATCGCTTGTTGTACAGCGTGGCTTTGTTAGTGGTTCTCTTTGATATATTACATAGTACAATATTTTTAATTTCACTCTTGGGAAAACAAACAAACAAACAAACAAAAAAAAATGCGTTTGTCTGTTAAACTGTTATGATTATATCCGAAAGCGAAACAGATCATTTTCAGAGGCGAGTACCACGTAAACTTCTTTAAAAAACCCACTCAAAGCTGGTTTGTTTGTAATCAGCTAGGTAAACAGGAAACGGAAATTACGTTTTCTTCAGCAGCGTATTGAAGAATTTATTAAAGTTTGTGAGGAAGAATGAGTGAAAGTCAGGTAACATCAATAGTAAAAAGTTAAGAAAGTGGTTGTATTTGTTGGTTGTTTTTTATGTTGTTTGCGGCACTGCATGTTAAGTGGATGGACTATTTCGCGGTGAGGTACACTTGTTTTACTATACGGATCCATAGATTATACAGAAAAATTTGGGCAAGTCTTTAATGTGCCCATTTCATGTCGAAAACCCAATCCAACCAACCCCTGCGGGACTTCTAACCCATTTCTACTACTACTACTACTACGGATCCATATAGTAAGACTGCACGCCTAATGTAACGTAAACTAACGTAACTTAATGTAATCCAACCAAATATAACCGAATGCAGTACATTTTCGTACTTCTTTCGATTTTCAAATTGGTCCGGCTATAGAACACTAATGTCAAAATTAAGGTTAATCTTGAAGTATATGAAAGTACCTAAAGAGGTCATGTTGGGTACACTGACAATAGAGTGTAATGTGTCAGTGTGTCAAACTTACTATGTTAGTAAATAACCAAGGAAGTGTGTGGTGCAATAAGGGAAAGGAAGTTATCGATTGGTTCTAGGGCGTATGTTTAATTGAAGGAGTCGGTTTTTTTTTTTTTTTCGGAAAAGTGAGACAATTTTACTAATTTCTGTTAGGTCAAGTTAGGTTAGGTCTAACTACGTAGATCATTGTATTCATATTCCCTTATGTGCACTTCTGGTTAGTACATAGTCTCTACAGCATTACACATTTCTCATTTCTATTGAAATATGAAATGTAAAGTGTGCTCCTTACCACGTGGTACTTTATAAGAGAATTTAACGTTCTTTTCAGTAGCTAAGCTATATGAGGACTTCATAAAAGAGACTGAGACACTGATGAAATGAAGTGTTATATGAAGACAGTCTATACAAGGAATAATGGATGTGCCGGAAAACATGTTATATGAAGTGTTTTTCCATTATCTCTTTCCTTATTTCTAATATGACAGAGTTCGCGATATTGAATAGTTGAAAGGTACGAGTTTTACGCAGTAGTACATTTTGAAGAAAAGAAGTTAGTGAAGAATCAAGAAAGTAGGAAATTAACATCTATTTACAAAATACAATTACAACTAAGCTAGGGAAATGAAAAAGGACTAATTGCAAGTAAGGTATATTAACATAACAGGAAAATAATTAGGAAAGTAACGTTTACAATAGCTTTATGGTCCTCCGATCACGAGGGTCCATCATCGTAATCCAAACCAAAACTTGAGGTGGCATTAAATCTCGTGCCATACATGTGAAATAGCTTTGGCACAGTTGTGTGGTCACGTATTGACTTAGCACATTATCATATTAGTTCACGATGAGTCCCTTAAGCAGTATTAATGGTAAAGATCCAACGCTAATTGCATTATGATTTTCCACATTAGAGGTAATGTAGATTTCTTTCCGTAGATTTACTTCAGGACATCGTCAGGGTTATCGTTCCAAGCTGTCTAAACAAAGAAAACAAAAAAGAATCCATGTTTATTAGAATGCTTACACGAGAGAATTTGGTTCATAATCCACTATAAGTAAAGGAGACTGAGGGGGCGAAAGCAGATGAGCAGAATAGAGGGTTAGGGCGCTGATTACGGTCAGTTTTACTGAAAATGATAATTCATCTAACAATTCCTTGCATCTTCATGCTTTTCCCTCATACTTCCTTTTGCATCTTCTCTCGATCCAGGTGCCACGGTGGCTCAGTGGTAGAGCGATCACCTCTGGTGCGTGGGGTCCTTGGTTCGATTCCAGCTCGCGCCAAGTGAACTTTGTGATGGACAAACGCCGTGTGCGTGGGTTTTCTTGGGGTTCTCCTGTTTCCTCCCGCTTTCTTCATTCCACCATTTCATTAATTTCTCATCATCATCGTCTCCTTTAGCCTAGCCGGGATACTCATGGGACGTAAAACTCAAAAGATTTAATTTCACTTTTTTCTCTCGATCCACCTAGTGTACTTTATTTCACAATATCACGCTAAATCATAAATTATTTATTATTTCTAGAATCATACATTCATAATAGTTATCACATTTCGCACGATATTTTAGTACTGGCGTATAGTTAGCAAATTTTAAGATAAATAACACTTAAGAGAAGGAAATATATCATTGTGATTCTTGATATTACATAGTACTTTGGTTATGGCGGATCCATCGTACTCGGGGATCGTTATTTGTTTTGTATCCACTATTAGACCTGTTTACCTTACATATGTGACGTGTGCATTAATTACATCCTTAGATAAATATGTCCCCTTGTGATATAACATTTTACATGCAAATTCCTAAACTTTCAACCTTTTCTCGATCACTGCCTATTATTAGGTGCTTTAGTCTTAAAGAATTGCATTTACATTTATATTACAATCCCACAATAGTCAAAGGTTTTTTTTCTTTCTTTTTCGAAATGCTATTTAATTGGTGTAATTTACTTTTCGCTGGAATAATTTGGCACTGGTACGCGTACTGAAATTACTAAACAAATACTTTTTTGCAAGCATACCTAGTAACAATAGAAAGTAGCAGATATAATAAACATGGCTTCTGTAAAGGAATATGTACATCCACACTCTTTCCCACACTAGTCTTCTAATATCAATTGCATACAATGACCAAAAGAATTACGTGGACTATTGGAATCTTGCGTGGAATAGTATCCTTTGTAGTCTTCCTCGATTGCCAATCCTGGTTTCGATTGATATTTGGTACCAATTTATTTGAGTGTGTGTTTTTATTGTATTAGTAAAACATGTTGCATTTGAAAAGAAGATTAATACGCACCACTACACAGTGTTTGTTTTTGCTTTGAAGCGACAATAGGAGAGAAAAAAATATAGCGATCGTCAAATATAAATAAAATAAAAAATTAAAATCTTGACCTTGATATGCCGATATATGGATTTTAGAAGTCTGTTCGTCCGCCTACACGTTCCAATGTATGAGGTGGTGCAGAAAAGTTCTGACTTTTCCTATAAAGCAGCGTTTCCCAGCCGGTGTGCCGCGAATGGGCTGCTGGTGTGCCGCGAGGAAATCGAAACAAATTATTAATTTTATAGGAACCAAATTGCAAGACATAGGGAAAAATGTATATTTGTATTTCACATTACTATGAACCTCTACTATAAATCTACAATTTTAAGTTTCATACTGTGTTACTTTTCTGTACATTTTTAATGTTGAAAAACGTATTTATCATTGTCATGACCATTATTGCTTCTTTATTGTTGCAGACTATTTCGTAACTTGAAATTTTAACATATCATTCAATAAATTCAACAAAGTAAACATGCATACAAATTACCTACATTTGTGTTTTAAAAGTATATTTATTTATTTATTTATTTGTTCGTTATATAGTGATCTTCCCTTTTACTTAAAGGTTAGATACAGTTTTCGAAAGATAAAGTTAATTTTTAAAAACCCAAGTCCTATATTTCATTGCAATTGTTTTCTGTTTTAAAATTAGAATGAAAAATAAGCATAATGATTTACCACCGGGAAAAATCAGTGCGAGCTTTCTTCTTTATAAGAAGGATATCAGTAATCACATAAAAATACCACGATATTTTATATTATCAATAATAATACTAATATATATATATATATATATATATATATATATATATATATATATATATATATATATATATATATATATGGGTGTGCCGCGAGAATTCAAGTTACACCTGTAGTGTGCCGCAAGTTGAAAAAAGGTTGGGAAACGCTGCTATAAAGAGTAGAGCTGGAGAAATAAACTTACATAGTTATTCAACAAATTTCTCCTGAAACCGACGCACTTGGCCAGCTATGGTGCAGCTTTTCTATCACTTGCACTTTCGTTGTGTTTGAAATCAGATCTTCACAGCATGTTGAACATATATCAGGAATTTTCATCTTCAAAATGATGTCACTTTGAAGTGTTTCAAGTTTAGAAACAAACTATAATCAGCGGAAGCCAAGTCAAGCGAATAGGGGAATGGTGGACCAATTGGAATCCCAAGGTGTTCAATTTAGCAGCCACAACCTGGGGCGTGTGAACTAGGCAAGTGTCGTGCAAAATATCAACCTCTTTGGACAACTTTTCCTTGCGTTTTGTCTTAATTGCCTCTTACAGCTGATCCAATAGGCTAGTATAATGTTCACCGGTGATACTTTGTTCCAGTAAATTGAAAATATAAGTCTTTGCTGATGTCTGGGTGCGGAACTTCTTTGGCTGCGGCCACTCCATTAACTGATCTGTAGTCTCAAGATGATAGATAGGATGCTGAATGTTCTTACTAAATGGTTTCGGCTAGTCTCAAAACGTGTCAAAACTGCTTTAGGTACCTTAACTCCTTCCGTCTTTTGATTACTGTTCAGACATTTCAGTCCCCACTTTGCATGTCCAGTTGATAACGAGTCAAACACGCTCCCGTGAGATGTTCAATATCTGGTCTTTTCTTTCTCTCTTTTCTTTCTCTCTTTTCTTTTCTTTTCTTTTCTTTTCTTTTCTTTTCTTTTCTTTTTTTTCTTTTTTTTTTAAATATTAATGTTCGCCTGTCCTTAAGGAACAGTTTATGAACAGTACCATATGTTGCCGTGTCTGATGAGGTTGGGGGAGGGGGCAGTCCACTCCGATGCTTCTGTTCAACGCTGGAATGGTGAGTCTTGAAAACGAGTTATCCAGGTTTTGATGGTACTGTAGGAAGGACACTGCTTCTCCGTCCTTTATAGATTTATCCTTGAGTAACAGAACCTTTATGGTTCAAGTCTAGAAGGGAAAACAAAAGTTACATTAATTACAAAGGACCTGAATTTGTACCATTCCGTACTAAGATATTAAGCTTTTCTATGAATATATATGTAAGTTTTAATGTGTACGGGCGGGGGCAAATTCAGACACTTTTCAGCATTCCTCGTATGTAGACTAGAGACCATACCGCGTAATAAATTCAGACCAAGTTTTAGACTTGAGAAAATTCTTCAGGGAGAGTGTATAAAAATAACAGCACCCCACCCCTAAAAATAACGACGAGAGTGTGATATCAACATTTATAATTTTCTCAAAAATTACTTCAGTGGTTTTGCTTCTATTTCATAAACCAATATTCCATTAACAACGGTGTAATATGATATTAGTATTTTTTCTATTATTATCCAAATGAGTAGTTTATTTTTGAAGACAAGTTCCTTGTGGATGATTTTCTGGAAAACGATACAGAGAATTTGGCTAATTTTTCATAAATAAATATTTCATTAACAATCCATAACAGAGCATAAGTCATTTCTCCTGGAAGAAAAAAAAAATCCACAAAGAGTAACTCAAATATAAGAGATGTTAATTACTGATTAAGCGTAAAGAACACAAATCACGTGTAATAATACTGACGTGGATGTGTTCCTATGATGACATTTTCCTTCATGTTCTCATAGATATTTCAGGCAAAGTTATCGACTGGCTTTTATTGGGATTATTTTTAGCTTAAATTGTGATAGATATTTGGCTAATCACATACTAAAGATGCACATCAATACTTAAGAATTTATTTATTCCAGTAATTAAACTAATAGCAAAAGCTGCCTTATATATACAGTTCTCCTAATACCAATTAATATATAAATAATATAAAAGTACATTATGGCTCAATATTAATTAATGTTCTCTATTCACAGAATAACTTCACCAGACTTATGGACGTTCAACCGGAAGACAGGAACGCACCCATATGTTACCAGTGTAGTGACATGTAGAAGTCGTTGATAAAGATGTTAATGTGCATCGAAATAGTTTGAAAGAATTTTTAAACCCCTGATACCAGGTAAGATATATATATATATATATATATATATATATATATATATATATATTTGAATTATTCAATATGTGTCCCGGTATGTATTGATTGTTTGTTGTTGATTGACGACATATATTTACATTGACAAATATATTTACTTCGTTAAATAAGTTGGAGTGAATAAGATTAAAAAACAACAATATAAGACGATAATCATTGTAGTTACTGACTGATTGAAGTTTCAGTCAGTCAATAGAAATAACAATATTTTATCACTTTATTGTTACATTCTCTTTCAATGTATTTTATTTTGCGTAAATTTATGTTTTTAATAATTTAACATTCACCTATTATGTGCCCAGGGAATTCTGATTGAATTGTTATATTCCCTAATATGATGTTTAGCAACCAATCCTGTTGCTTCGACAGCTAGACATTAATGAAGAGCTTAGGCTTCTACAAGTATTTTTACATTTTATTCAACTTGGACCTTTTTTTCATGCGTACATCAGAACCGTATATTCTAGAGCCTAACCGAATAGACATTAGAAATTATGATAAAGAAATTAAACACAAATCTCATGGTGTAGATGCAGAGTTAACCGCTAAGTTGTGAGTGATAGTTGTGACTACAAATATTACAGTAATCTATTGCTGCTTTTAGTGTTTCTGTAAGGGGAAAAAGAAATATAAATGTTTGTGAAAATCTTCATTACAGTCCAAGCTTTCGAAGGCAACAAAATTGACTGTTGAAATCGTATTAGTAATGTAACAATCTGACTTGGATTCCCAGGGTACATAGTAAATGAGTGTTAATTAGTCTTAACAAAATTGCGAGATTGTGTATATATTTTCTAATATTTTTATATTTAATTGCAGAACGTGACAAATTTGCAGGTTCTAGTGAATGAGTTGCATTTATATGGATTTAGCATGAGGTATCACGCAAGAAGAATCTTCTGCGCAAGGGAGCTAATAAAGTATTACAGAATATTTCCTGATCACGTGAGATGTTACGAACCATCATTACCAGCATTGAGTAGAGAATATTGTTCACTATCTTCGAATAGTGTTGACCAACATCATTCTCTGCTTAGTAGAGTGTGCACGTGGAGGGAGCAATGCTGTGAAGACCGAGTGTTACTTCAATTTATTCAGAAGTTTCATTATAAGCCATGTACTTACTTGTGCAAAGAAGTAACAAACTTTGTAAAAACAAGTGAACATGAAAAACATGATTTGGAGATCGAAGATCCAAGTGATACGTTTGGAACTCTTGACAAAAGATCAGTTTTAGACTCTGCAGATAGTACATATGGTGAAAAGGAAGAGAAAGGAACAGTTCGGGAATGTTCTGGAACACAACTTCGAGTGAAGGAATATGCAAATATGATAAAAGACCTTATTAAACAAAAAAAGGCAGGTATATCCTTTTAATTTTTATTTTTTCTCATTTTTTTCATTTTTAAGATAGGGTTTTCTTTATAAGTTTCACTTCGTCCAACAAATAAGTCACATTAAACTAACGGATTTGGAATCATGTATTATGCATATTAACAAGAAACCAGCATAACATTTTAATTTTGTACTGTTAACACATAGCTAGTAATAGGTATTATGAACAAATTTTGAGAGTATTCATTTTATTTTGTGCATTGGACTTAAAGAAGTACATTTCGTTTCATTTGTGCACTTTCTACAATACAATATGCTCTATCTCACGTTTAATCCTTACTTGTCGGAAAGGAGCTGACAGCGTGCTCTCACAGACACAGCTAATACGTCATGATAAGGCTGCAGCCAATGAGAGTATATGTGCAGACGAAATGAATAAAAATTCGTATGTTATGAGGGGGTTTGAGACTTCATTTTACGCTTGGGTTCTAGACCCATGGGCAGGAATTCGTGAAAGAAGTGGGAGGAGTGGTAGACTATTCTGGAACAGACATGAGAATTATTATGGCGACATGAGAATTATGCCTGTGTGTAAAAAACATCCAATTTTAATCTGCTAGTGATATTCTTTTCTTAACTTTTGTATTCCTACTACAACAAAGTAAGTATGTAATTGTGGAAACTTATCAAATATACTCAGGTTGAATTGCGAATGCATTGGATTCATTGATTCCCTCGTTGTTTGTTTTTGTGCATAATAAGTTCCTTTGGACTATGTTTTCTATAATAGAATCAATTTGCTGAAGTATCTTGTTTCAAAATAACTCTCAATATAGTGGTTTATTTCGGTTGTTTGTGGTGAGGTTGTAACAAAACTTAGTTTTGTTTGAATCGCAGCACAGATTGCAAGAAAACAGCATTTGTGTATAGATGTCTTTGTATGCATTCAGGTTGACAATAGCAAAGTTATCAATGCATGGGTGCTGAACAGATTCTAAGTTCGAGCCCTGATCTTGGTTATCACGTTGGTTTCTCTTGCTGTCCACAGTAATTGTTATACGTATAGAGAAATATTTTGACTTCACCGAGTCAGAGTAAAAATTATGCACAAGTAATACCCTTGCGTATTTAAATATAAAGTCAATTTACATTTTGATCATTTATCCACTGATTTCGTATTCACAGATCATGATAATTCAAAGGAGAGAGAGAAAAGGGGAGAAAACAAGGAAGGAAAGTCTGGAAAATTTTACAAAGCAAACCTTGAATTTGAGTATTTTATTTAATGGAAGATGTGTAAACTTTCATGTTGAATGGAATTGATTATAGAAAGAATCAACTTTTTATTAGCGGTATATTGTTAAAAGAAAAATTAAAAACTACTGAAGACAAAACTTAATGGAAGAGGTATAATTTTTCATTTTGAATGGAAGTCGTTGCAGATAGAGCCAACTTTTTATTTGTTGTATATTGTTACGTTACATTCATAACCGCACATTATTTTATTGCGTTTATTTGTTACAGTAAAATTTTTCAAAGTGTCTCAAAGTACAGAGTAAAAGAAATTAATTTTACCTGTTTGATGTGTTTAAAATAATAATAAAAAAATACTTGTTCATTACATGGTGAATATTTCAATTAACACTAACGAAAAAGTGATGGTTTAACGTAACTGCAGTTTCTTTTTTTCCTTTCCTTTCTTTCTTTTTTATTTTTCATTGCAGATTATAACGTATGTCTTTTTCTACTTTTTAGCTTGCTGATGCTATTGATATTTTGGAAACGAAAATGTTGAAAGAAGATCGAGTGAAACCAACCCGGTATATCTACAATTTATTAATTGGTGAATGTGGTCGTGTGGGCTATACGAAGAAAGCTTTTAGACTCTATAATGAGGTACGTAGAAGAGATGATAATAATAGCAAGGATGTATTGAATTTTATCCGTTAATATAAAGCGTACTTTCGTTTGTGTTCTGAACTACTGTATTAATAGGAAATAATATAATTAATAGGAAAAAATGCAAAAAAGTTGCTTGAAAAAAAGGATTCAGCATTTAGTTGTAGTTTTCTCGGCTTTCGGCATCTATGGCCATTTAGCTCGTCGCGTTTGAGGGATGACGTCCTTCGGCGAGCACACTATCCGAGGAAAGGGAAGGAAGAAAGGATTGGCGAAGAAAGGAAGCGGCCTCTTACCTATAAGTTAGGTACCACCATGGCATTTGCCTTTTATGAATGAGGAAAAACTTATTCAGGGTGGCTGGCCTGAAAAAGCGTTTTACACTTTTTCGACCGAGTGCCCTCACCGGCGCTTGAAAAGAAAGTAGCAAATAATTGATATCGTAATATCTTAGTTAATTATTTTTCTCAGTGGCAGTTAATATTGCGTGAAGCGTGTCGTAAGTTTCTGCAATAATATTAACAGTTTATTAGTTGAACCTGCTCTCTCTACACAGCGCATCATTCACGTATGAGCATGAATCTCCTTGTCATTTCTCACAACATCGGTGCATGTCCCTTTACAGATACAAGTGAAAGACGTCTTGATAAAAATCTACAACGGGTACCATAAAGGAGAAATTGTTTTTCAATATTTCACACCGTTTGCAAGATTGAACCTACTTCCGGTTGGAATTTTTAATTCATGAATGATCAGTGTTTCCTTTCTTTTTGCATGCCGTATGTAATAAGCGAATACATTACATAAACAATTAATTATAATGTCAGTGATATATGGTGTTCATTGGGCAAAACACTCCAAACAATAAAGATTCATCTTAGACTGGAAGACTGGAGAAATGGTTATCCTTCGTTTTTCATTATCAAACGCCTGAGAGATATACAACCGTTGTATACAGTTATGCTGTGTTGGAATGTATAGCTCATAGGATATGATGCGTTACGTTTTTAAAATTTCAACATTCCAGTGCACTCCTAAAAATTGTAGTAAAGAATTAACAGTCACTTCTTTTTTAAATATTCAATTAAAACTGGACAATCTACACAACATTTGGAATTAACCAGCGAAAGCGGCACGTTTCTAGCACTTGTTTTTCGAGTTCTCATTGTCGAAAGGATTGGAAACAAATATAAACTTTTTTGGAGACAAACATATAAACCTAGCATTTTTATATATAGATGACCAGAAGCGCCGACATGAAAGAAATATAGTCCGTGTCATTCAAAATTGGAAGATTAGTAACAAATATTTAATACGGTGATGTAAACGAGACAATATAATATTCACTAAAATAATTAGAACATTATAAATATCGAACATTGGGCATATTCGTGGTGCCGATTTATTTTACTGTGACTTAAGGATGGAATCTTTCTGTGTGAAGCTCCAAATGGTAGCAACTAAAATAATCTAGGAAGAAGGAGCACAGTAGCTCAGTTGTAGAGCATTCACCTCTGATGCGAGGGGTCTTTAGTCCTTGGCCAAGCGAGTTCGTAGTTGATAAAATCGTATCAGTGGTTATCTGTGGGTTTTCTCGGGATTTTCCTATTAATACCACATTTTCATAACTCCAGTTATTTCATAGCCATTCATTTTCGTTAATCACCCGTCTCTTTTAGCCTTAAAGGCATAAGTATGAGATGTAAAACTAGATATTTAATTGACTTTCATTTTGAAATATGAAGAAAGAGACCCTACAGTGCATATACGAGGTGTGGCAATTAAATAACGAGACTGGTGTCATAAATGTGATATATTGCAAAGAAAGTTACAATTGACTGTTATCCCCTTCAATATACTCCCCTCCCCTATCTATACAGCGCTGCATACGTGCTGCCTTCCATTGTTCAAAGCAATGCTGTAGGTCATCAAATGTCACCCTGAACAACTCTGCCGTTTTTCGTTTCACCTCTTCCACGGACTGAAAATATGTTTCCTTCAATGGACTTTTCACTTTTGGGAATAGATAAAAGTCACAGGGACCAGGTCTGGAGAACACGGAGGATGGTCGAGCACAGGATTGCGCTTGGCTGCTAAAACTGCTTCACAGAAAAGGCATTATGGGTAGGCGCATTGTCTTGGTGGAGGATCCATGCATCGTTCTTCCACAAATCCGGTCTCTTCCCCCTTATTCTTTCCCTCAGCTTGACTAGGATTTATTTATAGTAGGTCTGATTCACCGTTTGACCCTGAGGCACTCATTCAGTCATGATGATACTCCTGATATCGAAAAAAAACAAAAACGATGAGCATTGCCTTCACTTTCGACTTGCTCATTCGTGCTTTTTTTCATTCTTGGCGATGTGGGAGTCTTCCAGTGCATGGATTGACGCTTAGTCTCGGGGTCATACTGAAAAATCCATGTTTCATCGCATGTGATGACTCATGTTAGCAAGTCTAGTTCTGCTTTGAGTCGTTCCATGACGTCACAGCAAATGGTCTTTCAAATGTCTTTTTGTTCCTGAGAGAGGTTTTTCGGGACAATTTTTGCACAAACTTTTGTCATGTTTAAATTGTCATGCAAAATTTGTCTTACTGTCTCTTTGTTCATCATGTCTGCGATCATCCTAATGCTCAGACGTCAGTCTTTCTGCAGAAGTTCATTAATTTTTTTAACATTTTCGTCCGTTCTTGAACTCAAAGGGCGACCGTATCGTTCATTATCTTCAACCTCCTTCCTACCTTCTGAAAACCGTTTGTGCCAGGGTTGGCAAAAACCATGGTTTTTATTGGGGGAAAAAAAAAAGTTTTTTTTTTTTTTTGGTTTAAACCCTTTTTTTTGTCTTAAACCATTTTTTTTTTTTGGTTTAAATATAAATAATTTACTCTATGTATTTATATTAGATATGAACAGAAATTAGTTCGTTTCACCCTGGTGTTATTATGCAACAACAAGGTTATGCTGGAAGGGGTCACATAAGCTTAAAGCGGAATCCAAACCGCTTCTCGGCTTACATCCAAGAGAAATTATCTATTTCAACACGAAACTGGGACTAATTGGTCACAAATGCGATTGCTGACTCACTCACGAAGGACTCCTGATAAACATACGTTGTACTGATCTTTACATAGGACAGTTTTTAATATAATTGTCAAGAGATTTCAGAAGGACAAAAAGATAAAGAGTTACACAAGTAAAAACATTATACAGAATTACATATAAATCGGGAAACTCCCGCCTTAGCCATTGGAAAAATCCTGTTATTACTTTAAATGTATTTGTATGTAAAATTTTAAGGTCAACGTATCATAATCACTACGCTAAAACTGAGGTATTAAATTACAAATTTGGTATGTAGGTATCATTCAATAAAATTAAAACAAAGTAGAATCCAAGCTGATGTTGGAAGCTACGTAGGCAGTTGATAAATTTTGCTAATTTCTATCAAAATATTTAAGCAACCTTGGCTTCTTTATAAAACGACAGGCATTCAGGCAAGTAGAAATATATAATTTGGTTTCGTTTCGTATGTTTAAGCTTAACATCCTTATGAAATACCAAGGTTATCACGGAGAAGAATTTCGCTTAAAGGGACACCTCGAATCGCTACTTGGTTTACACTTTAAAGATGGGTTGTGGTTCGACAGAGAATTGAACACGGGACCCCTTGATTCAAAGGTGAAAAGTAGATAAACGTAGTGCAGATGGTTTGATATGTGGAGACGTCACCATGAAGTTTACATGATTTAAAGCATTTTTCTTTTTTTTCTTTTTTTTTTTAACCACCTTGGTTTAAACCAGCCAACCCTGGTTTGTGCCATTCGAAAACTCGCGCACGTGACATAGCATTATCACCATACACCTTTTTTAACATTGCACAACATTCCGTCGGTGTTTTTTTAATTTCACCAGAAATTTGATGTTAATGCGCTGCTCAACTTCACTGTTCACCATGATTCCGGCACTACTACAGAACACTGTTCTCTTCATGCAAGCCTGCAAAGAAAAGAAAAGCTTTCAGAATCATGAAACAAACAGTGGCTGCTCATGAATGTTCAAGATCAGCAACACATCATTAGCTACCTCCCCCTCTCCCCCACGATCCTGCGCGACAGGAGGTGGGCAGTCTCGTTATTTAATTGCCACACTTCGTATATATATGGATGAATATTTGAGGCGCAAAAGGGATCTTTACCCATAGTTTTTTTTTTTTTTTTTAAATTTATTCATAACGAACTAGTATTAGAACGTAGAAACCAGAAACTTGTTTATTTTCCGAATCAAGTATTAGATTTTAGTATTAGTGAAATACGACGCGCAATTATCAGAATACGTATTATTATTATTATTATTATTATTATTATTATTATTATTATTATTATTATTATTATTATTATTATTATTATTATTATTATGATTATGATTATTATTATTATTAGAAACAATGAAATGTTTGGATCTTTTAAAATTTAATAAATAAAAATGCAAATTGTTGCTGGCGGACGGCCTTTTTCCACCAAAAAATTAATAATAATGATAAAAAAAAACACTTGAAATATTTGATATCTCGTTTCAAATTTAAGCGAGCTCGTCAACTGATATGTTTAAGAAAATATTTATGAGAAGTTTGGAGAATGCTTTTACTGGTATACATGAAAATATGTAAGTTAAAGTTTTTAAAAAGTATGTTTGTTTTTATTATTTAATTATGTATATTGTAAAAACAATAAATTTCAAAAAAAAATTTCCGGAAAGCTGACGGCAAAACTTGTATACATACAAAATTAATCAGCAGATTTTCCACAGATGAGGGAAACATCTGGAATAAATCCTTTCGTAATATTCTACTTTGCTGAGAGAGAGAAATAATAATAATAATAAAAAGTACATCTGCGTAAAATATGGTGATTGAAATATATAAAAGTACTTCTTGCAATGATATTCTTTGTGGGGTACAGAAATAGATTGGTTATCTAATATTAAAACTCGGAAATAATAACTTAAAGAAGATTTTTAACAGGTGTTTAATTTCAGTTGTAAATCGAGAAAACAATATTGGGAAATATTGTACATAGTACGAAAGTTATTTTAACGACAGTTGACAAATTGGTAGACAGTAATACTATATTTTCTACTAGCCACACATATATTGCATATATTAAGCACGTAATAATTGCGACAAGGAAACATATCGCTGCTAGAATTAACAAATATTTGAGGAATTTAAAAAATGAGTACCACTCTCGGGGCTTTTAGGACATTTACAGGATGATAAAGCTCATGACATAAAGGTGGCTGAAGTTCTATGCAAATCCAATAGTAATGTTCAAAATATAGTGAAGAAAGCGTTTTCTACAGGAACGAGAAATATGCGTTGAAATTTGGAAAGGGAACAATTGTACAAAAACTGAATTCCTATTATGGATGTTTTTGCGAAATGTAGGAGGTGCGGCAATGATTTATTTATTGACACCTATGGTTTCAAACAATATCCTGGGAAGAAAACAACTACTATAATGTAATAGAAAAAAAATAGTAAAAAAAAAAAATGTAATTGTAATTTTGTATGTTTACTGCTATATTAGGGTGGACCTTGATTACATGGCGAAATTTTTTCCCGAATTTCTTTGCTCCCAACCCCTAAATTGGTTCCATGTCGGACCCAATTTATCCATGAAAAAAATGGGCTCAATCGAAGACTATTTAACCGACCCCCAAGCGACCTAAAGTTTGAATGCATATCCAATATGTTAATATATAGGAAAAGTCTGGAATAAACCCTTCTTATTTTAAAGCGGCTGAAGGGAAAGGGACCAAATCTTGGATACAGGGATTGGAAGTAATCCACATCTGACCCTGAGAAATAGCATGATGGCGGCCATTTTGAAGTCCGCAATTTTGTATTCGGACCCAAAATTTTAAATGGAAATGATGTTTTGTGACATCGTTTTTGGGTAACCTTTCATTATAAAAACATATTATCTTCCTATATTTTCAACTTATCTCTGGTCATTTAATTCTTTTTAGCTTTGAAATAATAGTTTATCTTTCAATATTGTTTTTTTCTTTATAGGTTACTGAAATATTAATAAACTATTACATACATGTAACAAGGAAATAATTATATATGTTATATAATTACATCCCGTCGAAATACACACCAGCCTATATTGAAATTATTTATATGAAATGAAATTACATAAATAATATAATGAATGTTTAAAATGATGATAAAAGAAAGCTGAAGGCTGTGGATAACTAGCCAAATTCTAGTGCATCATTAAGCCAATTTTTGTAGCATCTGGATACTTTTTTCTGTGTTCACTGACTATCTGCAATATGTGTTGTTTCCCTTTTTCGTCCTTTGTTAAAATTTTCCCGTATTCTTGTATCAGTTTCACACCTCTCTCTGCAACATCATTCACCACCACAATGTTTTTCAATATATTCAACCCACGTTGAAAGTTCACATCTTCTTTCCAAGTAAATGGGCATGTTTGCAGAAAATGTGCATTTATCGAAAATCTTGAGAAACATGTCTTCGAATCTGCGGAAACGAAGTCTGAGAATTCTTTTTCTCTGAAGCTGCTGAGTGCTGCACCATTTATAGAGTATCGCTTTATTTGGTTTTGTGCATCACATTCTTCTGTACTCCCTTTTATATTAAGAATCATTTTTTCTTTCACATGTTGTGGCACTTCATCACCAAAGAATGCAAATGCCGCAGTTTCTGGTGACAGATACCATGAGGGGAAACAAGATGGCGACGGAAATTTTGAGAAAATTTAGTTTCTTTACAAGTGCTTAGCGAATTTTTTCACAATACAATTGCTAATTTCTGGGTCTACTTCCCTGTATTCGATTAATTTCTGTAAAAACTTGTAATCGTGATACGGAGCTCATAGCCAATGGTGCAAGGAACCAAGCTTGTAAATAGATTCGGACGAGGAAAATGCATAGTCTCTTGATTGAACTCTTTTCTCGTCAGTTCAAATTGGTCTTGTAATAAATATATCTTCAACGCATATATAGCCTTTGCCATCCACCGAGCATGGCTCACACCTCCAGGAATGCGAAATGAAACTCCTTGTGGAAGGGTGCCGCCTAGGAAGATCATGGCCAATTCTAATAATTCGCGATAGTCATCTCTATGATGTTTCTGATGTATCTGTTGTTGTATGAATTCCAACATATTGACACGGACATCTTCCGGGACATCATCTACCCCAGTTCGGTAATTACTTTTATCTATTGACGACCAGGATTGCCCAAATCTCTTAAACAAAAGCACATCAGGCCCGGAACTTGTACTGGCAGCTGTAGCACCATCCATTACTGCGTGAAAGCTACTTTGAAGAACTATTTCAAATATGTGATGTCGACACGGTAGGTAGAGCAAATCACGATGAAATTTCTTCTCAAGGTTTGCACACGCGCCTTTTATTCTGCCGGTGTTGCTTGCAGTTGTACCGAGGCACAACGCCTATATTTTGCGCTCTATGTCCCATTTCTCCACCACATCGTAAACAGCTGTGGCTTGTGCTTCTCCTGTAGATGACGGTATTTCTGGGATGCCTAATAATTGTTCTTTGCCGTTAAAAGTTACAAATATCGCAAGTCTGTCAACTTTCCCTATATTACTTGTAGCTGGAATAGCTTGCCATCCCAGTGAAGCACCAAAGCATCAGAATCGGCGACATCAAATCTCCCTTTAATGTCTGCTTGCCTTTTCTCCCGCATTTCTTTCCTGTGAAGTCGAATGGAAGAGCGATTAATAATTAAACTTTGAATATTACAGTGAAAAGCTTCTGCTGCTGTCACTAAAAGATGAACTGCATTGCGGTTGCTGATTTTGCATCTGTCGAGTACTTCGCACAGACGTGGAGTTAAAATATCTTGAGTACCTCTTGTACCCGAGGTACTTGGTTCACTCACCAACATTGGATCTCCTAAACATGATTGTGTAGGTGGAGTGGAATCGGAATCATAGGAATTGGAATCTATATCTACATTATCACTGCCAGAAGTTCGTTTTCTTCTTTCTTCTTCCTTTTTCCTGCGTTCCTTTATTCTTCCTTTTTCCTACGTTCCTTTATTCTTTCTTCAGTTTCTTTAAGTTTGCGGTCAATGCCACCCATATAACCTTGTCGTTCTTTCATGCGTTGCATTACTAAAAATTGCTTACTCCCTTCCTTCTTGATCATATCTAACGCATTTTCGTGGGCAATATCAAACAAGTCATCTAGTTGGGAAATAAATGTCGCTCTTTTAGTTTCTTCCACATCAGTTTTTCTGTGTAACCTTTTCTGTAAATCTTGCCATTCTTTGTATAGTACTAGAACCTTCTCAATACAATGATCACTTCGTTTTGTAGAAATTCGTGCCTTTTCCAAAACACAAGAACTTCAGTCACAATTAAAGTCGCACTTTCTTTTATGGTCAACTTAACTACATGCACATTTAAAAATAAAACACTAAGTACTTGTCGTTTTGAAGGCAGATTTGTTCCTACAATTTGGTTCCTAATAGGTCCAATGAGGGCGCATTCGTAGTCTTTACGTAAACAGCGCGAAGCTGACTTCGGGGATAGTGCCATTGCATTGCATACATTGTTTACACTTCGTAAAAAACTACAAATTCAACAGCACTGTGTGCAAACAAACTAAAACAAACAATCGCATAGAAAAACAATCGTACTTTCTCGAAGCCTTCAAATAAGCTGACTGAGCTGACCATTGCTGTTATCGTTTCAGTGTTGCCAGATATGCATCTTACTAGTCCCCTTTCTAAGAGATAAATAACCATTTTGAATATTTTTTTTCAGTGATAAATTGGAACATATTGTTTAAATTATTGATTAGGAAAGAATCATATTTACTTTTTCTTGCACTACAGAGAAACGAATGTGCATTTCTTTCTTTACTTTATGGTTTAATTCAAATAAGGAAAACTATTCAACGATCTTATAAATCTGCAGCCCGTACAGAGATATAAACTCACAGAATATTAAGTTTTATTACTTCGGAGCTTTTATTTTCCATAGTTGATAATTATTACATGTTCATAGATAAGTGGAAAATAAAGGCAGACGTCTGTTTGTCGTCAAAAGCTACCTCAAAATGATATATGATACGAGGTCATTTCTATTTAAAATTTTATGCCCGAATCCAAGATGGTGGACGTCTTCTCGGTCACTCTTCCTCATCTCGGTCACTACTCAGTATCAGGTATGGATCTACTTCTACAACCTCTATCCAAGATATGATATCCTCTATCCAAGATATCCTTTCCCTCAGCCACTTTTAAGTTACAAGAGTTTATTACAAACTTTTGCCATATACTATACATTGTAAATGCATTCAGATGTTTTGGTCGCTTGGGGGTCGGTTAAATATTCTTCGATTGATCCCATTTTTTTCACAGATTAATTTGGTCCAACATGGAACCAATTTAGGGGTTGGGAGCAAAGAAATTCGGAAATCGAAAATTAAGAACCACGTTAACACACACACACACACACACACACACACATATATATATATATATATATATATATATATATATATATATATATATATATATATATTAAACAAATGGAGTCATAAAGGCGAAAAAAACAAAAATATAATGGGTAATGAATGGATAACTAGAGGCATGCAAATTGTAAATATTTAGAAAATTAAAAGCAACATAATTTGTAATTTTGCAGCTGACAAATAAAGATGTTTGAAATCGATTTTCTATTGATACAATTTAGATCAAAATATTTGCAGTTTTGATAGAAAGATGATAAATTACAGATAGACCTTGAGTAGAAAACAACAAGCCATTTCAAAATGCAAAATATAAGTAAATAATAATAATAATAATAATAATAATAATAATAATAATAATAATAATAATAATAATAATAATAATAATATTCTTTCTGAGTGTAGATAAGAAGGTTAAAAATATTTAGGGTTGACTATCACTCCAGACACAGCCATAGATAGTACAAACCATGAAACTGAAACTAAAGAACCGGATGGCTCTGTTGAGTATAAAATTCTAAAAATGTAAGTTGCACATTGTCTTTCTTTCCTTATGTAGATTATAATTGCTAATTAATTAGTAATTAATCTGCAATTAATAATTATAATTACAGATTATAATTATTAATTGCAGCCTGTGTATTTGATTTAATTACTTAAAAATAATAAAGTCTCTCAAGACAGGTTTTATAATTTGACTTAGTAATTCGTTTCTTAGTGTCTAAATTAATGTTTAATGCAGTTGAATTGTGATTTGTGCAATTTGATCATGTATTGACACTAAGACAAAATTTTATATGGCAAATTACTGTTTAAAGGCACCATACAACCAAGATTATGTAACTTTCCATTATAACAATCAAATTTTGTATTTGATTTATATCTATGGATAATAAAATGGATCCGTTCAATTTATTGATGTTATAAAAACCATGGATTTAGTTATCGACCATTTATTTTCCGAGTTAATTATCAAAATTAAATGACATATAGACCAGTCAAAGTATATTTTATTAAAATAAGTTAAATTTTATTTATATTGCACTACAAAGCTGCAGGACGCGTTCTATGTGTAATTACCGTGCTATCGTTTGATGAGTACGCGTAGGACTAGGTGTGTTTTCACTCTTCTATATATTTTCCTGAACATTCTAGTTACCGAGTTTCGCGTAAACCCGAAATATAGTATTGAATACTTTGGACGAACGGATGGTTCGTATTGTTTTTTGTTGTTTGATTCAAATAGAACTCTATACTAACATTCAGAATGTGTTGGTATCGACAAGAAAAATACATGCTTATGTGCCCAACTTGTCTATCTTTCGTAATGTTCTCAGACGTATGTTTTAGTCAACTTATTTAAAGTAACTAGATGGACCCACTAAACTGTAATAATAATGAAGAGGATATTTAATTTACACTTTTTAATAGCTATTTTCTGGAGTTACGGGAAATGCAGTAATGAAACGGAACATTTCCAAGAACATTAAAGAATACAGTAGGGACACTAAACGATCTGTCTAGTTAAGGCATATCGAAATATGTATAGGAATCCCGTAATTACAGAAGTAAAAGTTTCGCACAGAGGCTTTCTCAGATTTATAGAAACGTTTTCAAATATTTTTTTTCATTGGAACAGAAAGTCCAACCTTGATCTGGATGAAGAAAACTTGAACAAGAGATGGAGTGGCATGAATATGAGCGTATAGAACCAAAAACATCAATAATCAAAACCTGTATTTATTTTTCACATTTGTATTATATTCAATTGCTCCAAAATTTCCATCTTTCCTCACACCATTTCGTCACAAGTGTTACGTTTGGTTCGAGAACCAAATGTTTGATATTTGAAAATTCTTTAGCAGGCGTTCTTCGTTTGAAAAGTTCTGAAACAAGAATAAAAAATGGAGAAGTCCAACAAATCATTTGTGAAATTTTTTTAAAGACATCATCTCCATCTACAATTTATTATCACGATTTTTCGCACACAGCAGTTTGCAACTAAACAAACTGTCCAATATCAGATTCTAGTTATTAGAGTAATGTAATTAAGTTTTAGTGTGAGTCAGATTGTACTCAAATATTGAGTGACTGTTGGTATTCACATGAGAAGTAAAATGAAAATGAAATCTTTGAGTTTTACGTCCCACGCTTATGCCAGTTAGGCTAAAAGAGACGGTGATTATGAGAAATGAATGAAATGGTGGAATGAAGAAAGTGGTTGGAAACGAGAGAACGGAGAAAACCCACGATCACAGTGTTTGTCCACTACAAAGTCCACACGGCACGAACTGGGATCGAACCAGGGATTCCAAGCACCGGAGGTGAACGCTCTACCACTGAGCCACCGCGACCCCCAAAACGATTTTCATTACTAGCATGTTGCGCTAGCGCGCTCGGCTACGAGGGCCGACATACATGAGAAGTATATGTCTGCAGGTTTTTAGGTAGAATTAGAAGAGTGAGAAGAATATACAAGCAATTTTTAACGTTAATCTCCCGCAAATAGTTTTCAGGATTATCCAATTGAAAAATTCTTTCACCGTGTCATTTGTTTAGCAGCAAGACTTCAACCATGTGCATTGATGAAGGAATGAGTAGTACTCCGAAACCGTCTACGAAAAAGCGCTTCACTAAATGCTTCAGGTAGACGATCTTTGTCTAACTATTAATTATGCATCCCATAGTTTGTTTGTGTAATCGGGAGGTTCTTAATACGAATTCTGTAGAAGGTATCGTAACTGAGGCTTTTCTAGGTACGTGCCAATGTGGACGGATACTTTTCACTATACAGACCTTGTCTTATTTTTTTCTTCTGATTTATATGGGTAGTATTTCCAGTGTAAGATGGCTTTCTGGTGATATCTGGAATATTGTAAATAGATAAATAACATGCGTTTTTTTTTCATTTATTTTCTAGATGAAAGAGAGAGGGTTGAAAGTGCATAGCTCTACGTACACTAGTCTGTTTAATGCTTGTGCTAACAGCCCATCGTCAGAAGATGGTTTGAAACGAGCACGCCATCTTCTTGCTATAATGGCGAAGAAAGCTTACGTTCCTAACACTGCTAATTATCATGCAATGATTAAAGGTAAGTACACATTCAATTTCATATCAGTTTTCGTTAGAATACTACCAGTAAGAGTATGTGTAGGCTGATGTGGAGAAATGTTGAATTCATAATGGCAATGCTGATTACATATGAAAATAAATTTTAATAAATTTACTGACAGTTTATAGCCAGATTTAACCCTTTTGTTCCCAAAAGTTCGATTTCATCTACAGATAGAAAATCAAGTGAAATTCGCAAAATTGAGTGGTGTACTTGTATTGCTGGGAGGTTGTGAGTTGAGTTCATATTGCCAATTATACTGACGCATAGCTCGTTTTTATTGGTCAAATGACTGGATGTTAACGATTAGGTTTTCTCGTAGAACTAAAACTATTGCTACGCCCTGTCCATTATTTTTGATTTTTAGTGAATTACTTAGAGACAGTGAAGGAAATAATAATAATAATAATAATAATAATAATAATAATAATAATAATAATAATAATAATAATAATAATAAAAGAATGAAAAATTTAGAATGTAAGCCAGAGAGTACTTAGAAAATGGTATTAAGGTAACAATTATATCCATACCTTTTCTTGTAGACAAAATGCACAATGTATGACGTCATATTTGTCGATCACTACACGAAATGACCTTGAAGTATAATAAGACTTTCAAGCTATGTTATACGTAAGTATTGAAAATCTTATAAAAACAGCACTGTCCGTCTGTCTGTCAGAAGATATCAGAGATATCGAGAAGTGATTTTTTGGAATCGATCCAGCGTCCCAAAAATAGGTCCCACCTCATTCGTTAATCCTCTACTCAAACCGGAAGTGTTAAAAATTAACTACTTCCGCTTTCAACGTTTATCACCATTGAACAAAAACAGTAACAGATAGCAAGAAACGATTCTTTTGAATCGGATAAGAGATTGCAAGAAACGAATTTTTTATGTAGATTTAATGTTCCATAGGAGTTTCATCTGGAGCTTTTACTTTCAATTCAGGCCGGAAGTGTTCGACATATACGATATTCTGTTTCAACAGTGATCTCCACAACAGAAAAGCTGTAGTATATAGCGAGATGCAGTTTCTTGATATTGGTTCAGTGCTGCAAGAATAAGTTTCACCTCTAACTTTAGCCCTCTATCGCAACTGTAAGTTGTAGATCTACTACTTGCTGTTTCGCATATTTTGGAAGTGTACCGTTGTTTCACAATGCGAAACGAGACTCAGTTATGAAATCATTTAACAGCAATTTACAGGTACTAGCTGGCGTACTTTCATTTTTTTTTTTTTTTTTTCGTTTTCTTCATTGTACTAAAAGTTCAGGAAAGTGAATTTGAAAGTAACGAAGGCTCTTTAAATTTAACTTGAATTAAAGAATTAGATAGATGAGGTTTTACACCACTATGTGTAATTAAGTTTTACATTAAATATTTTTCTGTTAATTTGAGATTTTGTTTGTTTACTTAGCCTTTGGTAGATGCGGTGAATTAGACACTGCCTTCCAAATGATGAACAAAATGCAGTCAGAAGGCCATACTTTGACAGACGTTACCTTCAATTTCCTATTACAGTCGTGTATAGCAAATAAAGATGCTGGCTTACGGCATGCAATACAGGTAAGTAATAAACACCGAGCTATGAACGCTTATTGCTGGTCAAACCACATTTTAATAATTTGATGTGTTGCCAATACATCTGAGCCCAAGTAATTCACCAGTGCTAAGTGAACACTGAAATTTCTTCACCATATAACCGGCCATCAAACTCTAGATCCGCGCGCTAAAGACCGGATCAGTAAACATTTAGTTACTACCTGGGATTACTACCAATAAGCTATAATACCCAAAAACTTAGCTGCAGCTCGGGCTGTCATTCCATTATATATATGTATACATACAGGGTGCTAATGAACTATACCGACAAACTTTAAGAGGTGATTCCTCACATCAAAATAAGAAAAAAAGTTCATATGGACCTATGGCGAAAAGTGTATAGTTTCAGAGCTAGGGCTGTCCAAAATCGCGAAAAAGTTAAATTTCAATAGACCCTATTTCGAATTCCAGAAACTATGGATGGTGGTTCTTATTAGCGTAAAGGAAGCTACGCATGTACAATCCAAAAGTGCATATTTTATCAGTTGTCAATAGGTGTAGAGGGTATTCCCTACAGAGTGTAGTTCTCAGATATGTTTTCAATAGAGTTTTCAGATATATCCTGACTTCAAGAAGGGTCCAAAGGTGGCAGGAGGTAAACCTTGACAACAATTCACATCCAATGCTCCGGAGGGAAGGCGGAAGTGTTAGTAACAAGCAACCCAATGTTTCTTTGTGTTCGGAATAACGTGTGATGCTATGTATTTCGTCATGGTATATTTCACGTTTTCTTCACTTATAAGCGTGAAAGAAAATATTGCACCATGCGTTTTCCCGAGTACGACTGACCGTGCTGCTGACGATCCTTAACATTTCCGACATCACGCCAAAGGATTCCGTGTTCATTGCGATCAAGGCTTATCGTTTGCCTGCTTTGGACCAATCAAAAAGCCAGAGTATATTTCAAAATTCGGTTGATGGCATGTCTGAGAATTTCACCCTGCAGGATATAATCTGTACACCCATTGAACATTAATGAAATATGCATATTTTGATTTCGTATGAGTGACTTTCTTTACGCTGAGAAGGACCACCATCCACAATCACTCGAATTCGAAATAGGGCCTCTTGAAATTTGGCTTTTACGCGATTATGGACAGCCCTTGCTCTGAATCTATGCACTTTTCGCCATAGGTCCATATGAACTTTTTCTCTTATTTTGATGTGAGGAATCACGTCTTAAATTTAGTCGGTATAGTTCATCAACACCCTGTATATATATGTATTTATTTATTTTTCGCTGCCCCCCCCCCCCCCTCCTGTGTGTAAGAATTCATGGCATTGAGATAAAGGCTAGAAATCACCAGAAAACCATTGTCGTTGTCTAGTCCTGTAGCTGAAGAAATACCCTTCTGAGCACACACACTTCACCATTAAATCTTGTTCGAGCTTGGAGATGTCATGGGTCTTTTACAGTTCAAGAATTTAGAAATTATTTTCTCCCATCTACTTATTTCAAAAATTCATTGAAATTTAGTGATTGATTTCAGTCTACAGTACATTTGCTCAAATTTTAGCATGATTACCTGGGCTTAAAATCAATCTGTATAGTTACTAAAGGGTACATTATTCAGAATCAAAATCTCTTGGTTAAAATTTGAGAAAATGCAATGTAGGCTAGACTCAGACACCAAAGGTATTGAATTTTTGAGATTATATAAAAGGTAGAAAATAACTCCTAAATTCTTGAACTGTAAAATACGTATGACGTCTCCACGCTCTCACATAATTATTCAAAGATATAATCGAAAGTTTAGTTTTCAATTGTAAAAAGTGTGCGTTCTCAGAATACTGAGGATATTTCTTCAGATACAGGACTAGGACAACAACGATGGTTTGCTGGTGATTCATCTTAACACCATGAGTTCATGGCAACAGAGGGACTGAAATATATAGTAGAAATGACAGTCTGAGGTTCAAGGTGAGTTTTTGATTCTGTGTAATGTACACTATGGCAAGCATCAGCAACTATATAAAGCGTGTAATAACTCACATTCTTATTGTTTCTTCTTCAAACTGTACTCAGAATCGGCATTAGTGTACATTTTTTTTTTTACAAGATTTAAACACTTTTCACTATACGTGGTCCTTTTTCGTTCATCTACCCGGTTTTTCTTTCTTTTTTTCTAGTAGTATCATTCTTTTTTCTCTCATGAATTTTCACTTAATAGAATGGTTATACTACGCGACAAAACATAACCGATTTTTTCCTCGAGATCAAGATCTAAGGGTTCACTTGTCCCTACCATAAATTCTTCTTTGTAACTAGAACCCGGCATTGCCGCTCGAACTCACATAGAACTTTTTTCAGGGCCGCGGCGGCTCAGTGGTAGAGCGTTCACCTCTGGTGCTTGGGGTCACGGGTTCGATCCCAGCCCCGCCAAGTGAACTTTGTGATGGACAAACACCGTGTGCGTGGGTTTTCTTGGGGTTCTCCCGTTTCCTCCCACTTTCTTCATTCCACCATTTCATTCATTTCTCATAATCACCGTCTCCTTTAGCCTAATCGTCATAACCGTGGGACGTAAAACTCAAAGATTTCATTTCATTTTTTCATTTCAGAACTTTTTTCAGCTGCTAGTATGGCTAACCCCACTACGGTTATCTTAGTAGCATCGTATTGCGTTTGCTCCGTCTGGCACCCGTAGCTTTTACACTAATATAGGCTAGTATTAGCGTGATTGGAGAAGGTATATTTCGGTTGCTAGGTTTTGCAATCAGCCCACGTCATGTGACACTATATGAAAGCTAATTTTATTCTACTTTGTTCAGCTTAAAATACAAATTATTTTGATGTAAATTATGTCAGAAAGCATGTAAATATTATCGAATAGAGCAAACCTTCACTACTCCCGATCCAGGCCTTTGCATTATGTTTCCTCCATAAGTGACGTAAAGGCAATGCTCTAAATAGAAGCGGGGGAGTATGCATGATATACTTCTTTAGATCTTCCACTTCGAGCACTGCATAAACGAATAGCAACACAGCTTAAAAGCCGCGATCTTTCTATCTCGAATATTTTCAGTGCGTAGCTGATGGTTGTATTGCTCCATTGGTTAGGCACATTCCATCATGGACAGCTCTAGGGAGTCAGTTTAGCACTTTCTTATATTTCCTTGCAAATTTCCTCACTATTTCAATATGTATTTATTATTTTATTTCCAACGCCCTAGCTACACTGGAATATCACTCCCCGTGAGATCAGCGAAGTCAAGCAGTGCCGGGTATGGTCAGAGGAAAGATAGGTGTGACCATTCGTAGTCACCAGACGGTGTTGGCGTTGCAGCGTTCGCCCAGCGTCGTGAGGACAATTCAGGGAAATAGAAGCAAACCCTGCTAAATCCATTTTGCAATTTGTCAGGGAACGAAGACAAAGTGACGCCCTTATGTTTCAGAATTGAACTTTTTTTTTTTAAGTGGTAGATTTGACTCATCTGCATTAAGTAGTGACCATTAAACAAACAAACAAACAAACAGAAAAGAAAAAAATCAACAATTCTGAAACATAAGGACGTCACTTTTTCTTCGTTTCCTGACAAATTGAAAAATGGATTTAGTAGGCTTTGCTTCTATACCCCTGAATTGGGAAGCCACTTGAAAGAAAAAAGTAGCGAACTACAGTCTATGAAGTCAGCGTTAACGGCGAGGATAGCCGATCTGCTGACAATACATCATCCCACAGGAATCATCAGTGCCATAAGTCCAGGCCTCCTAAGAACTGTTGCGCCAGGAATTTAGTTATTATTGCTAATAATAATATTAGCAGTAGGCTTAATAAAGATTCTCTTAATAGGGTGAAGGCTTAATAGGGTGTTTGTTTGCTCTGCTTATAAGTACATTATTTCTCATTTTATGATATAGTTAGGCAGGTCAACAATTGATCAGTTTCATTCTAAATGATGCATCACGTGTATAAAAACTAGACAAACTGCGAAGTAGGATAGTACACACAGGAAATTAGTAATGAGAGCTTTATTACTCAGATGTTAACCCGCATACATTAATAAATATGAGAAACTTTATACTTAATAGAATGCGTTTATACCATTTTTTTTTTTTAAATTTAAATTGTCATAGTATTATTCACGGGCATGTCGAATAATAATAATAATAATTTGACCCAGAATACGTCACTGGTATAGTTATTAGTTAAACTAATTAAACTAATGTCAACGTAATTGTGAAAGTTTTGTTTTCATGGATATATGTAATGATTAGATGTAACTTCAGTATAATCAAGTGTTCCAGTTAGATACTAAACATACTTTTAACATGATGTTTTAAAGAATGGAGTTGGGAATTTTCCCGCTTCTTCAAAGACTACACAGAAGCACAGATGTCAATTTGGGTATGTCGTCTCGTGAGAATATCAGAGAATCTCTGAGGTGTGTCCCTACTTTGGCTCTCTTTAGGTGACGATGTTTGTCTCTGTTTAGTTAGTTTTGGATGCATAAAGTGAGTGTAGTGTGATCTGTCAACATGTCTGAATTTTTCCGTCCGTGGTTGCAGGAGAATTCCTTGCTAGAACAAGAAAATAATCTTCCAGGTCCCAGCCATCAGAATGAACAAACACCGACGACCAAGAAAAAGGAATATTCGATCGGGAGCGGTTCGAAAATGAGAAAACAGTGTGTGTGTATTGTGAGAAATGTATGCAAGTATGTGCGTGATATAGTAAAGAGTGGAGGTATTTTGCCAAGTAAAAACATAAATAAAATTACAGCAAATGCAACTGGTGTTAATATAACCACAGTAAGGAAAATTTCCGCTATTCAGGATGTTTGACCATATAAGACACCAACTAAACAAAAAATCAATAAAATTAAGTCGTCCTTCGATAAGATAGACGATTTTACGAGAGACTTAGTCCGATGAACGGTGTACGAATTCTATATGAATGGGGAATCACCAACAATACGTCGTTTAGGAAAAGCGATGAAAGCCAAGACTCCGGGACGGACTATGAATTCCCATATTCTGATGGGACTTTGCGAAGACTACTGCTAAGTATGGGTTTCTCACATAAAAGAGTTCTCCGTAAAACGGCTAGATCCGAGTTTGTGGAAATAGTTGCGTGGAGATATTGTTACGTAGAATAAATAAATAGACTGCGTGGAGAAGGATATAGTGATGTATATTTGGACAAGTCGTGGTTCGATACGAACACGTGCAAAATGAAAAACTGGAGTGATGACACAGACAATTGCACAGTTGCAACTCCTGCGTCAAAAAAAGAAAGAATTGTAATTGTGCACTGTGGTGGGCGAAATGGGTTTGTTCAAGTATGTCTCTTCTAGTGACACATCGAAACATGTTAAATGTCCCAGCCGATTACCATGGCACGATGACCTCACAGGTTTTCGAGGAATGGTTTGTTAATTCTGTGTAACAGCAATTGGAAGAGCCATCAGTTATAGTGATGGACAATGCCAGATACCACTCGCGATAAATTCTCAACCCAATTCCTAATATGTCTTGGCCAAAAGAAAAAAAATAATTCAGTACATGATAAATCATGGAATTAATGTGCCTCAGCCAATTCCAATAAAACATCTTTTAATGAAACTTATTCGGGAGACACCACCTAGAGAACAGAAAAAAAAAAAAATCGTAATTGATGAACTTGCTCTTTCACACGGGCACATTATTTTAAGATTACCTCCATATCATTGTGTGCTCAACCCTATAGAGCAAGTTTGGTCAGAAATAAAAAGGCGTGTTGCATCTTGCAATTTAAAAGGTCGTCCAGCGTCAGAACTTATCTCAGTTTTGAAAAATGCAGCGGACTCTTTTACTCCTGAAAAATGGAGAAACTACATAAGACCTGTCGAGAACATTGAACAAAGTTATCGTGTCTTGAAAAATGTTTTTGATGGAGACAAGGATCATGTTGTCATCGAGATAGATCAATCGTCCTCAGAAAGTGAGGATAACGAATATGAGGACATGTTTTAAACTCTTGAAGTGGTAAGCTCCAATTGCTTATTTTTTATTTTTAAGTGAGAATTTTAAAAATAATATTCAATCAGGTCTGATAAAGTGCTTTATGTGAGATTGATTCTAAGCTGCATGAAGGGCATAAACAAGAAATAATAATAATAATAATAATAATAATGGTATTTATAAAAGACTAACATATTAGTGCATCACACTAACTCCTAATAGTAAATCACATTCATGGTAATTGCAATAATTTAGATTTGAGTATTTATAATTATGTAACCGCAACTCCGTTGGTCGCCTAACTAAAGAAAAGCAAACAATTAGAGCTCTTAATTATGATTTTAAAATACTGCTATAATTACTGTCTGCCCGATACCAGTTGCATTTGGTTCACTTGACCGTTAGACCTAATAATACCCGTTTGCCCCGTTTAACCCGATACACTCGTAACCAGTTCGTACGTGGTAAATAGAACAATTTGTGTTACGATAATAAAGTGAAACAACACACCATTTACAATAATGACAGATTAAGCTTGTTTTCATAAAAACGGGGTTATCAGACCAATCCTATTCATAGGCTCAAAGGGGTCAATCCAATTCATACGGGTCAATCGGGCAAACCCGATTCATACGGGTAAAATACAATATCGGTCCAACGGGCGGTCCAGGATCGATTCTATTTTCCGAGCATTACCGATAATACACAGTAGCCCGAAACGGCTCGGACGTAAAAACTGTCTTCTTCTTCTTCTTCTTCTTCTTCTTCTTCTTCTTCTTCTTCTTCTTATTATTATTATTATTATTATTATTATTATTATTATTATTATTATTATTATTATTATTATTATTATTATTATTATTACATTAATAGGAGAGAAAGTTACTTCGTTGAATGACCTGTACTTATTTTATTCCTATTTTTATTAGTTATTCTTGTTTTATTTATCTGCTTATTGGTTTGCAACACTCAGTACGGAGAAATCCCAGCCTTTATTGTTTACCCTGGCGACAGGGAGAGCGGCTAAGCTTTTGTATTACCGGCAACATCCAACTGGTTGACAAATCGCACGTGGCTGGTAATAACAATTTGACAGTTTTACTGCTGATAAGAAAACTTGGTTTAGCTTTGAAAACAACTATAGCACATATGCCTTCGGTGTATGCGATCTGAGTTCGAATCACTGTGGAAATCGAGTTTTTATTAGCTTTTAGGGCAGACCTGTAGTTAGAACACTAAGACGGGGTGTGGGGAGAGATAATTTTTGGGGGATCTGACTTGAGTTCATCATTAACAAACAACTGGAAGTTCTAGGGAGGGGGGTGCTAAAGTTGTTCGCAGTGTTCTCAGCCCCCTAGGTATTCCTAGCTACGGGCCTACTCTAGGAAATATGGAACGTATATATTAAAAATCACTTTTTCCTCTTGCGTGAAAACCCTATAAGTAAAACTTTTGAACTGTCACTAATAGGTAAATTTTCCCAGAGAGATAAAATTTATTTGTCTCTTTGAAATAAAAATGTAAAGTATACGCATCATAATCGTAATATCATATTTTATGATGCAAGAGGAACAATTTTTAAACATACTATGAGTAGCTAGGATTTTATTATTGTTATGTTAGTATATTATTACGTATGTTAGCAATAAAGAATGAGTCTTGGAAATATGGAGGGTGCCTATAAACAAATATTTTAAATATTTTGTATGTAGTTACGTAAAGAAACTCTTAGTTAACATTTTCACATTCACTTCCATGTTGCCTGAAGACAGATGAAGTACATAAACATCTACAATGTTTCAAAAACTACTCGAATTTTCTTTTTCCGGTAGTAAAGATTAGTACTTTTTTTTTGCATATTCGTAAGGAATTTCAGTAATAATATATATAGGGAGTAAGAACTTGTAAACAAAAGAACTTGTAAGAACTTGTTGCATGCTTTGCTTCCGGAAAACGAAAACTTGAAATTTTGAAATTTTTTATTTATTTTTTATTTTATTTATTTTTTAAGTATAGTAGATGTATAGATGTATAGATGTATAGATATATAGATATATAGATGTATAGATATAGTAGATGTATAGATGTACTCATCTGTCTTCATAAAATAAATGCGGAGAATTTTGTGTGTGCTTTTTCTGCATGTTTTGTGTATGTGTGTACTTATATATGTGAGCGTCCTTCCTGAGGCAGGTTCTAACCCATTTGTGTAGCAGAGCTAGACAGGGTACTTACCCAATACTGGAATAGGACTGGAATAGATGTATAGATATATAGATATATAGATGTATAGATATAGTAGATGTATAGATGTACTCATCTGTCTTCATAAAATAAATGCGGAGAATTTTGTGTGTGCTTTTTCTGCATGTTTTGTGTATGTGTGTACTTATATATGTGAGCGTCCTTCCTGAGGCAGGTTCTAACCCATTTGTGTAGCAGAGCTAGACAGGGTACTTACCCAATACTGGAATAGGACTCTTTTCTTAGAGTGTATGAAAAACCTGAAATTAGGGAATTAGAGTAAAGGATAGATTGAAGTATAGAGTTAGGAATACCACGTATATGAGACTTATGTAATAGTGGCTATGTTACTCAGATATGCAGCTGCACACATTATTTAATATTCCTTGAATATGAGACTCATTACCATTTATTTTATAGTCAAGAGGCCATATTTTTAGCGTAGATTTGCACTTTTTAATTATACTCCTGTTAGAGGTTAGTCTAAATTATTCCAAATATTTAGCAATGCATTATGCATCAGTTCGTTAGTTAGGTAGTCAACAGTTAGTCATTGAATTGTCGTCGGGCTATGAATACCAGAGAAAAAATTGATTGCATGACTGGCTGCAACTCGTACCACTTTTCATATTACTTGACAATAATATTAAAACTAGTCATATGAAGGGTAAGGGGGAAAAAACAAGGAATATCCATGTGTATTCTTTAGCCTATCTATTGGTGACTCTTGATACAATTTCATTTAGAATAACAAATGGACAACAACCTTTAACTTTAAGCGATCGTTTGTGTAATTCAACCCTATTCATTTTGTACGCAGTTTTCAATATTAAAAAGCTGTTCTTTCGAAAATGTAGTTTTGTGACATTCCTTGTTTTTTCCCCTTACCCTTCATATAAGTATAATCCAGTTGATCGATTTGTTTTGTTTTAACGTCTCTCTCAGAGTGAGGCTATATGAGACGTGGATCTACAACCTAGCGTGGAATCAAAATCACATGAATTTCAACTGGGAATCGAACTCAGGTCTCATATGATCTCCGTGCTAATAATATCCATTTAGCCACGAGGGAGATCTTGAGTCCCAGGAGTCCAGCGATCAGATTTTTTGTATTATTCGAATAAAATTTCATATTTGTTGATATGCTATAACGCTACTTTAAAGTTTTTGTGGAAAATTTAAAATATTTGTTATCATGAATGTAAAGGAATTGAATATAATAGTGTCATTGGCTTGAATCGTCTTGCTCAGATGAATTAAATATATCTAAAAATCTAAAAAGTGACAGGCTTGATCTACCTTGCTTATTGCGTGTTTTTTAAAGAGTATTCGGAACGGTTTCTATCAGTTACATGTATTCTATGGCCTTTCTGAACATGTAAAATCACTTACATGAGGATTGAATTACTTTGTGAACTGCATTATTGAGAAAGATACGTCCATACTACTACTTTTAAAATAATAATAAAATGCGTTAATTATTTCCTTTAGATATATAGAGTTGAGTTGATTTTGAGTTTAACGTCCCTTTCAGCAGCGAGGCTATATGAGACGGAACCTACTGATTAACGTGGAATCCGAACCACATGAGTTTAGTTAGATATATAGAATTGGACCTATGTTTTATGGATCGGACTCATTTAATTTATCACTAATTTTAAGTTTTAAAACTGACCATTTTTACTGTTAATTTCTTCAAAGTGCAATTTCTAATTGTTTAAAAATGTATTAACTAATAATTAAATGCATGTGCGATCTTTAATATGTTACTATTATATGTATAGTATGAAATGCCAAGATTATCGTTGAAGAAATCAATAATTCACGTTTCATTGTAGGTATGGCGTAAGATGTTAAAATGCAAAGTAAAGCCAACTGCATATACGTACAATCTCATGTTACGATGTGTAAGAGACTGTGGAATTGGAGATATGGAACTTGCTAACAATATTCTGACCAGTATTGAGTCTGAGCAAACTGGAAAGGATAAATTAAAGATTACTTCTCGCAGTGTAGAACAGCTGGAAACTACTAATGAGAATAGTACTGCAATTTCTGCTGTTGCCAGTGAAGGGGAGAAATCTGCGGATATCATTGAATCTTCAGTTGCATTAACCACAAGGGAGAATTGGCCAAATTTACTTGCTCCGAGACCATATTTGGGAAATATTATTTCTCTTGCTGAAGTTACTGCACCAGAACATAGGTATGCTATGGTTATATAATAGCTAAGATATGTTGAATTTTTGATGGAGCACTCTTTTTTTAGTGTAAAGGTCTCTGTCTCGTTCTGAGCTCATATTTGTTTTCCGTCCTCGTCAGCGTTATATGTATAATACCAGAACGTTAAACTTCTTTTACATTAGAAGATAATATTAGTGTTTTCTGGCAGTTGCTTTTAATATGAATGTGATGTGACTCCCACAGTAAATCAGGGGTGCAGTTTTTCTGGTATTGTGTTTTCTGTGTGGTATGTGGGATGTTGAATACTGTGTTTGTATTTATTTATTTATTTATTTATTTATTTGTTTGTTTATTTCAAGACACAACAGGGTGAAGAACTTAATTGCAGTGTGCGTAACATATACAATGCTTAACTGCTTAAATAATACTTAAGTGTTTATTATATTTAAAGAATTCTCTGTAATATTGCATACATCCACTCTGAACTTTCTTAATGACATTCAGTTCGGTTCTATCTTCCACTAACCTATTGTAAGCTGCACCCAATCTCCATAGTAGTGAATTTTTATAGCATTTGTATGAGGTATGTCACAGTTAATCAATCAATCAATAAAAATAGCTATATTTTCAAGTCAGAATCTGAAATGTTTGTTGCAACCTGAAGTCTAAATTCATCAGATAGGTTAATTCAATCAATATTATGAAACAGAATACTCAGCCAGTCAGTTTCGATCTTCAAAAGTAGTTTGCGTTTTTGACAGGAGTAAAAGTGAGGGGGAACGCGGGGAGCGCCGTCCTCCTACCTCCAAAAGATATGTAAGGCGTTCCCCCAGTTCCTTAAAAATTACAATGGGCAAAGATAGGCAAGGGGACGGTGTGACGTCATGCCGCTATCTACCGTCCCCCTACCATTTCAGATTCACTTTTACCTCTGGTTTTGGAATACATTTTTAGTCATTATTACGTAGATTATTGTGTTTCTGTGTGTAAAGAACAAGTTGGCTTTTTAGCTTAACTCCATTCTATAGTTCTTATAAGTTATGTAACACCTTCTTATAAGTTATTCCTACGTCTTTTGGGAAACAAAATCTTCTAAACGTCCGTAATATACGGGTAAAAGTAGAATATGAGTTCTAAAAGATTTTTAATGAAATTATTCATGCTGCTGTTTGTAGAAAATAGTACGGAGAAAGACACGTGTAGTGGAATGAAATTTATACCACAGGTTAATTACATGACTATACAGAAACGATTACAATTTCTGACATGCACATCATATCTAAACTTCATAGATCAGTATAGTGTGAACTGCAATCAGACTTCATGACATCGAATTAAATAGGCACTGATGTTTCCCTGAAGAATCGCCTGCCACGGTGGTTGTATGTAAGTCACAAGACATTGACATGGTCTGTTAGAGAATCGTGATCAACAAGATGCCGATCAACCGTATATCACACATGTTCGATAGGCGTCATATCAAGTGGATGTGCAGACCAGAGAAACGCCGGTACATGTCATTCTTCGAAGAAGGGCTTCATTCCCCGTTGAAATGTGGCGTCTAATGTTGTCCGAAGAAATGATATGAAAAGGCCTCTACAACTTCCATGATGTCACAGTTTCACAACGCGGTGGCTCAGTGGTAGAGCGTTCACCTCTGGTGGTGCATGGGGTCCCGGGTTCAAACCCTGCTCCCGCCAAGTGAACTTTGTGATGGACAAACACCGTGTGCGTGGGTTTTCTCGGGGTTCTCCCGTTTCCTCCCACTTTCTTCATTCCACCATTTCATTCATTTCTCATAATCACCGTCTCCTTTAGCCTAACCGGCATAAACGTGGGACGTAAAACTCAAAAATTTCATTTCATTTTTTCCCCTTCGGGAACGCAATATACAAGTTATGTTTAATTCAAGATGAAGCCGAAGTTACTTAGTCTATTTTAAACAAATATTTCCAGTTTATTTCAGTAACGTTCGATTCTTTTATTTTATTTATTCATTTATTTATTTATGTATTTTTTTCTTTTGCCAACGTTAATTTTGAAATTTGCTGAAGTAAGCAGAAAATGATTAGGTTTTCACACACAAGCCGCTTCTGAAAGGAAGAAAGAAATTGAGAACAAATGAAATACTGCGTCGAAACATATGAAGTTTACGTTTACAAGTATTTAATTTCTAATAAATTTTAATTAATAAACAAAAATATTATTGAATTAAACTTCCAATTCGTCTCTGGAGAGCATATATCTTATTGGACCGTAAGATTAGTAAATTGATTACAAATAACATTGAAAGTCTGTTAAAATAAATAATGTAAAGTTATATAAAAAAAAAAAAAAAAAAAAAAAAAAAAAAAAAAAAAACTGTAATTCTATTGATTATTATTATTGAATATTAATTTGAATGTGTTAGTCTAAATGATTGCGGTGTTTTTTTCAATATCATGCATTAAAGTCGTACAGGACTAGGAAGTCTTCTTCCTAAAACTACATCGTGAAATCCCATATAAGATAAAGTAATGGACATTTTGCTACTAGTCTCTCAATGATCCATCCAAATTCCAGTAAGCCCAAGTTTAAAAGTGGTATTGTGTACTAGTAATACTCAGTTAAGAAATACCCTTGTTATAGTAAATAGAAAGCAGCATAATTACCATTATAATGTTACGTACAATATTTATTGTATATCTATGTAAGCGTCGTCCTTCCATCTATCTTGAGTGCTGGGACATAGTTATCTGTAAAGAAAGCAAACATAACATTAGAGCTTGTAGAAAATATTTGGCTAATTATTATAACGGAAAATTATACTTATATGGATATAGAAGCAAAGCATGTATAATGATAATGAAGTATATACGAAATAAATTTGCTTTAAATGTTGTGTTATAATACGTATAATATGAATTAGTAAAGCATATCCAAATAATAACGCTACACTAATGCTAGCAATTACAGTAATTGAAATAGTATAAAAGGCCCTTTACAAAAGTTGTTAAAATAGCGCTAATTATACGATTATGGTATATGCATTTCTATGTTGAGCGTACAGGCTATGAGAATTAATAATAGGACTTTACAATAAAAACAAATAATACTATTAATACTACCACTACTTTATGCCGTGCTTTTAAATGGCATAAAGATGTTTCTGTATTGGCAGGGAGTCTGTAAGTGACGAGCGCCCAGTTCAAGCGGGCTTGTCAGAACAACTGAAATGATTAACAAAGTTCGAAATATCAATTAGAATAACCGAAATGCAAGTATAAGGGTAATATTGTAGGAGTGAATAAAGAGACTGTTCACAAATAATAATTGAGGATCTCAACAAACAGGAGCGTGTACACATTCTGTGCCCCATTCCTTAATGAAGGAGCATACACTGAAAAGAGTATATCATTGCCCACAAGCTGATCGCTACTGGAAGGGAGTAAATTTTCTCCAGAACATCGTTGTAGAGAACAAAGGAGATTTTCTAATAATTATTTTCTTTTCCCCAAATTTAAAGCATCACTGATGAGCTTTATTATTATTATTATTACATTTACACCATGTAGAAAGCAGTAATAAGAACGTTGAACAGCACTATTAACCAGGATTTCCAGAAGTCATTAAATGACGTACTGGATCGTTCAAAACTGTGTTAGGGTCAAAGTAGGTTCTTACTTTGGATGAACCGAAGTAAATTGATTCCACTTTATTATTCGTTTATTTTTTTACAGATCCGGTCTTATTTCCTAATTGTCCCGCTGTGTGTAGTAGTATATGATACAGGAACGTGAACGTAACGAGTAAAAACATATGAAAAATGGCTGTAATCTTTTGAAATATGAACATAGAAAGACTGAAGAAAATTAGCTGAGAGACCACAATCCCGATGAATACTATGCATAGTAGGGAAGGAAAGAGCAATATTGGATATAATTGGAAAAATAGAAGAGGTTACAATATAGAATGAATTATGTGGGGCGTAATAGAAGTAGATTTGAAAGAAACTGGAGCGAGGAAGAGGATTATATGATAATCAATGGTGGCTCCTGTGTTAAGTCACATCAGTATTAATTAGCTTTAACGCTTCAAACAAAGAGAACAAAAGTTATCTAATGAATTAATTCTTATTATATACAAGAATTAGAATATTAGGCAAGCTTTCTTCCCTTAGTTGTAGCTATAAAAATATAATTTTTGCCGGTGTGACTACTTTCCTCAAGAGGATAATTAATGGTCGGTTTTAGGGGAGGCTAACAGAGGATCATAACATATTTGGTCTAGGAATTAATTCGTGCGGGTGGACAAGAGATGGCGCAACGAACGGAGCGTCCCACAGTTCCGTGTATCCACACATGTGTTGCAAACCCCTGTCATCGCGTATCGTTCGTAGTATAGGGCAGTGGATTAAAGCGTCAACAACACCAGTTTGTAGTTAAGTGAACATGGCGCAATTTGTGCCTGATAAAGTGTTTTTGCGGGGTGTCCTGCTGCATTACTTTAACATGCAGAAAAGTGCGACTGAAAGTCATCATATTTTGGTGGAAGTGTATGGTGACCATGCTCTAGCTGAGCGAACGTGTCAGAAGTGGTTTGCACGGTTTAGAAGTGGTGATTTCGGCTTGGCAGACCAAGAGCGAGCTGGACAGCCAAAAAAATTTCAAGACGAAGAATTGACAGCATTGCTCGAGCAGGATTCGTGTCAAACGCAGGAACAACTTGCAGCAGCATTAGGCGTTGATCAAACAACAGTCTCCAAACGCTTGAAAGCCATGGGAATGATTCAAAAGATGTCACATTGGGTTCCACATGAATTGAAAGACAGAGACGTTGAAAGACGAAAAACCATTTGCGAATTGCTGCTTCAACGACAGAGCAGAAAGGGGTTTCTGCATCGAATTATTACGGGTGATGAGAAGTGGATCCATTACGAGAACCCTAAACGAAAAAAGGCCTGGGTGAAACCAGGTGAACCAGGTCCATCACAACCAAAACGAGATATTCACTGTGCAAAGGTTATGCTGTGCATATGGTGGGATATGAAAGGTGTGGTGTACTATGAGCTGCTGCAACCGGGTGAAACTATGAATGGAGAACGTTGTCGACGACAATTAATGCGTTTGAAGCAAGCTCTGGCCAGAACACGACCAGAATGGGAGAACAGACATGATAAACTTATTGTTCAACATGATAACGCTCGCCCACATGTCGCAAAACCGGTCAAAACCTATTTAGAAAATGTCGGATGGGAAGTTTTACCCCACCCGCCGTATTCACCAGACGTTGCTCCTTCGGACTACTACTTGTTCGATTGCATGAACAACGATTTGATTGGACAGCGGTTTACTTCTTCAGAAGATATCGAAACATGGGTCTCTGACTGGATCGCTTCCAAGGATGAGGACTTCTTTCGCCACGGAATCCGTACATTGCCTGACAGATGGGCGAAAGTGGTGGCTAGCGATGGACAATATTTTTCTTAAGGTATTTATGTATATTGTGTTTGTACTACAGCTTCAATGTGTGCGTACCAACCGCACGAATTAATTCCTAGACCAAATATATATTGCATGGAAGTTCAATTTGTTTCAATCTCTTACTGATGATGACAGTTGTTGATGATAATGTTCAACTCAGCATGCAGATACGTAACCAGATCTATTGTATTTATGTTTATGTGTGTGCAATTAATATTGATAAAAGAAAATACTTGTTTCTAATTTTACAAGTTTATTTGCAGACTGTTATTAGTAGGTGGCTGTACAGGATTCTTACAACAAATGGCAAGTGACTCAGTGAAACCAGACATAAAAACTTTCACACAACTTCTCGATTGTATTCCTTCAACAAAGGCAGCAGAAAAAGTGAGTAGTTTACATTTTATTTTTAATTTACGAGAACTTCTATAGTAATATTTTGCTTTTTCCTTGTTTTTTTTTTTATCATGCATTTGTACAAAACTACAGGTAACTGCATTGTTTCTTAGTGTCGATATTAAGACTTTTGTTTTTAACGTATTATAGAAAGTACAAGGGCACAGTATATGGACTTGTCATATTTGACAAATTTTAGAAAGTTGTTTTAAGTGAAGAGCTGTCGAGTAGTTGAGTAGGTTGGTTTTGTGGCACCGGATTAGGTTCTTGGAAACACATATGAAAAATGAAATAAAATTTGTAAGTTTTACGTCCCACGCTTATGCCGGTTAGGCTAAAGGAGACGGTGATAATGAGAGATGAGTGAAATGGTGGAATGAAGAAAGTGGGAGGAAACGGGAGAATCCCGAGAAAACCAACGAGCACGGTGTTTTTCCACCACAAAGTCCACACGGCGCGAGCTGGGATCGAACCAGGGACCCCAAGCACCGGAGGTGAACGCTCTACCGCTGAGCCACCGCGCCCCCCAGGAAACACATATGGTTAGCATTCCACATTAAGCATTAGATTTCAACATCTATACTCTTGATCGGCTAAAGAGCATTAAACTTGAAATTAAAAAGGGAGCATGATTGCTCAGTGGTATAATACTCACCTCTGGTTGTAAGAGTCCTTCATTCGATCTCTAGCCATGAGAATTTGTGTTAGACAACATCGTGTCTGTGGCTCTCCCGTTTTCGCCCAGATTACTATTTTACCATTTATTTAATTCTAAATCACTTTCATCAATCATTCGTTTTCTTTAAACTAAAAAGCATAATTATGGGACGTAAAAATAGAAATTTCACTTCATTTTTCTCCAAACAAACGAACAAAAAAATAAATAAATAAAATAAATTTATGCAAGTGGCACTTCTTTTTCATTAATGGCGCTGCAAGAATGGTTCTGAATGAGAAGTTGACGATAAGGTAAATTACTTTTAAAAATTAACAAGCCTGCTACTTGTTTTGCAAATTCTGTGTAACTAATCATCATCAATATTTTTTTTAATGAATATGTAAAAGTTATTATAAATAATGTCAGGTATCTTTTCTCACAATGAAAGTAGGAAACTTAAGGCATCTTGTTATATTAATCAGAAATTATGCTTGTCTTCAATAAAATTAGCAATAGTACTAAAATATAACTTGTTGAAAACATTTCCAAATATTGTGACAAATCTAAATCTCACTGAGATAATAATAATAGTATGTTCTGGTAGTTTAATGACCTTTAACCTCCGGGGTCTTGTTTCGGCGCCAGGACCGGGTAAAGATTTGATACCTTGGCAACACCGCAGGGCTTATGACAAGATAAGTGTCTTAATAAGTCTAACAGAAAAGTAATATCACTGTTTGGTGTGGAATAGGGTAACGTGTGTGGCTGGCTATTAGGCGATCCATGTTCAAATCCCATCGCTTTCACTGTTCAGTTTTTCTTTTCTTTTTTCTTTCTTTCTCTGTTTCTCTATTTTTCGATGCTAAATGGTATTTCACGATAAATATGAATGCAAATAATGCGAATAGTGTGCTGAAACAGAAATTAGCAAACTGATGTGCCATGAAAATATCCAGCATGTTTCATTCTACAAATTGTACATATAGTTGTAGATTTTCTGACAAACATGCGAACAAGTTACATACGTGTGCATAATGTGTGAGTTCATGCCACGCCAAGGGGCCAAGAGACTCACCTTCAATGTATGTGACCATGATTCTGTTGGGCTAGTACGTTAGGCAGGAAGTGCTTTTAAATATATCACATGCCAACTTATACAGGTTGTCAGTAATCTGTGAAACTCAGAATAAACCAGATTCGATGTCAAGAGATTATGACAAGATGTTATTAAGACTTTAAATTATTATAAACCAGGAATAAAAGAGAATATTTAAGTCAATGATTTGGAAGTCATAAGAAAGGAGAAAGATAAATAAACTCAAGCTAAGAATAGAGTAAGTTTTTACGATTTATTTGATGGTGGTTCGTCTACATTACTTGTTCCTGTACATACGTCATAATTGTATTTGATATACGAGTGTGTTTACGATTCTGCTTAAATAAAATACATATCATAGTGTTTTTAAATTCTAATGATAACGCAGCATTTATTGAGCTAATATACACCTTCATTCTTGGGAGAACAGTTGAAGCAGTTGATAAGTGCAGATATAAAAACGTGGATTCTTTCAGAATTACAGCAACATCATAAACAGATTGCTTTGCTAAACGAAGAAATTTCTGATTAAGACATCAGAATCACTACAATGAATATCAACAACCCTACTTCAATTGAATCGAGCTTTCATGACGCTCCGAAGGTATGTAAAAGATGTCATCAAGCCCATAGTAATATGATTTGTCCCGCAGTAATTAAAAGATGCTTCCGTTGTCTGTTTAGTTGTCATTTTGCTAGAGTTTGTTTTTCAAAAAAATAATAAAAAAAGTAAACAAATAAATGAAAATAAAATCTAGGTTTAAAGACAAACAGATAAATAATAAGACTGGAGACCCCGTGATATCAATACTTTAAGAACAAACAGAATACTCATCTGATAATACATGAGAAGTCAGTAAAGCAAAATACTTTACCTAACCTAACCAAGTTATCATCAAGTATATCTTTAGCATGTCAGTGCATCATTTCCGAAAAGCATAAGTTGGCTACAACAACTTTAGGAAAAATGAGGTTCGGGAAGGAAGTGAGTGAAGAGAAAGAAGAAAGGAAAAAGATGAAAGTGAAGAAGTAGTACAAGGTTGTCAAATTCGAATCGTCAGATACAAGCAAGAGAACTAAGATGGACGGTAACCAGACGGATCAGGAGCAGGGATTCAGAAACCGCAAGAAACGATCTGGTCCAGGAGTGGTTAGCGTTACATGACAATTACTTGCAACCAAAGAATAGTATAAAGATTTTTCATCACATTGTTGAAGAGATACAAAGAGATGCAGCGTTCCATTGACATGATCAGAAGAAGAGAAAGTAAAAATAAAGAAAGCTAATCGAATTGTGAACTTGGCTTATTGCCATTGCAGTAGTTGTTTGTCATGAAAATGTAAAGGACAGAGTGTGTTGGGATCTTACGTTAGGCAGGAAGTACTTTTAAATATATCACATGCCAAGTCATACAGGTTGTCAGGTGGTAATCTGTGAAACTCAGAATAAACCAGATTCGATGTCAAGGAATTATGATAAGATGTTATTGAAGCTAAATCATTATAAACCAAAATTAAAAGAGAAGTCAATGGTTTAGAAGTCATAAGAGAAAGATAAATAAAATCAATCTAAGATTAAAGTGCAAGTGTTTACGATTTATTTGATGGTGATTCGTCTATGTTACTTGTACTTGTACATACTTCATAATTGTATTTGAAATGTGAGTGCGTTTACGATTCTACTTAAATAAGATAAATATCAAACTGTTTCTAGATTCTGATAGATTGAAGTCCTAATGTTGGCACGTTCAGGCATTTATATGTTACGTCAATGTGTTTATTTCTATTTCTGCAAACTATTCCTACTTTCTTTCATTACATTCACATTTATCTCGAAATAACGTTTTGCAACATAATAAAAAGTGAACTTTGAACACGGACCGCCTGGATACTAGTCACACATGTTACTGCTATTCCATGCCAAACAGTGGGATTACTTTTCTGTTAGTTATTTATCTTTTCATGTACCGTGGATTTGGCATCTTAGTCATATCTTTATCAGACTCTCCGCTGAAGCAAGGCCCCAGAGGTTAAGGGTCATATTATGTTTTTTCGTCATCTTTTTACCTCTATTATGACCCCATGGTAAGCATGGGCTTGAAATTTAGATCTTGCTCCAGGCCATATACTTTCCTAAGTTGCCCCATGTACCAATTTTAAAAGGCTTGGTAAACCTCAGAAGCGCATTGGAACGAGGAAAATTCCCGCCTCGGACAGGATTCAAAGATGATATAGATTTTCAAAAAAAGGCTTTATAATGATACGAGAACTGTGTAGATAATGAAGCTCCAGGATGAGTTTCATTTCAAATACTGTATTGTATTATGTACAAATCTTGTGTTTTGTAGATGCTGTTGTCAGAAATGAAAAAGCATGACGTACAACCAGACGTGGATTTCTTCAATATGTTAATTAAAAAGAGAAGCTTCAGATCTGATTATGAAGAAGCAAAGGTAAGAGAAAGCGTGTGCAATTTGCTGCACTTCTTTTTGTATCTAATTGGATCTAATTTTTTGTGTTTCTCTTTCTCCTTTATTAAACCGTGTACTATTTTTCGATATTATTATTTTTAAATTTAATCATTATTAATCTGTTAAATTTTTCGTTAAATTATCCAACTATATGACTGAATCTATAAAATATATAGTTTACGTACAAACAAAACCGACTTCTTCCCTTGAAGGTCAAGACGTACGATGACTTTATTTAGGGGAACAGTAGATCCGTCTTCTTGTGCCTGGCTTCTAGTGGCTAACTCTTTGTAATGGTGCAATATATGATTTAGTGACAATCTACGTGTAACATTAATATCATTTTAAAAGTGTTACTGCTGATAAGAAAAGTCGGTTTAGTTTGTACTTCGACAGTTTTTTTTTATTATTATATTTACTAATTCGTCTTTTAAACCCGAACATTTTTTCTCGTAGGTGCATCTAAATAACATAACGCATATTATACTTTAAGAACGCACTCCTATTTACAAAACCTTCCAAATAGACCGTTCTGTAGTATTGTTGATCATTGATACTTTTTTCTTTTAAAAAAGTATTAAAAACGCAGTCATTTACACTCTGCCATATTATTATTATTATTATTATTATTATTATTATTATTATTATTATTATTATTATTATTATTATTATAATAATAATAATAATATTTGTGTGTGTTTATTTCGGAGCTAATCGTACGTGTCAATTCATAATTAGAAATTTTTCCGTGGTGGGTAAAACGTGTTTTGTTGTAATCAAATCTGTGTGGTTTTCTTTACTATCAAAAGAAGGAAAACCGATTAGTTTTGAGAATAATCCAGAGATGTTTATGCACTTTATCTGTCCACAGGGAACTTAGAAGTAAGTGTAAAAAAATTGGTCCCAATAGTTCACATCAATCTATCAATTTAAATATAAACCTTTTTCTGGCGGTACGTAAAAGTACGGCGTACCGGAAACATTTTAATCAACGGAACATTTCCTCTTCTGTCTCAACAAGGAGATAGCGAAAAACTTCGGAAATACCAAATAGTAAATACATAGTTTTATTGAAAATCAGTCTTTTCTTGGTTTCCTTTCCCTTTTTCTTAGAGAAAGAGTTACGAATCTTTGTTCCTTCTTGAAGTCAGTTAATAGTATTCAGATACTAGAAATATTTGAGCCCCTCTGTCTCTCGCTCGCTGGCACTTCCTCGCGCCGCGATTTTTCTTTCATTTCTTCTTCACACGGTAATATAAACTATAAAGGCTCTGAACCGACCGACCATTTTTTTTTTTTTTTCTGAAAAGGCTGACCTTTCATAACAAAATAATTCAACAAATTTGCCTTTCGCTGAAGTTCGACTAAATTGAAAGCCAGTGCAAAAATTCTGTTGGGACTCCAACTCTGTACTTTCTCCGCAGAGGAGGCTTTTGCTCAGTTCCTATTTTATTGTATCCAATTAATTATTTTTATTCATTAGCAGTAAGAGAATTAAATGAAAGCATCACGCTAGATTTTTTCGCAAAGTTGAGTAGTATTCTGAAGAACATTATGTGAATAGTATACTGTATAGGTGTTGTTATTGAAATCCAGTATTTGTGGAACTCTTGATGCCTTTTGAAAACAAACAATAGCAGCTTACTTTCGCCCGTTTACAGAAAGAGAGAGAGAGAGAGAAAAAAAGCAAGAAACAAATCACTAAGAAATATTGATTATCATTACGTTAATTGGATTATAAAAGTAAGATGTAAGAATCATACATATTTTTAAAGCACCTTTATAAGTAAGTGCGTAAGAGTTTTTAGTTACAAGACTGCAATGACACGCTTCTGGGCATTATTATCATCAGTAGTAATAGTAGTAGTAATAATAATATTAATAATATAAATATATATATATATGACTTCTCTGGCCCCTTTTTTAATGTATCTTCTACAGCTACACTGCCCACCACAACATAGTTGTAGGTTCTGTCCATGGTAAGAATAGGTTTTTCCAATATTCAATATGCATCCAATAGCTTCCATAAATAAATACTATTGTTACTGATTGGCTGGTAACGTATTTGTTTCTTTTAATAATTTTTTTACTTTTTTTTTTTTTTTATATATATATATAGAGTGTTCTTCATCTCATTCAGATGCATGGTTTGAGACCTGATATAGTAACTTTCGGCGTACTGGCATTAACTTGTACAACAGTAACGGAAGCTCGTCAACTTTTGGATGATATGGAAAATTCAGGATATAGGTATGTTTTCTGTGTGTTATTCGGGCTTCAGAATTCGTTCTTAATCAAGCAGTTTGACATTCATACAGTATATATATAAAAACTCCTCTGTAAAGAGCAAGAGAAAAAATTTCAGTATACAATAAAGTAGCTTTTCTAATCACATAAGTAATTAGGTTTATAACAACTTATTTAGTATTTCATAATGTTTCTGTACTAAAAATATTTGCTGTAGTGAAGGAAACTAATTTATGTGGTAGAAGAAGGTAACCTCACAGAAATTTATATCTAGATTGATTTTGACTTTTGCGGTTGCTATTCTTTTCGTACTTTAATTCTATTCTCTATTCAAACTGTCAATTTAAAGAATATACTGTTTGACACTGAAATGCATAATTGACAATTTGAATGACAGAACAAAATAAACTATTTAGCAGTTCTGAGGGGAAATTCTGTAATCTTTTATTACGATTTGAAACAAGAAACTACCGCGGTTACAAATCAGAAAGAATGCAATACAAAACTAGTTGCCGAACAGCGGTCAGAATGTAGTTCCTTTTTAACCGTGGATGGACTTTCTTTGCTTATAATTTTGGAATGAATATACCAACTTAAAGACGGCCTTGCTGCAGAAAATTATACTCTTAAAAAAAAGTATGATCCAAGTTGAAATTTTTTTTTAATTATTATTTATATTATTTCATATCTACGTAAAACAGTAAATACACATTATTATTATTATTATTATTATTATTATTATTATTATTATTAATAATAATAATAATAATAATAATAATAATAATAATAATAATAATAATAATAATATTTTGCATCGCATCGTAAAATACTATGTAAAACTTATAAATTGCCATGCAAATCTAAATTTCTTTAGTAGTTTCCTACACGAAAAAGGAAAAAAAAAAAATAATTGCTGTGATTGGCATATTGAACTGACATTTACACCTTCAAAATCCAAAAGTAAAATTAATAATAATACTAAAAATAATAATGATAAAATAAAGTAAAGGTATTATAGAGTAGTTTCCGCATAGAGTAATTTCCGGCTGCAGTCACACTCTTTTGCCATCGCTCAGCCAGCAATTGGATTGCACGACGAAACAACTCTGGAGTATGCGATTCGAAGTAGTCCCCACCCGTATGTTGCACCATGCAATCATGATGGAAGTTCCCTGTTAGGAAGTAATCGAGACGAGGGAAGAGGTGATCGTCGATGGGAAAGACGTCAGGAGGAAACAGTGGGGAAGGAAGGGTTTCATATAACACCTCACGAAGAGTTTGCATTATCCTTTGACGGCCATGGGATGTGCAACATGAGGACATCATATCTGTTGACAATTGCTGGATGCTTTCGAACAAGTTTGCGATGAATTTCATGGAGTTCTAGCCTTCTAACTATCTACAGTGATAGTTTCACCTCGACGGAAAAAGACATGACATACCACCCCCATCACAGATTACCATAGCAACATCACTACCTGTAAATGGAAGGGTTGTTTTGAAAACCATCCTGGACGTTGATCACGATCCAACCACTGTTCTATCCGTTTAGGATTGTCGGAACAGATCCATTTTTCATCAGAAGTGACTGTTCCTGTTGTTCTGAACGCTGAGATAACCGCACAGCACCAGACGCGTGTCGTGTAGTTCGATGTCAACTCGTAATCAAGAGTTCAGTTTTTTTTTTTTTTTAAACCTTACTGATTGCATGGAAGCACCAAACGACAAATGTATGGTGTATGCCTAACTCTTCTACAGTTGGATTTGCCCCAGGGTCCGCTTCCACGATATTCTTGAGTTGCTCATCATAACACGTTGGTTGATGGTTGTGGGGTTCAGTTTTGTTGTTGTGTCGCCGGTACTAAATTTCACAATCCAACGGCGTATGGTGCGTTTATTCACTACTCCTAGCCTAAATGCACAGTTGATGATTTTCGCAGTTGGACGTGCAGAATGTCGCAGTTTGGATTCGTAAACGAAAATCACTCCACAAATGTGTGTTCTCTATGGTGTTCTTTCACATGATCTTGTTCAATGCACACTTCCTTGTGATTGACTTATTAGTGACACATTGTAAAATCTGTTAGTGGATAAGTTTAGATTTTATTTATTTATTTATTTATTTATTTATTTATTGTCCATCTCCTAGGGAATGATACATTACATTTTGTGAAGTATCGTGTTCTGATAAATGTTGGACACCTTGTATTATTAAAACGTTTATTTTTAATAAGTAAAAGTGTAATTTTTTGTATTTAAATTATATTTCAATAAAATTTTAATACGTCATATATTTCATTATGTTTAGCCATTAATTTTGTATTATTTTGGGATTTTGTCAAGAAATTTCTTCATTTTAAATGATTTCTTAAAGATTTGTAAAGAAATTCAATAATTTGGAGCCATATTAACATTTCTTAAATTCGATTAATTAAATCTTCATTAAAAATATAAAATTTTATAGTAGCCATTTTGTAAGTCATGTTGTAAATTGTTCGTCCTCGTGCTTTTTTCTTGATAGGGCAGTAATTTTTAGCAGTGTCCTTTTGATGTGTGCAGTCTTCAGTGATCGGTTTGTTAGATGTCATCTCCTGTTAGTTCATCTCGTCATCTTCTGCCTTCTAATCAGGAGATTTCTTCTTTGTAGTTGTTGGACGCCGGAAGGCGTAGTGTACAGATAAGAATGTATTAATCTCTGTCAAAAATATCTATAATAGTGGTATACACTGAGTTGTATTTACATAATAATGGATACTCCATCCTGTTGTCATAAGATGTATGGAATTTGTAACATCGTATACAACAATTCAGTTCATCCATTGGGTTTTCTACATAGGATGGTTTTCGTACCACATTTTAAACCGGACATACCAGTCGCCCTCCATAACGAAATCCACACATGGTTTCAAAATGATGAAAACACATGGCAAAATAGCAAGTTACCTGACCAGATTAATATGAAGTGGGACCACCCTTAGCCTGCATAACAGCTCTGATTTATCATGAAATGGAGTCATATAAGTTGCATTTTCAGGTGTTTATATTATTTTGGTAATCATGTATATATACACTCATATAAGTGTAAATACTATATACGCACTTATATTTCTCAGTATTGATTAAAAATGAGTTAGGGTCTTTCTTAAAGAAAAGAGGAGTATGCTAAAATGTTGATATTTTATTTTTGTACTAGCAGCGTTCACCCCGCTTCGCTGGGGTCACCCCGGAACGCAATAAACTTTGTTACTTAGATAATTTTTACTTTTTCGCTTTCAAGTGATATGATAAAAACCATAGAAGATTGGAGTAAATGTTAACATTATATCGCCTGTCATTTATGTTAACCCGCCGAGTGACACGGTCATGTGGGTTGCATATAAATACGGTTAGATTTAGCTATGATGAGCTAACAAAGGATTTGTACGTTATGGACACTTGAATGGTCAATTATCTCAAGACACTGGTAATTGAAAATTAAAGTGATATGATAAAAACCATCTAGGGTCCAAATCTTAATAACCCCCCCAAAAATGAAAGAAATTGGTTCAGCCGTATTAGCGTGATGAGCTAACAAAGGATTTGTACGTTCTCTTTTATATATATAGACTAGCAGCGTTCACCCCGCTTCGCTGCGGTCACCCCGGAACGCAATAAACGTTGTTACTTAGATAATTTTTACTTTTTCGCTTTCAAGTGATATGATAAAAACCATAGAAGATTGCAGTAAATGTTAACATTATATCGCCTGTCATTTATGTTAACCCGCCCCGCTTCGCTGCGGTCACCCCGGAACGCAATAAACTTTGTTACTTAGATAATTTTTACTTTTTCGCTTTCAAGTGATATGATAAAAACCATAGTAGATTGCAGTAAATGTTAACATTATATCGCCTGTCATTTATGTTAACCCGCCGAGTGACACGGTCATGCGGGTTGCATATAAATACGTTTATTTTTATACCTATGATGAACTAACAAAGGATTTGTACGTTATGGACACTTGAATGGTCAATTATCTCAAGACACTGGTAATTAAAAATTAAAGTGATATGATAAAAACCATCTAGGGTCCAAATCCTAATAACCCCCCAAAAATGAAAGAAATTGGTTCAGCCGTATTAGCGTGATGAGCTAACAAAGGATTTGTGCGTTCTCTTTTATATAATAGATGTGAATTACATTTTTTACTTATTATTAGTTTAATTTCGATATATTATAAGGGGTAGTCAGATGTATAGTGTACTGAACCTTTTTCTCAATGTCTGCAGGTTTATAATATTGTATCTTTTTCATTTTAAAATACATGGGTCTGTGAACAAAATTAAATGGTTCTATTTATTTAAGACGTATTTTCTAATTGAAAATATAATTTTTTATTTGTGCAGGGTAAATGCAGAAATTCTTGGAACTCTGTTAAGACAAGCTTGTGAAAAATTCAACTTTTGGTTTGTATTGGAACTTATGGAACTTACTAAGGACCTCCAAGTTCAACCGAATGAACAATTCATGCAACACCTTGATAATCTATGGCATAAAGTATGGGATCTCTTAAAAATGAAGGTATGCAGAATGCAGTTTTGAAATAATAATTTCTTTTCAATTATATTCGTTCATTTTTTTTATTCTTCCTTTTAAGCAGTTGATTCGGAGCAAAGAGTTACCTAACAGATCGACTTCAATTAATTGGTTAATGATAATTAGATGGTTCGAGCTAATTAGATGATTGACTAAATACAAAATGTTCCTTGAACTTTTCGATCGATTATGTTGTTTATTGTAAGATAAAGCTCCGTAATAAATTTTGCTTATAAAGAGTCTATCCGGTTTCAATGATATAAAGATACTTTGGGAGAGATGGCTGAAATTCAGCTTAAATGTAGAAGAAATTATCAGATTCTATATTCGAAAAGAAAATTGTCCTAAAATGGATAGAACATACTCAAAAACAGCACGAAACATTGACATTAATGTCAATGGAAATTCAATGAAAAGCAAATAATTCCACCACTTATCTCAAAAACCTAAACAGGGAGGTGGTTGAAATGAAGTGAAATGAAATCTTTGAATTTACGTCCCACGGTTATGCCGGTGATGCTAAAGGAGACGATGATGATGAGAAATGAATGAAATGGTGGAATGAAGAAAGTGGGAGGGAACGGGAGAACACCGAGAAAACCCACGCACACGGTGTTTGTCCTCCACAAAGTTCACTTGGCGGGGACTGGGATTGAATCCTGGACCCCAAGCACCAGAGGTGAACGTTCTACCACTGAACCACTGTGGCTCCGTCTGAAATTAAGTTCAAATGTAGAAGTGACTACGCAGATTCTATATTCCTAAAGCAAATTGTCCTAAAATGGATGGAAGGTAGTCAGAAAGCACGAAACATTAACATTAATGTCAATGGAAAATCAATGAAAAACAAATAATTCCTCCTTTTATCTCCAAACCAAAACAGGGAGATAGCTGAAATTAAGCTTCAAGAATGTAGAAGAGACTATGCAGATTCAATATTCCTAAAGCAAATTGTACTAAAATGGGTGGAACATAGTCCAAAGGCATGAAACATTAACATTAATGTCAATGGAAAATCAATGAAAAACAAATAATTCCTCCACATCTTAAAAACCAAAACAGTGAGATGAATACAAATCAACTTAAATGAAGAAGAGGCTATGTACATTCTATGTTCGAAAAGCAAATTGTCCTAAAATGGATGGAACATAGTCAAAAAACACGAAACATTAACATTAATGTCAATGGAAAACAAGTAGTTCCTCCACTTATCTCAAAAACCTAAAGAGGGAGATGACTAAAAATTAGACTGAATATAGAACAGACTATGCAGATTCTATATTCAGAAAGGAAATTCTAATACAATGGATGGAACATAGTCAAAAAAAAAAAAAAAAAAAAAAAAAAAAAAGTCAAAGTCAAGTCAGTGAAAAAAAATGAAGTCGTCCACATATCTCAAAAACTGTAATGAGGAGATGGCTAATAGAAAGATTATTGCAAAGACATAGTGAAGAGCTTAGACATTATGTATAGCATATACGGTAAATATGGATGGAACATCGTTAAAAATCAAGTTGTTTGAGTAAAATCAAGAATGATAAAGTATATGTATCTTTTTCGAATTGGCCAGGACGTCCCACGCGGAGGTTACGTGCTTGGAATATCTCACAAGTGGATTTGAAATCTGCAGACTCGATTTAACACTCATCGTGATTTTTGACCTGATCACGTAACATAGTCCAGCGCTAATGACAAAGCAGATAGGCCCTTTCTTGTCATAACAATTATTTACTGCAATACAATGGTAGCAAGATCGTGGAGGCGAAAAGGAATATGAGATTTCATGCTTGACCAAACGCCTATTTTGGAACATTTAGCAAATTTTATTTTTCGGAAAGCGTAAAGATTTGGAGAAACGCCTGACAAAGTGTATCGAGCTAATAAGAGACTATGTCGAAAAATAAATTACTTTTTAGTGCAAAATAAATTCTTTCGTTTCAAAGTTACGAACATATACATTCGTCATATACCGATGTATTGAAAACTGCGAAAAGGCTATATTTTCATCCAACAACTGGCACATTGCACTTCCTTCGCACGCTGGAAATGTGTGTAATCCCTCTTGAACGTCAAATTTCACTTCAAAAATAGCTCGAGTTCGCTACGCTTCAGTAGAAATTCTTAGGTAGAAATATCGTGTAAATGTTTTTCAGTCAGATTATGTGGTACCCAAACGTCGGTAGCCACCTTTTTCCAAATGGCTTAACACTGTTTGCTGATAGATATTTAGGTCATTGGCGCTGTCATAACTGCTTACATGCCGGTGTTGCTCGCCGTTTGCAAGAATTTCATCTTTTACTGCGATTGGTCGCCCACTGAGAGAAATTATATATATATATATATATATATATATATATATATATATATATATATATATATATATATCCACAACATAAATGAATGAATGAAGTTACTGTTTGAAATAGGGGCTGGCCATCGACACGTTAGCGTAAAAGACAGTAACTTCGTTCACTTACGTTGTATGACCAGGTAAATGGCAACGTTGCATTTTAATATAACAATGGATGCATAAAGAGTGTATAGCCCAAACGGTTCGTCCGATTTAAAAAATTTCTTTACTTTAGATTGAAAATATCATATTTGAAGATGGTTTTCCCTCTTACATTTTGTTGTAACTCTAATAATAACTGAGCTACCCTATGTCAGGGAACTTTTGAGATACCCTATATATATCCCAGAACGAAAGGACTGAACCATCTTTTGGCTGTTGCTTTTGATAACATATTTCGCTGTTAAATAACACAAATTTCTTCACGGGCTTGCATAACCTTTGCACCTTTATCGAAATAAAAGTATTAAATATAGTGCAGTTTTGTGAAAAGTTTACTCATGTTCATGGCACAATATCTTATGTCTGATTATAACAATTTCAACAGTTCTCGCACATCTATGAGCTTCAACTGTCAGCTGTCGAATGACGTTAGGCTCGACCCGCTGCTACTCATGTAGTCTGAGATTTGAAACACTAACGCTATCTCGTGTGTAAAAGACTCTCTATTTTTTAGACTACCTAATATGATAAAAACTTAAAATCAATTTTGAGACAGAGTGTAGCAGCCAATGCTAATCTAACCTAACATAATCTAAGTGTGTCTTTGTTATTAATTAAAATGTTTCATCAGTCAAAAATTATTGGGAAGTGCTGCATTAAGGAATAATATACTGTAGTTAAACACCAAATATAATGTTAGTAATATAAAATGTATTGTTTCTTTTATATAATTCATTTATTTGTACTATCATTTCTTTAAAAAGAAGATATACATATATATATTACGTATTTCGTTGTTATTTAGGAGAAAGGCCTAGAGGTACCTGAATTCGTTCATAAGAATAGTTTTCAGAAGGATTTTCGAAGATTTGCGAAGAGATACAAGACTTGGATGAAAGAAGTGGAAGTAGACAAAAAACGTCATCCATGGGAACAGTTTCAGAAGTCAGAAACAACGAATGAGAAGAAGCTAGTGCAAAGCGCATTGTAACTGTTGTATATGTACGTACAATCTTTAAAAAAAAAAAAAAAAAAAAAATCTGGACACTACCTTTCATTAAGATGCCATATTCTTGTACTTATCCGTAGATCTTTCCAAGAGAGGTGAGGGGCCAGATTTTGTTGAACAAGACATCACATACAGTGCGTTCTACGAAAAAGGTTACACCTATGAATACCGTAGAAACCAAGGCAAATACAGATAGAAATTTTGTACCTTGTAAATATCGGTATTGTCTCGTATAATCTGTAATACAACCAGATCAACAGTGTTGTCAGTTGATTGTTTTAAAAATGATACTACACCAGGTTATTACAAAATTTCAAATCTGCATAGTAAAAGAAAACATAAAAAAGACACTTGTTGTTCAAAGTAGCAAACTGAGAATACTACCTATCACAAATATTCTCACGAAGTTTGGAGGCCTCTATAGCAGTAATGAACCAAGTGAGATATACAGGACAATTCATATCGACAGTGCCGTAGTGTTGAATACCATGATCATAATATGCGGTATTTTGGATAAAAAGGAACAGAGTTACAACGAATTGAAAATTTGAATTTTATCCGATGGCTTTATTTTAAAGAAGTTCTTGATAGTATCTTTGTGCCACTTTCAGTGGTCTATCTTATATGGTTTTCAATAGACGTAAAAATCATAGCACCGTTTACAGCAATTTAATAAATCAAACTGTCCCGGAGATAAAAACAAGTATAGATTGCAGTACTGCTTAAAATGGCGTATTTGTAGAAAATTTTAAAAACGATCGTTACTTCCCGTTGTTTCTTTGACATTACAGCATTAGTTTTTTGGTAGTTTTGATCACAAGTTCTTGTAATTAAATAATTTTAAGCAGTGTTACAAACTTTTACAATGTTTACCAGTAGATTTGGATTTTGTAATAACCTGGCGTAGTGCAATATAAAAAAAAGTAATAAAGAAAATATTAGGTTTGCAATACTGTTGATCTGGTTGCACTTCAGATCAGACAATGCCCCCTACTAGTATTTGCATGGTACAAATTTTCCTATCAGTATCTGCCTTTGTTTCTACAGTATCATGGTGTAACCTTTTTTCATGGAACGCCTGTATAGTTACATAAATCGTTGTAAATAGTTGAATAATGTTAGATATTTAGAATAGAAAATTGTCTTTTTGTTAAAATAAATAACTAAAATAACTAAATATATTTGTATTTTTTAAAAATATTTTGCCCATTCGCAAAGTTCCATTTCAAATTTTCACGTAATTCTTCTTACCTGTCAATTTTACTCAAATGCACCTACTCTAGATATAAGGTACGCGCTAATATGTTCGTTGGATAAGGTGTGAGTGGAGAAAAAGGCGCTAGATCTAATATATAACCAATACGACCACTGGTCTTTTGTGTTTGACATTTATCTTTTTTCTTTATTCTACTTTACGCTCGGAGGATGAGACGTTCAGGCTCGAGAGCTAAGAGTCAAGTTGTAATTCCTTTAATATGTCTTCACTCGTAACTACCGTGTGGGTACTTCGTGCATTTTCATATACCTATGATAGTGGAGCTAGCCTAAAAATATTTCACTTTCACCAGTATATTATTTTGCACAGTACGTGTGTAAATCAAAAAATAATTATATATATAAACACCGGGAACACTTGATGAGAGCTTATGAACTCCTGTAGTGACGTCATCAAAATGGGCACCGTGTTGAGAAACATTGGTACGTTTAAATGATAATATCTCCAACACTAATTATACTGTGATGTTTCAATACACTATTTAAAAGATTTTTAATTAAGCTACAAAAAAGGTACAGCTACAAGTATGCCATGTAACATATCATTTTTTAGGTTCCCAGGATCAACTGGAAACTGCAATTCGACCAGGACTATCGAATTGCAATTCGACCATCGGAAGTGGCTCAAACCAGCTTGAAGTCCAATATGGTGACGAAATTCGAGGAGAAATAAGAAGTTCTGTATAGTTCAGTGTGAGACATCGTTACCCATATTTTAATTGTTGTCTCTTAATTCCAATTCTGACACCAGAAGTGCTCAAAAACTCAAGATTACTCTCAAAATTGCACCTTTCATTGCAACAATTTCACCTCTCTGTGATTTGGATAACATTAGGTCTTCAAGCTTATCCAAATTGATTTCGGCGTTATCTAATCAGAGGAACTTGTAGTTGTCTCCGACTATTCTCCATCTCCTCGAAATATCTGTAATACATTTCAATCCACTTGTTGCAGAACAAAGTTTCAGAAGGAACTTCAGGTCTTCAGCCTTCTTTCCACACCTTTACAGGAGCTGACGCTGTGTCTAGTTCTGCAAATATTGGTAAAGCTAGTCCATGGATGGCATTTCGAGACGCAGACAAAGCTTTACTGGGTTGTTCCAAAATTCCCGACAATATCTCTGAAGATGAATTATTCTTACTTATTCAGCGTTTCCACGTTCCAATATAAGTCAGCGGCGAAAGTAGTTGAACTCGATTAGGTCGAATCCAGTATTTTTGCCGCCCTTAAAAACGCCTGGACATATGCAACCATGCCTGGACATGGGCAACTTACATGCAACTTTTCAACAAGTTGGAACTCTGTGGAGCGCTAAAACAGGTTTTTGCTGTACAGTTGATGAACAAATAAATAAATAAAAATTAAGATAGATCTCTGTTGTTTGGAACTTGTCCAATGAGTGCTATATTTTAAAATAATAACTCATTGTGCATATATAATGTGTCGCTTTTTGTGTAGGTCTGTGTTCAATTGGCCCTCACACCGTGAGTTGAATGCAAATGGAGATAAAGCGAAGATCAGTTGTTGATGGGGGTATATCCAACATACTACTGCTTGTGGCAGTTCAGTTACAACGTAAACTTGCGTAATGACAGAGTAAACATGGGATCTCCACAGAGCGGCATAAGTGCGTGTATGCTGTACGAGTTCAAACTGGGTCAAACGCCGCTGCAGCGGGGCGGAAGATATGACAGGCTTTTGGAGAGAGTGTCGTGACTACGCGGACAGTGCCATGGTGGTTTAACAAGTTTAAGGACAGTGAAGAAACACTCGAAGACACGTCACGTGCCGGAAGACCAACACATGTATAAAATGACGATCTTCAGGCAGCAATTGAGACTAACAGTGGTCAGACATGTGAGGAACTGGAACTACAATTCAGTGTGAGTGGAGAAACCATTCGGCAGCACCTCCATCAATTTGGGAAGCACTAAAAGTGGGTCAATGAATCCCACATGATTTGACTCCGGACCAAACGGCAACGCGAGCAGACACCTGTGTTTGCTGTCATATCTGAGGAAGGAGCCATTTCTGGATAGAGTGTTGACATGTGATAATAAGTGGGTCCTGTACGAAACTCCACGGCGCCGTCATCATTGGTTAGCATCACATGAACCGATTCTAGAACAGCCGAAACCAGCACTGCAGAAGAAGAAGGTCCTCCTGTGTATTTGGTGGACTGCTCGCGGCATCGTGAACTGCTACCAGCTGGTCAGAGCATTAATGCAGCTATGTACTAGTAGTTGAGCCGTATTCAAGAAAAACCCAAAGCTTTTGAGCCAGCAGTTCTGAATCGCAAAGGACAACGCTAAGCCCCACTTGGATACGATGACCCGGGACACAATTCTACGCCGGGTCATCTTAATTAGTTTAAAATAAACTAAAACCATCAAATCTGGAAGAGTTGAAGGAAATAAGTTTGTAAATCTTTGTCACGATTTATTGTCTTCTCCAATTCCCGTCATTCTTCCATTTCAACATCATCTTCACAGGATATCTTACGTACCACGCTGAGTATAGATTGAAATTGAAATTGAAGCATGTTAAAAAGTTCGGATCTGCCGAGACTCAAACCTTGGATTTTCTGTTTAGAAATTCAGTGCGTAAGTACACACCCACGCTAATCAATTCCTTGAGTTTACACAAAAACCGTTAGTTAGAATCCTTTCACTTGAGTCAGGATGAGACACTAAAGCCCTATGAAGAGATTATCATTAGTTGAGCTAATTAATTTTCTTTATCTAATTTTATTATCTAACTAAATATTATTGCAATTCTATTATGACTTTTTTCTTTTAAATATTAACGATCATACCATCCACTATCATTTTAAAGAGTCAAGCTATTTTACATCAGTTATTGTGACGTAAAAGAAAGTGACTTGTGCGAAAAATATATTTATACATTGCAATATATGTAATTTCCAGTTATCCGCTGCAAATTCAGTCTATCTGACTGTGGAACAGAAAACCTATGTTAAACAGAAAATCACTTTATGCAAAACAAATCTGAAGTAGTGTACGAAATAGTCGAGCAGTTCGAATTAACAGTTTGTTCACTGTTCAACAAATTTTGATCGAAAGTATGTAAATTCTTTGAAATTGCGATTTTTACATTCATTTAAGCATAATATGAAAGGAAATGATAACAGAAGAATTTTCTTAGTTCAGGTTGTGAAAAAAACGCCCTTGTACAACAGTAGCTGTATATATACAAATGTATTAATATTTATAGAACATTTAAGCAAAATCCTTGTAAAAACCTACATTTCACTTTTTTTTAATTTTTTTTATCTATTTCACTGTGATAGGATAAGCTGGGGAGTTAAGAAGTACCCTAACCTATAGCTTTCTATACCCTTGTACTTCCTTTTTCAAAACTGCGCAAATACCAGTTTCACAGCAATACAGAAAATAAAGTAACCGTGGTCAAGTTAAACATTAACAATTCCGTAATAAAAATCAGTATTAACATCAAAACATGAAAAATGTGTACAACTACCTTTTTGTGCAAGAACTACACTGCAATGTAGACAAAAGTTTCAAGTGATCCCTTGTACAGGATTATGTTTATTTTATTTTGAGCGTCTTCGCTTGGCTTGCCTTTTGTAGGTTACATCTGGAGCATCCCTTGCAATAGTCCAACAGTAGTCGGCCAATATGTTAGAACTCCACTTTCCCTCATATCTCTTCTCCATGGCTGCAATATCTTGATGGAAACGTTCACCATGTTCGTCACTTACTGCTTCACAATCTTCGGGGAAAGAAGTCTAGATGTGATTGAAGAAAGTGGAGTTTCAGAGACATATTGCAACCAAGATTTTCGTAGCACAATAACAACTTTGCTACCAGTTGTTTGTAATTTGTTGCTCGGTGTCTTCCCAAGAACTGTGAACAAACACTCTTCAAGCTTTCCCACGCAGCTTTCTCCTCACCTTGGAGAATTTCGTCGAACTTGTGATCTTTGAATAGTTGCCTAATCTGTGGCCCTATGAAAACACCCTCTTTAACTTTGGCATCACTTAATCGGGGGAATTGTCCTCTTAGGTACTTATAGGCCTCATCCTCTTGGTTCATGCTCTTAACAAAACTTTTCATAAGACCTAATTTAATATGTAGAGGGGGAAGCAAAATTCGGTTACGATATACCAGTGGTTCATGCTGCACATTTTTCACTCCCGGCTGAAGAGTTTCTCTGGTACTCCAATCACTTTTGCGGTAATGAGATCCACGATCTCTACTGTCCCATTCACATATAAAGCAACAATACTTTGTATACCCTAACTGCATACCTAGCAACAGTGCTATTACTTTAAGGTCACCACAAATGAGCCACTGAAAATCGTAATATTTAATGGCTTGAAGTAAACGTTTCAAGTTTTCATAAGATTCCTTCATATGAACTGCGTAACCTACAGGAATTGAAGGAAGTTCATTTCCAATATGTAAAAGCACTGCCTTTAAACTCACCTTAGACGAACCTATAAAGAGCCTCCACTCCGTAGGTTCGTAATTAATTTTAAGTGCCCTCATGAGACCATTTACATCTGTACATGCCACAAGTGTGTCTTCCATAGTAAAAAATGAAGTAAACATCTTCTCCCTATTCCGATACACTGAAATATTTACTTTTCCCTGCAATAAATCCCATTGCTTTAAGCGTGACGCTAAAATTTCGGCTTTGCTTTTCGAGAGGTCCAAGTCTCTGATTAGATCAATTAGTTCCTCTTGAGTAAGTCTATGTGGTTCACATGGAGGTTCTTCTACAACAAACGTAGGGTCCTTCGAAGTACTTGATTCAGGAGCTTCAACTTCTTGATCATCATCAGAAAAAAGATCGTATTCTTTAGGTGGGTCAGAAACAGGTAGTCCTTCTCCATGTGCAACAGGGCGCATTGCAGAAGGAATGTTAGGATAGATCAAGGCCCACTTCTTCTTCGTGGAAATTCCCTTCTTGACGGAAGGAACCATACAAAAATAACAGTCTCTGATGTGGTCGCTTGGCTCCCTCCAAATCATGGGCACTGCAAAAGGCATTGAGCGCCCCTTCCCATTAATCCAATTTCTTAGATTGCTGGCACAAGTGTTACACACAATGTGGGGTGCCCAAGATTTACCTTGGTCTCCAATTTTACAACCAAAGTAATATTGATAGGCTTTTCTTATTAGTGGTGTTATAGTCTGCTTTTGTGAGGAAAATGTCACTTCCCCACACATGTAGCAGAAGCTATCCGCACTGTTTACACAATTTCGCGGCATTTTTGTTTATTGAAATCCTCAAAATGGCACTTGAAATAGTTCCGACAACTATTTAAAAATATACATTCGAAATACCAGTATTTTTGCGTACTTGTAGTTGTATTTTTATGTCCTGCACTACACAAACGTCACACCCAAAACGCTGATAACTGCACTAAACCTGTCTTTTCTAACAATGGCAGAACACTACTGAGATAAGGAACACAATGAAACCAAGCGTTTATATAGTTTCTCCAGTGTTGCCGGATCAGTGTAACATTTTACCCCAAACGAAGCGAATATATTTATTTTTAAAGCGTTATTATTAGACATGCCTGTAAAACGAAAAGTAGAGCTAATATTCGAAAATAACTTTCAAATTCGTGATCAGCACCACAAAATCAATAAGAATTAGCTGATTTTGTTCAATTTACGTTTTCGTTGTTGAACTGTGTTATGTGTTCGTATGTTCAAATCGAGTCAGGCATGTAGCCAAGGGGTTGATCCAGGGGGTCCGGACCCCCCTTCGGATCCAGAAATGAAACGTATTAAGGAAGGATGAAACAAAAAGAAACGAGAAAAAGATGAATCAGCGTCAAAAATATAAAGCTACAGCAAGCGTTTGGTTACTCTTTCTCATGAGGAGCTTTGAGTGGGGGAAACGGGGAGGGGGGTCAAGTTGAAAATTGATATTATTGTAACGAAGCATTCCGAATTCCATCTATCTCCATGCTAATCCTATGGACTACAAATGATCGATAAACCGCTTCGATAAGATAGATTCTTAGGTAGAACTTAAAGGAGCAGTTCGAGTTAAAAACAAGTTTGGTGCAATAGAAAGAGAAGCAAAAAATAAGAGACCCATATTTTTTTTATATCTTGATAGGCCGTCTCGTTCAGCTTCTACAGGCATTTGTTTTTGATGAATCGTACATGGTGACGTCATGGGTGGAATACGCGAGAAACTCAATGTGAGTCAGCAACCACTCCCTTGTGCGCAGCTGATAAACCTTTAATAGTGCATTGGATTTAATAGATTGTGTTTTGGATTTGTTAGCAGTCTTGCTCTGTGTTGAATTCTTGAGGGAAGTTTTTGTTTGTTGTTTTTCCTATAGCATTAGTATAAAAAAGAGTAGAGAGAGAGAGAGAGCAGTAATTACATTTGTTGTGCGAAACAGTGTTTCTTCCAGACATGTTATTAGGGTGGCACTGTCTCCCGGAGCTCTGAGAGATTCCCCCGGAGGAGACCAAAATAATACGTCTATAATGTAATAAATATAATAGTACTGTGTAAAAATAATGTGCCTCTCCGAATACTAAGTGTCCCTCCCCCACCCCCCGGATTTTTTTTTCTGAAAGAAACACTAGTGTGAAGTAGAAAACACGTGTTAGTACAGCGCGTGCTGTGTCTGTGAAGTGAAGTAGAAATGCCTAACACCTGCTGTGTTTTCGGTTGTAATTCTTGTGCAATTGAAGCTGAGGACGTAAAGTATCTTTTCTTATGTTTCCAAGTTGTGAGAAATCACCAGATCGATATAAATTATGGCTCAAGAAAATCAATGGGAAAAAAATGTACGAAATAAAATCACTCGTGTTGTTGAAGAGCCTGCCTTCGAGAGGATAAGTTTACTGAAAGAAAATTTAATGCCAGTGGCGGATCTAGGCTGGGGGCCTAGGCCCCCCAGTTTTTGAGTAACAAAATTGATTTAAGCTATTATTTAGATATTTTTGAAAGTTTTTTAAACATAATATACATATCATAGTCTGGGTTCTGACTCCCCCCCCCCCTGAGTTTTTACCGTCTAGAACCACTTCTGGCTAATGCCAGGAGAATTATTTACACACAAACTGAGAAAGAATGCTGTTCCAAGTATATTATTGAAAGGTTTAAAATCCGAGCCATTGAACAAGCACTGATCTATGTCCAGTTACCAACGTACAAATATCGTACAAGACGCAATTGATGGTTGTAGTCAAGACGAGGCATTAGAGGGTAATAGAGACGATGTCACTCATGATTCTGAAGATACTGCTTTAGAAATAAGCTATACAATGTGAATTAGGGAGTGAAATATACCGGCTTGTAGAAGGAATCAGTGACGATGATTGTTCCTCAAGACATTGATCCATCGTTTATGTTCTCTGTATCATGTGACAATGATGATGAAACGGGTGATGAGAGTTGTTCCGCGGACAGCTATGAGAATAAAAGAAATTTAACCGGTGAAGTGTTTTTCGTATTCTGGCAAACTTTACAGATGTTATTTCATTTTTGCCTCATATGTTACGCTCCTGTACATACCTTGAAGCACAAAATTATAGGGTCAGCCATTGCAACGAAATTATAGGGTCAGCAATTGCAACAAAACGTGAAAATGAACATACTTATGTTTGGGAATCGGAAGAATGATTAAAGAAAAGGTACGTAGGTGTTGCAGCAATCTCGTCCGCCATCTATTTACATATTGGTTTCGATTTTTTTTTTTTTTTTTTTTGAAACGCTGAACTCATGCTTTATAGGATACGTTTTATAATATTATAAAAACGTTTGTACATCCCACCATCAGATATCATTTTCTACATGCATATGATATTTGTAAGTCTTTGCAATCAGTTCTGAAAAAGGAAACCGCACTTAGAATGTGCTACCGCACCTCTCATAAACGAAATGCTTGGCACTGTGTAGTATGTAAGCCTGCTTTCGCTCCTTGCCCACCTATGACATCACAAAATCTTTCTTCCTCTGTTACTCGCTAACGACTGAACGTATCGCGATCAAACAAACACCATTCCTTTTAGAATTTTCAACTCTACAAATGGAAATAAATTGTAAAAAATGCAATTCTAACTCGAACTGCTCCTTTAAGAAATGCCTAGAATCACTAATAATAAGAGTCATTTTGAATTTCGCGGCAACACTAATCCATTTTATAGGATGTCTTTACTCCCGAAAGAGATCTCGTTGCTATCCTCGACGGCATTAAACGAAGATAAGAAAAAAGAAGAAGAAAGAAGACAAGTAGAACCGCGTTCGAATGACCTCGGAAGACTATATCTTTTTCAATACTTTTTTATATTCTTTTACTCAAGATTTCTTCATAGCTTTTTATTAAAATACTTACTAACATATCCTCATTTTATTGTCCTAACAAACCAATATGGGTATGTTGCCAGTAAAATAGTTTAGATTGATCGATCTTCAGGTGTGTAACCACAGTATTTCATGTCACGCCCCTCCCCCCCATTACGAAATCCTGGCTGAACGAACCAATATATGTTGCCAGTAAAATAGTTTAGAATGATTGAGCCACTGTTGTGATAACCACAGTATTTCGTCACGGACCCTCTCTTTTGCGAAATCCTGGCTACGTGAATCGAGTAGGTTGTACATTTTTTTTTTTTTTTTTTGTTGCTCCTTAACCACCTGAGACGGCAACATTTCTTTGAATAACCCTTTATCAACTCGTTTCTTTTCAAATTCGATTAGAAAATAGATGATGATAATTTTAGAAGTAAAATGCCATAGCTGAAAACAGTGTATTGAGTAGTTTTACTATTCTATTATCCTCTGAAGCGCAAGAGACAGGGTTGAATTCTTGGCTAGGAGCTCATGTGGTTTGGGTTCCACATTGAGTTTTGGGTCCACTTTTCAAAGATACTCACTGCTGAAAGGGACGGTAAACTCTAGTTAACCAACTAGTGTCCTCTGAGTCCTAGCACAAATTCATTCCTCAATGTTTTCTTATCAAATAGAATAGTTAATTTGATTCTTGTTATACATTTTGAAATGACAAAATCATAGCTACTTTGGAAATAAATGAAGAAATGTTTACGCGTTCAAATTACCTTATATAATACCGATTTCCGATGGAAAAGATGTTTAACTAGAATTAAAACTTGAGTTCTGTTTTGTGTTGCACTTTAAAGTCCACTGTTTTCTAACAGTGGTGCTTGGCAGAACATTAAATCCCAATTAATTAATTAATTAATCAACACAGTAACAAATATGGTTTAATGCGTCGTAGAAAAATAAGAATAAAATCTAGTGTACGTAAATTTGGATTTCGTAATATCAGATTGCTAAAAAGTATTGAGCAATGGGAAGTCAAAATTGATAAGACATATATTGTCATTTAAAAATAACGTTATGAAACCACATAGACAATTTTATTCGATGAGTTTCTGCCATTCTGGCAATACAATAATCCATTCGTTATAGAACTTTCTGGTAAAGAAATAGGACAGGTGCTTTTTTTACCAGCTTCGCTTCAAACTAACACACCATTCAGAAAATTTCGTAGAGACTGAAACAAATGATACACTAACGGTGACAGGTCAGTGATACACGGTGGATGCATTAGAATTTCGCAGACAAGTATTTGCAATTTCTTACGGGTAGTTCATGGTGTGTGCGGTCTGGCGTTGTCAGTGTTATATGCGACAAAGCTCCGGCGGTTTCTTTTGAATTGCTGTATGTATGCACGCTAGTTGTCGACAGTATAGGTCCGAGCGTAGCGTTCTGCCCGGCGACAGCAGCTCGTGATGCACGATAACCTTGCAATCCCACCAAACACAAACCATTAATGTCAGTGTGGGTCTTAGGGACGTATGCAAGAATTAATTTTGGAGATGTCCAACATTTTTGGAGGGTCCGAAATCAATATATTAAAACTATAAACTATATTAAAATTGGTAAAAGGGTGAAAGCAAAGTGACGTGCGTAACCTTTTGACTTTCTCTTCTGACTTTTTTTGAGTGTAGCGGCCTTCATAAGAAGATTTCGCTTTACTTCTTTTTTATTGGAAGGATTGGAAATGCAGCGTTAAGTTGGTATAAAATACACCATCAAACAATTGCTAAATATATATATATATATATGCACGTAGTGGCGGCGGTTGGACGTTAAAAGTGAGGGGGCAAGACATGATCTGAATATTTGTATATAAATGTTAGTTTTCCTGATTGTTTCTAACATTTTGTTTGACGAAAGGTTGTATAACTAATAGGATACTATATTTTCAGTTAAAATACCGTATATCGTATATAATAGTTTATTAAGTAAATTGAGAAGAACAACGCAAGTAGATACTAGCCCTTTGTACTCTTAAACAACGAAAGTGTAAGAAGAGATTTGATTCCTTGCTCATGAACATCTTAAGATTCTGTCTGGAAAATTGTGTGATCAGATTATTTAATAAATTTGCAAAAGAAATAAATAGAAAGGATAATATTAATCATAGTAATGAATAATGATGTTTGTTTTGCAAAAGTTATATTGAAACTGAGGATTAATGAAAAACTTAATATTTAATTCCACACATGCTATTAAATGTATGTTATTACTCTTAGAAAATGAAAGACAGTAAAACTACAAGCATATGCTACGACATTTAAAGAAATATTTGCTTTTGCAACTTCTTGAAATATGTTCGTTGCCATTAGGTGCAGATTTCACTTTCTTGGAACACATCAAAACACAACAATACTTACAATCCACACTTCAGTTATACAAAATAAACTTAAAACCTAGAATTATGTTCAATTTACTAAATTTTATTGTATATACACTCGTACATCCTTAAACACAACACTTCACTCGTATATTACACTACAAAACAATGGAAAAGGTAGAAGTTGTTTCTTATCACGCTCTTTTTAATCGATATTCCTTACTTTAGAAAGAAGAAAAGACATTTTAGGAACTGTCAATTTTTGTGCAATTAAAGAATAACTTGTGAAATAGGCCCCACTTTTTTGCATAATGTTCTTTCGATTAGCTTCAAAGCGGCTCACTAACATATCGAGCCCTTGTAAGAAGAAATGAAAGTATGCTGAAATTGTGCTCCAATAGGTTATTTTTTGGGGTTATTTTCTGTGGCGATTAAAACGCAATTACTGTAGCTTTCTTTACTCCACGGGAAGACAACCAATACATATTCACGCAACAGCAAATATTATATGGCAGCATTTTTTCCTATTAATCAGTAACACATACAAAATCGTTACATTTCCAAATGAAACTATATACATTAATTGGTTACTTCAAAAAAGTGCGGGGGCAACTGCCCCCCTTTGCCCCCCCTAATCGCCGCCCATGTATGCACGAATGTACACGATGTCGTGACGTACGCACAATGAAATGGACATAGAAATCAGACATCGAGAAGAAAACGATAAATTCTGCTCTTTTGTTGCATGTGCATGCTCGAAGAAACAGGCGTGTATAGGTGACTACTGCTATGTTATTTCTGCAATTGGAATTGAGGTTTCCGATGCATCGGTATCTTAGAAGAAAAAAAAAAACGTAATTAGTGTATCATACGCACATGTTTCGTGACGTGCGTAACAACGTGCACTTTGACTAGAAGAAACAATTGTGGAGGAGTGAGGGCTCAAAATTGAAAGTCCGCTGTGTGCATGGGTTTTCCCGGGGTTCTATCGTTTCCCCTCACTTTCTTTATTCCATCATTTCATTTATTTCTCATCATCACAGTCTCCTTAGCCTAGCCGGCATAACCATGGGACGTAAAACTGAAAGATTTCATTTCAAGGTTATTGGAACATTGAGAAAAATACAAGAAATACTTCAGAAAACGAGTGAGAGATCGATTGGAAAGCCACACATGAAATGTAAGCCAATATAAGTAACTGACATTTATTGATGGTAACGCACAGTCGTGTGTAACTGTCTGATATTACAAAATTCAACATAGTATGAAAAGTAGAAAAATTTGCATACACATGTACCGTGGGGCATTTTTATAAGTAATGTTCAAATCTTTCACGTGCTCATGGGCAAAAGTGAAGCTACTTCTGTCACACCTGATTGAAAGTCAAAATGGACAGTTTCTAGGGCACATCTCTTCCACTGATAAACTTCAACAATTCTTTAGCATCTTCTGGTACATACAACAGTCCTTGGATTATGTTTTGACATTCATACAGGTCTCATTCTTCATATATATCTCATTGTCTGGATCGCAAATACTTCCCTCAACAAGCAGCGGGGCCGCGGTGGCTCAGTGGTAGAGCATTCACCTCTGGGGCTTGGGGTCCCGGGTTCGATTCCAGCCCCCGCCAAGTGAACTTTGTGGTGGCCAAACACCGTGTGCGTGGAATTTCTCGGGGTTCTCCCGTTTCCTCCTACTTTCTTCATTCCACCATTTCATTCATTACTCCTTATCACTGTCTCCTTTAGCCTAACCGGCATAATCATGGGACGTAAAACTCAAAGATTTCATTTCATTTTTTCCCTCAACAAGCATGTTCTTTGTTACTAGTAGCTGGTTCCAGTTCACTTTGCCGCCAATCATTGTTTGAATTTTCTCACAGTATGGACAACAGCAAGACAAGTGATTCTGTTTAGATACAGTAATGCATTTTTGGGGGCTAAGGTTTCGGAAGCTAATTTCACTCAGAGTATATTCTTGCAAATGCGGTAATGATCACTAGTCTCTTTTATATTTTTTTCTCCCCATCGTTGCTGTACACGGAAGCAGTATTCTTTTTCCTAGTCACCATTCGGGATATATCGTCACGCTTGTAGAAGTTACTTACTGGTGTTTTTGCGTTGCTTGTTGCGTTGCGTGTCAACGCTAAGACGATCCTGGCTCAAATGAACCCACAGCAATCGATGCAGTTTTGCCACTTACTGGTCTTCGAAATGCACTAACAATACTACTCGATTCAGAAACACCTAATATATATTGTTTTCACTGCTAAATAAGGCTATTATCAGGCACGACAAGATCAATGTCGTGACGCGATATTACTTAAAATTTTGCATTTTTCTATCCTCTTTAATTTTCTCTGCTCCAATTTATGTGTATTGTTTGTGCGTTTAACTTAATTTTCTTAACGTTATATAGAGTAACATGACACTTGATATGCAATAGATGATATTATTTGCCGTGACGTACGTAACAAATGCCGTTATGTTACGTACGTCACGCATTCAGTCCGTTGGTCACGGACTTTATTGGTTAACCAGATGTCACAAACGTTTGATGCAAATTCTTACTTGTAGAAGTAATCTATTTGAATAATTTAATGAATGACAGTTGTCCAGTCGCTTTTCATTGTACAGAATAAAGTTAACTCTCTTTTCCGTGACGTACGTAACATAACACAACGGCTCTTCTCGATTTTGCTGACACTAAAGATGTCTACCCACATAGAGTTGGAAATTTTTGTCTTGGCCTGGAAGGTAACATTCCGTAGACGGCATTTCTATGAAGCAGTGGCGGATCCAGGGGGCAATCGCCCCCCCCTAGAAGAGAAAAGTTTTTTTATTTTATATATAAATAAAACCCTCCCAGAGTTTGGAGCTCTTAAAAGCAGCTCTAAGTAGCAGTATTACAACCGAACGCTCCCCCAGAAGTCTGTCTTGGATCCGCCCCTGCTATGAAGAATGGTGAAAGCATGGTACACATGCTCAAAGAAACAACAACTAGGTAAAGTAGCACAAGCCTTTCATTTCAAAACAGCACATTAATGCACTTTTTGTTACAAAGAAGCTGATTACTTTACAATAGAAATAATTTCATACCAAATTCTGCAAAGAATGTAACTATACTTCATTCTCTTTCTATAGATGTATAGCATGTTCTGCTGGAAGCATTATTGGCTTTGCCCTTCAGTGTCCTGACTTGTTTGCTTTCACCCAAAATCACCCCGAGGATTAAACTAAATTTACAGAAAAATGGGGATTTCGGAGTCCCGGAGTCCCAGAACCAATCTCAAGTGTACGTCTCTGATGGGCTTTGCCACAGACTATGAAGCTTCTCTTTATTTCCGACGACGAATCTTTTCGCATATTGTTGTAGATTATATCCTTTACGCATATTGTTGTAGATTATCTACTTTTTACTACTGGTGAGTAACCGCTTCAGGAAAGGATCGAGTTTGTTACTTTTTAATAGAGATTTATGTGCTTTTCATTTTTTCTTTGATGTGAGGAATCACCTTCTTCAGTTTAGCAGCATAATTCACTAACACCCTGTATATATATATTGCTACGTGCATATAATTTGAAGTACTCACCAACTGCCTCTATAAAAATTGTTGCGGAAGTACCGCAGGATTCAAAAACATGTATTTTTGGATAGCGCACATAGTTTCTAAGTGAAGTCTTGACCCGACTTTGGTAGGTTCCATAGTTGTGGAGCTATGGACCTTTAAAGTTCATTTTTTCATGTTTTCGGCAGCTTATAACTTCGAAAGGAAGCATTTGTGCACCTAGGTTGATATATACTTTTTGTCTTATCTTGGTGTCAGGAATCACCTCCCAAACGTTGTCGGTGTTGTTTTCAAACACCCTATATATCCTCTGGCTATTCCTACAGAGGTTGTGGCGGAGTAATGACCCTTATTTCTACCAAATATGGTATTACAATTTGGGAAATCTAGATTTTGGAGGAACAACATACTAATGCATTAAAGTCAACTAATAATGAAATTTATATTTTGTATTCAGAGAAGAAAAGTAAACATATATAGAAAGCAAAATTGAAAACTCAAAACGTAAAATGTGTATCAATTATCAGGGATCATCAGCGATAGCCTTTACATGGGGCGAACCGGGTTCTTCCTGGAGACTACTCTTGAGTTTTAAAATTTTATGGTCAAGTGCTTCATTCAATAACATTACAAAGTTTACAAAATCCTAATCAAGCCGATTACAGTTCTATAAGTAGACCATGTGGAGGGCACCTTGAATAAAAGTGTTCCAATTATTCTCCCATCTACGCAGTGTTCGAAGTGGAGAAAAAACAGAGGTTGTATGTTTTGTTACGATTTTGACTAGAGATACCGGCTATCTAAATCTTGAAATGCAGTGAGAGTATGTTGCCTAAAACATTGCATTTCTATTTACATAATGATTGCAAACCATTGAGGAGCTTCTCTGAGGTAACAGGGGTGATGGGGTATGGAAAGACTTTGATCTCCCGCCAACAACTTTCTGAAAGAAAAAAAATACCCTTATGTTGTATTATAGAGAATCATACACGAAAATGCTCAAAAACCGAATGAGGATATTAACAATTTCCTGCGGGAAAACTTCAGGTCCTCCAACTCAACTGTGGAGTACTCCAAAACCCCAGAAGTTCCGTCCCCCACAGCAAAAATCCTAAATTCATCCATGCTCAAAACACGGCATTTATATGCATTAAGGCAAGAAGACAGACACACAGAAAGAAACAATTCAATATAGCACCTCAAAATATAAACTAGGTGAACTTCTTTGAAGACACTTCATGTTAAAAACAGAAGATGGGGAAAGGATAACAAAAGAATGTCGGTATTGTCAACTTAGAAATTAATATTTCTACGTAAGAAATAAAACCTTTTTTCGTGCAAAGCTATACGTCAATTGCTGTGTATAAAAATCGATTTATTAAAGGTATTTAGCACCTATTTTCCAATGATGGTATGTTTTAATCACCGAAAAACCAGAGACGGTATGCCTTCATCACTGAAAAGCCAGAGGCGGTATGACATACCACCGCATACCGTCTCACTTCGACCACTGCATCTACGTATTCAGTATATTAATGTCTCCCGTTGCCCTTCAATTTATCCTGTAGTATTCTTGTAGGTAGATACATAGGTTTGTAAAATTTAAATTGTATTTTCTGTTCAGCCTTACACAAGCGATACCTATGTGCAACGATATAGAGACATAAAACTAAACCAATAAATTCATTTTCCAATACTACTTCAGTTTGCTTTGGTGTAAAGGCGATTAAAGGGAAAAGTATCTCTTTTGCAAAGGTTGCTGAAAATTATTTTATCATAAGCTATTAAAATCCATTCAGTGACTTTAGTAAGCAGTTTTTTAAATGAACTCTTGACAAATGTTTTTGAAACAACTCTTCCCGCTGGTATAGTGGGAAGCTCGTGAACATTTGACGCATGTGGTCCTGGGTTGGATTCTCATTGGGAGAGCGTTAAAATTTGAACATATACTGTGGTTCCGATTCCACCTTAATTTCTAACTCCACGTCTTGCATAAACTCAGTGTTAAAAAGAGACACTAAGCTTCAACAAAGAAATTTTAGAAACATTTTAAATCTCTGATTTCATAATACAGTAAATGCTCACATATAGAGGGAAAAACTCATCGTAATCACCTTACATCTACTTGCTACTCTTACGAAATACACAACGGTGGAAATTTGCTCATTTTTTTTCGGATGTTACACACAAAAGAAGAAAATGTGTGGAAAAAAAATCGTTCTTCAAAGCACGTTATAAAAATTTTAACATTTAATACAGACAGTGGCGGACTTAACTATGGCGCCGTCCCTAGGCACGATTCGATCGGCTGCCCCATTGTGTTTCGCGAATATAGGAAACATCTCAACGTATCTTAATAGGCGATTTTTAATTTTCCGTCATTAAAACGGTTTTATTCATGCCTTTGTCCAAGAAAGGCATATTGAAATAAATTCTTTTGAATTCTTATTAATACGTCTTGAGATGAATATATATATATATATATATATATATATATATATATATATATATATATATATATATATATATATATATATATATATATATATATATATATATATATATATATATATATATTGCCATTTAGACGAGAGCGACCATAGGCGCCGACTTTGGGGGGGCAGGACACTTTTGGCCCCCCCAATATTTAGAGGTGGGGTCCTCGCCTCTCCAATATAATCCGGCCGAGGAAGAATTAACAAAGAGGAGCAAGAATTTCTATTGTAAACTTCGTCATTCCTTTAATTCAACCTTAGTAATAGCCTTCTAGGAATGGGTGCGAGTCGAGCTAAAACTCGACTCGACTCGAATTCGAATCGAGTTCCGAGTCGAGTCAAACGTAATTTTCTCGAGTCGAGTTCCGAACCGAGTCGCTGTTTTTTAGGTCGAGTTTCAAGTTGAGTCGAGTTTGATAAATGGCTCGCTCGTTCAACTTGTTTTAACTCGTTTTAAAATCATGGCATGATTAGACTGGAAAGCCATGAGAAATGTAAGCGACAAAGTGGAATACTTTTAGTATTGTTCACAGGAGGGGACACTGCTTGTATCTCGTTTCGTCTCGATAACGAGACGACAAAGGATTTTATAACGAGGCCTCAAATGTCGTTTTCATCAGTTTAAGTATATACTTTAGTTCTTACCATCAAGGCTGAGACATGCACGGTCGAATTTTTGAGCCCAAACAGAAGCTCAAGCCGGGTAGTGATGTAAACTTGCTCGGCTCAGTTCAACGGAGCGAAATGCTCGAGCCAGCATGGTTCGGATGAGCCATCGATTCGCCCCAACTGAGTTATCAGCTCTGTTCTGTTCGTCTCGGTTTGGGGGAGCCATCGGCTTAGATCGGCTCACCCAGGTCGACTACCCTAAGCCCGAGCCGAGCAGTTTTGAACATGTTTGGCCAGCGCCCTGTAACTTTTAACAATATTTAGCCTTAGTCAAATCCTTGCTTCTCCGGAACTCAAATCCAGAATCTCGTGAACGATGGCCATGCCTCTTAGACTTCACGATTACCGAGGTCGGCAGTCAATTAGTTTTTAGTATTCAATAGGAACCACCTATCTTTCATGTTTATACACGGTGTTGTTATAATAATAATAATAATAATAATAATAATAATAATAATAATAATAATAATAATAATAATAATAATAATAATAATAATAAGTTGTAGTAACAGTAGTATCATTGATAATAATTACACTGTCTATGTAGGATAGTTGAAGAGAGTACTTGAAACTACATAAAATTTAGCTCCATTTGGCTCGTTCTTGCTCGACTCGACTCGAAACTCGACCTGAATTCGAGTTGTCATCATCATAGGTATTCTGCCTTTATTGGCAGGTCACTTGCCGCAGCTGAGAAGCTTCCATGCTCCACGGCCCTCCGCTAACTTTTTCGTCTTCGCGTATGATCTTTCTGTTTTTATATCATCCATTAATTGTAGCCTCCCTCTTTTTCCCGCCACCATACCCTCTAGAACATCCCTCATCATACAATCTCTTCTTAGGCAATGTCCCAACCAGTTTCTCTTCCTCTTCCTAATAATATCTAAAAGTGTTATTTTCTCACACACCATTTCTAACACTCTCTCTTTCGTTTTCCGCTCGACCCAACTAATTCTTTCCATTTTTCTCCACACCCGCATTTCGAAGGCTTCCAGTCGATTTTCATCACCTTTACGTAATGTCCACGTTTCCGCCCCATACAGTACAACACTCCACACTAAGCATTTTATGAGTCTTTTTCTCAACTCTTTATTCAAGGTCCCACAAAACAGACTTTTCTTCCTCCTAAAGGCTTCTTTCGCCATTCCTATCCTTGCTTTTATTTCACGTTCGCACTTCATGTCATTACTAAGAATACTACCCAGATATCGAAAACTATTCACTTGTTCTATTTTCTCCCCTCCTACTTTTATATTTGACACATACCCCTTCGTTCCAATAACCATGGCTTTTGTCTTTCTAACATTTATTTTCACCCCATATTCTTCAAAGCCCTTTCTCATTTTTCTAACATTTTATTGATTTTCTTTTCAGATTCTGCGCGCCATATCGTCTGCAAATCTTATGCATCTAATCATTCTACCTCCTACCGAAAGGCCATCATCATCATGTAAACTCTTTTTCACTATCTCTTCTAGATAGACATTAAATAGTGTTGGCAAGAGGCGTCATCCTTGTCGAACTCCCCTTCCAATTGCATTCTCTTCCGTCAGTTCTTCCTCTATCCTAACACTTACTTGTTGGTTCATGTATAAGTTTTTTATGAGTCTTCTATCTTTCCATTCCAACCCTATCTTCGTCAGAACTCACAACAACAATTCCCAATTCACGCGGTCAAAAGCCTTTTCTAGATCAATAAATATAACATACACCTCTTTCCCTTTTTCTATAAATCTTCCACCGATCGCCCTTAATAATCCAATTGCATCTCTTGTGCCCTTGGCTGTTCTGAACCCAAATTGCTCCTACCCAATTTCTGTATTTGTTCTTTCATATTCGAGTTGAGTTGGAGGAAATTTTTCGAGCCGAGTTCTTGAGTCGAGTTTAAATATATCTGTTTCGAGTCGAGTCGAGTTTCAAAGAAAACTCGCTCGTGGCCATCTCTACAGCCTTGTTACTCGATAGAAAAGGCGGTTTTCAGACTGGTATTGAATAGAGCACTGAAGCTTCAACCAACACTCTGGCAACACTGACCTGACAAGTGAAGATCAATGCAGTGTGAATTTTGCAGCGGAGTAGCGGATCGAGATTTGGGGGGGAGGGGGCCTTCATCAAGCAGTTAATTGAAAACGGTTGAATACGATTATGATATATTTATTCATTGCCTGGACCCCCCAATATTTTCTTCAAGTCGGCGCCTATGAGAGCGACTATGAATAAATTAATCGCCGGACGCAATACTGTTCTTGGCAAAATTCGATTAAAATTTCTTATTCTATATTATGTACTACATTTTAACGTTGAAGAAGGTTCAAAATAAAACAGCTCACAAGATTTGTAAGTTTTATTTATTGCAATTAAGAAGTAATACTTAAAAAAAAGGAGAAATTCACTTACTCTTATTTTTTTCTTTTTGAAATAATATTCGTAATAATAAAAATAGTGTAAAAATTATCATTATTATTCTTTGTATGTGAAACAGTATCTATATATTAAAATGCTAGGTTTATATGTTTGTCTCCAAAGAAAAGTTTATATTTTTGTCTCCAATCCTTTCGACAATGAGATCTCGAGAACCGTGGTGTCCTCCCATCTCGCCTAACTACCCATCAGCCACTGATACCTCCAAGATAAGAATGTCCTCCATTTTAGGCGAGATGGGAATTCTCATCTTGTTTAATCCCATCTCGCCTAAAATAGCGGTAAAATGTAAGGAGAGAATTTCTGCACTAAAGAGGGATTTCCTTTACTAGCATTTTAATCACCAACACTTTGAAATTGTGAAATGATACGCATATTTCAGAAAAGAAATACTTTGTGTTAATCTTTCGTGCATAAGAAAATCAATGACCTACTTTCAGTATGTTTCAATCAATATTGGCAATCTCTGTCAACTACAATACGAGATATAAATAAATTTAAGCACTACACAAGAAGAAAGCACATTAATGCTCATGTTAAAACTATTTATCCTATATGAACAGCATGTATACACAAACACACAAGAGGAAGAGAGAAGCTATACTATACGTATGAAAGTTGTGCGATATAGCGTTAATGTACGTGAATAAATCGATAATTTCTCTCACTAGTCTTTGTTTGAAGTTTCTGGTCTGTTCATCTACTATTCCCCACTTCCTCTTTTGCTTTACATGGGTATTCCCCAACTCCAACATTCTAACAGTTCATTCTTCCTCTTCTTGTAAGACTTGGATACCGTTCACGAAAATTTATTCGCAAGGTGTTCTGGAAATTTCCTGTTCAGTTTAGCATGCCAAAGTTCCACCAAACTGTTTGTCCTTCCAGTGTCATTGTTGAAATGATTCCACATCTTGCTGGAATGAATACAAAGATTATATCTTGAATACAGACTATAAGTAAATACTCCAAATAAAGGACATAGCCCCTAGAGAAGCTAGTCTCTGTTCTAACATTATAAGAAATAAGTAAATATACTAGCTACATACTACTACCTACGCAAACAACACATTGAATATACAGGGGCGTCATTTAGGGGGGCAGGGAGGGGCATTTGCCCCCACTGAGTTTGAGATGTATAAGATTATATCAATAGGATAGTAGTAAATCAGTGAAAAATTCGAAATTTTATTTATATCAAGGGGTATTGCCCCCCCCCCAAGCAAAACCTGAAATGACGCTCCTGTTGATATAGCCAGAAGAAACTTACTTCAAATCACAGTATAAGGATAATTACAGTTCCATATTAATAAAGGATTTTAGCTGCACATACGTTTATTGAGCTGAGCGAAGCGAAGCTCTTATACTCGGGTTAGCCGTTTGGTTGTCCGCGAACTCCTCCTAGACCCTTTGGCCGATCTCAACCAAACTTAGCACGCTGATAGAGTATGTCGTGCTGAGTGACAACATAGGTCGAAATCAAAAATCCGATGTACCATCGAGGAATAAACATCGAAAAACGATTACTCCTAGACCGTTTGGCCGATCTGAACCAAACTTAGCACGCTGATAGAGTATGTCGTGCTGAGTGACAACATAGGTTGAAATCAAAAATCCGATGTACCATCGAGGAATAATCACCGAAAAACGCTTCCTGATTACGTAGTTTAAGCTCGCTCAGCTCATTTCATTGCAATCGGGTATATCCATTGCATTCCTAGTACTATTAGATGCTCTGTCTACTTGCTTACGACTGCTAGGATTTTTCTTGTCATACACAAACTTATTTATGTGTATTAAAATTTGGAGCTACCAAATAATACTCTTATCATTTAAGCAGTTTTTTTTAATTGTAACTCTATATGAACATTTTAAATCGAAAGCAGCTTACCATAACGAACCTGATGTTCATTTCATAATTAGATCAAATAAAAAAACAAGCCTCGAATACTTACGGTAGAAAAAATACTCCACATTTGCCCAACCAAGTGTCCACCAGGTAGTCGTGAAAGGTCTTTTTGTTAGGAACATCGGATGTATTTTCTTGAATGTATAAGAACACATCACTAACACTATCTTATGGAACAAAAAGAAGAGCTGCTGCACATTTCCTAACCTCTTAATTTTCTTTATAGTCACAAACTAGTCCCAGACCTTGCACCTTCCTCCATAAACACTGAGTGAAATGAAAGAAACAGCCTCTCATGCTTTTGTTAGGAAAGAACATCGCAAGTGCATTTATTGTGGCCTATCCAAGTCTATCGCGACATATTTCAGTTCTAAGTTCATATCATTTTCTGATGCCCTTGCTTTCATTAAAGTTAGCAAACGCAGATATGTTTTCTGGCTTTTATTTTGAAGAAGATAAAACGAGAATGGAATCACCTGCCATAAGTGCTTGAAAAGTGTATAATTGGGTGAAAAGACTCGGTCTAGTCTTAAAAATGCCATCCATCAGCACGTTCGTCAGTTACATAATATTTACATGTTTTCAGATATACCAAAAACCCGAAAAAAAATCAAAAATATGTGTTAAAAAAGGTAATTTCACATTTTAAAAAAGTCGCCCCTGCACAATAATTTCAAGTGTCTTATACAGGGTTTGTTTCTGATTATGCCTAAATGATTTGTCAGTATGTAATAGTTTCCTGTAACCTAGAAGTAATTACAGGCCTTCATAAATGAATGAAGAATTTTGGTAATATGAGTGCAGTTTGAGAACGGATTAGACAGAGTAAAACAAAAATGTATTATGTACTTGTACGTAATAAAAACGTTTATGTATATATTTAAAGAAAATGCATACATGTACCCGTTAACTAAAGATCCATTCAAGGAAATATCTTAGAAAATCTAAGTGCAAGAGTAGATGTTTCAAAATATACTGTAAGACTACTTAAGTACAAGCACAAGAGATTTTATAACGACCTTCTTCTGTTGAATGGAATTACACTCTTTAATTTGATTAAACGGAAAGTACTAAATACAATTTGTTAGAGACTAGATTGCTACTCAAATTTACACAAAAAAGAATAGATATTCAAAATTGAATGAATTGTTATAGGACAAATGGAAACCGGAGTTGTAGGACAAATGAAAACCATAACCACCAATGTTCGATTTTGACGTACTTGAGCAGAAATTTTTGATTGAGTATAGAATTGTTAATCTTCTTTCTTGTCATAGTATAAAACCTCCTATAGTATAAAACTCTATTAATACGATGTGTGTACTCTTCATAGCACATTAACTTCCCATCACGTATACTCTGCAAGTAAGTCATAGCCATTCTTAACCATAACAATATCATAAAGACACATTTACCTAGACCCACAACATAAGTGAAGGAAGTTACTGTCTTTACGCTAACATGTAGATGGCCAGCCCCCATTTCAAACATCAACTTCATTCACTTTATGTTATGGGTCCAGGTAAATGGTAATGTTGCATTTTCATTTAACATTGAACGCATAAAGAGTATACAGCCCAAACGGCTCGTCCGATTAAAAAAAAAAGTCCTTCACTTTAGATTGAAAACATTATATATGGAGATGGTTTTTCCTCTTACATTTTGTTGTAACTCTAATAATAGATGAATTATCCTGTCAGGGTACTTTAGGCTTATCTCCAGGCTAAGACGAATCATTACTGTTTGGAGTGTTTTGTCCAATGAACACCATATATCACTGTCATTATAATTAATTGTGTGAGTAATGTATGTGCTTATTATATACTGCATGCAAGAAGAAAGAAAACACTGATCATACATGAATTAGGAACTCCAACCGGAAGTAGGCTCAAATCTTGCAAATGGTGCGAGATATTGAAAAAATAATAATAATAAAAAAATCTCACCTTTATGGTACCCCGTGCCGATTTTTATCAAGACGTCTTTCACTCGTGTCTGTAAAGAGACATGTACAGATGTAAGGAATGACAAGGAGATTCATGCTCATATGTGAATGATGCGCTGTGTAGAGAGCGCAGATTAAGCAAGTTGTTTAGTAGTTTCACTACCAAAACAGAACTGTTAAGGTATTATGAAAATATATTCTTACATTAAATGTTTACGCCTTGCATTCAAAACAGAAAATTCTTCTATTAATTGTTCAAATCCAAACTCTTCGCCATTAAGGATCTCGGCTTCAATGTTAAGAATCGCAAGAGAATTGAGCTTTTCTTTAGGTAGAATGTAGATATGATTTAACCCTCTTTAATGACGAAAACAATTTTTCTGCGGAACATATGCTAACCGCAGTACACAAATACATTCTCAGAGCTATATCTACATTAGGAAATGTGCCCTGCAAGTTCTCCTCTGTGAATAACTTACTCATAGAAAGACGTGTGCATTATTGAACTTCATCGCACGTGATCATTTTCAAATGATGACTCTAGATCAGTATCGTAGAGGTTTTACAGTTTTGCTTAGGGGTGCGCACGAGACGAGTCGAGATAGAATTTTCCTGACAAAATTCGAGTCGATACACAGCTCTTCCAATAGAGAAGAATACATTTTTCGAGTCGAGACATCACTTTTACAGCACATTTTCGAGACGACACAGCCTCAAATCTTGTCTCGTGCGCATCCCTAGTTTTGTTGCATGTTCTAAAATTACTGATAGTTGTGTGTTTGAAAGGTCAGAAAAGATTGAAAATCTATCAGTCACTATAGAATATGCATATTTTCTTTTAAGTAGTTCACGTTTAATTCAGTGGCGAATCTAGGCCAGGGCCGGAGATCCTAGGCCTCCCAGATTTTTTAGTAATGAAAATAATTTAGCATATTATTTATATATTTTTGAAAGTTTGTAGTAAAATCAGGGTGTCATAGTCTGGGTTCTGGTTGCCCCCAGTAGTCTTCTCCTAGTAGTAGTCGTTTTTATCTTCTAGATCCGCCACTGGTTTGATACTGTCAATTTTAACATAAAAGGTTTCCACTTTAAACTTTTCTCTTCGTAAGGACGACTTCATCTCCACTCTCTTCACTTGGAGGATGTTTTCTCTTCTGCAAGCGTGATTTAGTATTATAAAGAGAAGCTACCATTATCTCAACGTTTTTGTGCCTTAAAATTCTGGTCCTACTCTGCTATACAAAGGCCAAACTTTGACCCTACCCCTATAATTAAGAAATTTATTTATTGTAATTTTTCTGACTTTCACATTTCTATTATTTTCCAAAAAATATGTTTCAAAGAAATAACATCGTAAAATAATCACAAAACATCAAAACTATATTGTGCTTTCTGCAGACTGATAGCATACTCGTACAATTACTAAGCAATAAGATCATCGGACATCTACGTCACAAAATGCGACATTGCCTTATTTACTTCGTGACTAGGAACTATATTGAATGATATACTATAGGATATTATATTAAAGGCTGGCACGGAATATTGCATTAATGATTTTTTTTTAAAAAATAAACACTCCCAATAAAATTAAATTCAGGGTCACATTGACTAACTGTGAGTACCAATGTAAAATAATTTACCGGTAAAAAAAAAAAAAAAAAAACTTCTTGTGGCTGCCGCCCTTAGGCACGTGCCTAGTGTGCCTAATGGTAAGTCCACCACTGCATACAGACAGTTCAAACGGTGATTTTAAATTAACAGCAACAACAAGCACTTATGCATCTAGCTTAAAATAAACCAGACTGGAAACTCTGCAACAGACAGCGCCGAACATCTTTTGAGTTTTTTTTTTTTTTTTTTTTTACAACGACTGTTTAGCCCTTGATTTCGCGTGCAGCTGGTACTCTTGCATTTCTAAGTTGCTGAAAGGAATATAGATCCAACCAAGGATGTTATAAATAGAGGATCTGCCCATATGTATCTTCATCCTATTAAATCGACGAAGCCAAAAAACAACCGAGCATCGGCACATCTGATTGGCTACTCTCGTTTCTTCCATCGTCTGATTGGCTACTTTCGTTTCCGCTATGATTGTTGGCTCAAAACATTGCGATCCTATTGGGCGGAGTGGGTAGAGTAGGGGTGGCGAAACTGTGACGTATGGCTTCAAGAGTTTGTTGCAAGGGCAGATCCTCTATTTTATAACATCCTTGGATCCAACACAGGGATAATGTTCAAGGTTCCGCTTGATGCTGGGCGATCTGTCTACTTACATGGAAGTATGTTTTAGACCATAAAAGGAAAGGAAACAATATAGGAAATTTTAAGTTCGGAAAGGCCTAAACTTAATTCATATAACATTCTAAAAGGTAGACGTCGTCTGTCCTGTCTCCCCTCAAGCCTCGCCACTGAAAATAAATAGTTTGTTTGTTTGTCTGGTATACAAATAGAAGATGTGCGCTTGGCATACTTCCAAGCAACTGTAACGAAAAAAAAAAAAGTCTGGAAAAGACTGTAGTCTATTTAGATTTTTTTTGACGCGTACTCTAAGCGAGGAGGAGGGGGTTCAAAAGGAAAGAGGTGTTTAAGATTTATGCCAGAAATGGAGTTGATTTTGAGTTTAACGTCCCGTTCAGCAGCGAGGCTATATGAGACGTGGACCTACTGATTAACGTGGAATCCGAACCACATGAGCTCTCGCCTCGGTCGGATCGAACCTGGGTCACCCAGCCAGAAATCTTCTCATGATAGGAACATGAAACCCGGTTTGTAAAATCATTTTTTAAAAAGAATTGGATATATTGGTCTTTATGCAGTGTCGTTCTGAAGAATAATTAGTGCCATACTAAAGAGCTTGACTAACATGTTTCCTGCAGTAGTCAGGCATTTAGTATGTCGCTAATCATTCGTCAAAACGACTCTGCATAAGGCGGATTAAATCCAATCGAATCCACTTGGGTTACAATCTAAAAAATGTGTGAGTGACACCCCTAACACTGAGGAGAGTGGGAATGGTGTGACGTAGAATAATCGAGAAAATCGATATTAATCTCGATTCATACTTTTCGGCATCTCTAAAGTGAATAGTGATACTCCTAATTGCCGTTTAAGTCCAAATTCAGCTCCCTTGTGCGTGGTGGATGAGAAGGAATGAAAAATAAAATGTCCAAAATGATTAAGTTTAGTGCCGAATCCATAGTTTTCAGACTTTTTAAGATGAATGGTGACAGTTCCGATGATATTTAAGTCCCAGTTTATGGGAATGCGGATCGGACTAATTTTATCACAGATGATTTACCCCTTCTGAAAAATAATGCTTTTATCTTATATATATAGGCGCTCAGCAGGTATGTACTGGATAAAATGGGCTTCAATCGTACTTCCTTCACACTGGATAAAGCGGCAAACTATGGTTTAGCCCTTCCCTTGATCATATCCTAGATCCGCGGCTGTATATATAAGGACCTTTGTAGTCTAGAATTTTATAGATAAAGTATAAGTTTCCTCATAACATTTTCTTCAGAAAATTGACAATTTTTGAGATAATTGCAAAAAAAAAAAAAAAAAAAAAAAGCTAGAATTCCTCCTTTCTCCTAAAAAAAAGAGAAAAGAAAAGATTCAAATGAAGAGCACTTTTCAGGAATGCTAAGGACATCAAAATAAAGATTTCCACAAAAATCTAAATTGTTTCTGCATTTTTCAAAGTTTTGTCTTTTTTACTGTGTGTAATTTTCCTGATTTAAACTTGATTTGAATATTATTTTTGACTTCTCTACAATATAAAATATTCACTGCGAAGTAGTTACCGTATTGTTTAGTCAAATAATACAAAACCTAGAAACTTTTTGTCAGGAATGTTTTTTTTTTGTTGTTGTTTTTTTTGATTGATCGGGATTTAATGGAAAATTAGTGTTGGTTACTATGAAGTCAGCGGCAAATCAATGCTACTTACTATTACATAATATCTGTCATACAAGCATTAGCGTAAAGTCGTTCTATAATACAATGTGGAATAAATAAAGCAATGGAATCGGCAACATACTATTCAAAACAGAACTACTTAAAAGCTAAATTATGGTTTACTTTGTGCCTTTTATTTTTTAATAGAAAAAAGTATATGCATTTGTATGTATTCTGAAAGCCATAACCGATATTCTGAAAGCCATAACCGATATAAGCCTTTGTTTACCTGATCACGAAAGCAATTCGGGGAAAAATATTTCTATCTTCTTCTAATTGATTGATTTCTAGTTGCTTTCTTCGTAAGAAGCTCTGTTTCATATACACAATGAGACCTACAATTTAAAGTGGATTCTAAACCAGTGTAGTGTCTTTTATGCTTTGTGCTGGGTGGCACGGTGGCTCAATGATAGAGCGTTCACTTCTGGTGCGAGAAGTGTCTGGTTCGATCTCAGGTGATGTGAGTTTGTGGTGGACAATATACACTGTAAAAAAATCACTGTGTTAATATATAACACAAACAAGTGGTTAGAACAACTCACTTTCCATGTGGAGTTGTGTGTCAAATACAGGTATTTGAAATGACACACAGCCTGTGTGTTAAATTAACACAAGTGTAGAATCTTCGGCGTTGTTTTCTGCGTGATTGCCAAATATGTTGGGCATCTAACTATAAAGGTTTATGCATTGAAGCTACAGACAAACTGACGCTACAAGAAATACTTAAACAAATCGAGGTATACGCAAAATTTCAAAATGCAGACCGCGCGATGTGTATTCAATTGTTTTACATAATGTATCTGAAGAAACCCTAACAGCACAAGATGTGCTAGGCATGTGCGATTTAGGTGTTCTAAATTCATCTCCCACATTTGATGCATTTATTGCTTCTTTTTCTAAGCGGTTGTGTACTAGAAGCAACAAACGCATCAACTTTATTAGATGGCAACTGTCGCCCGTCATTTGAAAGTGAATATGGAAGAACTATAAAATAAAGTAAATAGTCAGTCGTCATTTTGTTATAAAATTACATGGCGAGCAGATTTTATCTTATCCCGAACGGTTATCGTCGAATATACGCGACTTAAAGGAGCACTATGATTAGCCAAATTCAAAAGACTTCAACAATTTATCTCTTTACAAGCGACGTTTTCTTCATCGCCCCCGTGGCCAAGTTTGCCGGTGGCAATAGCCGAGTGGTCTCGGGCGTTCGGCTTCGGATCATGAGGCGCAATCCACTGGGGGTTCGAATCCCCCTGAAGAGCAAGGTCTGAATTTTAACTGTCCTGGATCTTTCTGTGTTTGTGTCCCTGTCGTGTTTGGATTACGCAGAAATTGCGCGAATTGCCAATGGCGAACTATCCCGGTTGGGACGAACTTAAAAAAAAAAAAAAAAAAAAAAAAGTCGGAAGAGCACGCGGCTAGTAATTGAAAAGTTCGTGGTTCGTGCCCCCGCCACTGGAGTACATCTTTTTTACTTGATTAAAGGGTTTTCTTTAGACTCATTATGTAAACACATTACGCATATAGGCGATTTAACGTATTTTGGGGGAGTAATTTTGTGGTTCATTAACGCTTACGGCACGGCTCAACACCGATTGTGTGTTAAAGAAGTAACACACCCCCTGTGTTAAACGCCAACACCGCGGGGTATGTGGTGAACTAACAACGCAGGAACCACTGCCTTGTGTTAAAATTGAGTTGAATTAACACAACCATTGTTTACTGTGTAGTGTCCCGGGGTGTTCTTGTATAATCACATTCTCATTCCACAAAAGTGTTTTCTTCAATCATTCACTTTCATTTGTCATCCATCTTTACCTTATAAGGGATAACTGTCAAACACAAAACTAAAAATTTCGTTTAATTTGATACTTTCTCCGAGCTGAGCTATAGAAGGGTAGAGCACAGAATATAAATGATAAAACTTCTAAAGATACTGAAGTATGTGTACACTATGTTGTTTTAAAAGGTAAGGAAGTCTATACTCATATTCATCCGCTTTTCTTTTTCTTTTCTTTTGATAGTATATTGTAGACTACTTTTAAACAAAGATTATACATTCAGAGTTTGTTTAGAAAATCTAAGTAGATTGATTTTTTTTAACACTTTCGATGCGAGAGTAATCTGACCTTGTTTATTCCAGTATCCTGGTTTTTTTAAGCCATTTTTTTTAAATATAGCACATTGCTAAATAATAATAGACGCACTGATAACATTGCAAACACAATTTTGGATTTTAGATTTTATTACTATTATATAATTTAGTGACGTAAGAAGAGGTAGTTTGCTACACTGCTGTTAGTCGGGTCAAGATTTTATTCAGTAACTAGTATGTGCCCTACCCAAATATCCATGTTTCAGAATCCTGCGGTACTTTCGCAACAATTTTTATAGAGATAATTGGTAAGTACTTCAAATTATATGCCTGTAGTAAAACTGCTTCCATAAAAATTGTTGCGTGAGTACTTTAGGATTCTGAAACATGTAGTTTTGGATAGCGCACATATTAGTTCCTACGTGAAGTCTTGACGGTAGGCTCCATAGTTTTGGACTTATGTAAATTTAAAGTTAATTTTTTCATGTTTTCGGCAGCCTATAACTCCGAAAGGAAGCATTTGTGCACCCAGATTGGTCTATACGTTTCGTCTTATCTTGCTGTCAGGAATCAGCTCCCAAACATTGCCGGTGTTGCTTTGAAACACCCTGTATATGGTCTAATGAATGGAATGGTGGAATGGAGAAAATGAGAGGAAAGGATAGAATCCAGAGAAAACCCGTGTACTCGGTGTTTGATAACCACAAAGTCTATTTAGCGCTAGCTGGGATTGAACTAGGGACCGCACGCACCAGAGGTGAATGCTTTACTCCAGAGCCACTGCGGTGCCCTTAAAATTATTAATCTTACATTCTAGTTGATGTAGGCTAGTGGCTAGGATTTTTTCTCAATCAGTAGTCCCCTGTTAGAGTCAATTTTCTGGCCATTCTGATCAAGGTTTTTTCCAGGAGGGCCTTACCCCCTCTTCCAGAGTTGACCATCTCCAGTGGAGATACGATAATTAAATGATAGTTAGATGCCACTCTTGTGTACTGCATGACCTTTATGAGATAGTGTTCAAGCGAATTTCTTTCTCATTTTGGTTTTGCTGCCTGCCCCTCCAAACAAAATTTTCTGGAAGAAAGCCTGGTCCTGAGTGAGTGTTTATCCCTGGATTTCTATTTCTAGTTATCACGGTTATGTCTTGTAATCTAAAGGAGACGGATGATGGAGTGAACTATTATCAAATAACTTTTGAAATAAAAATGTGGGTGGCAGGGCCGGCCTTATTGGACCGATTGTTCCCAATCGATCCCCGCGCTAGCGCCGTCTACTCTACTCTCCAGTGCCTTTTTAACAGCATATTAGACTCCAGAGCAAACAAGTGTGTTGTGGTCCCTATTACTGAATTTTGCTCCTAATATGTGTAATTAATACATGCCACTCTGGTCGCGAAGCCCCCGGCCAAGTGGCTATGGTACCAAATTTCACAGAAGTAAATCCCCACGCTGAGCGGGTTTGCATATCCAGGCTCCTAACTATGAAAATATTTACGATCACTCCAACCCCAATCATTTCACAGATTCAACCTGTTGTATAAAAGTTATTAGGACATAAAATTGAATGTAATTTATACGAAAAACCCTTTTATGCATTGCAAGATCTGTAACGTCCAAATATTCACCACAAACTTATAGTTGTATCGACATAAACAAAACAAAAAAGTGTGGAGCAGGAAACCACTTTACAACACAAAAGTCAAAAGAGGTCACGGAAGACATACGAACTGGTCGAGCGGTTTGGGTGACTAGTCTGTCAATCAGAAGTTTATGTGTTCAAACCCTGTAGAAAATATTCGTTTTGTTTTTTTCTTAAAAGTGTGTTCCTATTTTCATCAGAGGACTGAGAACATTTCTTTGAATAAATCTTTGGAAATTACTTTTCTCTCAAATTCGATTAGAAGCGAACATTATATGAATTGCTAATCTAAAATCCACAGCTGAGAACAAAATATTAAGTATGTTCAATATGTCATTATTATCATTTGATTTGTAATTAAAAAGTAATTATAAGCATTGACGATTTCAGAAGATTCTCCCCGGTAATGGTCAAGATATGAATGAGAAAAAACTGATAAAACATTATTAGTCTACTTTGAGCATGATCGAAAATAACTTATGGCCACGAAGGGGAAATTTATGTCGACAGGGTCTCAAATTCTCCGACGGGTCATGACCTGAAATTATCATTGTTTGAAAGGTTTCCTTAACAAATAGAATATTATATTTATTTCTCCTTCTACGTTTTGAAATGGAAAAATCATAATTTTAAATAGAATTATAATACGATAAGCATAAAGATTTATACAACTAATGAAGTAAATATCCTTGTGTAAGTTATCGATTTCTATTCGGATTAAAACTCGAATATTCGTTTGCATCACACTTTAAAGTAAATCCTCTCTCTATATAGTTCCTACTGGAAAGCATGTTTAACTCCAATTACTTAATCAATATTTTTAATAATATATTTTTATTGTAATACTCTTACTATTCAATGTTGTATGCACTTAATTTCCCAAAGCAAAACCTCACAAATGTATAATTGACTAGTAAATATTATCAAATAAATTATCATTTAGTTTACGTAAACATTGCATCGCCTAATTTGAAACTTCGTATTTTAAATAATAATAATAATAATAATAATAATAATAATAATAATAATAATAATAATAATAATAATAATAATAATAATAATAGTAATAATAATAATAATAATAATAATAATAATAATAATAATAATAATAATAATAATAATAATAATAGTAATAATAATAATAATAATAATAATAATAATAATAATAATAATAATAATAATAATAATAATAATAATAATAATAATAGTAGTAGTTGTAGTAGTAGTAATAAAATCATAGCCATATCTTTATCAGAATTTCAGGCTTAGTCAATAAATGAATTCAACATAGTCTCTATTCGAAGCTCTATTTAATCGAATCAGATAGAAATACGAAGAGGAACTTCGAGAACAGATAAAAGAAAAATGTTACTTTGGTGGGTTTGGATGTAACTTTTAAGAGTTAGTTTTTTTTTTTTTTTTTTTTTTTTGCAAATTACAGACAAATGCCTTGGACACTTTTTTCTTTTCTTTAAGTTAACTGATTCACCGAACGTATCTGACATATGAGTAACTTGTCTCTATATTCTACTCGGTTATACACGTTTTACAATCTTTTCCATTAACCTTGAACGACAAGAACACGAACACAAAAACATCCACATAGGTATGACAGTTAAAACTCCTAACCTCCCCCACGGGGCATCGAACCCGGGACCACATACACCTGAGGCACACGTGCTAGCCACTAGACCAGCGGGAAGAGCAAAAAAAATGTATTTTGTAGTGTCTGAAGTTTATAGCTATTTCACCCTGTTGTAGTATGTTTATTGATTTTTTAATGTTTACCGTATTCGTTACTTTGAGGAATGATATATATTATTGATATAGGTTTTATTACATATTCGGCCATAAATATTATATAAATTATCAGAATTATTCATGATCTTCCATGGAAATTCACTGGTGCATGCGCAGTAGACAGACAGTGTAATTGGAAGATGAGTTCAACAGAGATTATAGGGCTATATTCCGCCGATTATATTTTATTTAATAACTATTTAGAAGAGATAACGAAAACGAGTCTACATAATGAAGATGGAATTTCCGTAGAAGATAGAATGGTGAGGTGTATACGGTTTGGGGTTGATATGGTTGTTGTTGTAGAATCTAAAAAGAAAATTAATAAGATGTAGAAAACTTGAGAAAGGCTTGTGAAGAATATGGGATGAAAATAAATGTTAGAAAGACAAAATCCATGGTGATTGAAACGAAGCGATCGGTGTGAAATATAGAAGTAGGAGCGGGAAAAAACAACAAGTGATTAGTTTTCGATATCTGAGTACTATTACTAGTGATGATTTGACATGCGAACGTGAAATAAAAGCAAGGATAGAAATGGCGAAAATAGCCTTTAGGATGGAGGAAATAGTATTTTGAGGGGTATGGTGGCAGGGAAGAGAGGGAGAGGACGAATTAGACTATATAGAAACAGAATTAGGCTATTGGCGATATCAAAACAGAAAAATCGTATGTGAAGATGGAGAGGTTAACAGAAGATCGTGGAGCATGGCAGCTTCTCAGCTGCGGTAAGTGACCCGCTGGTAATGGCGGAATACTTCTGATATAATGATACTGATGATGCACAGTAGGAACAGAAATATCCACTTTACTGTCATTGCTAATACGAATCACAATGCAAATTTCTACAGGTTGTCAAAATACCTCGCTCTAAAAGCTGTAGAAAACTATCTGTTACTATGCGAGGGAAAATCATAGGTCGAGCAACAATTAGACAAATTGCCATTCAGATAGCTAGGGGTATGAGCTGTGACGAGAAAACAGTGAAGAAATTGATTTAGCGGTATGAAGAAGGTAGTGAATATTTCACATCTTGGCCAAGAAGTAGGAGACCAATAATAATAATAATAATAATAATAATAATAATAATAATAATAATAATAATAATAATAATAATAATAATAATAATAATAATAATAATAATCATCATCCCAGGAATTTATATTTATTTCCAGCAAAACTTTTGCATACCCTCCTAGTGCAATATGATGTTTTTGTAAAACGGCAATTATAAAATTGTCAAGCTGAATTTGAAAGTCATAATAAGTAGTGCTTTATTTACTTATTGCACAATTCTTTTATGCCAGTAGCTTTCGCCACCTTACTCGCTCTTCATGCTTACTCAGGAGGAAGCTGCAGGTCCCTAGGTTGGGAACTACTGCTTTCCACCAAGGAATTCAGACAGCCTGTTAGAAATTTGCGTTCTGACCAACATCAGAAAATTGTGTTCTTCTGTTTCTACTGCGCATGCACCAGTGAATTTCCATGGAAGATCATGAATAATTCTGATAATTTATATAATATTTATGGCCGAATATGTAATAAAACCTATATCAATAATATATATCATTCCTCAAAGTAACGAATACGGTAAACATTAAAAAATCAATAGACATACTACAACAGGGTGAAATAGCTATAAACTTCAGACACTACAAAATACATTTTATTTGTTCTTCCCGCTGGTCTAGTGGCTAGCACGTGTGCCTCAGGTGTATGTGGTTCCGGGTTCGATTCCCCGTGGGGGAAGTTAGGAATTTTAACTGTCATACCTACGTGGATGTTTTTGTGTTCGTGTTCTTGTCGTTCAAGGTTAATGGAAAAGATTGTAAAACGTGTATAACCGAGTAGAAAATAGAGACAAGTTACTCATATGTCAGATACGTTCGGTGAATCAGTTAACTTAAAGAAAAGAAAATAGTGTCCAAGGCATTTGTCTGTAATTGTAAAAAAAAAAAAAAAAAAAAAAAAACCTTAAAAGTTACTTTCAAACCCACCAAAGTAACATTTTTTTTACCTGTTCTCGAAGTTCCTCTTCGTATTTCTATCTGATTCGATTAAATAGAGCTTCGAATAGAGACTATGTTGAATTCATTTATTGACTAAGCCTGAAATTCTGATAAAGATATGGCTATGATTTTATTACTACTACTACTACTATTATTATTATTATTATTATTATTATTATTATTATTATTATTATTATTATTATTATTATTATTATTATTATTATTATTATTATTATTATTATTATTATTATTATTATTATTATTTAAAATACGAAGTTTCAAATCAGGCGATGCAATGTTTACGTAAACTAAATGATAATTTATTTGATAATATTTACTAGTCAATTATACATTTGTGAGGTTTTGCTTTGGGAAATTAAGTGCATACAACATTGAATAGTAAGAGTATTACAATAAAAATATATTATTAAAAATATTGATTAAGTAATTGGAGTTAAACATGCTTTCCAGTAGGAACTATATATAGAGAGGATTTACTTTAAAATGTGATGCAAACGAATATTCGAGTTTTAATCCGAATAGAAATCGATAACTTACACAAGGATATTTACTTCATTAGTTGTATAAATCTTTATGCTTATCGTATTATAATTCTATTTAAAATTATGATTTTTCCATTTCAAAACGTAGAAGGAGAAATAAATATAATATTCTATTTGTTAAGGATACCTTTCAAACAGTGAAGATTTCAGGGCATGACCTGTCGGAGAATTTGAGATCCTGTCGACATAAATTTCCCCTTCGTGGCCATAAGTTATCTTCGATCATGCTCAAATGGACTAATAATGTTTTATCAGTTTTTTCTCATTCATATCTTGACCATTACCGGGGGAGAATCTTCTGAAATTGTCAATGCTTATAATTAGTTTTTCACTACAAATCAAAGGATAATAATGACATATTGAACATACTTAATATTTTGTTCTCAGCTGTGGATGTTAGATTTGCAATTCATATAATGTTCGCTTCTAATCGAATTTGAGAGAAAAGTAGTTTCCAAAGATTTATTCAAAGAAATGTTCTCAGTCCTCTGATGAAAATAGGAACACACTTTTAAGAAAAAAAAAAAAACAAAACAAATATTTTCTACAGGGTTTGAACACATAAACTTCTGATTGACAGACTAGTCACCCAAACCGCTCGACCAGTTCGTATGCCTTCAATAACCTCTTTTGACTTTTGTGTAAAGTGGTTTCCTGCTCCACACTTTTTTTATTTTGTTTGTTTGTTTATGTCGATACAACTATAAGTTTGTGGTGAATATTTGGACGTTACAGGTCTTGCAATGCATAAAAGGGTTTTTCGTATAAATTACATTCAATTTTATGTCCTAATAACTTATATACAACAGGTTGAATCTGTGAAATGATTGGGGTTGGAGTGATCGTAAATATTTTCATAGTTAGGAGCCTGGATATGCAAACCCGCTTAGCGTGGGGATTTACTTATGTGAAATTTGGTACCGTTAATATGGCTTCGCTATTCTCGGTTGTCAAGTACAGAAAACAACATATTGTAATACAGGTGCATCCATGGACTCCAAAGAATGGGTATGGCCTCTCCCTAACAAGTAAATGAATAGTTTCTATTAAGTTTGCGGACATAAGCAAATGTTTTCTGAATTTAATGCTACAGTACTTTCTTTATTGTTTTACGTTTACAACTTCAGTTGTGAAAATAGATATTATGTCCACGGAGTACGTATTCTGCACGCCCCCAACACCCCTAACACTCCCACAAATTTCGTTACACACACACCTGGGCGTAAAAATATTTTTTTCTTTGAGTTTGTTTAAAAATGTATGTAATTATTCTGGGTACACACCCTCTTTTATTTTGAACACCACACTAACAAGTAAAAGTTCCTGGCGTTCTTACTGATTATGTCATGTGATACAAGAGGTGTTCAAAAAGTTTTGCACAGTGGTCTCTATTTTTTTATTTGTTGCAGGAGGAGAATAAAATTTTTTATAAACATACTTGGAACATTTAGCTATACACTGACAAGTAAACCTTACGTTTGGGTGAATCGAGTTGCTGACTGAGACACATATGAGAAAGTAGTACTAAATGTGGTCAGTATTTCAGTGAAGTTGTAGGTGCGAAGCTCCAGGGGTTTAGGAGATTCAGCTACCAGGACATCACATGGAAGTACAGAATAGTCTTCATACAGTTGGAGGTAAAAGCCCTGTAAGACCTCTTGTAACGACAAAAGGTGAAAAACAAATATATGGGTACATATTAGGACTAGGAGAAAGTCATACCTGACGGCGGCCATCTTGAAATCCGCCATTTTGAATTAAGGTTAAGTTTTTAAAATAGGAATAGGGTCATGTGATACATGATTTAAGGCGCATATTTAATCAGAAAGAACAATGGTGACGTTAATTTTGATTTATACGCAATTGGTAAAAAGTTACAGGGAAATTAAATATTGTTGCAGCGTATGTCTTAGTCCTTTACCCCACCTTGTAAATTTTGTGTTAATGATAATAATTAAATAAAAAGCAGGTGGATAAATATTAGTCTGTGGTATATCATTTTTCCTTAAATTAGCAACTTGTTTATGGGATAACAAATGCTGGTTAATGATAAAGCAAAAATGGTTATACCGTTGGATTTATGGTAAAATTTGCTATTAATAAGATGTCAATGTTATGCGTTTTGTTTGAAACTTTTGTCTGATTCAACATGGCGGATTTCAACATGGCCGCCATCAAGGCAACTCTTACCATAGACCTAATATTTATCCACCTGCTTTTTATTTAATTATTGTCATTAACACAAAATTTACAAGGTGGGGTAAAGGACTAATACATATGGTGCAACAATATTTAATTTCCCTGTAACTTTTTACCAATTGCGCGTAAATCAAAATTAACGTCACCATTGTTTTTCTGATTAAATTTGCGCCTTAAATCATGTATCATATGACCCTATTCCTATTTTAGAAACTTAACCTTAATTCAAAATGGCGGATTTCAAGATGGCCGCCGTCAGGTATACCCTTACTATATGACTTCCTCCTAGTCCTAATATGTACCCATGTATTTGTTATTCACTATTTGTCGTTACAAGAGGTCTTACAGGGCTTTTACCTCCAACTGAATGAAGACTATTCTGTACTTCCATGTGATGTTCTGGTAGCTTTATCTCCTAAGCCCCTGGAACTTCGCACCTACAACTTCACTGAAATACTGACTACATTTAGTACTAATTTCTCATATGTGTCTCAGTCAGCAACTCAATTCACCCAAACGTAAGGTTTACTTGTGAGCCTACTCAATGTTTCCTCCATCAGCTGTGACGCATCTGGTCTAACGTTCTTTCCATGATGTAAATGCATTTTGGTAAAGTTCTGGGGATTGACTTTTACACGATGGGTTGACACAGGAAATAAGGTCTTTATCACTATCAAATGTTTTACCGCGCAGGTGGACCTTCTGACGGGTTTTGATCTCAGGTTCGGACAAAAACAACCATGTTTCATCCTGGGTAATGACGCCTTCAAAACACTGTTTCCACTCTTCAGTAAAGGTCGTCATGAGACCCTCGCACACATCCTTCCTCATCATTTTCATTTCTCTTGTCAATAATCTAGGCACCCAACGTGCACAGATTTTTCTGTACCCTAGTGACTGTACCACTGATATCACACTACCCAATAACAAACCAGTCCTTTAATCAAGCTGTCGTGTCGTCACACATCTGTCGTTTTGGATGATTTGATTAATGGTCTCCTTATTCACATCACTCACTACCGTCGATGGTCTACCGCATCGTAGATTGTCCAGTAGAGAGAAATCACCTTCTTTAAACCTCTGCAACCACCGCTGGATACTGCTGCGATCCAATGTGTTCTCCCCATAAACAGGGAGCAACTTCCTGTGAATCGATGTGGCAGAGTCATCGCCGGTCTTGAAGAGGAACTCCATCACCGACCGTTGTCGCAACCTGACATCCATTTCACGGTCCATTATGGATCACCTGTAAATAAAAGAAAATACTTTTATATACCAACTTATAGCTAAATGTTCCAAGTATGTTCACAAAAAAATTCATTCTCCTCCTGCAACAAATAAAAAAGTTAGAGACCACTGTGCAAAACTTTTTGAACACCCTTTGTACTACGGCGAATACCGAGATGATATCAAATGAATCAGTCTCAGTGCGACTTTTTTTTTTTTTTGCACATCTTCTCTTATTATATCTATATTAAAAATATAAAACCAGAGGACAAACTTTGCCCTCTCCAGCGAAAAATCCCGTGGATATATTAAAAAAAAATGAAGTCAGGAAAATTAAATGTTTACTACTGCGTACTAAATTGGTGGCTGCTTATGAAGGTTTGTCTTCTAACTCGAATAATTCAATGGAAAATACGTTATCCATTTGCCATCAGTTCCTTAAAGTTTGTGATCGTCTCATCACCATTTAATTTTGTCTGCAGTTGATAACAATTTCAGTCGATAAGTAGTCAGTCTGCAGTCTGCAGTCGATAAGTAGCTACCTATGATGTTCTCACTAGAATATATTAGGTTTTCCTGAGTTGAATTCTTTTCAAAAATATACAGCTGTTAAGAAATGTTTGAACCAACGAATTCATATCAATGTGCATTTCATTATGTCTTCCAAATATAAACTTACGGAATTTAACATCGATTGGTTTACTTGTAAGAGAAGAAAACTATAAAATACTAGTAGAGGAGGTTCGGGTATTATGGAATAGTCGGATAATATGGAATACCTCATTATCTCGCCTGTAATGTGTTGCTTCCAAGCGGAGAGGAATGAAACTACTACCTCATGTTCCCATGATGCTCTACAGTCAGTCTCCTTGTGATTGTGACATTCGTTGTGTTGGTAGACGTGAAAATCTGATTTCGTATTCATAGAAATTTTTACAGGTAAGTGTTTTACAACCTGTATTTTCCTATTGAAATGTAATAGAACAACAATTATTTATTTACTACGACCTTGGATATAAAGAGTGGTAGTTTCATAAGCGCCATTATCCTATACGCCTTCGAATACGTTTAACAGCTCTTTGGTTTCCAAGGTGGCGTGGAAGGCAATATGGAATACCCGCAAGAAAAGCATGGTATTCCGTATTTCGTATGGTATTCCAATTTCAAAAATATTGATCGGTATTGGGCAATTAAATATACATATATGATGACAACAATGCTAAGTGTATTTTTTATTACAGCAAATTTTCTGATGATATGAGTGGTGAGCTTTGGGTCCAGCGTTCATCATGTTTAATGTGAGCACACAATGACTGTGCCGATCCTGAAGTAGAGTATTATATTTGTGACTTTTGCAAGTAATCACATTCAGTTATGGCTTGGAATTCAGAATTTTCATATATTGTCACTGTATTCATTGTATGTTAAACAGAAAACTCATTTCTTTTGTATTCGATTCCCGGCGGGAGCTCATGTGGTTCGGATTCCACGTTAATCAGTAGGTCCACGTCTCATATAGCCTCGCTGCTGAAAGGGACGCTAAACTAAAAAAAATCAAATCAAATAATTTCTTTTGTATATAGCATTTGTATCCCATATTACCCGACTATTTCATATTACCCTCCAAAGTGGTTTCTTAACAAATTATAAATTTTACCCACCCCTGTAACGAAACTTCTTTATCAAGATACGCATAAATAAAGCCAATATGTAAGGCATATACTTGTTTTCCTTTTTTGTTTCAATGTGCAATTATTAATTGAGTTACAAGCGAAACAAAAATGGTATTCCATAATACCCGAACTTCCTCTACAGAACCTTCTTGAAAAATTGCGAGGCACAAGAATAGAGCATGTATCTTAAAATTCGTTCACTGTCTGCATTTCCATTTGAGTTATTTCAAAAAAAAAAAAAAAAAAAAAAAAAAAAAAAAAAACCTGCTATAAGCAATGAACGGGATGAGCGTTTTCACCAGAACATTTTGCAAATGGAAAATCGTTATAATGGGAAATGCGACCCGTCCATGACAGGAGATTACTGTTAGTTTCTCCTGAAAGAAGACTCCGCAACATAGAAACGAGAAAATGTTTTGAAACTGTCTGTGCCGTTAATAATTTTTCTTAACCAAACTTATAAGTAAACATACAGGGTTTTCTGGGTATAAACTGACAAACTTATCATATGTGCTCAGGATCTTAACACATATGATACTGTTTTTCTGCGACTTTGGTCGGAAACGCTTAACTAAGGAGAGAGCTAATTGAAAGTAATTACTGGAATTGGTCATTCCTCTTACCCGTTTATTATCCCTATCTCCGTAATCAAGCGTTTTCGATCAAAGTTGCAGATTTTTTCTTGTATTGAGGTTCTGAACACATGCGCGAAGTTTGTCGACTATTCGTGGAACACCCTGTATATGAATACGTAATAACGATATACATACGAGTTTGTAAATGATTGTTTGCGATGTTTAGTATCACATACATGTATTTTTTCATTAAAACTGAAAATTTATATATTCATAAATATCTGTTATTTTATATCTCAAATTCCATTTACTCCAGTCAGCAATTAATCATCATAATCATAGAAAATCTGAGGGTGATACGAAAAAAACTGACCATTTTTTGTTTTCAGGACGTTTGATTTAGTAAGGATTGCATTGTTTTATCTCGGCGCATTTTTGAAAGTTGAAATTTGTAGATATGTGTTATCGGTGGCTACAAAGTTTCTTACTGAAACTAGATGTAAAACTAAATATATAAATAAATTAATCCATGGCTGCTATTACTCATGTTATCGATAGTTTTAAATAATTAAGGTGCAATAGATTACGCAATTCATTTCTTGCTTCATCACCAACCTTATTAGCCAACAAAACTAATCGAAAGAGGGTGGTAGTGTAAAATATATGTGCGGGAGAATAAGTGCATGCATCTCATCGACAGATTTACGTTTGTTTATTACACAGAGTAAAATAAATTGTGACTCGGGTGCGTTTATTACTTAATAAACTGATTCACTTAGACAAGCAACTACTAATGAATGTAAAAACCTTTATCCTCTTTCTACATATATCTTTAATACTCAATATACAGTACTTCAGATACCTAACTGTATCCCATCTCAACACAAAGGTTCTGTAACATATATTCTTCTACAGGCTCATTTATTGTATCATATAAATCTACCATTTCCAATATCAGCTACATTTGACACCGTAATTACTACTTGAACTTTAGCCACTTTTGGCTCTTATTCCTCTTAATAACATCAGCCACTTACGGCTCAAATTCTGTCATTCACTAAAGTTTCACAATCATCAAGTTCATACGTTTTACAATAAACGTTATCATAGCAACACTATTAATTTGTCACACAATCTCTTAACACTTTTTCCGATTATTCTTAGCTAACACTTTGTCTGAAACTTTACAAACCCTAACAGTCGTCATTCTCTTATATCTTCCACAATATAAGAATTGCTGGTAGCTTTTGCTAAATTTTTAAAACACGTCTTGAAGTATAATTATTGTTGTATGCATGGCCGCCCGTAGGGTGGGGCAAATAGGGTCAGTTACATCACCTACATTTTTGAAAAGTGTTCAATTCTTCGAAATACATGTCAAAACTTTTAAGATTGGCTTGCTGATACACTGTGAAATTTTATAGTAATAAATTTAATATATTATATAGATATTTACTAAATTTAATATATGGACAGTGGCATAGCCTGGATTGCATTTCGGAGTGGGTCCGGGCGCCCTCCCCCGGAAAGTTTTCGGCAATGAAGAAACTAAAACTCAATTTTAGAGTTTCTTTTAACAACTTTAAAATTTTCGGAGGGTTCGGAGACCATCAGTGTTTAGTATTTCTAATGTTTAGTAATGTGGGGACTAAAAACATAATTTGAAGTTTTCTAAAACAACTTTTCAAAATTTAGGGGGTCACTAAACAAGTAATAGCTATTATGACTATATCCTTTTCAGATATGATATACTAATATTGCTAGTTGTAGATTTACATATGTATAATTTTATATTCAAATATATTTATATATGTTTAGTCTATTAACTTTCACGCACTATTTAAGCGCACATTTTGATTGGCATCTATTCTGACTGCAATATGTCTATTAAACTTTTGAAATTACATGAAAATATTTTTGTTTTTGATGTCCCAGAATTTGAAGGAAAGGGAGTGATTATGAAATTAAATTTCGTGTGCTCTCCCACCGGAAATTGGGCTCCAGACTATGTACTCCACAGGCCCACGTGCTAACCACTAGACCAGCAGGGAGAGCACAATATATATATATATATATATATATATATATATATATAGGTTCTACAATACAAACCTTGGTGCAAGTTAGTTGTACACCTGGGGCCCCGCAAAATGTTCCCAAACGGGCCCCGCACTACCTAAGGCCGACCCCAGTGGGAGGAAAGAGGAGAACCTCAAGGAAACCTGTGGACACCATGTTGTGCACACCAAAGTCACTTAGCTACATGAATTTCTCCTAGTTCCAGTATGCATATCCTGGAATGGATGGTAATTTAAATATGGAACTGGTGAATTTTCTCCTGCTTCATTCCCTTTTGTTTTTGAGAGTTGTTGATGATTAATGATTCCTGTAATAAGTTGCGGTCATACTATATCTGAAAATTATTTAAATAGTTAAAATTCTATATTTGTTTGAAGTATAGATGATGAACAGAAAATCATTTTACAGAATTAGCAATACACATTGTCATTAGTAGGGGTACCACTATAGACTGATAACAGTTCTTTCAACTTGAAATGGCTAGTGATGATTTCAGAAGTGGGCCGGGGGACCGGAAGTACGAAATTCAGGGCATATATCAGACTGTGTGCAACCAGCAGGACTGGATTAACCCATCTGGAGACCATGCGCTAGAAAGAAATATGTGGCCTCTTCTGACTTCATCTAGTACATTTGTGTGAAAGTACAATAGGAAAGTTAAGGGAATATGTTTCATATTTTTGATTATATTATATTTTATGATTATGATTGTATCTTCGTGATTATTTTTTATGATTGTATCTTCGTGATTATTTTTAGATAGTTAGTTGAGATTTTGATCAGGTCCACCTGGAGGTCCAGGGCTATGGGCCCCCTAAGCGTCTCCTTTAATCCGGCCCTGGCAACCAGTATTCTCGCAATACTACTTTTGATAGTTGCGTTGTATTTCTTTACACCCGAAGTAATATCAATGTATTGTTGCCAACAACATAAAAATATATATTTATCAATACCATAATTCCAAGTAATAGCAGCATAAACATTTTACTGTATGGAATCACTCTGAAAGCTTTTAAGTCTTACTACCAGAAGCTAATGCAACTGAAAGCTTCTATTTATTCTGGTAATTGCGTGATCCATTTCTACCTTTGCGAGTGACACTAGTTCACTACGACAAAGCATCATCTAAGGGACATGAACAATTTGTTCTCTATCTAGAGTGGAGTTGCATATGTATTTGAAAGATCCTGGGATAATGTGAGTTAATCTTACTCTACTTCAGTACTTAATGCTGTAAGTACACTCATGTCCAAAATTATTGGCGCATATCTATAAATATGTTTTTCTAGGAATATAATTTGATAATATATATTCCCGGTACTTACTATAATGTTAGTATGTGTATAATCGGGAAAGACTTGTATCTGGCAAATTTCATGATAAAAGAGCAGTAAATAAGAACAATAAAACGAAAATAAAATTTTCTTGTCCATTTAGCAACATTATATTTTACTCATTATATTTTTCGTATTTATAATTCTTTTCCTATGAAACTTACCACAAATATACATTTCCCGATTATATTCATAGTATCAGTATTAAAAGTATCCTGCAAAATCATTATCAAATTATATTCTTACAAGAAGACAGTTGTAGATATGTGACAATAATTTTGGACATCAGTGTACATCATAATTTTAATTGCTTAGGTAAGTGAAGTAATATCACTCAATATATTGAATACATTTTGCAATTGAATTACCAGTCATAGTGTTCATGGAACATTCGCTGAATATTCAATAAAATAATTAGATTAAGTTCGGATAAAATTTGAGAGTGGGTATTGAGTACTGGTGCTTTTTTTTTAAAGCTCATTGGTTTATACAGGAAATTCTTCATCTGTGACGTCCTGGTCCCCCCACATCCGCCACAAACAACGACAACACATTACTTCGTTTGTTACATTTGTTCTAATTTGTTCTACAGTAACAGAATTTGTTCTGTTATCCTCCTCAAGGAAATTGACAATCAACGTGGGGGGGTTAGAACGACGTCGTCCTGCTCCCCCAAGTCTTGAAATCATCGGTTAATGTAAGACAGTAGCTTAAATCATTTGTGCTCGATTTGTTCTAATTTGTTCTACACTATCAAAGCTTGTTCTTTAACCGTTTTAGAAAAATAAAGAAAAAAATGTGGTGGGGCTAGAAAGACGTCGTCCCAGCCCCCCACAACATTTAAATCATAGGTTAATGTGAGAAAGTAGCTTAAATAGTTTGTGCTCAATTTATTCTAATTTGTTCTATAGAACCAAACTTTGTTCTTTAACCGCTTCAGAAAAATGAATTTAAAACAGAACCATTTTAAAACGTTTTAAGTAACTATTTATTCTTATAAAGGCAACATTAAAAACTATATAGAAAAATAAATTAAAAAAATACAACGTATAAAATTATACATAGTAATGCTTATCGTAATTTTAACATAAAGAGAACTGTACCTATTAGAATTGTTTAAACCAGAGATACCGTAGGTCAATGAAAGCTTGCTCCATCAGCCACTGACCCACCATCCACCGTGAGCCATGACCAACTGGACACGACCCACCATGATCAACTCTGACACACGGTCCACCATGTTCCACCGCTACCCACTCTAACCCACCGCTCAACGTGACCCACCACTCACCGTGACCCCACTCTGACCCACCAAAACTCATCATCATCAACTCTGATCCATGTTTTACGCCTTTCTCTCCATTCTTTAGTCAATGGAGAGTCAATTGAGAGGAGATGCAAATAAGCAACAAAATTTTACTTACCCAAGAAAAAAGTTACTAGCCCACACCCCATAATAGAAATAATTGACTTACCTTCGGTATGATATTATGTACTCGCCCGCACCGATGAACCACTCGCCCGGGGCGAGTGGGCGAGTGGTTATTTGCATCCCTGGACTAAAGAGTTTACACTTGTAATAAAACAAGGATGTGAAATTATCGGTGTCACGTCAGAAAAGGGCGCGAACAAAAGTATGAGGACAGAAAGGCCCGTGCCAAAACGGCCCCTCGTCAAAAGAGCCCCGCGACAAAACGCTCTGGGTTAAAAGGGCTAAACGACAAAAGGGTCCAGGTCATAAGGGCCCGAGTGAAAAGGGAACGAGTCAAATAAGTCCCGCGACAATAAAGCTCGAGCCAAAAGGATCGCACATCATATAAGCTTGAGAAGTATAAAAATGCTTAGGTGAAAAGTACCTGATTTATTTGTATTGAAAAACACACATGTAGAAAAAATAATATATATATTAAAATGCTTGGTTTATATGTTTGTCCCCAAAGAAATATTTATATGTTTGTTTTCAATCCTTTCGACAATGAGATCTCGAAAACCACAAGTGCTGGAAACGTGCCGTTTTCACTGGGCGATTCCAAATTTTGTGTAGATTGTCCAGTTCTCATTCAAATTTTCAAAAACCGTGTCGTATTGTTCTATTCAACTTTTTATGGGCCGTTTCGAGCCCATAAGATTAACATTATTACAGGCCGAAACTACGGTGTTAGGCAACCAGAAGAGTAGTTATGTATGGCGAGTTGACGGACATTGCAGGCGCTTTGGTTAAATCTGAATTGCAAAACCTATTGCATGCTGGCAACTTCAAAGGCCTCAAGAGACGCAATGAGGCGTACTCGGACGGATATGGATTTATTAGGAAAAAAATCCACTTGATATCCTGTTACTTCTACAAATTTTCTAGAAACTCACTCCAACATCTATACATAAGAATTCAGACTTCCCTTGTGAGTCTTCTATCCTTTAATTGTGTGAGTAAGGAGACATGCACACTGGGAAGGAGATTCATGGTCATAAGAAAACGATGCACTGAATAGACATAGCAGGTTCAGCTAGTATAGTAAAAAAAATATTACGACATATCAGTAATAACGATACGCGTGGACGGAGGAAAAGTAAATGTTGCAGGGGGTATTGATGTGAAAATTTCATTGAATACCATACCAGATTGAATTGCATGACATATACTCTAGTTTCCGCGATTCTAGATACCATACAATATTTTTTGAATGGAAAGGGGTAGGTTTGACACATCAATTTAGGTTAGAATCTTTTCACAAATGAGAATGTGAACTTATTTTTTAAAATCTATCTTCATTCGTTTAAGAACTAAGGTGCTATGTTTGACATTTGTATTTAGTAGATAAAAGTATCTGGACAGGCAATTAATAACGAGACATATAGACGGAAGAAAGGAAAAGGTTGGAAGTGTATGTTGGTGCGAAAAGTGCATTGCTTGAGGGTGTGGACATCATGACATCCATCTTGGATTCCGCCATATTGGATATTACAATATTTTTAAATGGAAGGACTGTGCTTGGCACATCAATTTAGGCTTGAATCTTCCCACAGACGAAACCTGTTACCATTGCCTTACCAGCTAGGTTGCTATGTTTAACATTACTTTTTCTTTCTCCTTTCTTTCACAATACGATCCATAAGTCATTCAGCGTGTGTGGTTTGGTGCGATGCACTTTGTCCGGAATGTACCGCTATGGAGGGTAACCTAGAAGCATGGGCGCCCAAGGAAAGCAGGGGGCCGGGCCTCTTGGCTCAAGAAAATGTATTAAATTTCTTAAGATTTTCTTAATACAAATAAAAATACCAAACGTAATATAGCAACAAGGGCCCCTTGAAAATTTTCTTCGAGCGCCCATGCCCAGGAGTGATAGATAGGGAAATCTTGCAGGCCATTGGATCATGCTTGTTTTCCAATCCATCATTGCGGAGAGGTTTTATTTTTTATATAAGTATTGCCAAAAGTTCAGTCCATAGTGAGGCGGTGCTCTGTTCTGTTGGAGCCAGACGTGATAATTCATTGAATTATATTTTAGAAGTGTCGCAAATAGGTGTTTCTGTTTTGTTTCATATATATATATATATATATATATATATATATATATATATATATATATATATATATATATATATATAAACAAAAGAAACAGCTATTTGTGACACTTCTAAAATAATTCAATGAATATGAACTAAAGATACAAAATATAAATTGAATTTACATGTGTCACTCCGTGTTTCCGTATCACATAAATATTTGGACATCATGAAACAATCTACTATAGAATGTCCTCAAAAGTTATTTTCTCTCTCCAAGTCAATACAGTTAGTATTTAATAGCAAACACACGACGATTTATAACTTTCTTTAAGCATTTCGGCATGGTTGTTACTATTTTCCTTGTATAGAGTGTGGAAATATTGTCCCACGCCGTTCGTAATGCTTTTTTCAAACCTTTTTTCCATCGTAACTCGTACATAGTGACCTTACGTTGGTATTCGTTCTACAGATTCTCAATGGAGGTAAAGGCTGTATTTTGGAATTGGGTTTCGCACATTTTGGATAGTTTTAAAACAACCATTGCCTTACAATATACACTTTGTTTGGAATAAATAGCTTGATAAAATTAGAAGTCCTCGCCATTTCCAATTTTCCGTGTTTTGCTAAAGATTTGCCCTAAGAATGTTAAGATATATTTCTTTTTATCATAATCTCGTCAACACACACTAACTCTCCAAGACCTGATGAACCTAAATAACTTAAACCATTACACTTCCTCCTCTGTGTTTTACAGTAATCTGGAAGTTCCTGACATTTAGCTCTGTGTTTACTTGCCGAGAAACTATTATTCTACTATCATATCCATGCAGGTTTAATTTATATTTGTCGGAAAACAACACATATTCCCTTCAGTTTTTGGGCTTATCTACGATAGCTCTAGAAAATTTAAGTATCTTAATTTCTTTATTTGGTGCCGGGGCTTTTTTGTCACGGGTCTCTTTTGACATGAGGTTAATTCGACTTGGGCCCTTCTATCGTGGGACTCTTTTGAACCGGGTCTTTTAACGTTGGACCCTATTAACTAGGGCTCTTTTGACCTTGGATTTATTGACGCAGGGCCCTTTTGACTCGGGCTCTTTTGTTTCGGGACTCATTTGAAGAAGGTTAAAGAACAAACTTTGACCCTGCAGAACAAATTAGAACAAATCGGGCACAAACGATTTAAGCTACTTTCTTACTTAACCAATGATTTCAAGGTTGTGGGAGGGCCAGGACGACGTCTTTCTAGCCCCGCCACAATTATTTTTCTTTATTTTTCTAAAATGGTTAAAGAACAAACATTGCTCGTGTAGAAGAAATTAGAACAAATCGAGCACAAACGATTTAAGCTACTTTCATACATTAACCAATGATTTCAAGGTTGTCAGGGGAAGGGCCAGGATGACGTCTTTCTAGCCGCTCCGCAATTATTTTTCTTAATTTTCCCAAAACGGTTAAAGAAGAAACTTCGATAGTGTAGAACAAATAAAAAGTAGAGCACAAACGATTTAAGCTACTTTCTTACATTAACTTGATTTGAATATTCGGGGTGGGGGTGGGGTCAGGACGACGTCTTTCTGGCTCCACCATAATTATTTCTCTTTATTTTTCTAATCGGTTAAAGAACGAACTTTGATACTGTAGAACAAATTAGAACAACTCAAGCACAAACAATTTTAGCTACTTTCTTACTTAACCAATGATTTCAAGGTTGTGGGAGGGCCAGGACGACGTCTTTCTAGCCCCGCCACAATTATTTTTCTTTATTTTTCTAAAACGGTTAAAGAACAAACATTGCTCGTGTAGAAGAAATTAGAACAAATCGAGCACAAACGATTTAAGCTACTTTCTCACTTTAACACATGATTTCAAGGTTGTGGGAGGGCCAGGACGACACCGTTCTAGACGCACCACAATTATTTTTTCTAAAACTGTGAAAGAACAAACTTTGATAGTGTAGAACAAATTAGAACAAATCGGGCACAAACGATTTAAGCTACTTTCTTCCGATAATTTCAAGGTTTGGGGGGGAGGGGGAGGCAGGACGATGTTCTAGCCCCACCACAATTTATTTTCAGTTTACTTGGAGAGGATAACATAACAAATTCTGTTACTGTAGAACAAATTAAAACAAATGTAGCACAAACAAAGTAATGTGTTTTCGTTATTTGTGATGCATGTCGGGGGGGGGGGGGCACAAATAAATTCTTTTCTCCTTGAAGTGAACTGGAATTTTAGTAGCTTGATTTTACTGATTGATTCTTCAAATCTATTATGTCCCGTATTTCATGTAAAGTAAGATTAATTCTATGCAATTTAAGTAATATTATATATAGGGGAATATGGGGCAAGTGACTCAAACTAAGACTAAAACCGTTGCTACGTTAATATGTGGATACTGATTGCAACGAAAGTATTATGGTATACGGAACTCTAATAAATAATGCAAAGTGGCTGCATTTGTAACATGATATAGAAAGCAGTAGAAGTGGATGCACTTACTTCAATAGTGGGGCAAGAAATTTCATTCATATTTTCTACGTCACAGGGAATTAAAAGTTCCTATTTAACCAAAATATTCTTATTTGACACGAACTAAGTATACATTTTTTTGAAAAAACTAAACATACTATATTTTAGTGCTAGCTTTATGAGATGTTTGGCATATACCAGTTTGTACAAGTATATTTTCATCCTACTTCTGCTACCTGAACCGCATCCAAACTTTGCGGTTTTTGTCAATAATAATTTAGCATATCCTTTTCTAAATAAAGCGTAGAGTATTTTATTGAATCTGTTTTAGATTTTCATTTGAGTAATGCACTTATTTCCTTATTTACTATTTATATAGGCAGTGTAATCGAATGTGTTTTATCTATACTTCCATTTGAATAATGAAAATATAAATTATGTCCTGTACATTCAAACAGAAATTATATGATTGCTCCTCCAAGCCAGCGTTTCTATCCCAAATACCGTAATGGGGAAAGATCTGTCATGTTTAATATAATTCTTGACTTATTTTTATTTATTTATTTATTGTAGGGTTAATGGACACATCTTTGTCAATGCATTTGCCTCCGTCATGAAAAATATGTTTTTTTTTTTATGATAACGTATATACTAGGATTATTAGAGTTTTGCAAAACCCCTGCAAAACATTGTTTCTTTTCGGAAAAACACACAAAACCCATAATACCCCCAAGCACCTTCAAAAATATACTTCAAAACTTAGATTGAAATGATATCTTAATGAGATCATAAGTAGGTTCTTCAATCGTGTTTCTCAGTACATGTCTAATTTTGGGATTTGGGTTTAAATATGTATTTATCAAACTGTCCCCGGAAAAGAATACTATTAAAAAAGGTTGGGAATCGCATAGCTAATTTTGTTCGTGCTTGATCAAATTATACTCGCCGCACCACGGAATTTGCAGGTCCGTTAATGCCGCGACTGTACTGTCAAAACTCTTATTTTGAATAGTGTTATACTGATCACTCACAGGAAAAATACTAACACAATGGCACTGTATTACACGAGTTGCGTTAAATTGTAGCACCAGCCTGGTATTACATAAACTTTATCGAATTTTGGAATAAATGCTTGGAATGGCAGTTGTCTGAATTATAGAAGGATTTTTATCACACATTGTTGCCTTTGTATATACAGTAGCCAAAAACTACATTTAGATAAACATCTTTTTAGTTAAATAGGAGTGAATATTTTGAGGGAAAATTAAGCATGTGACATGAAGAAGTTAAGTAGGAACAGTTCGGATTTAGGTGAGGTAAAGGCACAAGAGATGCAATTGGGTTATTAATTATAAACGGTGAAAGGTGCATAGAGAAATAGAAAGAGGAATATGTTGTTTATTGATCAAGAAAAAGCTTTTGACTGAGTGAAGTGGAAGTTTTAATGAAAGTTGGGTAGGAAAGAAATGGTCAAAGGCTCACAAGAAACATATAGTGCAGCGTAATTCAAAAGCATGCATAGATGAAACCTTGGTTTGATTAATGAGTACTCTACGTATAAGAGTAAGTAATGGCTTTTATTTCAATTTTTTTCCTGCTATACAACATAAATGAAAAACTCTATCAACAGAACATCTCATAAAATCAAAAAACGTGAAACTTTATATAGAAAAAATAATATAATTACGTAATATTCAGGAGCAAACGACTTTATACTTTAATACAAATGAATTAATAGTGATATATTCAGTAATTGCACGTATTGATTAATTTGGTTTAAAATACTAAATACGTAGTAAAATGCAAGAAAATATTACATGGAAAGCTAAGAATGAAATAAAAGAATATTTTAATATTTTTTTTACTTACTTTTAGTTCTCTTCGCAACGTGATTTAACTTGCCAAACTTAGTCACAGACAGCCAATAAGTTAATCATGCACAGTTTTAAATCACAATGTCAAAAAGAATCAGCACCAATTAAAATATAAAAGAATAGGATACAATTTAGTTACCATTGGCCAAAAGGTTAGCCGCTTCTAAAGGTGAATATTCTTATTTGGAGTCCTAGTCCAATTCACTTTTGTTACAATTTAACTCATTTTCAAGTATACGCTGGTGAAGTAAACGTCATTTCCGCTTCCTGTTCAGCTAGCTGGTTACAAACAAACCAGCTTCGAGCGGGTTATATGAAGAAGTTTATATGGTACTCGCCTATGAAAATGATTTGTTTCGTTTTCGGATAAAACCATAACAGTTTAAGAGGTACATGCAATGTTTGTTTTCCCAAGAATGAAATTAGAAATATTGTACTATATAATATATTAAAGAGAAACAAAAACAAAGCTACATTGTACAACAAGCGATATAATGATTAATTACTTATTGGGCTAATAGATATATCTCAATCTTTTCGAAGAACACTTTCTCTGCTTGCATTCTGCCAGAAAGAAATTAAAATACACATATTTTTACCAAAGCTCCCGTGCTCCATCTTTTTTTATTTGTTTGTTTGTGACATTTTTAGGCTATTTTCGCTGTTTAATATACTAGATATTAATACTCAGAACACTGTAAAATCCTTTCTTAGTAAACTGATAATTGAATCACACCTTTAAACGCATACTATAATCTTCGAACAATGCCTGCCCCAGCATGGAGTGTGATTCTCATCTGCCTCGGTTCTTTCCGATTCTCACCAGCGTAAGTTCGATAACAATTTTACCTTTGTGGTTACATATATGTGTAAAAATTTGAAACTCTTGATACAATTGAGATTTACAGGCAATGGATGATTTTTAAATTGGTAAATCGGCGTTACACATATATGTAAGACAACCGCATTTAAGCAATCAGAAACTAACCTAACCGTACCTTACTGCATATGAATGTTGGTAAGAGTATAGTACAGGTAATATAGTAAAGTTTAAAGCGGACTTGTTACTTTGTCTCATCCCGTTTGACATAAAATTTAATTGCTCGATCCTATCGATCTACGCTAAGTACGCATGAAAAATATAGGATCATATTTTTTAAAAAAATATTTATGTGTAAAATTTGTCTAATCTACGAAAATACTTCTGTGCAAGAAAATTATATGTAGAGGGAGAACATAGAAACAGCGTTAAAAATGTGCCATGATTACTAAGAAATTGAAATGCAAATCCACTTGTAGTGATTACTAGCCCTGGCTAGTGTACACTTTTCGTACCTGTCTTTCTTTCACGCAACTTCACCCAACCCACCGTCATTGATCCGCCTGCTCCCTACAGTTGCATCCTTATAAATGCGCTTGAGCTTCAAGCTGCACTTAATCATCATAGATGTAGTGTTACGTGAAGTGACTACCCAGTGTAAGGTGGCATGTTAGAAGTCTGTACGCCGTTTGTGGTAGACGCCAAAAAAAAAAAAAAAAAAAAAAATCAGATAATATTAGAACATTATATAGGATAGTTAGAGTTATGCCTTTTAAATTATTTAATTATTTCTGGTGACACATTTCAACTTTAACAGTCCAAGCAAAGAATGAACACCCGCTAACAAAAGGATGAAGAATAAATTAGGAAATTATTTCCACGAAGATGCTAAGTTTCAGAGATTATGTATTCGTAGTTGAATACTTTAAAATGCATTGGTTATTCTAGCGCTGTACTCCTTTGTTCTGAATATCTGATCACTAATTTTATAAAAAAATCAAGTTTCTTCCATATTAAACATTTTCACTGAAGCTAAACAAACAATATGACAGAAGTATATAGCATAACAATTTTCAATAATCTTAATTAAACTCAATCTAAAATTATTATTAAGGGGCGCTCATGTACATGCGTGGGATTCTCTCACTTGTTGTCCAGCAAGTTATTGGCGATTGAAGGAATTAAAATGTAGAGCAATTTTGTTTCATATTATGATAAATACAGCTTTTCTATAAGTATAAAGTAAATATATTCACTGCTATTCGTGAAATATGTAGCCTCATATTCATAATTTTAAGTTTGTCTTTCACAACACTCACAGCTGCCACATACAACGCCATTGAAACTGTCTTGACAACCGCCTTAGCAACAGATTGTTTGTAACCAATATGGCTGCGCCCATTGAAATTCACAGCAAACGACTTCAGCAGCGTATATCGAAAGGGAAAGAAGAAAGCTATATATCCCTCACCTTCCTGTAACTAGAAGTGACAAAGATTAGCCCGCTACTCAAGGTTTACGGGTCAGTCACAAGATGGCAGAATAATCAATCCTATGGTAGGTAAGCATAAATAACGGCTTACTTTAGCGTTAAAAATGCGAACCAATTAATCAAGTGGAGCAACTACTGTTACAAAAATGCTACAATATTTTTCTCTTTATAATTTTTACATTTTTTCTTTTAGAGATCAACTAAAATTCACTTTACATAATAACGTGTCTCCACTATCAAATAAATTTTTAAAGTTCTTAACATATCGCATTTGAGTTGATCGTAAATTTAAGGTTCATGCTTTTTGGAATCACTCAAATATGAAAAGAAATTATACTCTTACTTGATATTTTTCCAGGCCTGGATAAAATTTGTAACATACTTATTCTTTTCTCTCCATATTAAGGCATTCTTTATCAATCAACTTATCAGGGTTTTCTGAGTTTGTCTCTTCGTTTGCTCCGTGAATTTACATGCAGACTACAATAATAATATGACTGGTGATAACATGACAACCGTTGAGAACAACATATTCCTCGAAAACAAGACAATCCTCGAACACAAGACAATCCTGCAGTATCTACAAGGAAACAAACAGTTTTCTGACACAAATTTACACTATGTACATGGATTCTCAATGTTGACTCTAGAAACACATTTTCTTCGCAAATACGATCTCTACTTTACAAATTTAACCTAAAATTTTAATTAACTCCATCACTAGAAGTCCTAGGAGAATAGAACATTTTTGTAAACATAACATTACGCTTTAGTTTCTTAGTTCGGTTTTCAACAGATTCAAGCCATACTGTATTTATACAAAGATCCCGAATATTGAAAGGAAAGCTTCATAAACTTCTTATCCAAAGATCATCATCCTTATCCAAAGAAGATCTTTCATAATCCTTTTTACAAAAAGCTCTCCAACGGGAAAAGTACAAGAAACTCTTTCTTATTATAAAGTTTTTCTTTTCTTAGCCACTCCTTTTGGTAGTTATAGTTTTACTGAGTTGTTCTTTATTAGTAGAGGATTCGACAATGCCTAGATCTACCAATCAAATAACGTCGAATGATTTCGGAATTAATACCGACATTCATAGTATACTGAACTTGACGAATAAAGTCAAACCATTTGATTTGGTTTTAAGACCTTAAAATAAGATGCTATGATTTATTCTCTTTCCACTAGGTTAGAACTAGGTGAGTAACTAGATGTAACACTCTGTATGCCTCTACTAAAAACGTTCTTAAAGGTACTTGCCATGAAATTAGATCCTTGATCATGAACAACCTTATTACAATATCCATATAACAAATATTTTGTCTAATTTATCACAAATTAGGCGTGTGCTTAAAGTTTTGACTGGCTCCATAACAAGAAATCCACTTTCAGCATCTACTAATACAAGGATATATTTTAACGCTTTGCTGCTAGGTAGAGACCGTAGAGTATCTACAAAATAAGTATGACATGGATAAGTTACTTTTCTCGAATAATACTCTCCAAAGGAGTATTCCTTTTGTTAGATTTCTGGCATATAAGGCATTCACGCACACAATTTCTTGTATCTTGGAACATATTTGTGCACGTAAATTTCGACGATAGATTGGCAATCGTACGGGAAATTCCACTGTGTCCTCCCCGTACTAGTTCATCATAATGTTATTTTATAATTGTTTTAACCATAGATTTTGGAACAACAGCTCTTAAACCTTTATTTATCTTTCCTTTAGCCTGTTTTAACAAAACATTATTTGTAAGACAATAATTTTTAACAGGTTCCCCTTTTTCTAGCTTTGTAATAATTTATTTTAATTGAGAATCTTCACTTTGATATTTTTGCAGTGGTTCATTTAGCAAATTGTTTTAGCACAAATTAAAGTAAGAGACTTGAACTTCTTTACCTTCAAGTTCCTAAATTTCATCAAAATTTTCGGATGGAGAGGTAAACTCTGTATCAACATGGATTACAAACGGTTATCTAAGCTCGGGGACTTGAAAATCACATGATCAATGATGGTTTCTTTAATTTCAGTTAATAAATCATTTTCTTTACACCGCTTAAATGGAACTTTCTGAGATTTTAATTTATACAAATGATCCAAAAATTCTGAGTATGCAGAATAAAATTTTACATAATAAGAAATAAAATCTATTAATCTAGTCACTGCTCTCCTATTTTTTGGTTTAGGTAAGTTTTTAATTATTTCTACTCTCTCAGGATCAATTCTCATACTGCCATCCTCAAATTCATATCCAAGATATTTTATTTTTCTTTTGAACAAAAATATTTTTCTGCGTGAAATAGTAATACCAGATTCCTTAATTTCACAAAAACCTTTTCAAGAAACTCTATGACTTTCAATATCATTTGTATGGATACAAATATCATTTACAAATTAATCTAAATAATCTCCAATTAAATCCTTAAATATCTTATTAAGTACTCTAGTTAGCGTAAACTCAGATTGACAAAAACATTCACATGGACTGAAACGGTAAAAGCCTGGCACAAGTGGTAAATACTAGGGATGGCCAATTCCGGAATTTTTACTTTCCGGAATCCGGAAAGTAAAATAGGAAAATTCTGGATTTCGGAAAAATTCCGGAATTCAGAAAAAATCCGGATTTCGGTAAAATTCCGGATTTCGGAAAAATTCCGAATTTCGGAAAAAAATCCGGATTTCGGAAAAATTCCGGAATTCGGAAAAAATCCGGATTTCGGAAAAATTCGGAAAAAATCCGGAATTCGGAAAAAATCCGGATTTCGGAAAAAAATCCGGAATTTAGAAAAATTCCGGAATTCGGAAAAATTCCGGATTTCGAAAAAAATCCGGAATTCGGAAAAAAATCCGGAATTCAGAAAAATTACGGAATTCGGAAAAAATATTTTTTCTTTTTGTAATCCTAAGAATTTTGTTCAAACGCCAACGAACAAATTTCCTTTTTGTAATCCTAAGAATGTATGATGCAAGTTAAGCTGAAACTTACATCCTAAAGTATACACTACTCAATCTTCCCATGGTTAATGAGATGTAGTCCAAAAGTACGATGTACTTCTAATATTTAATTTTTGTTTTACTGTGATATTGTCCAGAGGTAAGACATATATCACACTGAGATAAACAACTTGACATAATGAAGATGTTATCATACGTAGTTTTCCAGAAAATCGTGAGAAACGAATTTTTATGAAGTTAAAATATGCGTCGCTTGTTGCCAGTGTGATGCAATTGATAACTTTTATGCTGGAATAGTATTATTATTATTATTATTATTATTATTATTATTATTATATAATAATAATAATAATAATAATAATAATAATAATAATAATAATAATAATAATAATCGTTTATGTACTGTAAAAGAAAAATGTGAACCGTTAAGTAGTAGATTTTATCTGTTGTTTTTTGATATCTTCTAACAGTAATAACAAACTGCTTGTAAATACGCAATGATTATCAAGGACAATGGCATATTAATGTAAGGACTACTCTGCAGACTAGCAATAAACAATAAGCAATAACAGATAAACAATAGTTGCCAAATAAAAGCAACTAACTTGGGCACGTCAGAATGATCGCGAGAATATAGGGACGCATTGAGACTAGCAAAGAGCGTGGTATTATTATTACTCAAAGGGCCGTACGATGGAGGCATTAATGTTAATGGCACTAATGAGCACTTACTTGCTCTGACAGTTAACCTCATTTTTGAGATGATTCTTAGAAGTGGGCGTGTTGGCATGTAGTTAGAAGACCTATATCCATTATTTAAAAAGCACACGTTATCTGTGGAGTACTAACGATTTGCGTCACTATCGAACACTAACGTAGCACTAGCGACGTTTAAAGTCGAAATTGGAGTCTGACATAAGTGGCTTGTCAACTTCACGGACATTATATTTTCCTTGAATGAGAGAATTTTGCGCCCAGGAAATTTGCGCCCTACCACAAAAATAGGAAAAAATGCGCTCGCAATATATTTGCACTGGGATGTTTGCGCCCTACCCCAAAAAGAGGGGAAAATGCGCCGGCTATATATTTGCACTGGGATGTTAGCGCCCTATAATTCAACTTATTTTTGTATTGTGTAAAGTAACTTCCACTCACACTTGAACTAGGCTTGCCTCTCATCGTCTCAGTGAGTTACTCCATCCGTTATAATATTCCGAACAAATGAAAAAAAAAAAAAATACAATTTTAGTTCACTAAAGGGCAATCCATACAAATACAATTTTTCATTATACTACAAAATTTACAATAAAAGTATAAATGACTGACAAATAATTATTTATTAATATAATCAAAGAGTATAATTTAATCTACAAAAGGCTGTTTGGCTCTACCCAGATATCTCTGTTCACAATCCTTGCGAGTTGTTTGGCTTTTCAGGACACAAAATATAGAAAAGAAAATGTAAAGTGAATGTAAAATCAGTTCAGTAATATTATCAAGAAAACTATGTACAGTGTGTTTACTTGCTGGAATTCAAACACACAATTGCGTTCAGTCGTTCTTTCAGACAAAAATGTTCCGGGGGGCACACTTAGTATTCCGGAGGGGGGTCACTGCTGGTACTATTCTATTTATTATTATATTATAGACGTATTATTTTGGTCTCCTCCGAGGGGGCTCTCTGAGAGCTCTGGGGAGGGTAGTGTTCCCCCAAAATCATCTCTGGAAGAAGCAGTGATTGCGTTGATCCGTTGTGTTCTTTTGGCTTATATTGAAGTTTATTCTCCCCTTATATAGCCACAATGAAAATAAATCACAAATGGCATGGTTGTAGGGGGAGGATTGTTTATGCTGTAATGTCAGCCACTCCGAGCAAATGCGTAAGCTCCAATAGGTTCTTTTATTTCGCAGGGCTCAAACTTCCCGGTGGAGGTACATCGCAGGCGCAATTTTCCCTGTTCTTGAGGTAGGGCGCAAATTTTCCAGACGCAAAATTCTCGACACCGTTCGAATGACCTCGGAAGACTATCTTTTTCAATACTTTTTTATATTATTTTACTCGAGATTTCTTCCTAGCTTCTTATTAAAATACTTACTAATATATCCTCATTTTATTGTCCTAACCAATCAATATGGGTATGTTGTCAGTAAAATATTTAGATTGATCGAGCCTCTGGTGTGTAACCACAGTATTTCATATCATCCCCCCATTAGAAATCTTGGCTAAACGAACCAATATATGTTGCCAATAAAATAGTTTAGAATGATTGAGCCCCTGGTAAATAACCACAGTATTTCGTGACAGACCCCCCCCCTTCCTATTACCATATTCTAGCTACATGCCTGACTCAGCTAATTCTCTACATTCTTTATCAAGCACACATTTTCTAAAGCGGAAAATGCTCTCTAAATACCTAAGCTCATTATTTTCAGCAGATGCACAAATTGGGTAACATTCTATCTACATAAATGTTATATATATGTCGATTACTGGAAACTGCTTCTCGCTATCTATTACCATATTTACTATATAATGATTAACGTTAAAACCGGAAATGGTTGATTGGTACCGCTTCCGGTTTGAATATTACATTCATCAGGGAACTCGATTCTTAACTATTGACTCTGTACATCATGGCCAAAATTGATTGGTAATCCATCAGATAGTTCTTGAGACTGTTTGTTTCACTGACGGACAGAATGAATATATGGCTATAGAGTTTTGATAAACTAAATTCGTTAATGAGTGATGATGGAACAAATATAAGAAAGGGAACCAAGAGTACCACCGGGAAAATTTTCGAACACAAAATTAGCCATCGAAAACCCACATGTCCTGGGTTAGAATACCATACATGAAAACTCTACCACTGAGTCATCAATCACCCGCTTATTAGTTTTATTAATTATTATATTAATATAAATTAATGAATGCCTGCTTATGTTAATTATTGAACAATTACATTGTACACTTCGTAAAGTCAAAAAATTATAAATTTGTATTTACTGTACATACAGTGAGCGCAGAAAGTGTTCATACACCTATGCTATTGAAACGAGAATGCCTGCGAAAAAGAAACAGAAAATTTAAGAAGTGTAATAACACACACAATATGAATAATGAAAACTAAGCTTTATGAATATATCAATAAAGAACCACAAAGACAAGTTTAATGGTCAGAAAGTAAATAAATTCCGTAGAAAGTGTATAGAGTAGACGCAAAAAGTGATCGTACACCTGACGTACGAATACGAAACAAAGATACCACAACTGGGGTTCACTAGTATTCGCCTAAGTATACACCTCTGTATAGCATGACGAGTAACAGAATGAGTTTAGTTGTGAATAGGAGTGAAAAAACTGCACGGTGGGCTGTCAAAGTGGGAAGCAACCGAACAGAAACAAATGAGGAGGCAAGAAAAGTGATTATTAAATTGCATAAGAAGGGTAAGTCTTTGAGAAAGATAGCAAACCTTGCAGACAGACCTCGTTCAACAGTACAAACAATAATTGCAATGTATAATGTTTCTATCACTGTGCGAAACAAACAAACAAACAAACAAACAAAAAAAGAACTGGAAGACCAAGAGTGTTGAGTGAACAAGATAAACGTTACATTATTAGGGAAAGAAAAAAGGTTCCAAAAAATAGTGCTGTGCAATTGGCAACGGATCTGGAAACACGCGGTGTTAAAGTATCAGCCAGTACAGTGCGGAATATTTGCAGGGTATCATGGTCGGATAGCCAGGAAAATGTTCTGGGTGAACAAAACAAATCGTATAAAGAGACTAAAGTTTGAAAAAGAGTATAAAGATAAGGGATCGCTTCTTTCTGGAATAGGGTCATATTTTCGGACGAAAGTAAATTTAACTTTATCGAGTCCAATGGGAGGCGTATGGTATGGCGCAAGGTGAATACAGAGATGAATCCTCAAAATCTCGTCCCTAAAGTAAGACACGGAGGAGGGTCCGTGCTCGTCTGGGGTTGTATGAGTGCCTCAGGAGTGGGTCGTCTCCACCTTATCGATGGAGTAATGATCCACAAAGTGTATATTAACATATTAAAGGAAAATCTCCATACTAGTGCGCAGAAGATGGTTCTTGAAAACAATTTATTGTTCAGCAAGACAACGACTCCAAACATACAGCGGAAAATACTCGATTGTGGCTATCTATAATACCTTGAAACAGCTTCGCACACCTCTCCAATCCCCAGACATGAACCCCATAGAACATCTATGGTCTGTTCTGGAGACAACAATCAGAAGACACAGCTTCTCTACTCATGGCCGGCGCTAGCAATTTTGCCGCCTTGGGCGGTGCTTTCACATGCCGCCCCTTTAATCCGCAAACCTTATTTTGACAGATAACGTTCAAGTGTCATTTAAAAACATGTATAAAATGGAAAAGTAAACAAAAAAAGAAAAAAGAACTACCTTTCTGGAATGCTCACGTAATATTTAAACGACTCTATACTGACACAATATTCAGTATGCTCGATTTCGCTGTATGTATGTAATATAGAGCAGCGCATACAGAAAATAAAATTTTAAAAATATACTTTAATCATGACTAAGAATTTTAATTTTTAGGCTTATTTTATATCAAAAGGCGTTTTCAACAGAGTATGGAGCAAGAAGATAATACAGTAAATCAGATATTATGGTAAATGTAAGTGATTAGCCTAAGCCTTATAATGTACTAAAACACAATAGACATACATAAATTTAACATACCTTAATTGAAAGAAACTTTTCTTGGTTTGATATGAGCAAATTCCTTTATCACATCGCGTAGTCCAATGTTTTAGCCAATTTGTGTTCTATTGATATCGTCGCTAGACCACTCAAGCGTGTTTCAGATATAGAAGAGTGTAGATAGTTTCTAATAAACTTAAGTTTCCAAAAACTTCTTTCTCCACTTGCCACTGTTACAGGCAAGATTAACAAAATTCTACGTGCAATACTAACATTGGGAGCAAAGTCATGTTCCTTAATTAATTTTCTTTTTTTTATTGTGAACTTTCACAGGCTTAATTATAGTGGATAACACTTTCAGTTTGTCTTTCAAATCACTGGGGATAATATCTTTCAATTCTTCGTGTGTTAAAATGGTGGTAAGTTTAGTACACTTTTCAGACAAAAAGTTCAGGTGGTAGGCTATGTCTTTACGATTACTTATATCGCAAAGAAAATTGAAATACTCGCTGTGATGTTTAAGTTGCTCAAATCTTTCTCTTAAAAGCTAACACAATCACTTCTAGAACTTTGTAATAAAAATCGATCTTGTATCTTGTTTGTGGATGTTTTCAGTAGCTTCATCCTCTGCCTCGTACTGAAACTGTCTCTTCTTTCGACTTCGAGCTTGCACTGTATTACGTATCAGTGGATCACCCGTATCTAATGATGATGCCAAGTCCATCGTATCAACTAAGTAAGATTTAAACTTTGCATAATTTCGGCTCCTCTCAAAGTACCCAGATATATTTTCAAGAAATCCTACTGCATCCAACACATGAGAATCAATGCTTTAAAGTCATATCAGACAACGAGTGAATAAAGGAAAGAAAAGTAACTCAGCTGGTTTGCTATACACAGAGCATCGTGGACGACCATTCTATCGGTTCTATTGTCATTACTTATTTGAAGTAAGGCATCATAAACTTCCTATATTTGATAACTGAGTCAGAGCATCAATTCGGCTCTCCCACCTTGTGGTGGATTATGATTTTAAAGTGAGACTACTAATATGTTCCTTTAGTATGGCCTAACGTTGAACTGACGCAGAAAAAAAAGTCAAACTTTTTTTAGCTATACAAAAAATGAAACATTTCTCAAGAAATAATACGATTTACTATATTCGGAATGAACAATTTGTAAATTGGTCAAAAACTCGCTATTAGAACCTAAATGTCTCTAGATGCTACAGGCTAGAACTGCCTGTCTCAAGTGGGAGTGTACCTTTAACATACTTGGAGCGGAGCGTTAGGACATTATTGAATAGAAAAAAATATAAAAAGACACCGTGATAATCTTATGCACTCTAGCTCAAAATCCTATCTACACCGCTGCAAGGGAAATATTGAACGAGATACCTGAGGCTAGTAGTTTGATAATTGAAAACGAGGAGGAATGCTCTGAATTTCCTGAGAGAGTATTTTCTTGAATGTGAGTGAAGTAAGTTCAATTACATTCTCAGGTTAACACAATCTTATTTTTCCATGTGAGCCTATTACGAAGCATTATATTTTGATAGTATTCTTTTCTTTTTCAAATTTTGCCGCCCATTAGACTTGCCGCTCTGGGCGGCGGCACGGCTCAACCCTCTCTCGCGCCGGTCCTCCTGTCTCTACTAAAGAAGGCCTAAGAAAAGCTATTCAAGAAGAACGGGACATAATCAGTCCCGAAGCTACAGAACTACGAACTACTACAGGTGAAATCAATGCCACGAAGACTACAGACAATCATTAACGCACAGGGTAATCCCACAAAACATTAAATAACGTAATATACTTTATAAGCATTAATTCAAGGATAAGGTGACTTTTTGCGTTTACAAAAAAAGGAATTCTCTCTTTTCTTCTGAACAAAACAGTGATTGTGTTTGTTTGGCCCTTCTCTTGTATATAGAAATAAAATGTATGAATGTGTAGTCTTAATTCTGGTTATATACAGTATATATTTTCCACCTCCCGTTCTCATGCTAGCTGTTTTCAATATAAAGTATGCACGGTGTACGAACACTTTCTGCGCTCACTGTAGGTATGTTGACAATAAGCGAATGTTATTAGAATATTTGTTGAGATTTCTTTTCCTTCACTGCCTTTCGCCTGGTTAAAAAGTAGTTTGCAGTGGTTTGGAGCAGCTGCAGGTGGAAACGCGATAATGTTTGAGACATACCGGCGACTTTTTTGTGTGTGAAAATAAGACCTTCCTCATAAAGCAGTAAATAACTGCAGTAGCAATTGTCTACGTAAGTGATAAAGACATATCCAATTTCAAGAAACTAATACAGTATATATATTCATTGTTGTGTTTCTCTTTTAACAGCTACTAGCTAGGGATGGCCAATTCCAGAATTTTTACTTTCCGGAATCCGGAAAGTAAAATCGGAAAAATTCCGGATTTCGGAAAAATTCCGAATTTTTTCTAAATTCCGGATTTTTCCGAATGTCGGAATTTTTCCGAAATCCGGAATTTTTCCGAATTCCGGATTTTTCTGAATTCCGGAATTTTTCCGAAATCCGGAATTTTTCTGAATTCCGGATTTTTTCCGAAATTCGGAATTTTTCTGAATTCCGGAATTTTTCCGAATTTCGGAATTTTTTCGAATTCCGGATTTTTTCTGAAATCCGGAATTTTTCCGAATTCCGGAAAGTAAATTTTCCGATTCCGGAAAACAGAATTTCCGGAATCCGGATTCCGGAAAATTTTGTCCATCCCTAGTAAATACTGTATATTTTGTGATTTTTTTGGCTGATAAAAGCTCATATTTAAATCTAACTTGCTGTAAATTTTGTGACATCCTATATTAGCTATCGATACTTCTATATTAGGGGTTGGATATCTAGAAGCCATTACTTTTTATTAACCTACGAGTAATTAATAACAAGCTGTTTTTATCATTATTCACGATAAGGAAATAGGGCGAAACATAAGGTGAACTATCTACTTTCTCTTCCAGTCCTTTTCTATCATATCATGAACACATTTTTCAAGGTCTTGTAATTTATGTTGACAAGTTTTGGTGCACAGAAGTTTGTAAAACGTCGCCTTTAGTTTTTTCTTCATTTTTCATCTGAACCGGAGAAGCATTTGTAGGTTGGAAGCTACCTACACAGTGCATAGACGTTAGGGCGGAGCGAAAAATCACTTTTTTATAAATCGAGGACGCAATAGTGAGGAAAAGTTCTCAATTGATGTTGATAAAATACTGTAAAAATTTCGTTTCTGAAATCAAATATCTTCGGGTGGCAAATCGGCAAAAAAGATTTTGTGTCTTTATAGGGTATGCAAACCCGCCGTACACATAACTTTTTTTGTGTTTCTACAATAAATGAACAAATTATTACCTATATTTCTTAACGTAAGCAGTCTATAAAATTGAAGAAATAATTTCTAGATTATTTAGGCAGATTTGGAACCATAAAATAGCCCATTTTAGCAAAACAAAATATTCTATGTTATATACTGTTGGTCCTACAGTATAAGTAGTTTCTTATGAGGTTCTAGCATTAAATTAATATGCCGATAAATGTGTTCATTGTTCATTATAATTTTTCCTTCAACAGTCTTTTTCCTTATAAAAACTCTCGTACTGCTTTATATAGTTTAACTTCCTCCCCTGTATAAGAATTCAATTTGGATTATAGTCCAATTGATAGTAGTAGTATTAAAAAAAAACGTTAGTATTCGATAACTTTGTTCGAGCGTGGAAGACGACCTTTTCAAGGTAATTTTGGGGTGTTAACATTGTGTTTTAGTGTTTACTTCGTTGTGCGTAGTTGGTACGTGTATAAACAGTTTGTCTTTGTACTGTAAATTAAACTTTATGTAATGTGTGTGAGATCTGTATTTCATATCAATATTGAAACTCTAACCATGCCGAAGATAAGAACAAGATTAAGAACAACTCACCCCGTGCTTGGACATTCAGCTGAACTTTCAGGTGTGTAGTTGCTCAGAAAATTAGATGTAATGAAGCATTATTTTCAATTGGTAGAGCTGGAAAAGTGTGAGAAAGGGTATGATCGATCTGTAAAGAAGTTGGCGAGAGACGTTGCTCAATGTGTGAAATCTGTTTAGGGCAAAGCTTCCATCCTTACTTTGTCGTTAGAACGTGTAGTTCAGTTTCTACTTGCTTTGCACGGAAAGTATATAAGAAGTTTGTTAAATCTGAGAAGAAAACGAAAGCTTCTGCTAGTTTCCAGAAAAATTGATACATTTAAACAAGATTACACGAAGTCTTTTGATATATGTTCCTGTAAATGCCATGAACTTTCCATGTGCTCATGTGAATTAAGAAAGAAAATACCTAGGAAGCAGTCGGCATTTCTGCAAGAACAGAACAAAACGAGTAGCCAGAAAGAGTGAGTTGACTACGAGGGGACTTTAAAACTAATCATACGCACTTAAAGTAAATCACGAAAGACCACCCGCCAACAGTCTTCTTACACATCACAAACGAGTACATCTAATGAACTCCAGACATCATCTTATGATGGCGATGAGTCAGGTGTTGATGATTACCTTGCAAAACAGCCGAATATTAGAGAAAAAAGAAGCAAGCAGCAACGATATGTCGTTAGTCTTCTCGGTATGCTGGCAGACGGATTTCTAACAACTGATCGTGAAACTGCTTTGATAGCAACAAATACATTTCAATCTTTTGGAATAATTGATCCACAAAATGCTGGCTAGATGATAGACTCCCCAAAAGTCCGGCGAGAAAGGGAAAATATAGGACAAAAGGAAGTGCTAATGGCCAAAGGAAAGGATCTTAGAGGTTTGTACTTTGATCGTCTTAAAGATCAAACTCTATGCAGAAAAGAGACTGGAGGTCGCTGGTTTTCAGCAAAGAGATACGCTACTACGCTACTTATAATGAAGGAGCTAAACACTTGTTGTTAATGAGAACTTCTTCAAGGTACATACCACAAAAGGAGCGGCAATTGGTTCAAGAAGTGCGCAATCCAAAATAACTGTTATTTCGCGCACCCGGAGGATATGTTGCTTTCTATGGTTGACAATGAAAGACTTCACGTCAGAAAAGAGGCATAGAAAAAGATAGTCAACGTAATGGGAAAAGCTAGCAATGAGAAGAGCAGATATTATGACAGCAGTATCAGTAGGAAGACGAAACGAGGAAGATCAACTAAGGAAGACAATGAGTCACATGTAAAAAATGTATGCTACCAAAGCTCAATTTCAATGCAAAAATTACACAGACCTTATTAATTGGGAATCAGTTGAAGTGAGGCATCCTCCAGCGTTGTCTTGTTTTCCAACAAAGAACTTGAAATCTACAATAATAACCGTGAACATCCAGTCATAAAAAGAGCTTTAAAATATTCCTGTCACATTACGAGTACAGAACGCTGCGTGAAACTTGTAACAGAAGCATCTGCAGCAGTTTGTGGCAGAGATGGTTTTATCAGACTTAAACTAAAAATACCGATTTGTAAACACAAAAGTAGAAACAAAGGCAAACTATGCTCTGAAAATAACCAAAGATCTAATTTTGAACATAAGTCTCTGGATACTAAGGTGGGCATGGGAGGGACCTGACCGGCACGCACTTCCTCGTCGTGGGTCCTGGGTCGTTTCGCTGAAACAAGCTGAGAGGTGCAGAAAAAATATGTATTTTGTATTAAGTAGATTGTTATTTTGATCAAATTGACTAGTGTGTGATCCAAAATGTGCCTAACTCATGCAGAAAACATTTCCTAAATTTTATATATTACCAAACTTAAGAAATGTAGGTTATACTTTTGTCCATTTACCGAAGAAACGCAAAGAGTGATGTGTACGGCGGGTTTGCATACCCCATAAAGACACAAAATCTTTTTTGGCGATTCGCCACCCGAAGATATTTCATTTCAGCGACGAAATTTTTACTGTATTTTATCAACATCAATTGACAACTTTTCCGCACTATTGCGTTTTCGATATATAAAAAAGTGATTTTTCGCTCCGCCCTAATAGACGTAGACGGAACACCCTGCTGAGTAACTCTACTAGAACCAACTTCCGTGTAGAAAACAGCCTTCGCTCAGGGACAACCTCTATTTCCTCCCACATTATCAACCGCAGGTCTCCTGCTAGTCTCCTTTCTGCAACCGAAGTCATTTAGAAATTCAGGATTGTCACCCATGAAGACAACTACCTGTTGAGCATGTTGGCAAGGGTGCTTCCTGGGCAACCCTGAAATTGAAAACTGGGACACAGTTGCTTTCACCAGACATCTCGGAGTTGTATGTTACATTTACTATAATATTTCCTTGAGGAAAGGGTGCCAATTTCTTTGCATAATCTACGCAAATTTAATGGCCATGAAGGAAAGGTGTACAGATCAACAGGTTAAATTGTTTTGGTCCACAACTGCAAACCAGTCCACAAATTTCTTACGTTTCACAAAAGATATAATTTGCACTAATTCTCTAATTGTCTAGTTTCCAGGAATACCAAAAATTGAAATGTTAACAGACTTCGACTTTGGGTTACATTTTTCCTTAAGTTTATTTTAAAATGTTCTACTAACTAGATGTATTGATGATCCGATATCAATCACGAAAATAACACTTTCGTGACACACTGACAGTACTATTTTTGCAACATTATGTTAAGCAATAAGGTTTTCAGAAGATTGAGTTCCACTTGAGTTCATTTCATCTCTTTCAAATGCCCTAGAATTAAAATTACATGTTTCTGAATGACAAGTAGATTGTCCACATGTATTGCACGCTTTAAACACTCTTATTTTCGGGAAGGTCTATTTTTGATGGAAGATTTTAGGTTGTTGACGAGAAACACTGTTTTCTTCATAATGAATACGCCCTTGTTGGCTATACGAAACGGTTCGAAAGTCTCTGGAATACTTTAAGTTGGAATTGTACGAGCGAACAAAGTCTAACAATAGTTGTTTACTGGTGGGAAATTGCGTTAAAACTAGAATATTTCTCACTTCAGGTGTTACTAAATTAGACTACAAAATTCTTCCTCACACATAGGAATACCTAAGGCATTCAAAATGCGAACCTTTTCTGAACGATGTTGAAAAATGGTTAAATGATTCTCATCATACAGGGAACACCGTAGTCTAGTGGCTAGAATGTTGGACTTATATCCACGTGATCCCGGGTTCGATTCACGGCCGGTGCGTCCCAATTTTCGGCGTCCACCCAACGCCGTTTGACAAATTGGAGAGTGACGTGAAAACAAGACGTGACAAGACTAGGTCAGAAGCTCCTGAGGAACAGAGCGTCGCAGAAGCGCTGACCACGTGGTAGCTGCCAGGATGGACGTAGTTCAGCCGGGCGCTAGCAAATGACGCTGGAGCTGGTTTGGGCTCAGAAATGAGCCGTTACGTCAAGTGGCATGTTTGTTATTTTTGGTTCTCATTATACGGTACAAATTCTCCTGGATGAATTTCATGCGCGCTATAGTGGACACAAATAACTGAAGTAACCTTTCCGATATATGGCGACATTCTAAGGTTACATTATCAGCAATTGCAACTCCCTATACGCATCATCTTTCAGTTTATTTAAAACTGAAACCAAAATCACTTCATTCGCTGCAATGTCACAACATATGAATAATTCCATCTTTAATAAGAATTGAAAAAAAAGTAAACTGTCGCTCCCATCTACATATGAAGTATTCTGTAGTTGATTTTGAACGAATATATAAACTTTTTCTGAAAGATATTTGTCAAACTTAAAACCATATCCCAAAGTTTGGTTTCGTTTAGGCTGTGCACATTTGGGTCCAAAATGTAGTTTCACCCACCGCATTACTCTTTCTTTGTTCACAATTCGGTTCATTACCGGTATTGTTACCATAAAACAGTTAAACATACGTTTTTTGATCACTTTCAGTTGAAAGAGAAGGAAACGTTTGAACTACATTTTCACTCATTCCCGGACCTATGTTAGGTGGGGATCGGTGGTCACTTTCATTCCCAGTTACATTTTCATTAATAACGGCTCCCTCTTGACATTTTCACTAATATTGTTATGAAGACCTCTATTCCTACTAAAATATTCATTATTTTCGCTCTGTATATGCGAATTTACATTTTCACCTAGTGTAAAGTCGCCTAACATGTGGCTACTCCATGATAAATTCTGTACCATACGAGGTATGACTTTCACCATCCGTTTCTTTCAAATTGCCAAAATGATCCACAAGAGATTAAGATTTGGGAAATTTAAGCTGTCTAAAGAATATATTTTTATAAATTTTGAACAGGTAATGCAATTTTACGCCCAATAACTTTCTTAATACAAGAGCTTTATGCACCTTTATTTTAATGAAATCTCATGGACCTATAGAGAACCGAGTTCTAGCTACAGGTAGTTAAATTATTAATGTGCAACGTAATTCAAAGGCATGCATAGATAAAACCACGGTTCGGTAGGTTACGCATGAACAAATTTAAATCACAATGCCAAAAAAAGAATTATCACCATTTAAAAGAGAAAAATAATAAGATACAATTTAGTTACCGTTGGCCAAAAGGTTAGCCTCCTTTAAAGGTGAATATTTCTATTTGGATTCCTAGTTCAATTCACTTGTGACAATTTAACTCATTTTTAAGCATCTGGAAAGGGAAATAAGAAACCTATCTATTAGCCCAGTCAAAATAGGTTTTGTGTCAGAACAAATTCCCGGAGAGCTGAATTTTTCCTGTTGATAGACTATGATGAGATATGTAATTTCCCAAAAGTCCCCGGTTCTCCCCCTTGTGCTTTCCCCCCAGCCCCCCTTAAAGGTGAATTTGCCGTCTCTCAGAAAATTAGCCATAACTCCGAAACCAGTGGAGCAAATGCTTTGCAACTTCTTTTGTTTTCTTTGACTAATGTTAAGCTACAAAAAAGGTGTCTTTCATTTTTCTCGAAAAACGTATAGTTTCGTGGCAATTGTGTCTTAAAGAGAAAACAACAGTTTTGTGGCGGGAAAAATTCCCTTTAATTTTTTTCTACGACGTAAAGTAAAAAAATGTTTCAAATGAAAGTTTTAGATCAAAGTCTAAGCTTTAAAACGAGGTATATATTGTCACGGTACGTAAAGCCAGAGCTGAGTAATGTAGCTTTGAACATAATAAGAATATGCTTCAAGCCTCATAGGAATAAGATCAGAAAATGTCAGTTTTGGTTCGGGGGGACTATTCCCTACCCTCATATTGGCCTTTCCATTATCCACCATCTATGGACCCGCCGTGTCCCGGACTGGCAACAACCGGCAGCTTTCTTATATTATGAGTTTATTTTAATTTCTATGATTTTAAATAAATTCATAACAAGAACAGCATCACGGACCACCCACCCACCACTATAACCTAAGAATACTGTGTGCAATGTTTTCTAATATTCATTTTAAAATGAAGCCAGATTATTCGTGTAATTGATCTTCAAAATCTTCATTGTATTGAGGCACATTGTTGCACGATAACCCATTACAGTGCTCACACATAGCTGAACAGGTAAAGTCAGATATTCTGCAGCGACAATAATCTCCACACGCTGCCTTGCAAGAGCATGAAATTATTGCTAGGAGGTCATCAGGAGCAAAAGGTTTCATACTTAGTATCGGTTTTAAGACTCTTCTTTTTCAATCACTTTCTTTGATATATTCATGTTTCCAACCCCAATCAGTAGGATTAAGTTTGTTCCCTAACCACAATTGCACCTGTAAGTACACTCTGAAGAGGTGCTGACGACACGCTTCTGAGGTCGGTGGTAATTTAGCTAAATCAAAGTTTGACTTCAAAGAAGTCTTTGCAGTTAGTCTTGTAAATCTGAAATAACGAGCTTCGTTTAAAGTTGAATATTTACTTAGCCCGTACATTGAAAGAACAAACTTTTCTCCATTCTCGACAAGAGTATCTTTTGATGCATCTTGTTGGAGGAAACATTCTGCCTCACATTTTGCCTCTGTGTTTTTTTTAATTAATTCAACTGCTTTTGTTTTCCCAATTCCAAAAAATGACGAAGTTGTATCACAGCCAGAAATAGCATGGGCAAAAAGGAGAAGTTTGTCTATATTTTTGTTGGATCTTTTCAATTTATCGATATCAAAACAAGTGCTTGACGGGTTCTTTCCTCCAACATCTTTTCGAAAGAAAATGGGTCTCTTCTCTGGTGCTAATGCAACTAGCAATATTAAAATGTCCGTGTCATTTCCAACAACAATCACTCTGGAAAAGGTAGCAAGTTTGTCAATTCCAGTCCTTACAATTTCAGCATCAGCATCTTCTTCAGCTGTAACTGCTGCTAATCCAACCTTTTCCAACTCTTTACATGTGCATTCAATCAATTTCTTTTTGTTCTTTCTGTTAGAAAGAAAAGGTTCTTTTTTTACGACACATTTAGTATTTTCGTCGAACTGTATTTCGCATGAGGAATATTTCAGTGTCCTCCTTTGGTGTTCTTCATCTTTCGTAGTTGCCTCTTCTGGATAACCATCGAACACCACCGTACAATTATTTCCATACTTGGACAATACAAATGAGCAATAGTTCCTAACAATATCTCCATATGTAGCATCCTTAGGCCATGAAACATAATGAAGAAGGAAACCTCCATCGATAACTATCCCAGCATCTTCTAAGCATGGTTGCTCAACGATTCCTTCTGAAAATGCTTTAACTATAGACGATTTAGTTCCTTTCCGAAGATAAGTATCATCAAAAATCGATGGAGGTACAGAAGACAATTCATATTCCAAATACATTTTCAGTTTATTGGGGCTGTCACATACACATAAAATTCTATTAAAAAGCTGTTGTGGGTTTATGTTTACTTTTAATGATCGAACCGATACAGACTTATGACTGGCTTGAGTAATTACCATGTCTTTTCTTTACAATTTTAGCTCTCCAAAACTCTTACCTTTCATTTTTTCCATAGCTGCCAAACCCACTTCATAAGCTTTATCACTGTTAACACTATCATTTGACACAAAGCCGGAATGTAAAGACACGAGATCCCCTGAAAGCTTGGTAAAAGGGTTGTGCTGTCTCAGCCAAAATGTAAATTTCTCAATATCCTTGTTATCTCTTTCTTTCCTTGATTCCCGCAGTTCAACATGCTGTTCAGTAAAATTTAAGGCTGTTCCTGCAAATTTATCTAAGGCTTCTTGTATCTTTAAACAGTACGGTGTTCCATGAATCCATTTTGACAAAGTACTATCTGTTATTCCTCTTCCATGCGTCAGACCTCCCACCGCTTTCATTGGACGTATTAGGCATTGTTCTATTATCATGTCTGTCCAAGTTCCTGACCAATTCCTGCGAACGGTAAAATAACCTTGTTTAGTAAATAATTCGTATTCTTCTTTTGATAGTTTAGATTCGAGTTTTAACATTTGCTGAGCATATAAATGCACGGATTTAGCATAGGGCAAGTGGCCTGCAGCATGGAAGTATGGAAGCATGTCTACTACTGTACTCAAGTGCATGTTCCAGTTGCCAGTTCTTTCTGCAAATATAAATTGCAACATAAGATGTATGCACTTAATTAGATTTTTCCAAAGCTTTGCTGTTCTGCTAGATTTTTTTATCTCCTCAAAATTTGTTTCAATGTTTAAAACAGTTTCTGTAACTTCATCGTCCAGGTTAATTTGCTCGAAATCCAGTTCCTTGTCAATAAGCTGCTGACATATGTCTTCTAATTTCTTGCAGTTCTCTTCAATCTTCGGATATTCTTCTCTCATTACCTTAATGAGAGATGCTGCAGTTAAACAATAAGCTCTTATTCCTCTAGAACATGCATGCCCACTTAACATGTGATTAACAGTTGCCGAACCATAAACAGTTTCCCATAGATTTTGTAAGCCACTTCCTTCCATTATGCGGCCCACTGATCCCATATAAGACATTAAAAGGTGAAATCCACCTAACCTAAGAATAACCTTTGATAAGTCACTATTAGGATCTGACCTTTCTACGATTTCTGTTGCTTTCAGATACAATGGTTGGTCAAAAGTAGCAATGCAAGATTGATTTCTTTTTCTACATTGATCTGCAGCAAAAGATAAAGCAGAATAGATGGTAGACATATTATTTGGGTCTAAGTTTATAAATGGTACTGCCATAACACATGTAGATTCAGAAGAATGCTTGGTGTTGCAAATAATGTTCATAAGCCCATTCCAGCCAGGTTGCTTCTTTATACCTCCCATCCAAATTAAGTTTATCGGGTAAAAAAATGTACATAACTCTTCTGTGCTCTTACTAAGATTTTTGAGCTCACTGTAATCTTCTACAAAAATACTAGATAAGGGTTTTCTTTTATTAGGATAAGCCATGATACGTATTCCAGTAGTGTTTTGATTGAATGATCCTGATAGAACTCTTTTAACTCTTATTTTGGTATCAACACATGTCTCAGGAGTTATACACTGAACACCACCCATAGCATGGAAGGTATTCAAACCATCCAAAGTCCTTACATTTACATCTGCGTTGTCAAATGCAAACTGGATGAACCCTTCAGTCCTGATATTAGGTGTTCCAGCACTTATCAGAGAAGATAAATACAGAGTTGTTTCGTAATAAGTGGCAAATAACCCTAGTGATGAGAACAAATTTATAAGATATTTAGAGCCGAAAAGTCGATGAAGAGTTAGAGCTAATCCTGTTTGAATCGGAGAAATAAAAGATCTTGGCCGGACGCTTGCGAGTATGGCATGGTTGATAACAGTTGCTTTCCTCTTCACTTTTTCCGATTCTGACACATTCTTTTTACTCGTAACTCTGTCCATAAATAATTTAAGGGACTGTGGTACGACGATTTCTTCATTAGTGAGGTCTTTAATATCGGGATATGTATTTGAATCATAAGCCATTTTTTGAATATCCTCTTTTATAATATCGGCAGCTGCCTGTACAATTCTTATTCTTTCAGCGTTTTGATCGGAGTCTCGATCCTTATACCACTTGTCAATTATTTTGTGAACTGTCTCGGATAAGCAACATACATTCTTTCTACCGGAAATATTTGAAATAAGAATCCGGTCTCCAAAGTGTGTTAATAGTCGGCCTTTTAAATATCTGTCACTATAAGGTGTGTTTTCCTCGTCTTTGCATTCTTCGGGGAGAAATTTGGCCATAATGTCTCGTAATTCTCTAAGAGTAAATTGGCATTCGTCACTGTTTTCAATATATTCGCACATAGCTACAAAAGCTTCTTCTATTATACTTTTAGGCCGTCCGACAGGTTTCTCAGATTTTTTATAAAAGAAATCCTTATAGCATTCGCCATGATAACGAGCTTCAGGCGCTACAAGATCACTAACACTTAAAATCCAACTTTTAATATGGTCTCCCCATTCATCATTTCTTAAGCTGCATTGTCTTAATATTGTTTCTCTTATTTCTAAAGTTACAACATTGTACACAGATTTTCTGTGATGACATGGGTACTTTAAGTCTATAATGCATTTTTTCTCCACAAATGAAACAGTTCGTTTTGAAATCAAACTTGTTTTCAGCACTTCTGAGACTTACAACAGAATGTGACTGTACTGATGTTGAAGGTTGATTTGAAGTCAACGATGCCTTTACACTGGAAGGCCTTGTATAGTTCTGTCTACACTGGATATGAACAGTAATGGAATGTTTGCCCTCAAGTTCTGTATGTAAATTATCTTTACGCTCTAAACTGCAATGAATAATTTTTCCGATTCCTTTTTTCACTGTGACTGTGGGCAAATTTCCTTGTAAAGAGGTCTTACAAAAAATGCATGTTAAATTATAATGATCCATTTTGAACAACTCCAACACTTATACACCTTTTCTACTAAAGGAATAGGTATTCGTGAGCCGGTAGAGATGCCAAGGTCGTCAACTGATTTTCGGTAGCTCTGCCTCCGAAGAGGAGAGAATCAAATAAATCGAAAAGCCAAAGGAATAGCAAGGTCGTCAACTTAGGATCAATTTCGTCTATTTACCTCCGTGGAGGCTTATAATCAATTCGACGGTTGTTTCCTTAACCTCAGAGAGGCAAGTAATCCAACCGTATAAGAGAAGATCGCGATTACGATTCACACAATGGGGATGGAAATCCAAGGACTCGCTTATTTTTCTCCGCCAGCTACGGATACCCTATTTTTTAACCTGGTTAGAGCTCCAGGTGGCCAGTTCGACTGAAGAAACTATATTAAAATTATTTAAGAAATGATTACATTCTTCCTTCTTCACTTATTGTGATGGAAATATTTTTTCTTTTTCACACAAAAGATAAAGCGTCTCTGAGATGCAACAGCGGATAAGCAACATTTCAGTAATTTTACAAAAAAGAAAAAAATACAGTTCTAAATTATAACTGATGCAATACATAAGCAAAATAATTTCAGGCAGTAGCACAGCCATCTGTTGTAGTGCAGATGTACTATTTCGTCGGATTACACAAGCACTGAGGCTCGCTGACCCGGTGGAGCACATTTTTGTTATTTGTTTCGTTATGTGCCAAATAAAAACTATCATAATATACCTCGTTTTAAAGCTTAGACTTCGATCTAAAACTTTCATTTGAAACATTTTTTACTTTATCTCATAGAAAAAAATTAAAGGGATTTTTCCCGCCAAAAAACTATTGTTTTCTCTTTAAGACACAATTGCCACGAAACTATACGTTTCTCGAGAAAAATGAAAGACACCTTTTTTGTAGCTTAACATTAGTCAAAGAAAATAAAAGAAGTTGCAAAGCATTTGCTCCACTGGTTTCGGAGTTATGGCTAATTTTCTGAGAGACGGCAAATTCACCTTTAAGGGGGGGTGGGGGGAAAGCACAAGGGGGAGAACCGGGGACTTTTGGGAAATAACATGTCTCATTATAGTCTATCAACAGGAAAAAATTCAGCTCTCCGGGAATTACTTCCGACATCTAGCTTATTTTTACCTTCATTGACTGGGTATATTCCTTATTGAAGTAGAACTGGGACAAATTCGCCCGCTAACCAAGGTTTACGGGTCAGCCACAAGATGGCGGACTAATCAGTCACAAGGTAGGTAAACACAAGTAACGGCTTACTTTAGCGTTAAAAACGCGAACCAATTAATCAAGTCAAGCAACTTCCGTTACAAAAATGCTACAATATTTTTCTCTTTATAATTTTTACATTTTCTCTTTCATTTTGAGATCAATGAAAATTCAGGTTACAATATGAACCAACAAATAAGTGTTAGAATATGGACAGAAATGACAGAAAAGAGTGTAATTCCAAGTGAATTTCTGAGGAATGTTGTTTCTTGCCAACACACACACACACACATACAGTATATATATGAAATACCCTCTCCATTATGTAGGTCATTCCTGACTATTTCCCATATATATATAGTCAGGAATGTCAGGATAGTCAGGAATGACCTACATAATGGAGAGGGTATTTTAGTAGGAAGTAGGATTTGTTGCATTTGGTTTGGAGACGATACGGAGCTATTTGTGAAATCTGAAAAAAATATATTAGAAACTTGTGAAGGCCTACAAAGAAAATTGGCTATAAATGCAAACTTTAAGAAGAAAAACTATGGTGATGAGACAAATATAGAAGTAGGATGAGAGAAATTAATACAGGTGATTAGTTTCCGATATCCGGGTTACACCATTAGTGAGGACATGAAGTGTGAATGTAAAATAAAAGGATAAGACTTGCAAAAGAAACCTTGAGGAGGGAAAAAGTTTGGAGAGGTTTTGAATAAAGAGTTAAGTAAAAGACCGATAAAATGTTTCATGTGGATTATTGTCGTCAATGGGAAACAAATGTGCACATTACGCAAAAAGAAGGAAAATAGGACAGGAAACTTCCGAAATATGGATGTGAAGATGAATGGATAGATTTAACTAGACTAACTGAAAACAAATTAGACTTTGTTAGAAATAGTGGGGGAGAACATAACAGTTTTAGAAGCAATTAGAAAAAAAGGAGCAACTTATTGGGACAAAATTAGATGAGAAGGAACTGTGTCATGAGGAACGCCCTATAAGATACTTCGTAAAGAAAATCAGAGAAATGACGAAAGAGGCTAAAGTTCATGGAAGATTAAAATAGATAATTCCTACGTGAAGATGGAAAGGTAAACTGAACTTCGTGGTGCAAGGAAGCTTCTCGGTTAAGGCTAGTGACTCGCCAGAAATGACAGAAAATCTATTATGATGATTATGAGTAGTTAAGAGGAATGAAGTATAATTAGCGAGGAAGAGGAAAATCTTAAACAAACGCAGTGTCAGATACTTTCCATTGGCACCATTTTAAAGAGTATGGCTGAAAATACGCCGGGAATAAGTGTAAGAAGAACATATATCTACAATTTCCGTACGTTTGAGAACAAGAATATTTGAATGCAGTACGTTATTTTACCTAAAATAGAATCATTCATAAACATTCATTTACTGTATGCCATTGCTTTTATGTAAAGTGTAGCAAATATAAAGTGAGCATAACAAGTACGAAAATAGGTAACAGCATTTCTGCTAATGCAAACCTTGTTAGAAAATTCATATGTTTACAAAATCATTTTCGTGAAAGATCGCAGAGCACGTAATACGTTATTCGTTACTTGTAAATTCATAGATAAACAGTGGCTAGGTGAAGGTGATCTTAGTACTTCGACCAACATCAGCCTCCTATGATAGTATCAGTTTTTTTAAATATATACATATGATGAATCATGTACTCAAGTGAGTCCCTGAAATGAACTCGGTTACCCTGCCTTAGTGCTCTGGCTTCAGGTCTGGTTAGTCGGTATACATGTAAAGTATACCGTGTAAGAGTATGGTCACAACTAAATAAAGTAATTTAAATTCTCAATGTTAAGTACTTTGATATTTACCTTATTATATTTATAAAGCGGGAAGCACGCAAAGTAGTTGGCGTGTTAATATTTTTTGTTTCAGTTTAAAGTTCCTACGATTATACACCGAGGCTGAAAGAAACGTTCATGATGAGATGGATGATAATCATGGAATGAAGAAAATGGAATGAAACAGAGTAAGTTAGAAAAACCGTGTGATGTGTATCGACAGAAAGTCCACCTTTCGCGAGCTGCGATCAAGCCATGATCCTCGCGTATCAAAAATGAGCGATCTACCACTGATTCACCATGATCCCTAGGTACATATTGAAATACAACTATGATGGTGATCCTATTTCCATTTTTTCGTTCACCAACTTAGTTCTATACAATAGCCGCGTTATTATTTTCATATTTCAAAATAAATATCGTTGTCTAATTGAACAACATTTAACACCTGCTTTGTGTCAAACCAGTAACACCGGGCCTGTGTTAACCGCAACATTGGACCTGTGGTGTTGAAGCAAGGTGGGTAAAGTGAATAGTTATGCTGGAAACACTGGACTATGTTAAAATTGAGATGTGTTAACTAGATCTTTTTTGCTGTATATTTATCATATTTTCATGAAAGAAGTATGGAGCAAGTACTAACAGTGTCATCAAAAATATTCTGAAACCCTTTCTGAAATAATTTGTTTTCAATGTTCGTTTATTTCAATTTTTCGTTTTCTTTATTTTCTTCAGTACAAAGTTAGCCATATGCTCAGTTCTTTTACAGTTACAGATTCACATATAAATGTGTATCACGGAAGTTTATAATATACTGAGCTTTTCTAAATGATTACAATATTACTCATTAATTGTATATTTTATTTGTTTTAGCTTAAATAAATGTCCAATATAACAACTACCTAAAAATGCTTCGATGCACACAACGTGTATTTTCGCAAACAACGTTGCATGCACTTGGTGAAGTTAGCAGACCACGAAGATGGATAGGAGAAAGGTAAAATTCATTTTTGATTCTGTTACATATTACTCATTTCTATGTACATTTAAATTCTAAGCTACATTTGTTTCTACATAAATTAAAAGCAAGGGAGCTGAGTTTCAAGTTGTGAAATCACAGTAATTTTTCAAAGTGTGAGGATTCAAAAGCTGAAGAGAGATGTGGTAGGAAATGGAACGTTTTGGTTGCTAAAGCCATAGTAAAAAGCCTTTCTTGCCCGCTATTCGTTATATTTTTGCTCTGATACTTGTATAAGTTCAGTCCATTTTATCTTCTCTATCTTCCTCCAACACCACATTTCGAAGCTCTCTAATTATTTCTTCTCTAACTTCGGTAATGTCCAAGTCTCTGAACCATAAAGTCCAATACTCCATATATAGCACTTGACCAATTTCTTCCTTAGTCAATATTAATTCTGCTAGTTAAGAGTAATCTTTCCTTGTTGAATGCTTCTTTGGCTATGTCAATTCTCGACCTGATCTCTTTGGTACAGTACGCGTCTTTGGTCAAAATACTTCTCAGATATTTGAAATGGTACCATCCTTCGTAGAAAGGCTAATTGGATTGGGGACATCTTGCGAAGAAATTGTCTTCTTCATACCACCATAGAAGGAAATGTGGAAGGAAAGCGAGGAATAGGACGAAGAAGAATACAAGTGATCGATGATTTGAAAAATAGAAGAAAATATTGGGGGTTAAAAGAGGAAGCTGAAAATTGAGAAACATGGAAGAAACATTTCCAGGTCCAAACTGAAAATCAAAAAAGAAAAAAAAATCTCATTAGTCCCAGGACCTGCCTTAATGCAGAATACTTAACAATAATAATAATACCTGTATAACGCTAGCAATACGTTATAGACTAGAGTTCAAGTGATGACTCCCAAATTCTTATTAGAATTACTTAAGTTCATAAGGGGGTTATTTGTGGTTTCCGTAAAGAAAAAAAAAGAAAACATTGACTTGTATCTTTGATTTCTGCAAGTTATGTTGAAAAAAAAATGTAGATAAAAAGCTACAGTGTGACGCCACTTAACTTTGTTTAAAATGTAAAGTTTCTAATCAAATCATGCTTTTTAAATATTCTGACGTAAAAATAATCGTAATCTTCCGCGTATCTGACTGACAAAATATCGTAATTATTACGAATAATATAAATTAATAGTTAATAATAACTAAAAATTAAGTTAACATAAGAATTCACAAAAGGAAAAGAAATCAAGCTGGGTGATTTTAACTAAGAGATTATCATTAGACCCATAGTAGAAACATTAATTAAAGTAAGTTAACTTTATATATCGGAAACAATAGAATCTGATACAAATTCTCAATATCAGTTGCTTATATATTAATACTTTTCCAACGCAATATGTACATCTCTTTACTAAGCTACTTTTTAACAAATAACAGGCGCCATTTAACGCTGGAAAATGATGATTAGTCTTTCAATGACTTACGTTCATTACGCTAGCTTGGATGTTACTAGCAACGTATGACATATAAAGAAATATAAAGAACATCGTTGTTCGTATTTTAGCGTTCCTTCGTTCAATCACTTAGTTTTGTGACGCTTCCGTGGTGTTATTCTCACATCGTTTAATACTGTATGAAATCGGTAACACCAAGCTAGTGTTAACAGCAACACCGGTTCCTTGGTGTTGAAATAACATACTAAAGTGATAATCATGCTGGAACTACTGGTCTGTATCAAAATTGTTTTATAACCATATTTTCTTCTGTGTATGGTCGCTTCTTCAACCAGTATCATAATCATGATAATATTAACTCCAACGGTGAAGATTAAGACTGTCATCTTCTTAAAGTAGGAATATGCTGGTTGGCATCCTATTAATATTAATTACTAGTCTTGCCAATTTCTAACGACTCAAATGCTCGCTACATGTTGTTTTCAGATTACATACATATATATATTTAACTTAGTAAATAGCTCGTTATGTTATGTTTGCGGTTGCTATATCTCTTAAATATTTATTGTAGTTTATAATAATAAAATCAGGGGTAAAAGTGAGGGGGAACGCGAGGGGACGCCGTTACCACACTTGCAGAAAATATTTATGCGTCCCTTCACTTCCTAAAAAAAATACAATGGGCAAAGATAGGCATGGGGGACGGCATGACGTCATGCGTCCCCCTACCTTTTCAAATTCACTTTTACCACTGGCTAAAATCATTAGGAAATTATTGAAACTAATGGTAGAAATATGTAGAAGATAATGTCCAATTGGCCCAGATCCAATACAATTACTTTGCATAGATTTTTGTTTAATATGACTGTCACCACTCAAATTAAACCCCATTCATAAGAAGGAAACAAATATGTGTTGTTGTGATGAAGTTGTATCTGTAAATCATCTCATATTTTACTGCAAATTATTGAACAGAAAAAGAAAGAATTCTTGAAAACTTGTATGAAATACATGAACATAGCACCAATCAATCTCAAATTTATATTAGCGTCCAGAAATACACACATCTCAAAAATAATAATCAATTTTATGTAAGAAAACAAGTACACATATCTAGTATAACTTTTACATGTAAATACTTATTATAAATGAAAGGGTTGACAACGGAATTTACCTTTCAATCCTAAGGACAAGTGATAAGAAGAAACAACTGTCAGATCAAGCAACAATTTAAGGACAGGCATACCTGATTAATGATCTATCTCTCATGAAGAACGTTCCTCAAACGAGGTTGAAATGTTCAAAGATTTGAATCGGAAATAGACGTCATGACATCTTCTAGAGTACGTTTCTTTTTATCTTGGCACACTTCCCGCCAGTGCACTTGGTTGGCTTGTACAGATTTTCTTCTAGCACTCACGTGAACGTTTTAATCCAATAGATGTCTTATTGGCTCTGTCGTGTAAGTGACGTTAGTTGTCAGCCAGCCCATCAAATGAGGTCATTGCTATTTGGCGGGTAGTTGAAGTGCTTAGTTGCCACACGCGAACAAGTGTGTTACAGTGATTTGTTAGTGGTGTGGCATTTTGCTGTTTCCTAGCGTATTGTAACGCACAACTTAACAGTGGCGTGGCAAGAACGCGTTGCAGACAGATCCATCCTTTAGGCGGGAAGCGTCCCAAGAAAACAAACGTACTCGAAAATCTCACGGCACGGGAAAGGAAATTAGCAATATATATATATATATATATATATATATATATATATATATATATATATAATGGACGCCCGCAGGATATCTCCAAGGGGGGGCAAGACACACACACACACACAATTGCTAGAATTAAACCCAATAAAACAAAACTTCATTGCTATCAGCACCATGTCAGCAAAGGAAACAACAAAGAGCGAAATTATCTTTTCAACTCAACTGACAGATACCATTATTCAAAATACTTAGCATTGCATGCAGCATCAAGTTGAATATAATTATTACTGAAAAAATATGAAACATCACGTGGGGGAGAGAAGTAGATTAAAATCTTGGGGATGGGTTTGACTAAATTTTGTTACTCTAAATAATTTAGTGAATGTTGATTTTAAAAGTATACTATTGTTACCAGAAGAGCCTATAAATGTTAACCTTTTCCGAAAATCCAGGGAGGGACAATTGCCCCCTCTGTGGGCGCTAATGATATATATATATATATATATATATATATATATATATAAAGAGAGAGAAACAGAACCTATACTATATTGTGATCATAATTATGTTGTTTGTTTTAAAAACGTTGTCCAAGTATAAAATAACTTAATTTAAAGATAGAATTCGTTTGAGTAGAATATCTGAATTGCAGAAATTTAGTAATTTGACCTAAAATATTCTGGAAATATTTTGTGAGTTTGAAAGTATGGGTTTCGTGATATCATATGAAAGATGCATCATGATGTGCTGAGCAGCCCCGTCTTTAAAGACATTTTCTTTTCTTCAAGGTTGGCATGAAATTTTAATTATATAATGTAGCTCTAGACAAGTATATTATGCTATGGAATGTCTTAATAATATAGATATATACTTACGTATCTTGAGATTAGATGCTTTTGTTTTGCGTACAGGATTAGAACAAAGCTTATAATTTATGACAAGCTGAAGATAATAGGTAGGAGACCTTGTTAAATTTGTAGTCCAGAATCCATCTTAGGTGAAATTTTATGACTCTTATGGCACTGAACTTAGGAGTTACACAATTCAAATAGAAATACACAGAGAGATTGTAAGGATAATTTCACAAACCCGTGACGCTGACTTTGTGAAATTATTGAAAAAAATGTCAAAATGTGATCAATATGAGGATACACTAAAAGAACATTAGTATAATATATTTTCAGCCTTTTATTGATTTATAAGGAATTAGTTTAGATATGGGATGTCATAAATATAATATTAAATGTTCATATAAACTGAGCTCTATCTTCGTGATGAGAAATATAGATCTTGTGGGATGTTTTCTGCTACGAATGATGATGCTATTTAACTCTCTAGATCAAACCGAGACAAGGTAATGTAGAATGATGTTGACTATTGGAAAGGAACTAAATGAATTGTTTTTTGGCATTTCGAATGACCAACCCTTAAGATATAAATTTATGAAAAAGGTGTGGTATCAGTAATACACCTAAATAACTGACATTATTGCCTTATATTTGTATGAACCATGAGTTGAAAGTATGAATTACACTAACGTAAGTGTGAAAGGTGTTGCGAATATCATTCCTATATCACGAAATAATTACCGTACTCTATATTTTGAAAGAACAATCTGCGATTCCAAAGTGTAAAGTGTTATCCAAACATTTACTCTAGATTGTAGATCATAAGCAAACACACTAGCAGGAGAAACTAAACATGTATAGTTGATAAGAATGATATAAGGGAGCGGATTAGTAGTTCTTACTATTTCCTCACAACAGTAAGATCAACTATTAAGCATATAGTCGGGAGTCCACCAATTTTCAATCAACTGACAAATTGCAAATTGTTAGAGGGTTTATTAATAAATGTCCAACTTTTACATCATTGATGTCGAAACGCTTTCTTCGTGATGATAGAATAATATGTTCTGTAAGTTTTAAAACTTGCAACAAGTTTTATTCTCCCATTTTTCTCACATAAAGCGTATTTATGTTTGTCAATAGGTTGTTATGGGGAATATTGTTTACAATTTGCGTAACCAGTACTTGTTTATTAATCTTAAAATCATGGCACAAGTTTCAAGAAAATCCAGTTGTCTTGATAATTGAGAGAAATTACAATGAATGGAAAATTCCTCAGCCTGCTGTTGCTTTGTACCCAGACAATGTTCTCAAGAAAGGATTGAACGGTGTTCTCAAAAGGTAAGTAATGAGTTGTTTTACTTGAGTTCTATTAACAATTTTGCAAAACCTTATTTTCTTATTTCATGAAATATAATGTACGTACATAACAAAAACCACAGCTACCCCTACTAGTATATATCAGTTAACGTTGTGCATAAAATATATAGGATAGTTACAGTATTTCACTTTCACACCACACATTTTTCAAGTTTGAAATATAAGTAAACGTTATATGTTAAATTCTCGTAAAATCCCGCTTATTCTCGAATCAAACAATAATAGAGTTGTGCTTAAATACCTATCATCATAGAGGTTTGAAACAAATAAGACCGATAAATAAATAGTAACTAATGACATGTATTTGAAGTTGTCTTTAAACAAATTTTTATTCTTTAGATGGTTCTCTTAACTCATTGGGCCTTATGCAGAGTCGTTCTGACGCGTGATTAGTGCCATACTAAAGAGTTCGACTAGCATGTTTTCTGCAGTAGTCAGGCCTTTATTATGACGCTAATCATACATCAAAACGACTCTGCATAAGGCCCATGATTTTCTTTTTTAAAGTCAACTAAAGTTGTTCGTTTGTTAAATAACCAATATATCAATGGCATGTCAATGGTATGAAAGTAAAGAGAAATCTTTAATAAAGGTTTTGGGGAATATACTTTGGAGCAGGGTTGGCAAAAACCATGGTTTTTATTTAAAAAAAACGTGTTTTGGTTTAAACCTGTTTTTTTTGTTTAAACCAGTTTTTTTTGGTTTAAATAATTTGCTCTATGTATTTATATCACATATGGACAGAAATAAGTTTGTTTCGCCTTGGTGTTATTGTGCAACAAGCAGGTTATGCTGAAAGGAGTCACATAAGCTTAAAGTGGCATTCAAACCGCTTCTCGGCTTACATCCAAGAGGAATTGTTCTCCATTCCAACTCTTAACCGGGACTAATTGGACACAAATGCGATACGTCTGCTGACTCACTCAAGAAGGATTCCTGATAAAAAATACGTTGTACTAATCTTTACATATTTGTTAATATAGAGAGGTTGTTCAGTCTATATTTGGCCAATTTCGACTTACCTAAAAATTTAGAAGAATCCATGGCGCCAGGTCCGTAAGTGCTCGATGTGTTTCCCTTGGTTCCTAACAATAGCCCGACAGCGTAATTTCCACTGTAATAGGCTTCTCTGAAGAACTGGGAGGGGAATCTTGTCCCATTCCCTTTGCACAGCTTTCCAAGGACCTTCCACAGTTGTCACACGCCGTTTTCCCAAAGCCCGTTTTCAGCAATCCAAATCCACAATAGTCTATAGAACTTGCATCTGGAGATTTAACAGGTACCTTATTGAAATGTATCACCTGTATACCACTTGCCTCCTCCATCTCCCTGTAGAATGCGAGGGACGATCGTGAGGTATGTGATGAGGCCTTGTCCATGAGAATGCGCACCAGATTGGCGTCATTTCCGCACATTGTTGGAATCTCATGCTCGTAGATCAGCCGCATGATCAGCTCCTGAAAATACTGCGAATTTATTTTGCAGTTCTTTGCCACCCTACGAAACTTGAGTTTACCTCGGTAACAGTAGCCAATAACTACCATGAATCCTTTTGGAAAGGTTTCTTTACAGACACGGACCCACCTTCTGAAGTTCTTGGCGCCTTTCTCTCGGTACATGATGGCTCTCGGAAAGGTAAATCCATGCTTCATCGAGTGTTATGACGTACATCCACCTTTATTTTGCCAGATGCCGTTCGTACAGCTTCCGGGCGTTACACTTTCGTTCCTTTTGGTGGGCATCCGTGAGAAGATGGCCGCAAGCTTTCATGACTTTTTCCAGCTTGAGTTGATGGTGTAACGTCTGGCTCATAGTCCCCAAAGATACGTTAAGATGATTAGCCATACACCTTTGTGTTGGCGGATTTTCTTCATTGCCATTTTGCGAAGTTTCCCTTGCATGGTGGAGATGGCCTTGGTGCATTCCCGCTTCCTAGGCAACTTCGTTGGTGATCCAAATGGTGGAGCTTCGTTACCCTTGTACTTCTTAATAACATTTTTATTCGACTTAAACTGATGTTGCAACCATTCTTCTTGCACTGTGTTCTAATGACAGAAATACTAAAGTGGGCGTCATAAAGAGCCGCAACATAGCCTTCGCGAAACCGGCTTAGTTTGGGCGGCATTTTGGTCACAGAGCGGAAACCCACACAGTTGGAAACAAATGTAACACAACACTCACAACAATGGTTCTGTTTTGTGCGTTATTGTTGTCCGCGCGGAAAAACAACTCCGTTCCCAGGAAGCTACTGCACAACACTGCAGGACACCACAAGCCAGGTCGGGTGAGTCCATTCTGCCCGGGAGGGGGAAGGAACGAAATGGGCAAAAACGTAGGCTGAACAACCTCTGTACTTGTGAAGAGTCATGTCAGAAGGACAAAAAGATAAACAGTTACACAAGTGAAACCATTTTACAGAATTACATATGGACAATTTCAAAATACTGGAGAGTACAGAAGAACTAATTTAGTCTAAGTTGTTTCACTACGACTTTTATTATTTTAACAAAAGAGACACTGACCAAAGCTTAAAACTTAACTTTATTTTAAATTATAATTTGTAACTGTTTCGGATATCTAGCATATCCTTCTTCAGACACTTTTATTAGTTCAAGTTAAAGAAATACAACGACTTAATTTGCATATCAGTAAGAAAAGTGAATAAAGATACGAATTATTTGAGTCCACTTTTTCTCTGACCCATATATGCATAAATATATACCAAAGATACTTCTGATTTCAATAAATGCCTCTCGTGAGGTTTGTACGACCCCAAACAACTACTTCATTTCGATGCATTTTATCAATAATAAATATTATTAAAACGAAACAATATTTAGAATTTGTCTTTGATTGCAACTGCATAACAATAATAACAAACTATAAAAGAATCACAAAAGAAACATTCATAAACTTATATAAAAACAAAAGTTGCTTTTGTACTATAATCTCTTTGAGCGATGAATGGGGAATTTAAGTTTGAATATAATACAAATAATACACGGGAGTGAAACATGATAAGACACAAATGTGTGTTCATCAAGAGTTTATGAACAGTTACACTTTTATTAACATTTTTCGATTTTTGGTTTAAACCAGTTTTTTTTTAAACAACTGGTTTAAACCAGTAAACCCTGCTTTGGAGAATAGGAGGTGTGCTATTAGCTTTGAATCTAGTAACTCTGAATATGACAGTGCTATAGAGTAAACAGAAAGACAGGAGATGCAGTCTCAGATTTAAGTGCTTTTATGAAATTACCTGCATGCGGGAAATTTCATGCAAGTATTCTTTGCAATTTGACTATTATTTTAATTCATTTTCCTCTTATAATTCTTGATGAATATAGCAATGAATCACTGTTATCACTTATATTTTAAGTGTTGTTTGAAGAACGATATAGTGGTGACTGCAACTGCATAAACATTTGATTACGTAACGTCATATATGTTTAATGTAACAAAAATACAATGCTTCATGTTTAATTATTTAGGCAATCGGCGGTGGGATTTGTGTTTGAAGAGAGGGAGAATTGGACAACGCCAATTTCTAAGACGTTTTTTTTTATAGTTTCTTTCGTTGTAACCAACTGAGGTCTATATTGGTATTTTAATGTTTTAAATACTCCATATCGTATCAATATTTTGTTGGTCTGTGAAATTGTATACGTTTAGGTGCTGAAGGTCCACAGATCTACAACGTTCGTGTCTGAACTTTGAACACGTTATTAGTAATGGAAAATAAAGAAACGTAATACTTAATACACTTCTCGACACTTAGACGACTCTCTATCAATATAAATGATGCCTACTCACACAGCGATGTAAAGTAATGTCTTCACACCAGTAAATACAAGAGTAGTTTCTAATTTAAATGTTAGGTGACAAAAGGTGTCTCTAATTCGTGGCCAACTTCTAGAACGAATAAGATGAAAGTAAGTGTAAAGCACCCAAGAAAACCGAAGGACACGTTATTTACCATGAAGTTTATGACATTGGATCAAATAAGGACTCATTCGGCCTTGTGTAACCTTCACCACTTAACCATCTATTTCGAAAATGTAAGTTTTAAACTTAAGTAAACATTCGAGGAAATTATGTTACATTAATGAACTTAATCTGTTATTTTAAGGTTTATTCCTGACTATAAGCAAAGGAAGAAATACTACAAAGATTTTACGATAACCGTTGCTCATTTGGAAGAATCCAATTTGGATGCCATTATTCAATATGAGAACGATAATCGTTTGGCCATGCTGAATCTCACGGAATTTTTAGAGGAGGTAAGTAAGAAAAACAAATTTATTATTTGGATAATTCTAAATAACAAATATTGATTCGTTATTGAAGTGAGCGTAAGAAAGCATTTGCCCAAACTTCTTTTGTGTATCTATCCTGTAAACAATATTACAATAGAGCTCATTCGTGTCTGTATGACTAGTATACACGCCTTCGGAGCGTTAAACTTGAGTTCGGTTCCCATTGGCAGATCATGTAGTAAGCTGTATCCACGTCGTATATAGCTGAAAATGGGACGCTAACTCCAAACCAACCAAACAACCAAGAATATGATAACTTTTATAATTTTTGTTCGATTTTAATAAAACTGAGGCTAGGAAAACAAATCTATTACGCATGGGTTAATAATTCGTCAACAAAAGACTAGAGTAAAATGGAGGTAAAATTAATAATCTAAAATTGAAATTTTGCACAAACGCACTGTAATAACATTATTTCTGAATACAACTTTCGTAAAACTTATTCGATGTTAACGCAATGTGGCTATATTTTCTTAAGCATATTCCGACTACCGAACTCCTTAAGATTGAAAGCGAGAAAGGAAGCAGTACTAAAAGGGGCAAATTCATCCAGGATTCTGAGTTTCCTGATTCACGTAATATCATAAGAAAATAATTTTCCTCGGTAACTGTTGTTTAATAAAACTGGTTTTGATACAACGTAATATATATTTTCATTAAGGCTTCCTAATCATTCTCACTGCTTGAGATTGAAACCATTAGATAATTATGGATAAATTAAGCTCGAATTTAAAGTAAATATGTTTCGCTATAACTTTCAGTCGATTTTATTGCAAAACACATATTTTTGCCATGTCGAATTATTCCCACTCTGTCATAACCGACACATTGTTTTATTCAGTCAATACCGTAGTGATGTACTTATCTTCTTCAGTATTTTTTTCTGAATCGAGTATGTTAGTACCACTGTGCTTAGAATCAGTAAGGATTTTCTTATTTGAGTTTAGAATGAAATATAATTTGCATTTCATATTTTATTAATGAAGATCATAGCTGAACACAACAAATAAGATTAGTAATCTATTAATCTGATCACATAAAATTTCAATCAATAACAAAACAGGATTACGAGTGTTAGAACTACATATTTCCCATTTCATGATGATTAGTCACAAATAAATGTGATATTTCGAAACGTGTTTTCCATTCTTGAAAAATGAAATCTGTGAGTTTTACGTCTCACGGTTATTCCGGTTGGGCTAAAGGAGACGGTGATAATGAGAAATGAGTGAAATGGTGGAATGAAGAAAGTGCGAGGAAACGGGAGAATCCCGAGAAAACCACGAGCACGGTGTTTGTCCACCACAAAGTCCACACATGTTTTCCATTCTTGTTTAGCAATATCTGCATACTAACTTGTAAGTTATTTTAAAGGACGATCACAGAGGCAGCAACGGTTTTGTGGTAGAAAACACAACACTGTGTTCTACCACAGTGGCATATTTTCTACTACAAGTAGAGGTAACCTCAAAAGAACTCATGTGCGTATAGTAGTTCACGATTTTTTGCATTTATTACCATTTTCCTTCCGTCTTTGGCAAACTTGACTGATTGGTAAGTGGAGAGGATAGAAAATATTCCCTGTATGAAAATGTTCTCAAGAAAGATTACAAAATAATTAAAAATATAAGCAAGAAACGAAGTTAAGCGGGATTGAGCGTATCCTGGCTATCATGTTTCCGAGGAATTTATCAATGGAGGGAAAGAAACTGCATAAAAGATCTGAATGAGGAAATGTAACTAAACTAGAACGTTGTATTTCTTGGTTTAAAATTAGTGGGTATATTGTTTACCAAACATATTTGGACTTCTGTAATCAACATTTCGTACACCAATACAGGAATTCCCTTTTCTCTAGACTCGATGCGACGCGCTAGGTAAGAATATTTCCAATGTATAATAATAAAAAGGCAAATTTATCAGCAAAGTCTGAGTGGCTTATCGAGTTGAGTGACTGCCTGTCAAAAAACAAAACAAAACAAAACAAAAAAAAAAAAAAAAGGAAAGAAAATTCCAGTTGGAATCCCAACACCTTTCCTTGTACTTTTATTATATTGTAAAACTTTGACAACGCTTTAACCTGTAATAGTTTTACTAAGACAAATCTTTGGGATCATAATATGCTACTTGCTTGCAATATAGTAGTCTTGTAAAATACATATAACATGTATTTTCTTCTTCCCCATTTTTTTTATTGTTTATCTATATGGGTGAAACAGATACACATACACTGTGGCGAATCAAATTTTGAATTTATTCACCAAAATATATTTTCGTTATTTTTGTAGTTTATTTCGTTTTTGTTATATGTTGTTATTTATTGGATTGCTATATGTTATTAGTTGAAAATATTTTGCAATGATGCTATATGACTAGTTTGCGTCATACGTCATTAAGTAGTGCATATTTGAGCGTACGAATATGGAGGCAATTAGTTATCCTTGTAAATTTTAATATTTATAGAAATAATATACACGTTTCCATGGATACGACTATGTAAACCCCCAACTCCGATATATAGTAAAGCAAAAGTAACGTTAGTTGGGTTCGAGAGTTTGTAGAAAATGGAAATTTTATAAAGGTCGATCCAATATAATTTAGTAAGCAGCAAATTACGTAATTTTCCAAGTTTTGAGCTGCCTTCGAAATCAATAGTTACTTAAAGGATTAAACAAAGTGATTTTAGTTTAAACTGGATTGTATTTAAATAAAAATTTGTGTGGAAATAGTAAATTATACACAAATATATTGGCTGCGAACTGATCAAAGGAAATTTGGATTTGTGTAGTAGCTGTGAATAAGGTAAATTAGATTTAGCTCTATAATTAGCTCATTCAAGTGATATTTAATTCGTCTTCAGTGGAATATATTTTACAAGTGACATAGCCTTCAAAATGATCAGTACTTAAGAAACTTCAGCTCGCCTCCCTCGAAGGGGGATGGCTGAAACCTAGATTCACTGCACAAATGTCTTAGCTACAACAAAATTTTAAAAGTTCAGAAATGTTGACTAGCGTATAAAAAATTAATTTACGTAAATAAACAAGTCTTGGCTATTGTTGAAATATAGTAAATCTGAACCTGCTCTATACTAAATCTATTCTAATTCTTCATTAATTAAGTGGTAAAAATGGATTGCATATTTGATCTCATGTTACTTTGAAATTACAGTGCGATTGTGCATGTTTATTCAATATAGTACAGAAAAATGTAGAAATTACGATCACAGGTTAGATTAAATTACTTTCCAGGTCTTGTCCTAGTAGTATTTCTTCAGTAAATGCATGTACAAGAATCTGAAGATGTGTGTAATATTTCTTTACCAATGTATGTACAAGTACCTGTACTAATAATGAAGTGTAGAAAATACCTACTAAAATATAGGTAATACAATTAGTAACACAATCGTATAATGTTGTATGAATTGATAGAATACTAACAGCATGAATTTTTATTCTCTTATTTGGAAATTGAGATCTGTAAATTTGTGTTGGTGGATACATGCATGTTGATTGTTTAATATTATTAACCGAAACTAAATATATTAAACATCCTATTATGTTGATTAAAAAGGGATATCTATCAGCAGATGTAGAACTATTTTATGAAACATAATCACTGTTTTTGCTAACATGCAAATTATAAAATAAAAGTTGAAAAGCAAATTCTTTAGGTGTTGAAATTAATTCTATAGCTTGTATATAAGAAATAGTTAGTATTTAATGGCCATAAAATTCATCAGTAGGGATTTGGAAGAATCTGGTATTATTTTGATTTTATTACAGTGTCAGATTGCGTAAATACTAATAAAGCTAAATACAAGGAATTTTATTTTCCAACATGTCTTCGAAGTAGTATGGTAGTTCCAGATTTTACCGCTACAAAACGAAGTGGCGACCTAGAATAAGCTAATTTCAATACACATCACATTTATTTATTTACTTTACTGTTTAATATTATCCCTTTATAACTACAAAGAGTGGCTTTCCCAGCTTTCAGGATTTTATTTGTCCTTTTCTGATGCGGCCTGTGGTGATTAATATTACGATAATAAATTGATAAGAAACTGTGAAATTCAAAGGCTAAGACAATAATAGATAAACATTGTGTAGTGTATCAGGTGCAGTCTTATCTCTTTTTCGTAGGGTAGGTTGAGCTATTTTTGTGAAATAGTTGCTTAATAAGCAAATATTATCTGAAGTTAACTGGTGACGTTATATTTATTGATTATTATTTTTGTTGTGAGATGGTGCGTACTCGCAAAGGAAATAAAACCAATATGATCGTTAAATGCTGTGTACAAAAGAAAGACGATTCTGTACTAATCTGTGATAAATGTTCAGCGGGATTTCATGTTAGTTGTTCCACAATGACTGTGGAAGATTATGAACCATACCGATCAGGTACTGCTACATGGCAATGTAAACAGTGTAAAGATCAAAGCACTATCAGCGATAACGAGAAAAATGGCTCAGATTCAGTTGATGTTTCTGGTAGTGGACTAGAATCTGCTACTGAATCCGAGTTTAGTACTGTTAGTGGTAATTCCGTAGTAGATAATATAAGCACTTTGCCACAGAATGGAAATGGGGGGAAAGAAAAGGACATTGTAAATTTAGATCGAGGTTTGGAACAGATGAAAGAATGGTTTATATCTATGGGGTTGTTTGAAATGTTAAATAAAAATACTGAACAGTTGAGAGAATTGAAGGATACATCTGTACAAAAGTTTACAAAGTTAGAGGAAAGCAATGCACAGATTGTCCAGGCACAAGCTAAAGTACAAACAGAAATTTCCAATGTTCATACTGAGATTTTTAAGCTACGTTCTGAAGCTGGAAATAATAGTAAACAGATAAATAAAATGAAAACAGATTTATCTAAAATACGTACTGAGGTTGGTGAAGTACAAGTAGAGGTTGTTCGTGTGCGATCAGATTTAGTAGGTCAGGTTACTGAACTTAAAAAAGAGGTATCAGAACAAGTTAGTAATTTGAATACTCAAATATCAAGCGTTTGTGCCGAAATAATTTCTTTGCATGAAGAGTTAAATACTGTGAAATCTGATGTAGATAGATCTGGAAATAAAGTGAAAGAAATCGTTTCAGATTTGGGCAAGATGAAAATTACTGTAGAATCATTTAATGAAGTTAGTAATAATGTAAAGCTGATAGATCAGAACTGGAAAAAAAGCTACAGAACGGGTACAAACTATTTTAGATAAGCACAACACAAGATTGGATGATCATGAAAGGCGAATTGTTTCAGAAGTGTCACAATTCAACAGTTTAGAAAATAGGCTTTCTAAATTGGAGGATAAGGTTAGCATGTCGAAGGAAGGGGTTGCTTCTGAAAGAAATGATTCAAATAGACACGTGATTTACACTAATACTCATGTTAGGCGCAACAGAAATTCTAGAGAAACGCGAAATCAAGACTTGTTTGTTTCGGAAGGTCCTAGTAGTGGTTCTGAAGGAGACGATGAAGACTTTAGATTTATTCCCATGCGCGCTAGAGCTAACAAGGTAACGCCATCTAGGCATACTAAAATTCTTAGCGACATAGATATTTAAAATGGTCAACCTTCTGATTTTGTTAATGTTTTGCCAGATTTGATGTTTAGTAGTAATGATAGGTATCCGAATGAAGGTTTGAACTCTCCAATGAGAGATTATACCAATGTTAATATTCCAACTAATAATTATCTATCAAATATCAGGTTGCCTAATAGTCATAGAACTAATGTAGACAATGAATCTCAAGGTAAAGCTTGTGTTAGGTTATCGAGTGATTTCCGAGAACTACCTAAGTTTTCAGGTAACATAGAAAAGGAATCTGCAAGAAATTACTTACGAAAACTGACTCAATGCTTAGATTATTTTAAATTAGATGACAGTATGAAGTTATACGCTATTTCAAATACCTTAGAAGGACAAGCCCAGTCATGGTTTAAATCAATCGAGTCCAGATTAAGGTCTTATCCAGATTTTATTTACTACTTCACTCAACAGTTCTTTTCTCCACAAATGGAACGATTAATGTTAAAACAGCTACAGTCTATGAAATATGATCCATCTAAATACAAATCTTTGACAGAATATACGTGGTATTTATTGGAACGATATTTCGATATAGTTAGTAAGCCATCTGAAATTGATGCCATTAATTTGGTACTTGATGCTCTCCCATACGAAGAATCCAGGTTACTGAAACTAACAAAACCTAAATCCATTAATGAACTTACATATACCCTTATGGAGTGGCAGTCTCCTGATAAATCAAATACTGTATTGATAGACGGTGGACATAGGAAAAAAGCAAATATTCATAGAGTAAAAGTAACACCTAAGAAATGTAATAAGGTTAAAACTCTTGAAATGTCGTGTCAGACTGAGGAAAACTATGTAGAAAATTCAGGTAACATGCACCGAAATAACAACACACCACGTGACAATAATAGAAATAATCACAATAGGTTTTCTAACAGAAGAAGCTCTAGATTTGAAAATAATAGAACTAATTTGAGTAGTAAGAATATGAATAATTATGGAAGGTACAGAGAAAATAGAAATGGTAATAGTGATAATAGAGTTGGGAATAATTACATAGGAAATTTTAGGAATTGGAGAAATGTTCCTCGTAATCAAAATATACCGTACTATGCCTTTCCTCCTGTGCCATTTATGCCCAGTAATGTTAGAGATTTTCAAGGTTCATATCCTCCTCGATTTTACCAGAATTCGAATCAAAATAGGCAAAGTTCAATGTCAGGAAATCCCTCTAGAGAGACGGAAGAAATTAATACCTCAAATACAAATCAGGGAAATGTCTCTGGCAGCCGTTAGGTTGTGATGGGGGTATCGACTGCCTAGAGAAATCATCCCCATCAAATAAATTTACTGATAGGAAACATGTTGGAGAAATTATCGAGGAAGAAGAAACACTTATTAAAGAAAGAATAGATGTTACGGTTGAGAATAAAACAAATTTTGAATCAAATGAACCTCCATTGAAATTATCGATTTGCTTTGTTATTAATGAAGAAGAAAAGGAAATAGATGAAATTGTGACATATCCTTCTCCGACTCTCGATTGTCATATTGCCGATATTAAGTTAAAGGCCATCTTGGATTCTGGAAGTGACTTAAATTTATTAAATTATAAAGTTTGGGAACGGATAAATGCAAAATTTCCGACTGCTAAATTGAAGCCAATGACTTCATTAGTTCTGAAGGGATTTGCTGGAAATGAAAGTTTTACTGTGAAGGGATTCCAAATAATAAACATTAAGATTCATGGTAGTATATTTGAAGTACCTGTGTATGTTTTAAAGAATTTAAAACCAGATTTTATATTGGGTTATCCGTTTTTCATCAGACATAAAGTAACACTTAATTGTAAGGACAAAATTTTAAAAATTACGGATAATTTTGAAAAGGAAGTGACAATAAATTTAGAAAATGAACAGACTGTATATATAGACTCTGTTTCATCTGAATCCCAAAATCCAGAAATAAATAGAACCTCAAGTATTAGTGAAGATGAAATCAAAACCGCTGTAAATGAAAGGGAAGATTTGTCATCATCTGTTAAAGATAAGTTAGTGGAATTACTTCTCAGATATAGACATTTATTTTCAAATGATCCAAGATTGATAAAAGTCGAACCATACAAAATAAAACTCACTGATGATGAGCCAGTAGTAGGGAAAATTTATCCCATACCACAAGCCTTACGTGAAGCTTTTGAACATGAATTAGAAAACTGGTTGAGATTAGGGGTGGCTGTTGAGAAGAGTAGTCCCTATTTAAACCCAATTCACTGCGTGAAGAAAGCTAATGGAGCTGTGAGGCCAGTTTTGGACCTCAGATTACTAAATCTGAAGGTCGTAAGTCCTAAAATTCAAGTTGAGCCTGTAGCAGATTTATTAGTAAGACTAGCAGGTGCGAACATATATTCAAGTATCGATATTACACAAGCGTATTATGGAATTCCCCTCCATCCAGACTCATATGAGTGTACGAGTTTCTTATATTCAAACAGACAATACTGTCTCTGTCGACTTCCGATGGGACTACGCTCAGCTACAAGTGTTTACCAAGAAGTGATGAATAAATTCTTTGGAACACGGTTGAAATCATTCGTGATAAATTTCCTAGATGACCAGTTGATTTTCAGCACTTCTATAGACGACCATCTTAGACACTTAGAAACAGTCTTTCAGATATTTGATTCTGCTAATTTTGCATTAAATTTTAAAAAAATGTAGTTTCATACGAAAGGAAATAAAATTCTTGGGACATGTAGTCAGTGGGAAAACGATCAAGGTAAACCCAAAAATGAACGAGCCTATTAGATATTTTCCGCTTCCGAAGACAAAGAAACAATTGCGCTCATTTTTAGGGCTTATTTCATTTAGAAGGAAGCACATAAAGGATTTCGCTGAGCTTACTGCACCACTTTTCGACTTATTAAAGAAAGACAGAAAATTAGTTTTTACCCAAGAATTGTTAGATATTTTCGAAAATTTACGTATTATAGCCAGTAATCCTCCAGCATTAGCACAACCAAATTACAATCTACAGTTTTATTTGTATTCAGATGCCTGTGCCCAAAGTCTAGCAAGTTACTTAGCACAATTTCCAGATAATCAAGAAGAACCTGAGGTCATAGCTGATGCTAGCCGAAGAATAAAAGCCCATGTGTTTTCATTGAGCATATACCAATTGGAATTACTTTCAGTGTTATATGGTTGTGAACAATTTTCCAGTTTCATACTAGGTAGGCCAGTAATAGTTCACACAGATAATATGGCAGTAACACATGCATTCACTGTGAAAAATTTGGATGTAAGAACGACCAAAATTTTGCTTAAACTGCAGAGATTTGACCTTACCTTTTGCCATATTTCTACAAAGGAAAATAGAATAGCAGATATACTAAGTAGACATCCACCTGAACCTCCTTTGGAAACTGAGTATCATTTCATAAATTTTCTAACGAGTGAGGACTATCCGTTGTTTGATTTCGAAGAATTAAAGGAGGAACAACAAAAGGATGATTACTGTAAAAAGTTGATAAAAGTTCATCCTTCGAAAACATGCATTCATCAAAATGCTTTATACTTTAAGAATAAGATATCACAAAATTGGTTACTGGTAGTTCCAAAGACTATGGTTAAATTAATAATAGATAAAATTCACGGGAAAACACATTTTGGTATAAAGAAATGTATGGCTTTTATTCAGAAATTATTTAAGTGGAAAAATCAGAAGCAAGATGTTAGGAGGCATATAAAGGACTGCGTAGAATGTGCTAAAATAAAATATTAAAACCAAATAATTGCAAAAGATCCATGTCACATACAGGCAGATAGAGCTCACGAGAAATTATGTATTGATATAGTTGGGAGGTTACCTAAAAGTAGTGGGTATAATTATATATTATCAATTATAGACGTATATTCCCGATTCGTAACTTTCTTTCCTCTGAAAAAGGCAAATTCAAGAGAGATAATTTCCGTTTTAGAAACTAAGTACTTTTATATGTTACCATATCCAACTTATCTTGTAAGTGATCGTGGAGCTCAGTTTTTATCCAACAGATGGAAACATTTTTGCAACAACAAGAATATTAAACATATTGTAACATCACCATATTCTCCTTTTTCAAATGGTTTGATAGAAAGAGTCCACAGAAACTTAAACCAGCTAATTAGATTAAAGTGTCATGATGATCACACCAAGTGGAACCAAATATTAAAGCTAATACAAGATTCTTTGAACTATTCAGTATGTGAGTCTACTGGTAAATCACCTCTGGAATTATTTCTATCATATTCAGCTGACTTACATTTTCGCAGAATGTATCCTTGGCCTAAAACTCTAGAAGAGACAAATTTAGAAGATAGACAGTTCCAAGCGGAATTCAATATACCAAAGCAAAACAAGTCTGATAATGAGAATAAAGTCAAAAAGGGAATATCTATAAAGGAGAATGATTTAGTCTTAATTAGAACACATCATCAATCTTCTGCTATTAAGCAAACGATTCACAAGTATTTCTTTTATTATTGTGGTCCATTTCTTGTTTATAAGGTATTAAGAAATAGGGCTATTCTGAAAGACTTACAAGGAAATGACATAGGAAGTCAGAACTTTTCCAACTTAAAACTTTTTAACTGCTCAGAAGAAAAGAAACAAGAATTACTGAGAAATTTTAAGGAGCATTGATTAGTGAAATCTAATAATCTCAGGAAAAGAAAGAAACGTGACGATATTAAGTGTAAGTGAGAATTCAAAAGCAAAGAGAATTGTGCTTATACATATCAATTAGAGAAAATATTAATAAATGCTAGTACGAAAAACTTAATGTTAGTAAGGAAAATTAGTATAATAATCTGTTGATAAACTTTAAAGTTTTATTAAATTAACTTATTAAAAAAATAAACTGTCATTTTTAGGTTCTCAGCTGGACAAATATGTAAAGCTGTTCATTGAACGTGTTCTATACTTAATATTTTAAAACAATAGAAAATTAATTTTAAAAATAAGTTTTTACACTTCGTTTCAAAACTTATTTTTAAATCCCAGCGCTGGAAACCTTGTGGCGAATCAAATTTTGAATTTATTCACCAAAATATATTTTCGTTATTTTTGTAGTTTACTTCGTTTTTGTTATATGTTGTTATTTATTGGATTGCTATATGTTATTATCAAATATAACAATTGAACGAAGAATGTAAACAAATGAGCAACAAAATTAAGTTTTGTATTTGAACGTTTATAATACGTGTAAGAGTTTTAGCCAACTTATTTGACCAAATGAGTATCAAAGATTAGTTTGATACAGAATTTGATGGAAAATTATGATCATGTAAAATAGACTTAAGAGATACCTATTCTCCCCTACATTGATTTGTTTAATTTGTTTGGCTTGGCAAAGACTTCAAAATGTGTTGTAGATAATCTCAGCGAATTATTTTCTGCTTTTAAGCGTTTTATTCTTTATTATTTTCTGCCTTTTAGCGCTTTGTTTTCTAGTTTTTATCCATTTTGTTGAAGTCGGTTAATTTTGTTTTTTCTAAAATATTTTATAGTAATTGCTTGCATATGTAGGGGTTAGGTTTTCTAGCCTGTCTAGGCAACAGACATTAATGCATGTATGTTACCGCTGACAAAACACACTTCGCTGCAGCTAAGAATTTTGACCTTAAAAATTGAATAAAAAAGTTAATAATAATAATAATAACTTTAGTTTCAAATTGACAACTAGTTTTAATACCATAAGTTAAACTGGAAAACTAAAGAATATCCTAAGCGTTGCACATATTTTAATTTAAAATGTTGGCCTTTCATTTTAGTTCCTAAATTTTTAAACTCAGTTTTCTCTTTTGTTAGCTAGTGCCGCTACATTGTACGTTTTAAAATATAATATACACATCGAAACAAACATAATTTTTTGGACACTGTTAAACAGGACCACAAAAATTAGAACACGGAGGGAAAGAAATTAAATACTTATCAATTCTTTTGTAACTGATTTACTATGACGAAGTTGATACTTTAAATTGTAGAAGATGCAGTGAAATGAAATATGACAGATTTTTAGGGTGGTTTAATAATATAAAAACGCGTGAATGATTTCTTGAGATCAACAAAGTTTCAGGTTTTTCTGAGATTTCCGAATCATCCGTACTACTTGAGATTAAAATTGGACAAGAATGAGGCAATCTCTTACTTTAAAATATATATTTCACCGTAACTTCTGTATCCTCGAATTTTTATAAAACATACTGTTTATTGTTTTAGACTTTAGATTTACTCAGTTTATTTACGATTGAAATTACTCAGAAGCAAGGAGTGAATTCACATCATGTTTTTGTTAAGTGTTTAACGATAATTTTACCTAAAATTATCAGATCCTCATTAAGCCTAGGAACACCAAGATATTTTGGCTTCCGTTAAAAACTAATGGCTGTGGGCCTCAGAGCCTCCCCTCCCTTGGTGTTCCTAGGGTTTATCGTGTTCTTTCATTGAAATTTCACAGAGGGTTGAAATCAATCAAGAACAAAGGGGTTAATCACTTTATCTTAAAAATCAGCTTATCTACATTGTAGACATTGCAAGCTTTTATGAAGCATGGTGAGTTTCCTCTCAGATTTAAGAATATTTCATAAAGGCAATTATTAAAAAAATGATCTTCATGAAAAGTGGAATGCGTTTTCTTGTACGTAAGTATTCTTCGTATTGATTAAACATTGAAATCAGTCAAGTCCAAGGTGATGAAAACTTTCTTCTTCTACAATCTTTTAGTCTCTTCTACAATGCATGGCACTTATTAACACATCCAAAAATGCTTACAGTTGTGGCACAAAGTGAATAAAGAAAATGTTGGAGGAAGCAAGGCAATATTGTGCTTATTTTAATAAGTATCATTTAGTAATGCAACACAAGGTAACATTATACACACCAAGAGATCTTTCTTCCTTTAATTTTGTTTACATATTTTAATGAAGTACCTATATTTGCCCTTGGATATGATATTGGTAAATTTAAGTTTAGAGCTAGCCTAAACTAAGTATCAAAATTTCGATCTTATCACTTATTGTTCTAATGGTTTTACAAAGATTTAATATATACACTTTCTAGTACACATAAACTTTCTCTTAATAATATTGAATTTGACCTGATAATACTTAGCTGTCATATATTGTATTACAGGTTAAAGGAATGCCGAAGGTCTTAGTTATTGGTTTCGTTCGTCGAAAAATTATCGACAAACATTTTCTGAATACACCACTTGGACCATCTGTTGTTTCCAACTCTGCCTTGACAAACATCGTAAGGTTGGTACAAGTATCTTTCTCTCTCGTATCTGGCGTATATATATATAGGATGACACAAGAAAACGGAAACAACACAATAGAACCAACCCAATAAAACAAAGAATAATGGTAGAAAAACATTTTATTCATAGTAATAGAAAACTTAAAATTTGCCATTTTATAAACATTCATTTAATTTATCATTTCTTAAAAATAACGTCCTTTAGATGCCGTTTTCCTGTATGAATGCATTCTTGAAATCTGCTTTTGAGTCCTGAATTCTCTGTTTCAAATCATCCAGAGTTCTTAGTCGTTCTTTTGGCTCCTTCTTTAGGGCAGATCCCAGTGCGGAATTTACTTGTAAGCTTAACAAGCTATAGCTTAGGGTTCTACGCTCTTGGGAGCCCCAAAAATTAAAGGAAAATTCAATATACATTTCCAAAATATTAGAAAAATAATAAATAAAGTAAAATCTACATATAGCAACCCCTATAGGCCCCTATGATGTAAGTAATGGAGCCCCATTCTGCTAGCCTGCTTCCTAAAATATCAGTGGTTTCATCATTTCTGTATATGGAATCCTACGTTCATCTAGACACATAAAGGGCCCCATTGTCTTCAGTAGCGTAGGGCCCCACCAAATCTAAATCCAGCTCTAGCAGATCCAGTCTCTTCAAAGTTAATCCAACTTTTTGTCGCGTGTTTTAATGGAACAGCACCATGACGTCTAAGTTGTAGAAACGTCGGAACTCCCTCTGCGCAGCTTTCAAATTATAATTGTTTTTATAAAACCTTTTTATGGCTAACGCACGCTGTTGCCCGTTCCACTGAGCCATTGTTACTAAAATGGCAAAGTGTTTACTTGCTCAAGGTCACTTTCCCGCAGTGCTACCACCTGCTTATGGCTGCCAATACCCATTTCTAAAATTGCCGTTAATCTGCGTATAAATATATATCACATGCGTACATAGATTATTACAAATAAACATGTAAAATATTTAGAGTACAATTAGAGAATAAAAGAACAAAGAAAGGGTAAGAATAACAAAAATCACCATTTCACCATTTTTGGAGACATGAAGAGTCTGGTCAACCGACTTCTTAAATAGGTTGATTGAGTGAGATTGTCATATGTAGGGTGGAAGTTCATTCCATGCAAAGAACGCATTCAAGTAATATTTCGATGAGTGTATTGGAAGAGAAAGGAGTTAATTTACACTTGATCTTGTATTGCGATTGTGATGAGCATTTAATGTTTGCAATCATTAAAATAAGTAGGAAGGTCGTTGAAAGCGCAAAGTTTTAAAGAGAAGTATGAGTCGATGTAAGTAACGTCTATTAGCAAGTTTCAGGTAGTCCAGCTTTCTGTAATATGGAGTGAAATAATTTGATCGTTTGAGATTATAATCAAACCGTATACAGGTATTTTGGATACGTTGCAAACGGTACACAAATTCTTCATTTAAATCTGAGAGATCTACATCACAATATTCAAGAGGAAGAAATATTAGAGATTTTACAAGTACTAACTTTGTTTCAGTGGGGAGAATATTCTCTAGTCTAGTGAGTAAATGCAAAGACCAGAACGCTTTATTACATGCAGCGTTAATGTGAGGTTTCCGCTTAAGAAATTGATCTATTATTATTCCGAGATTTCTAATGGTTTCAGATAATGGAATAATTATTCCATTTATCCGTATTACTGGTATATTCGAACGGTGCGTTTGTATAAGCCGTTTAAAGGAGACACACAATGCATTTAGATTTCAGTGATTTATGGTTAACCCATTTTCATTTGACCACAAGTAAATGCGGTGCAAATAATCATTCATTTGTTGAATCGAACTGTCCAAGTTTTCGGGTTGACCTGAGACATAAACTTTAAAATCATCTGGGTATAGGTGACGTTTACAATATTGTAAGACAGAAGGAAGATCGTTAATGTACATACAGAATAGGAGAGGGCGAACGACGCTTCCTTGAGCAACGCATGAGAGATTCTACAGTGAAGAGAAAGTATTGGATACGGTTACAAATTGCTGCCGTCCCTGTAGATAATTTTGAACCCATTTCACAGCACCCTCGGAGAAGTTAAATTTCGACGCCAATTTATGAAAGAGGATCTTATGTGTAATTGATTGAAAAGCTTTAGAGAAATTTAATAGAGCCGGAACAGTTACCAGCTTTCTATCCATTGCTAGGGTAATATTGTCAGTAACATGAGTATGATATAGTCTCCAAATCTAACTGTGCATATTTTCTGCCCGTTATTCCTATGCTGCTAATGTCCTTGATTTCTTTTATCCCTTCTTCAATATAGAGATTAAATAAAAATTATTGACAATGAGAATCCTTGCCTGACTCCTTTATGAACTGTTTCTTCTCTTTCTCTTTCTACCTCAATTGTTGTCTTTGTTTTTTTGTACAGGTTATATATTATTCTTCGCTCCTTATACCTAGGTAGTTTATCCCCACTTCATTCAGAATTTTGGACATTTTGTTCCATTCTACATTATCAAAAGCTTTTATGAGCCCCACAAATGCTACAAAGTTTCTCTTCCCACTGGAACAATCCTCTTAATACAAGTATTGCTTACTTTGCTCCTTTTCTTTCTGATTCTAAACTGATCACCTGTTAGTACTTGTATCTTGGATTCCAACCTTCTATAAATTATCTTTGTCAAGCTAAAGCATAATAACCCTCTTTTTCAAATATTGTACGCTTAATGTTGAAAGAGGTACAGACATAATAATGTGCAATATTGTTTTCTGTGCTATGAAAACTCGATGCATAGTTTTCGAATGACGATATATAGGCAAACATTTTGCAGAAAGACTTAAATTTCAACGAATCATCAAACCAATAAGATGAAACAATGTTTCTAGGTACAAAACAAGTCTACTCTGTTCTTAATTTTAGAAACGTATTAAATTACAAAGGAATTTTTATCAAAGCTGTCAGATGTGATAGTTATACTATTGGCTTCAATTTCACTTGTCAATTTTTTTTCTAGTGTCATGCACGATATTTCCTTAATTACAAGTATGTAACATAAAATTGCATAAGAGAAGTATTCGTTAACTTGTAAGTTTACAAAAAATGTGGGAATAATAATTATTTTACTCTCATAGAATCTAAAATTGTATTTTCAAGACAATAAAATAATATTCGTTTTCCAGCAATGGATTCACATACACTGAAGAAATGATCGCAAACAACTCCATGGAGAGTAGTGATAATACAAATGGCTTCTTTGTTAAATTTCCTTCCGAAAATATGAAGGTAAATATGTAATAAAATAAGAATGTACAATGTTGCATAAAACATAAAATCAAACAGTTTCATAAAACATAAAATCAAACAGTTTCAAACATAATCGTGACAGGTAAAAACAAAAAGTCAAAAATATATTTGAATTGTTAGGTATAAAAAGTGGATTTTTTCTGCATTATATTGAGTTAGCATTATTTTGATGTTCAGGACCCTGCACAAGGGTTGAATATGAAATGCAATTAGGCCTAGTGAACCATAACCATAGGCAAGGTTGGATTAACCCATCTGGAGGCGCGGGGCTAGAAAAATGTGTGGCCCCTGTTGACTTTACCTACAGTAATACTTTCCTATGAAAGTACAGTAGGAAAGTTAAGGGAATATGTTTCATATTTTTGGTTATATTTTATTTTATGATGGCGATCGTATCTTCGTGCTTATTAGATAGCCAGTTGAGATTTTGGTCAGAGTGGAGGCCCCTGTCCACCTGGAGGTCCGGGGCTATAGTTCCCTATGCCCCCTTAGTCCGACCCTGCCAATAGGAGAAAGCTTTGAAATTAGTATAAATTGTTATTTACTCGCCACAGTTATTTTTTTAAAGATAAAAATGCTGTATGTTTAGTTTCGTAGTAGAAACGTGTCTAAATAATAATGATTCAGCATGAAGCGTTTCACAATTCATTAAGTTGGTCAGTGATTTGCCAACTCTACTAATGCCAACTTTCATTTAAACATTCGTCATACTAACAAGGAAACTTACGGAAGTGTCACTCACCGATTTGAATGAAACTTCGCATACTTGTAGAACATTGAAAAATAATCGGCACGTATTTTTTTATTTCGGCAATGTTGCGGGTTTAAGGGTAGAAACCACCCTTTGAACGGTAAGAGTAGTCTCCAAGCCTAGATAGAAAACAATCATTTAATGTAGAAGAAAACATACTGCCAGGGAACAGCTGATGCAGAATCTGACGTCAAAATTACAAAATTCAAAATTCAAAATGTCGGATCCAATATGGTGATTATAATTACAAAAAGTATTTTCGTTTCAAATGCTCTGTATTTAGACAAGAACAATCATACTTGGCAGGGGTTACTGCGAAAAGGTTACAGACCGATTTGAAAGCCCTTTCTGTATGTATTTCAACGGGACGCTTGATTATAGTGTGTCTCTGCACCTTTCACTATTAGGGATGCTTATTTATAGTGAGCCCCTCGTCTGTCACTATTCGGTGTGTTTATTTAAAGTGAGTCTTCTCACCTCTCACTACATCAAAACTTCATATATCATCAATTGTTATAATTATGAATTTATCGAGAAAACGTTTGACAGTAATGATATTCCGCAAAAAAGGTTTGTGGTGTACAAACATCGTTTACTCCACCCACACTTGTTACGGAAATAACTGTAAACAAATCGCAAAATGCTGCAGAACCTTTTAAACAAAATGTTACGGGATTTTCAAACGCAGGTGGTTTTTCTTCCAAATAACCACTTTTGTACCACGCATATCTAATAAGATTTGCAAAACCAGGAGAAAAAAAAACTGATTATGAATCGGTAATTGAATCTTAATTATATTATTACGAGATGTAAATTTATGTTACATTTGTAGAGAAGGACAATGCCAGAAAAATGTCTCAAGAAGTTTTTCCACGGTCTAAAGAAGAACAAATCAAGAGGCTAAATCCTACCAGTTGTTCCTGCAGGAAGGGTTTATAGTTTGAGGTACTCTTTTGTTCTTAAAATAGGTTCAAACGTTGATGAATTGTGATCACTCCACGAATCAAATAACAAAATGGACTTTGCATTAGACCCTGGGAGAAAAACCTCTTGAAACCATGACCTCACAAGACTTGTTGTTATATTTCCCTAATTTGATGCTTTCACAAGGACATTTTCAGATATAAAGAGGTTGTTTTGGACTATAGTGAGAGGCGAGGGGATTCACTTTCAATAATCATCCCGTATAGTGAGAGGCAAGAGGACTCACTTTAAATAAGCACCCTTAATAGTGAGAGGCGCAGAGACGCATTTTAATCAAGCATCCCGTTAAAATAAGTACAAAGAAGTATTTCAAATCGGTCAGCAACCTTCTCGCAGTAACCTCTGTCAACTATGGTTGTTCTTGCCTAAGTGCAGAGCATTTCAAACCAGAATCCTTTTTGTAATTGTAATCACCATATTGGATCCACCATTTTGAATTTTGTAATTTTGACGTTAAATTCTGCATCAGCTCTTCTAAACCTCCAATGGCAGTATGTTTCCTTCTACATTAAATGATTGTTTTCTCTCTAGGCTTAGAGACCAACCCTACCGTTCAAAGGATGTTTTCTGCCCTTAAACCTGTACCATTGCCGATATAAAAAATACGTGCCGATTATTTTTCGATGTTCTACAAGTATGCAAAGTTTTATTCAAATCGGTGAGTGACGCTCCTTGTAAGAAATGTCATTCCCAACACATGTTTTCAGAACAAAAAAAAACATTAATAATCTTCAACGATGTTGTAAATTTAAAATAAATAAATAAATAAGTAAACAAACAAAACTATGAAAAGTTAACTGTAATATATACCGGAAGAATTCAATGCTCACTATTAAAAATGCAACGTTAAGAGCGAGAAATAATTGGAAGTCCTAATTTACAGAATACGTAGAGTTCGAAACTGTAAATAATTGATTAGTTCGACAGTGCAGCAAAGCAGCGGAGGATCCGGGTATGACAGCAAGGTGAGGGCGCCCATACAGCTAGAATTTAGTAGTAAGGTTGATGTGAGATCAATGAGTGTATACGGACAAAAGATGCTTCATCGACAAATGCAGCAAACGTTCAAGCAGGTTTCTGCTCTTTATCGGGACGAATCGAGTCGTATTGTGAATGTGGTTTATTCCTCCGTTATATTGGTTTCTGCATTGGATGGAATGTAATCACAGGGAAGCTATGTGGTGATGGCTCGACGAAGGCACTAGGCAATGACACACCGAATCTCAACGACTGTCTCGTATCATAGGCCGCTAGGACAGACGGATTGTGCATATGACTTCGGGAAATCAGACAGCCACATCCTGCACACTAACACAAGTACTAGAAACTGTTGCACAGCACCCAATATTCCTACGAACAGTTCTACGTCTTTTGGCAGAGCGAAGCGAATTTGCACGATGCCTATTGCTGCTGCTTTCGCTGACTGCACAACATAGATATGAGAGACTACATTGGTCGTGAATAGATTGGATTGGATATTAGTTTAGCATCTCGTTCAGCAGCAAGGCTATATGAGATGTGGACCTACAGCTTAATGTGGAAATCGAACTCAGGTTTCCCACGTAAATGCGCATAAACTATCCACATAGCCACAAGTGAGCACTGCTCACGCATGGAGTAACAAATTGTCGGACATCCTCTTTTCAGATGAATTCTGCTTCTATCTTGCAACGTACCCATTCTAGCAAATAAGAGCAGAGGTATCGTTGGGTGGAAGGTGAATCTGAAAGAAAAATAGAGGTCCTCAAACATTCACTACACTTTCAAAATTGAATCGAGTGACAATACTTAGGTAAGTATTCTACATGTGAATTGCAGATCTGTTTACGTAACACTAATAGGAAAAATATTTGAATAGTTATAATACTTTATATTTATGGTTACTAGTCAATATCAATTCTGATGATTTTTTATTTCTATAAAGAAAAGGCTGCATTTGATAATACAGGGTAGTCAAAATTATATTAACACTCAATGGGAAAAAATGTATTCAAACTGTACATACATCTATACACGAAAAAATGTCTCTGATATGATATACTGCAAGGGAATGTCACCGACATGATATACCTACTGCAAATGCTAAATACCTGCGAACTCACTCTGAAGTCTCCTCAACCTGTTCACCATTACGTTCAACACATACAAACCAAAGACGAACAGTTTCATTTAAAGCACGTGCACACATTTCACGGGGAATGGATGATATCACATCCATATATGGTCTTTTAGGTCATTATTGTCGCGAACTTTCATACTGTAAACGCGCTCCTTTACCATGTCTCATAACCAAAAATCGCAAGGTGTTAAGTCAGGGGATTGTGGAGGCCAGCGCAATGGTCCATCACGACCAATCTATCGACCGGTAAACGTATCATTGAGATAGTCCCTAACAGTTTGGGCCCAGTCCGGTGAAGCTATCTTCTTGAAAATACCCTGCACGGCGGATTTCTAGTGGTAGTTCATCAAGGGTAGGGCTTTAACATCCATAAATACACGTATGCAATTACTGTTTGTGTGTCAAAGAAGTAGGGTCCAATGACTTCAGCTGCGGTCACAGCGCACCAAACATTTACTCTGGGGGAGTCATGTTCATGTTCCCGAATGACGCGTGGGTTTTCGGTGGCCCAGAAAATCGTGTTATGTCGGTTTACAAACCCATTGGTGTGTAAGTGGCTTCATTGCTGAATGCCATTACATTCACATCTTGCTGGATATTGGTAATTTCAGCTAAAATCACAACATTCCACCCACTTACGTTTCTGCGCCAATGTTTAAGCTTGAGTGACTTGGGTGTGATACGCTCTCATTCCAAAGTCGAGTTTCAAGATGCGCCACACTATTTTTTGAGGTATTACTGTTTCCAAACTGCATCGAACGCTTGATTTTGAAGGCCTACGCAACACAGCTTGCTGTACAATAGCAATGTTCTGTTCACATCGTCCTATTCTTGGTCGTCCTGCATTGCCTCTATATTTGTCTGCTACCGATCCTGTAGCCATCAACTTATTGTAGATGCGGTACAATGTTAAACGGCTTGGTGGATCACGTGCAAATCGTTGTATAAACTTTCCACGGACCACACTAGGTGAACTGTACACTTCCATTAGGCTTGCTACAAATTTTCTTTGCCCCAGTATTAATCGATCAGCCACTGTGTGTCAACTGAAATGAAAGAGATTGAAGATGTTACAAAACAAAACAATGGAACAATACAATACACTGACATGCCAAAAATACATCTTACAAAACAATACATTTTAATAGAACACAGTATTTTTGCCTCCACGTGGTATGTTCATTCAGTGTTGACATAATTTTGACTAACCCTGTTTATCTTTATATAAGGGGCCGCGGTGGCTCAGTGGTAGAGCGTTCACCTCCGGTGCTTGGGGTCCCTGGTTCGATCCCAGCTCGCGCCGTGTGGACTTTGTGGTGGACAAACACCGTGCTCGTGGGTTTTCTCGGGGTTCTCCCGTTTCCTCCCACTTTCTTCATTCCACCATTTTCACTCATTTCTCATTATCACCGTCTCCTTTAGTCTAACCGGCATAACCGTTGGACGTAAAACTAAAGATTTCATTTCATTTTTTTTCAACATCTAACAAAACACTATACAGAATTTTAATATTTATGAATGTATCAATTAGCAAAGTTGCTATATAAGACAATTGACTTGACGAATACAATATATTTAATAAATTCAAATGGATCCACTTACCAAATATTTCAAATTGTAATCTATATATATAAAAGAGAACGTACAAATCCTTTGTTCCCTCATCACGCTAATACGGCTGAACCAATTTCTTTCATTTTTGGGGGGTTATTAGGATTTGGACCCTAGATGGTTTTTATCATATCACTTTAATTTTTAATTACCAGTGTCTTGAGATAATTGACCATTCAAGTGTCCATAACGTACAAATCCTTTGTTAGTTCATCATAGGTAAAAATAAACGTATTTATATGCAACCCGCATGACCGTGTCACTCGGCGGGTTAACATAAATGACAGGCGATATAATGTTAACATTTAGTGCAATCTACTATGGTTTTTATCATATCACTTGAAAGCGAAAAAGTAAAAATTATCTAAGTAACAACGTTTATTGCGTTCCGGGGTGACCGCAGCGAAGCGGGGCGGGTTAACATAAATGACAGGCGATATAATGTTAACATTTACTGCAATCTTCTATGGTTTTTATCATATCACTTGAAAGCGAAAAAGTAAAAATTATCTAAGTAACAAAGTTTATTGCGTTCCGGGGTGACCGCAGCGAAGCGGGGTGAACGCTGCTAGTTTCCTTATAAAACAATATAATATAGGTGCCTTCAAGATTGGAATTATTAACTCTTTTTGTTTTAAAATAAAATATTATAGGTATATCCTTCTTTGTAGGATTTCATTTTATTTCCAGAGAACGAGAGACTTCCATTCACTACTTCACAAAACTCAACTATATCGACCCTTCGTATTTTCCCAAAACTGAATATATTAACTCAAATTCTTAAAAAAATACTTATTAAACAATATATCAAATATATGCAATTCTATACAAATTGATTCTTTACAAGAGACTTGAAAAACGAGTAATTGGTAGATATTAACTTTTTGTTGCCCATTCGCTCCAATACTCCACTTAAGATCACCATTTGTCAAGTTTTTAATTTTTTTTCAATACTGGCTGTGCTCTTCCACTCGCAGTTAGACATAGTCATAAATTCACGTATTAAGTTAGCTACTAGCTATGTAGTTGTCCTTTTTAACAAGGAGGCGTTGCATAACTACACTGTAATAAGACTGCTCAGAACTTTATTTATTTATTTACAAGGAATCTCTCCCTCCTCTCTCTGCCCTGTATAATTCTTTTGAAATCATTACAAACTTGCAGTATCATGCTGCACACATCTGTATCTGGCGCTAGCGTGCACTAGGCTGAACGACACCTACATTTTGCATGAAGCAAGTGTCCGCATTTCAAACTTTAATAGGGAATTTTCTGAAATGTAGCATTGTAGCTTTTAAGCAAATTATCTTGGCCCGTCTAAGTTTCTTCTTATTCTTTAGACCATCCTAAAAACTTTTCTATGTCACTGCCCTAATCCATAGAAATTTTGGCTGGAGAGATTTGAGACATTTATTGTAGGATATAAAGTTCCTTCTCGAATTGGACTAATGCTATTTATCTTTTCGAAATGAAATATTAGTTTAACTGTTCCACAAACACATATTTGGTGGGTTGATTTTTTAAATGAAAGTTCGGGTTACGAAACTGTCCTATCAAGAAGTAGTCCCAATTTATCATTAAAATGGAAATAAATAAAGTTTGATTTAGATATTACTATCTTACGAAATGGTAGTAGGTCCTACAAGTACGATAGAGTACAGGTGAAACATGATCAAAGTAAGAATCTATTATAGTCTGTGAGGAATGAAGGGTTGTTTATTGACTACGGTTATGTTGATTAGTTGATTAATTGATTAATTAGTTATTTTGCTTTTCAGAACCAAATGCTATATGAATTATCAAAATATTATTGATGTGTTTTGACACATTATGTAATTCTTTAAGCAGACATCAAACTTGGAGGTTAGATCGAATCAATTTTACAAACTACAATATATATGTATATATTGCAGATTGTCTGTACAATATATATGTAATAATTATATGGATCATGTTAGCTTTGCTTTATTTTAGTAAATTCACATAAGATATAAAAACCTCTGAACAAAGCAAGTTTTAATTGAAAATAATAATTGTGTAATAGTTTCGCTAAGAGGTTTAGTTAGTTGGCGAAACTGTTACACAATTATTATTATTATTAAAATTTTCTTTGTTCATAGCTTTTTATTTCTTTTGTGAGATTAATATTTATGTAGTTTGTTCATAGAAAAAGAGTAAATTTTAAAGGAATTCTTGAATTATTTTATTTTTATTCTGTATTGTTGCAAATGTTGTCCGAAGAACTATGGAAAGCGCAACAGGCGAACGAAGTAACTCATATTAACTACTATACAGACAGCCATGGGTACAAATACTGTAATAGAGTCTTAATCCAGAAATAATATATCACTTGTAAAACAAAGAACAGTTTTTGCAGTACAATAGTGACGTGCTATACATAATTAAGATATAGGGTTACCACCTTTAATCTGGAGAAATCCCGTACATATCGAGAATTGAAGTCAAGGTAAAAGCAAACATAACATGCAAAACTAGTCATGTTGCATCATTTTACACATCCATATGCAAGGGTAGATCTTCAATATTAGAAACATATTTTTATTTGTCATTAACTAAAAGAAAATGAGAAATTGTTCTTTTAAAGAGAGCAATCCTGGAGCATTGCAAAACGGAAAAAGTCAAAAATTCTTCTTTTCAAGAGAGTAACTATTCTTTGTTGAAAAGAAGAATTCTTTTTACTTATTCCCTTTAAACATGTGACCTCAAATTTGCTTTTTTAAAAGTATCAGTTTTTTTACGTATTCTCTTTTACTTTGTGATTCCAGTTTATTGAAAGTAAACATGTACATAACATGAAATTCAGTTACGTTAGACGTGCACTTGTATGAAACATTACTAAAATGCTTATCAAGTAACTTCAAATATAATCTCAAAGCTCATACTGGTACTTATAAGGTTAACTGCCATTGAAGTTTGCTTATATTTGAATGAATACTTTCTGTTACTTTTCGCAGCTTCAAGAAGCAAGGGTGTTGTCATTAAATAGTCATAAAATTCTGAGAAGTTGTGAGAACAATTAACTTTACACTATCTCTACTTTCATAACACTAACATCTAAGCGATTGCGACTATCGGACCTAATATTTCCCATAATAGAAAAGACACGTTCGGTAAGAGCATTACTTACGGGAATACATAATACATATTGAACCAACTTATACAAATTTGGCAGATTTTCATTTCCACATTTCTGAAACAAGAGTTTCCATTTCGTTTCATGTGAACTTTTTCCATACAGATGATATCCTTTTATTTTTAACCGAAACAAATTCAGAGCACAGCGCATCCACATTTATCTGTTCGGTTAAATTTAATTTAGTCACTGCTTCAAGATGTGATCACTGCAGTATAGTTGTTATCCCAAATCTCCTAAAGTAATAGAAAGGATTTGCATCACTGAAATCAAACCACTGCTGTAAGTAGTCGATAGCTCGTTGATAGAACCCATTAAATTCACTCTTCAAGTTATTCTTTTCTTTAAGTAAAAGCTCCCTGAAACACAGGTTAGCCTTAAAATTATAAAATTCATCGTGTAATGTTTGATTAAGTTCATTTAACAAACCTTCCATGGTTTTAAACAACTCAGAGGAAGAACAGTTGATTTCTTCAAGCAACAAGATTCTGCTATGGAAAATGTCCAAAACATTGTGGTAGAAATACAGGTATGCTTCTTCTGGTGTTACTGAATTATCACTTTCGAAGCCACTGGAAACAAATCTCCAAATTAGCGGATCATATTCTTCTTCGCCCAAACTTAAAAAAGTAAGATTTAATGGCATGACATTTTTCCAATAGACGAGTCAGAGCAGAATAAAGAGAAAGCCACCTGGTTGGTACATGACGCAAAATATTTTGCCATTTTAACTCAACAAACTCATAGAATTCCTTTAACTTAGCGACACTTTTTTGCTGAAATCGAGAATTGATTATATATTTCAATAAGAAGTGTTTCAACATCTATGGCACCAAGAACTTTGCTGGCTTCTTTAGCTACATTGTGTATAACATGGCAGTTGCAGTTTGCAGCGATCAAGTTACGATTATGTTTCAAGTTTTGGTAAACCGATAGGCGATTCCAATAATTAACAGCTGTAAAGTCTGCCGTGTATGTATTACATTTCTGATATCTAAATTGTTGCTTTTTAGAAATAATTCTTATGTGACCTGCAATTGCATCGGAAGTTTCATTGCTGTCTTGGTAAAAATCTAGAACTCAGGTACAAATTCCATCCTTAGAATAAAATTGTATACAAAAACGAAAAGTCTTTTGATTCTTTCTGTTAAATTCATCACTTGAAATTAAAAAAAAAATAGGAGTTGTCCAATTTTGCACGAATAATTACAACCGAATGAGGCACTAAAACATTGCAAACTATACTCTCGCACTCTGTTTGACTACAGGACAATTTACTAGCTATTTTTGAATCTGGGAAGCATTTCCGAGCAAGTTTAAAGTTACAGTCCATTGAGAGATAAGAGTGATGGTGCTGACTATGATGATATACTTTGGCAACTTCAAATGCAGTCATCTTATTTTCTTCAGTGGTGTTCTTCTGTACAAAGAAATTAGTTAACACTTTACTTTCTGCCCCACTCTGTGCCTTTAATGTTTCTCGGAAAATTCATGTGCTTTCACAGATTTCAGACTATTCCATTTGATTAGAAACATACTTAAACATACCGTGCACTTTACGTTTTCACGATTGTTTCCAATACACAACCAAGTACATGATTTTTCAGATTCTTTATATCTTAAGAAGAAAATAATATTTTGTGGATCAATGAAGAAATAATTATGAAGAAAACGCATAAAATATTTCGTGTGAAGTATTATATTCTATAATACAGAAACCATTACACAAAAGTGACAAAGAGAAAAAGAGTAAATACTTTAGCAATTTGATTGTAGAGACGAATTGAGAAAATTAAAAGTGTCGAACTGAAAACGAAGAGGAAGTGATAGAAATAGTAGAAGAGGAAAAAGCTTTCAATGTAACTAAAAAGGGAAGAGAAACGGGTTTTTTAGTCGTTTTCTGAGAAGAAATTGAATGATGAGGAACGCAAAAGATGGTACGGTGAAAGGAAAAAGTAGAGAGGCGAGAATGATTACAGTTGATGGACAGTATTAAAAAGGGATAATTATAATACTATGTCAAGACGAAAGAAGCTAGCTGAATATTGTGATGCATGAATGTTTCTTAGTTAATAGAAAGTAGCCTGCCAGTAACGGTATATATCTGTGATGATGGTAGTTATTAGGGTTCGGAAGTTGAAGACCTAAAAATGGCTCAAAAAAGACCTATAAAAAGACCTAAAATATCTAAAAAAAGGACCAAAAATGGAAAAAAGGATGTAAAAAATAAGACCCAATGTAATTAGAATTACATATTTAATGAATATGATGCTCAAGAAATACAAGCTTCTGGTAGTATACAAGACACAGTTGAAAGAAATTGTGCACATACTCCTTTCGGAGGGTAGACTCGTCAGGAATCTCCCGATTTGTATACGGCTCCAAAAACATTTTGAAAGTTTCATTATTTATTTTTGCTAACGGGATATTTGCTCCAGCTAAGGCACTGCAAAGATCTTTGTAAAGCGACGGGGAATGCCCAGTAGTACTTTGTCCTAATAGAAGCTTTTTTTCTCCGCGGCCTGGGAAGTTGTTTTCACGTGTTTCTCACGTTCAACGTGCTATTGGACATGGAATCGTTTTTCCCGTGCTCACTTTCAGTTCGCAAAATTTGCAGAAAACAATATTACCATCTGGTCTTATCAGTCCAGTCGTTGAAGAATGTCTTATCTTTTGAATTTTCTTTACTAAAGAAAAGATGTTTAAGAGGTGATGGTGATTCGAGTTAATAGCCAGTAAATTTATTGTCGAAAGATGAAGTGCAAAACAGGACGTTAAGACCTATGAAAAGCAAGGACCAATAAAAAGGACGAAAAAGGACAAAAAGGACAAATAAAATCCATCATTTTCTGGCTTACAATGACCCAAAATGAACATATATTACGTTAAGCCTCGTCTTCAGGTACTTGTAAAAAAGATGATTTTTCTCAACTTCTGGGCCCTAGTGATTATATTCTAATTTTTCCGAACAGTACTAACCTTTAATATATTGCTTCTGTATTTAGTTTTCGATTAATTTTAAAACATGGATAGTAATATGTAGATTAATGATTTACTTTTATGGCTATATTCTTGTGTAATACTGGAACAATAACCTTTTTATTTTAATATTTTTTCAGTCTTTTTTGGTCTCAGCTTACGATTACCCTGATTCAAAGGACAATGTTGTGGTCTTTGTTAAAAAACATAGCGCCAGCGGATATATTCTTTTGTACACGGTAGCTCCGACAGTTAGTTCACCAAGTCTGAGACAATTATCTGTAACTCAGAGGAAATGCTATTTTCAGGACGAAAGGAGTCTAAGTGTGAGTCCCGTTTACAGTGCACGCGCTTGTGATATCCAGTGCAGATACCAAGAAGTAATGGATATTTGTAAATGCAGTCCTCACTTTTTCCTGAATATGAGTAAGTACTTTCATTTCGTACTTTCTAGATCCGATTTATTATTTCATTCTATACATAAATACAATAAGATATTCGTGTTCAGTAGTTTTCTCAATTTCTCCCGTTTCCTTCTATACTATCCCCATTATTATTCCTTTTCATTAATCATAATCTCTTTATAACAAATGGCATTGCAATGGGACATAAAACTAGAAATTTTATTTCATTTCAAATAAGCTCTGCTAAAGCCAGTAAATACAATCAGTGGAAACGTATATTACGAATGAGTGGGTTTGTCTGAAATAAAGATTAAGAAAATTTAGAGACGCCCAATCACCGTGAAATTAAAATACCGCTAATTTTACAGTAATTATGTGATATCTTCAAATAGATAAAAGATATTCGAAATATGGAACAAGAGCATCCTAGATAATATTATTTTGCATGAGGTACCGTTATCACGAGTCACCTAGGAGCTTTCCGTTTACAGCCATTTAGAAACGCGACAATAAATGCCGATTTTTTAAATTGCTGGAAATCGAAAGTGAGTCGTGATAGCGGTATCACATGTAAAATTATCTGGTGAGCTCTTGTTCCATTTTTCGATTATCTTTTATCTATTTGAAGATATCACATAATTACTATAAAATTAACTGTGTATTAATTTCGCCGTGATGGGACCTCTTAAACATTTTCTCCGAAACTTTTATGGGACCGTTTACTCGACAATGCTTTGAAATTCTCATACTACGGTTACGCGAAACGTACATTTATGAATGAATGGGATATGAATAACCACTGTTAAAATAACTCTTGCATGTGAATATATTGAAGATTTGACTCCATAAAGAACCCTGTCGAGATTATCGTTCTAGCTGTCTATTTTCAAAAGGAAATTCGAAAATTTGCTTCTATTCAAGAGTTATTTGATGAAGTAATATTAGAACTTTACAATCTTATAAAAGTCTACTAGTGTGATTCTAAATAAAACGTGACTAGTTCCCAGCGTTGTTTTTTCTAAATTTATATAAGAACCATACTCATGAACTACCGGAACCGGTGGCGAGCGGTGTGATGGTTAGTCTGGCCATCGTGAGGCAAAAGTAATTCAAATTCCAGTCTCTCTCTGAAGAGAATGAGTTTTTTTTACTGTTTTCGAGTTGCTCTAAAGACCAAATAGGGGAGCGATAACGAAGGAGTGGTAATTCTGCTTGAATTACTGAGTAAGTTGATTCTTGTAAGGGAACAATGGGAGGTCTTCATGCAGAATTTGTCTCACAAGGTATATTCGCGAAGTGTCACCTCGGGAATCGTATAAAATTGATTCAAATGCAAAGTCTTTGCATCTTAATTTGTATTGTACTAATTCTAGCGGCCCATAGGGTAATTTGCATATTTATGGGCCTCCACATATCCGGAATTCAATCATACACTACTATAACGCTCGGACCCAAAATTGCTTTTAGTTTTTTTTAGATGTAACTCGACATGAATGTGGGCATACGCAAAACAAATTGGATGAAGTACTGCTTCTCTGACACATGTTACCCACCCCAATCCGCCATATTGGATTCAACTTTCGGTTTTTCAAATGGGAATAGGTGCAAGTGATACATCAAATTCATGTACAATTTTCTCGGAAATTCACTGCTATAGTGAATATTACTGTAGCTTGTACCGTTTGGAAGGTATTACATGTTAAATCCCTCCAGGCACTTCGCGAATAGACATTGCAGAGTAATATCAGTTACGCTTGCGTTTTTAATATTGGCAAATCTAAACAATTTCTAACTGCAAAAATACTGTAGGTATAAACAAACTCTTTACAACATTAGTGTCATAATAGGGTGGGTCGTTTTGCCACTTTTTTTTTCGGAACGAAATGTAATACCTGGCAAAAGTGGCCAACCCACATGGACATTACAGGTATAGATTTTTTTTTCAAATCAGATAATATCTTCTGTGAGAACTATTGTCTCAAAGTTTCAAACTTTCACTGAAAATTACAAAAAATACCAAAATTGTTCATTATTTTTAGTTATGTTAAAGTAAACATATTTTTGGATTTATACATGCCAGATGCTATAAAAACTGATATTCAAGTCTCAAAATGCCAGTTATATGCCCCTGCAGTGGGATAGGGGTGTATCCTCTGGGGCCGGCAAAGAGGGCAAATTCAGTACAATTAAGCGTTTCTACAACTATTTTCGTCTTTGCCTTTTCCTTCTACTGGTGGTTCATAGTGGTAGCAGAGTTGTTATTTTTCACCATGACACTCCCACCCCTCCACCTCACAATACTACAACGCCCTTCTCCTGTCCCGATCTGTGTAACTCAGCGTCAGTATCAGGAACGAGTCGGATACGCTTCAAAGTGGGTGCCATTTCTCAAGCGCTATATTTGGTTACTGTTGCCTTCAGCTTATACGAATTGGCCGTTACTGATAATAGTTTGCTAAACACTATTTTCACAGAAAATTCTGTATTTCTTTTTTTTTTTTAAAAAGTCAATATTATTTATTATATCACAAAAATGACTTCAGTGACAATGAAGCATACCTTGAAGAGAAAGGAGAGGAAAGCTCTTCTGAGGAAGAGACCAAATCCAGAGACAGAACATCTAAACCGAAGCTAGACTTGACTGAAACTGCTATGATTGCTCAGAGATACAATGCAAGCGAAAGTGCTGCGGCACATATAACATCAACTGTGCATCCGGCAGCTTTAAAGGCTGGAATTATAACTTCTCAACAATCTAGCAACATAACTCTGCTTTAATTGTGGACAGGAGCAAAATAAGGCGTGCGAAAATTAAAATTGCTCAGAATTTAAAAGAAAGTTCTAGAAATGATGATCCCATTAAAAGCCTATACTTTGATGGTCAAAGGGCAGACACTAAAACACACGCAGGCATCGTTAGAGAATAGCACTTATCACTTGTGGCTGAATCTAACTCTCAATACGTTGGTGACGTGACACCATCCTCTGACTCTGGCCATGACGAGACCACGGTTATTTTCGAGTACATCATGAACCAAATCGAAGGTGGCTTTGATGACGTTGAGGTTCTTGGGTGTGATGGAACATACACTAACACTGGTTGGAATGTAGGTATTCGTCGAAAATTAAAGGAACTAACAGGCTATTTGTCTCTTGCATTTTAATGAACTGCCTTTCCGAGATCTCTTCACGCATATTGGTGCTAATTCAAGCCTCTATTCCCATAGGTCCCATACACACAGGTCTCATAGGTTCAAAATTATCTGACTGTGAAAAGCTTCCAGTGGTGTCATTCAAACCAATAAAATGTGACTTACCTCATCATAGTCAGAAGAGCTCAGAAAACTCAGTAAAGACCTGAGATACTTATCGGTCCTTGTCACGTCTTTGAGGCCATTCATAGGTCTAGATACTTACCAAATGAATACCAGGCTGTAATCCGTTCATCCATTCAGACGAATGTATTTCTCGCACTCCCAGAGAATGTTCTTTTCACCATGATGACTGATGGTCTACTTGCTGTCCGACAAGATGATTTACATAAGATTCTTAGTGCTCGAAAACACGAAGCAGAGAATCTTCATAACACTATTAGATATAACATCATTCCCAGACTGAATTTTGAGGCGAAAGATTACACTGAAATGATCTTTTGGGAAAGCACTCATGTTTCAATAACTGTACCACCAGTTCTAAGGACGGTATCAAACAAATAGCTCATGGACAAACTTTCACTTTCTGACAACACTGTGCCAGAATATTCCTCCACCGTCTATCCATGCCACACGGTGGCAGTAGAACGGATAGTGAAATTAGTCACTGAAGCAGCCTCTCGAGTATGTGGTAGTGATGCTAGGGACGGGATCATCAGGTCAATCTTACTTTCTAGGCAAGCTGTGTCTAAATTTCAATCAAAGTCCCAATTTGTGACAATTTTTCCTGACAGTGACGAATTGGATTAGTTCATCCGTCCCTATGTAGGGTTAGTTGGTTGGATAGGGCTGGCGCAGGAGCCCTAGGTACAGCCACCTCCACGTGGTAGACTCTGGGATGGTTGGACAGACTATATGACCAGGTGAGCGAGGACCTGCACAACCGCTTAAATATACTGAATTTGCCCCCTTTTCTGGCCCCAGAGGAGGCATCCCTATCCACCTCCAAGGGCACATAACTGGCATTTTTATACTTGAATGTCAGTTTTCTAAGCAACTGACATGTATTTAACCAAAAAAAAAAATGTTTACTTTAACATAACTAAAATTCATGAAGAACTTTGGTATTTTTTCTAATTTTCAATGAAATTTTGAAACTTTGAGGCAATAGTTCTCACAGAAGATGTTATCCGATTTGAAAAAAATCTATACCTGTAATGTCCATGTGGGTTGGCCACTTTTGCCAGGTATTACATTTCGTTCCGAAAAAAAAGTGGTAAAACGCTGCACCCTAGTGTCATAATCTTATTACATTTCTGTGAGTGATTGGTATTGCTTCCACGTTATACTATAACAAGAAAGTATTGCATTAGGGTCAAAATGCCTAATGTTAATCCAGATAGGACCACATTTAGGTGAATACCTACGATTTCCGCATTGACGTCTGTGTGTCTGTAGTATGTACGTTCAGAGAATATTTCGTTAATGATAAGTTACGTAAAAGATTACACATACATACGGAAATCCTGCACAACTTTATATTTGTTTTAGTCTTCATGAAGTTCCTGATATTTAACTTGCAATACCTTGCAAACGGTCCAAGCTACGGTAAAATTCTCTGCACCAATGCATTTCCAAGAAAATTGAACATGAATTTGATGTGTCAGTTGTACCTATTCCCATTTGAAAAACCGAAAGTTGAATGCAATATAGTGGATCCAAGATGGCAGCCGGGATGGGTAACATGTGTCAGAGAAGCAGTACTTGATTCAATTTGTTTTACATATACCCACACTCATATTCAGTTACATCTAAAGAAACTAAATGCAATTTTGTGTCCGAGTGTTTTAGTAGTGTATGATTGAATTCCGGATATATGAAGGCCCATAAATACGCAAATTACTCATATGGGCCATTAAAATTAATACAATACACATTGGGGTAAGGGGAACATAGCATTTGAATCAATTTTACACAAATCCCGAGAGGACACTTCGCGAATGTACCTTCTCAGACCAGTGCGCCTAATGTTAAGTTACTATGATCTGTGGCGAGTTGAGGTTTTCGGCGTAAGGCGGACACTTTCGTTAACAATGGCAATAGTCTGAACTGAGCGCACTGAATGCACACGAGGATAGCTTATGTTATCACTTAACATACCAATCTCACGAAGTTTCTGCACATACTTGCGTACGGCAGGAATGGTTTGCATATTATTTCAACTGAACTTTCTTTGAAATTTCGTACTGTTTTTGTAACACAATACTAACCTTGCAAATAAGTTATTAATGTTTTCCAACTATGTTCAAGTGTAAATCGATTCATTTCGTACCGAGGAGATATGACGCTATGTTTCTTTCACTTGCTTGGGTCTAAATGAGCTATCACTTTCAACACAACATATAATTTAAAAAGAAACCAGCTGATGGCGCACCATTTAGATGTACTGCTTTCGGGTCTAATATTGAATTCGCAAAGTTTAGATGTTTACAATAGTAACTCACTTGTTTAGTTACTCTACTTTCATATAGGAAAATACGTCATGTTGTAGATTCAGATTTGACAAGCAATTTTTGAAGGAACATTTCAAAATCGTCCAGGCCATATATTTATATCTCCCTGATTTATAAAATTAGACTCCTTCAAACCTTTCAGTTGAACAAACAGTAAGTGAGAAGCATCTGCGATCTTTAATGCTTAAATTAGATATAACATATTCATTGTATGTTAAAAATGCTTTCAGATGTCCTCTTTGAAGATATGTAGTGGAAACCATTTCATTTACAAGGATGTCTTAAGTCTTGTAGTATTTCCAGAGCCCAAACAGTAATCATGTGTATACGTCATGATCGAACTAAGTACAAGTTCAAATTAGCCGAAGAAGTAGTGTGGTAAGAGGACTGTTTAAAACGGAGGCCACACTCGATCAGTAGTATCTTTAGTCAGTTTTTAGAAGCAGTGTCTGATACGTGAACTGTCTCTGTATGTGTTCGAACTCGGCAGCAACCCAAATTTTTGTCCTGCGAAACTGAAAGTTACAGTGAACCACAACGACTCGTTTGTTCTAGAAATTTTGTGCAGGTTGTAAAAATATGATCACCCAAGGTACGGCCACTTGCAAATTCTAACCTCATACGACGCGCCACAGAGGAATATTCATTCAGCAGCACACGACAATTGTCAAACCAACTCGGCATGCCCCAGTCAACTGTAGTGCCTCACCTTCATGAACTCGAGCAAACCATGAGGACCTGCCGTATTGTGCCGCATGAGTTAACCCCAGCTCATGCCCAGAGGAGAGTGTGTGGCGACAACTACTTCAAGATTCGCGTTAAGTACGTTTCCTAAAACGGATTGTCAAATGCTACGAAAAGTGTTTATTTTTCCTCCGAATTCCGAATGTGCAAAAACAGTGGTTGAGCAAGGAGTAACTTCCAGAACTAGTGGTCAAACAGAAGTGTTTAGAGCATAAAGTCATGCTCTGTATGTGATGGAACTTCGTGTTTGTTCCTAACGATCGTACCATGAATGCTAACCTTGATTTCGAAGGGTTGGAGCATATGCGTGTGCCAAAAATATACTGCATTGCGAACCAAAAGAGGGCCCTGCTTCCACAGGATAACTTAATACCACATTTGGATCGAAAAACGCAATAAAAGTGTAGAAATTTAATCACATAAAACTTATGCTACACCCACCATATAGTTCTGACCTTGCTCCTTTGGATTACCGCCTATTTCGATTCATGACACATTTCCCGAAATCACGATGTTTCATCAACAAGCATGAGTTGCAAATAGCAGTGACTGACTTCTTTGCTTCTAAGGAGAACGTGTGGTGTCGATGTGGAATCAAATAACTGTCAGGAAGGTAGCTGCAAACAGCCCAATACGAGAGGTTATGCTTTAAATGTTAGCTTGCTTACATGGTACAGTCCGCGGCATAAAATTTGTTACAAAAATTCTAAGTCCAAATGAATAACGAACTCTTGTCCAGTTTTCTTATGCATTCCCGCAATACATATATCAATCGATTAGTTGCTTCTAGTATTTATTCCAACTCCTCCCCGTCCTCCACCTCTCCTTGTCTAAAGCAGTGTGTGTGACGTAGTACACTCTTTCCATTCAGCTGAAAAAGAAACAGGAATCAAATTTACAACGTTATAGCTTTAAAACAGTCTTTTCCATTCGTTTGTTCTGAAATATTTTTAAGAGCCTAAATTAAAGGAAAGTCACACAATCTTCCCAGAGCTTCATAAATATCTTTAGTTTCATTCTTTTCTTTCTTTAAAGAGTGCAAGCTAGTAAGATGCTCCCTAAGAAATCTATGGAAATTGTCAAAAGCTCTAAAATATCTACGGACAGAAACGAGTTTTATTCAATGATTCATTTAATTTCTTTTCAGTAAGTGCAAGCAAATGTTTCAGGGGCGTCATTTGGGCAGGACAGGAGGGTGTAATTCCCCCTCTCTTGAGCTTCATAAATACGTATTTTTTGATCAAATGTATAGTAATACACTAATAAAAAGTGAAAATCTTATGTCATCGGAGAATCTCTTCCCCCTCCCCCCCCCGAATAAAGTCTAAAAGACACTGGTTTTAACAACAAACCTATAGAGCTATAATAGCACATTGCTAAAGAGCTTACATTTGGTTTAAGAGTCGAAGGTTTGATCTCAAGCCATATGACTTCCTGGGTGACATTGAGAGAGAAAGAGAGAGAGAGAGAGAGAGAGAGAGAGGGATTCAAGTATGGAGACAGAGAGGGATGATTTGTATACACAGATTTAGAATTGGGGAAAAATGATCGGACAGCATTCGTATTATGACGAAAATTCTGATTTTGTGAAAGATAAGAAGGGAAGTTTTCGAACTGCGAGGATCACATTAGGCAGTTGTCGAATTAATGTGGAGAACTCTTTTTAGAGCATCAGATGATTACGAAAGGAGAGAAAGATCTTCAGAACTGAGGAATTAAGATTTTAAAAAATCTGATTTCAGCGACGGGTTTCGAACCACGACTTTGTCCATTCTGCTACGGAGAATTCTACTACTGGTTCACATACGTTTCCCTTAGCTGCGTTGAAAGCTATCTTAAGGGGATATTCCAAAAGTTTACTCGGTGGATGCGCCGTTCAGATAGGACGTAAACCTCTTGTAACTTAGTTACAATGTGCAAAATGAACTTCCTCTTCTTCAGGACACTTTTTAAAGCTTTAAAATTTGTTACTATTGTTTTAATTAAGTTACATTTGATAGAACCATCTGATAAAGTAGTGCCAAGCCCTGTGCGTCATTGTCTGTTAGGTGAATGGTTAATGTAAGTTACTTTTACGTGGATGGTCCGAGCTTCCAATCAAGACCATTCTTATTGATTATTTTATTTGAGCTACGCTCATACTGTATATTCCACAAGTTCAATTTTGAAGTAATGTAGTCACAGCTAGTTTAATTCGAAATAATTTTCCAATTTTATATTTGTTACTAAATTTACATGGCACTCCTCACTGTTTGTAGCCCTGCATAAATGCAAAATTTTTTAAAAGTATATTTTACTTTCAAGTTTTATTGTATTTTTTAATTGTCCTTTAACTTTATTTTATAATTATTTTCTATTTCTTAATTATAACATATTTTCCATTTATATTGTATTCTATGTTACACGTTTATTATGTATATTTTATGTCTTACCTTTGAAGAGGAGCTTTTGACATTTCAGAGCAGCAGAGACATACACAGGATGCAGGCCTTGTCAATCCAGAGCTTTTGTCCCCACGAAATCACTATACATATATATATCTAATTTTATAGATGGTCATAGCAGGGGCGAATCCAGGGGAGTGTGCTTGGGGTGATCGCATCCCCCAGAATAGGGAACTTTTTATACTTTTTATTTTAAAAATAAAACATATCCTAAGTATTTTTCATCTTTGTATTATAAACGTAAATTAAAACCTAAAGTAGATAGGCCTTACTTTCTTGAGAAAGTTAATTCTACAGAAGAGCTACTTCTCCTTTTCTATTTATTTCTTTTCTTTCTTTTCATTTCGTTCTTCTTTCTTTTCTTATTTTGCAATCCGCTATTCCCTTGATTTGACTTCGAACGACCGCCCCTCCCAAACAATCATCCTGAATCCGCCCTGGATGATAGACATTTTAGTAAAATATGCCCTCAATTGCTGAAATAAATTCCTGTCAAGCTTTCGAAAGCTGAAATAAATTTCTATCTACGGCCCTGCAAAACAGTGACGATTTTAGGGAGTGATCAGTTAGTAATGCCTCCCTAGAGCAACGACACTTCCCCAGAAGTCATATCTCCGATAATTCAAAATGTGATTTGTGCATTATCACTTTTCACACTCAGAGTCTTGAAACGCACCAAAAAGGAACTGTTCTGAAGTATTTACTGGTTCTCCCTATAACCCTATTTCAATATGGCCAACCTTGGACATATACATATCTGAAATATCACCTTTTATGTCAGTGATCCCGAAAACTATCCATTCGACACAAATATAGGATATTTTCGATTCTTTATTCCTGTCATCCTCCCATTGTCAACTCGAAGCCAAGCAAGGCTTATTTTGGACTTACGCAGCATCCACAGTGTCACTTTTCATCTTTCCATATGAATTCGACACTAATTTCGTTCGTATTTGACTACTTTTACATGTCACCTTTACCTCTTGGTAGGGATTTTTTCAGTATCTCGCCCCCACAACTATGGAGAAATTTCAACGAACTAAGTATAATTATAAATTATCATCTGAAACACAACAGTACGGGTGATCTTTTTCGCAGAGGAATTCGTTAACTACTGTTTCAATATCAATGTATTGGCGTTTTTTGCTCTGCATGCTGAAGATTGCCAAAGGGCTAAACTTCATGTGCACTATTGTGCAATGAATATAGGTTTTAGTGGTTTAATTTACTGAATACTCGCTTAGATGTTGCTCTCGTCACAGAAAAAGTGATATACAGTTATAAAAGAAAAATGAAATGAAATATCTAATTTTTACGTCCCACGATTATGCCGACTATGCTAATGGAGAGAGTAATGGTGAGAAATAAATGAAATTGTTTAATGAAAAAAGTGGGAGGAAACGGGAGAAACCCGAGAACACTCATGCACACGTTGTTTGTCCGTAATAAAGTTAATTCGGCGTGAGCTGGGATCGAACCAAGGACCCCATGGACCATAGGTAAAGTTATAAAAGAATAGGCGTCTAAACAAATATGGAACACTACTATCAATGAGAGTTATATAAGATTAGATTTTTAGATATTTCATTCTAAGTTAAAATTTCAATCAATCTTGTTCTTCATTACTGTTCGAAAACTTAAAATTGTTGCTGCAAGGACGTGATAAATCTTTTCAGTAGACTTCGCAGTCCCCTCCACAGCTTCTTTTTCATGTAAGGCTAAAGTAGTCTCATTTTAGACATCGAGGAAAAAAAGTGGAATTACGAATTTTCAATGGGCCCCGTTTTACTCTGGTATCCCTCAACGCACTGCCGTTAGTTACGTCACTGTTCAGGATGCATGATGCAGCTCCTGCTTTTAGGAATACTTTCTAAGGCAGTACGAGTTTCTTTTAACTGCTGTGTGAATTAAGTTGTATTTGCTAGAAGTGTCGGTTAAAGGAAACTAAAGATCCTACACTCAAACACAAATAATTTCTTTCGAAACTCTAATGGAAAACGAAACGAATCGTGCTAAACATGTTACGCTTTTGAAGAGGAAAAGAGCAAAGCAGTAGTTGCACATACGCTTAATGGTGTTTCTTGGATACAAATTTATAACTTACAAAAGTCATGTTCACGTCATGGTTTGATAGATGAAGGGTTAGTAAAAGGAATTCTTACGCTGGTGGTCGTGGGTTCGAATCTCTGCTCTTCTTGTTACTTTTTTCTCTTAGCTACACTTAGTTTGTGCATTCCAAACCTCGAAGTTTGGTTTGGATTATTTATGAAAGCAGGTAGAGAATTAATTGTAGTCGAAATTAGTTTCAAATATGAGATTATAATTACATATTTTGTCTTTAACCTATTACGTTTCAATTTTTATATCAAATTTTCCAGTCTTTATTTAATTCATCTTCCGGTGTAATACAATGAACATTTGCAGAGCGACGTCAGTCGGACGAAAGTACTATATTCCATTGTTAGTCTAATATACCTAGGTATTTGTTCATATATTTATGAATTGTTTACTAAGTAAAAACTTATGGCGGTCCACATTATGTGTCATATAATAGACCGTACGAAGGCGGACATAGCAGAAGGCGTATTGCAAATATCCCTGGTGATAAAAAGTAGGGCTCTTCTTCACTAGATTCGAACCACTGTTACAGGCGGTTTTGGTTTACATAGCAAGCATAATACACTCGGCCACCAAGTCTCGCACGTTAGCCTCTTTATTAATGCAGAACATACTGAGACACATTCACTGGTGTCGCGTAATGTATTTCATAACATTTTGTTAATAAGTGGGTCGAATTAGGTAGCCCTCGAGAGGGCTGATGGTGTTGTGGGCGAGCATTTATTAATAGTGTGTATAGTCCCCTTGGGACTCGATTACAGCTGCCATACGCCATGGCATTGAATCCACCAGGCGAGAGATATAGAGTTGGGTGCAACAGATCGACCACGCATCTTCAACACGCTCCCAAAGATCATTAGATGTTCGTGGAGGATTGTTCGACCAGGTTTCCCGCAATGTTGTTGCAACAGAGGCCCACATATTTTCAATAGGGTTCAGATCTGCTCCATGAGGAACCCAGTCAACTATTTCGACATCAGGTTGCCTCTGCAACCATGTCTGACCCACATTTGAATTATATATCGAGCTATTGTCCTGTTGCAAATATAATATGCAGTCACCTACATGAGCTTTTATTTCCGGAAGCGTTTCATCCAGATGTTCCACATACTTGTGGGCGTTTAGGCGACCAGGAATCCTGTAGATTCCTCCGAAATTTGCAGCCTTGCATATCCATGCCCAACAGTGGACAGTTACATGTCACATTCGACCAGAACGGGAAACGTATTCAGAGGCATACCTTTTTCCAGGGGGCGGTAAACACGCTTCGGCCCGAAGTGTGCACTGGAAAATATTTTTTCGTCTGTGAAAACGACCTCGTCCCACACACGTGCAATATTTAACTGTGCAAACGCCGGACGGTCAACCATGTGGTCTTCTGTTAGTCGCTCCTTAACAGCTGCCCTGTATGATCTCAAACCAAAGGATTTGAGTCTACGACGGACAGTCGTAACATCGCCTGGGAAATTGGTTTCCTCTCGTAACTGTCGGGCAGACATGAAAGGGTGCTCACGGCATTGGGCAATTAAACTCTGGTCTTCTTCGGCAGAGGAAACTCTTTGTCGTCCACTTCCTCTTTTACGTCTTACATCTCCTGTTTCCTCATATCTCCTCCACCACCCTTGTGCTGTAGCACGGTTAACGCCATATCTCGCGCCTGCCTCGCTATAGTTCATGCCCGCATGCTCAATTAAAGCAATCACGCTGCTTTTAACAGAAGCTTCGTAGTGAGCCATTTTCACACCAGAAGCAAAATGATAGCTTTGCTTAGGTGGTTGAACGGAACGTGCTTCATGTGACGTCACGTAACAAGGCGGAGTTTCCTCTCATTGCTGTAGACGATATCGTACGCCCTCTGCTGGGTGTTTCGTGACGGAAAAATTGCTTTTAAGCAGTTCATGGCGACCGCTTTGAAATCAAATGTAAAGTATGAGAATTAAATTTGTCATATCTGTAGTTTGGTGTAGAGACAAAACAGAATTGGAAACCAAAGGTTTAAGAACAACTCAGATTATTAATATAAAACAAGTCAAAGATTATTAACTTGTATTATCATACAAGAAATGCGAGAATTTTGAAACAAAGAAAAATAACTTAGAAATTTGCAACTGAAGACAAAAAAAACTAACTTAAACACACTAAAGGGTATGAGTAGGGGGATTAATGGGTACGTCAACAATGAGACTATATGTCCCCGTCTCGATTAACGCGAGGGATGGATTTTACCATTTCACTTTGACGGAATAACGTAGAGGATGGAGAGGAGGGGGAAGATACATAACAGCTATAAATAAAAAAATAAAAGTGACAATGTTTGGTGGTGAATAACTCTTGAACTACCCGATCGTTCTCAATCACATTTTGAACATAGATGAAATTCGAACCTGGGAAGCTTTTTGTTATTTCATTTTGATATTAGAACTTGCGGAAGAGGAGGGGAGGGTAAATATATGAAAATGAATAAAACTTAATAACTCTTGAACAATCCGACTGATCCCAATCAATCAAACATTCAATATAGATAAGGTTCGGACCTGAGATATTTTCATTTTTTGCCTTGACGGCAGAATGTAGGGGAGGGGAAGGGAGGACTATGTAAAAAAATAAAAATAAAAATGCTGTCTTGGTGACTTCATCACGCTTAAACCACCGAACTGATCTTAATCAAATTATCAACATAGATGAGGTTCTTACCTGGGGTGGTTTTTATCATATCCCTTTGATGGTAAAACGTAGGGTAGGAGGAGGGGAGGGGAGATATCTATAAAAATGAATAAAACTTAACAACTCTTGAACCACCTGACCGATCTCGATCTAATTTTCAACATAGACGACGTTCGGGCCTAGAAACTTGTGTTTTAATATTTTCACTTTGACGGTAGAACATAGGAGAGGATAAGAGAAGGGGAGATTAATATATAAAAATAAATAGAACAACTCTTGAACCATCCAACAGATTTCGATCAAATTTTCAACGTACATGACATTCGGGCCTGGGATAATTTTTGTCATATCGTGCCCCCAACATGGAGAAGGGAGAGGGATACATAAAATCATCGAAAATGACCAATATCAAAGAGTGCTTTAGTAATAGTAAAACCATAACATATTACTATTTTTCTTTAATTTAGCCCAGCGAAATCGGGGTGCGACTTAGATTCGAGGACATCTTAAGTTCGAGTAGTTATCGAGAAATAATTAAAGATATTAACGTGTTATTGAATTACTTTGCTAATAATAATAATAATAATAATAATAATAATAATAATAATAATAATAATAATAATAATAACTATTATTATTATTATTATTATTATTACTGAAGATTTGATCATTCAAATATTGAAAGACCAAAATATTCAAATACCTTAAGACAATTAAACGTGTGTCATCGCCGACTAATGATCACCAAAACTTCTAAATTTAAACAAAATATTCACACATGGTTCCGACTTGAGAACCTCCAGATTATTAGCTAGCGCCTTGAGCACAGATCCATGCTCTATATGCGCTAAATGGTATGTTTTAGTGTGTTTAAATTAGATTTCCTTGCCTCCAGTTACAAAATTCTAAGTTAGTATTTTTCGTTCTTTCAAAATTTCTTTCGACTTTTTTAAATCATATAAGTGAATAATCTTTGGCATAGTTTATATTAATAACGTGGTTGTTCTTAAACCTTTCATTCGCTATTTGGTTTCTTCTCCACACCAAACTACAGATATGATACGTTTAATTCTCATACTTGTCATTTGGTTTCAAAGCAGTCACCATTATCTGGTAAAGCAATTTTGTTCGCCACGATTCATGAGTTTTGTAACGAAACACGTCAAGAAATGAGTTAAATGAAGGCTGCAAGAGTTTATATCAAAGTTGAGTATTGTGAGCTAGTGACAAGCATGTAATAACGTCTCGTATTTGAAAATAATGTTAGCTACTTTTAATTCACTAACTGGTATTGGATTTAATTCAAGCTTAAAGAATTGGAATGAACAAACTCAGTGTAGCTTAAAGAAAAAAAACGTAAGAAGAACGGACGAGATTCGAACCCTGGACCACCAGTACAAAAATCCTGTTCACTAACCCCTCACCTAACAAACCATCAACTTCTATAAGTTTTAAATTTGCAAGCAAATGATACCATTATACGTTTGTGCAATCAATATTTTGCTGTTTTCCTCTTCAAGAACGTAACATGTTTACGACGATTCGTTTCGTTTTCCATTAGAGCTTCTAGAGAGATGATTTGTGTTTGAGTATAGGATCTTTTGTTTCCTTTAACCTACAGTTCTAGCAAATACAACTCAATTGAAACAGCTGTAAAAAAAGACTAGTACTGTCTTAGAAAGTATTCCTAAAAGGGAGATACTCCATCGTGCACCTTGAACAGTGACGGGAGTGCGTTGAGCGAGGCCAACAGCAAAATGGGGTCCATTGAAGATTCGTAACTCCACTTTGAAGGGTTTTAATTAATTTCACACTTTTTCCTCAATGTCTAAAATGTAACTACTTAGCCTTAGATGAAAAGGAAGTTGTGAAGGAGCTATAGACTGTGAAGTCTACCGAAAAGATTTATCACGTCCTTGCAGCAACTATTTGCAGCAACTATTTCCAGCAAAAGGGAATAAGTACATCAGACCTAAGTTTTCAGAAACGCTAAAAAGCCTTCCCGAGGCGTATTTGTATTTATTTCAACAAGTGTATAACTGATTAATTGTAGCAAAAGAACTGACAAACTCTAAGACAAGAAGAATAATCTTGTATTGTAGCACTGCAATTGGTGAGAAAAGCTTAAAAGTGGAAAAAATATGTTTATGTACTTATTCCCTTTTTCCAATCAGTGGTTCAATTATGAGCCTATATTTTTGAGGTGTTAAAAATAATAATAATAATAATAATAATAATAATAATAATAATAATAATAAGAAAACTTATTAACTGGTAGGTTACGCTGGACTCTTAATTATGTATATGGAATAATGGAACGTGGGGTTATACAGAGGATTTTGGATTTCTGTTGGCGATCAATTAATCTTTACCCTAGTAGGGAATACTGGTTGGTCCGGATTCCGAACAGTAACGAAGATCAAGATTGATTGAAATTTCAACTTAGAATGAAATAAATAAACATCTAATCTTATACAACTCTCATTGATAGTAGTGTTCCGTATTTGTTTAGACGCCTATTCTTTTATAACTTTACCTATGGTGCATGGAGTTGTTGGTTAGATCCCAGCTCGCGCTGAATGAACTTTATTATGGACAGATACCGTGTGCATGAGTTTTCTCGGGTTTCTCCAGTTTCCTCCCACTTTCTTCATTCAACGATTTCATTCGTTTCTCACCATCACTGTCTCCATTAGCGTAGTCGGCATAACGTGGGACGTAAAACTTAAATATTTCGTTTCGTTTTTCTTTTATAACTGTATCTCACTTTTCCTGTGACGAGAGCATCATCTAAGCGAGTATTCAGTGAATTAAACCACTATATTCATAGCACAATAGTACAGAATGAAGTTTAGCTCTTTGGCAATCTCCAGCATGCAGAGCAAAGAAAGCCAGTACATTGACATTGAAACAGTAGTTAACGAATTCCTCTGCGAAAAAGATCATCCGTACTGTTGTGTTTCAGGTGATAATTTATAATTATACTTAGTTCGTTGAAATTTCTCCATAGTTGTGGGGGCGAGATACTGAAAAAATCCCTACCAAGAGGTGAAGGTGACATGTAAAAGTAGTCAAATACGAACGAAATTAGTGTCGAATTCATGTGCAAAGATGAAAAGTGACACTGTGGATGCTGCGTAAGCCCAAAATAAGCCTTGGTTGGCTTCGAGTTGACAATGGGAGGGTGACAGGAATAAAGAATCGAAAATATCCTATATTTGTGTCGAATGGATAGTTTTCGGGATCATGACATAAAAAATGATATTTCAGATGTGTATATGTCCAAGGTTGGCCATATTGAAATGGGGTCATAGGGAGAACCAGTAAATACTTCAGAACAGTTCCTTTTTGGTGCGTTTCAAGACACTGAGAGTGAAAAGTGATAATGCTCAAATCACATTCTGAATTATCGGAGATATGACTTCTGGGGAAGTGTCGTTGCTCTAGGGAGGCATTACTAACTGAACTCCCTAAAATCGTCACTGTTTTGCAGGGCCGTAGACGGAAATTTATTTCAGCGATCGAAAGCTTGACAGGAATTTATTTCAGCGATTGAGGTCATATTTTACTAAAATGTCTATCATCCAGGTGCGGATCCAGGGTGATTGTTTGGGAGGGGCGGTCGTTCGAAGTCAAATCAAGGTAAGAGCGGATTGCAAAAAAAAAAAGAAAAAAAAAGAAAGAAAGAAAGAAAGAAAGAAAAAGAAAGAAAGAAAGAAAGAAAAGAAAAGAAAAAGACAAATTTAGAAAAGGAGAAGTAGCTCTTCTGCAGAATTAACTTTCTTAAGAAAGTAAGGCCTATCTACTTTAGGTTTTAATTTACGTTTATAATACAAAGATGAAAAATACTTAGGATGTGTTTTATTTTTAAAATAAAAAGTATAAAAAGTTCCCTATTCTGGGGGATGTGATCGCCCGAATACACTCCCCCGAATCCGCCCCTGCTATCATCATCTCTAAAAGTAGATATAATTTACAAAAAAGTAGTGATTTCGTGGGGCAAAAGCTCTTGATTGCAAAGGCCTGCATCCTGTGTATGTCCCTGCTGCTCTGAATTGTCAAAAGCTCCTCTTCAAAGGTAAGACATAAAATATACATAATAAACGTGTAACATAGAATACAATATAAATAGAAAATATGTTATAATTAAGAAATAGAAAATAATTATAAAATAAAGTTAAAGGACAATTAAAAAATACAATAAAACTTGAAAGTAAAATATACTTTTAAAAAATTTTGCATTTATGTAGGGCTACAAACAGTGAGGAGTGCCATGTAAATTTAGTAACAAATATAAAATTGGAAAATTATTTCGAATTAAACTAGCTGTGACTACATTACTTCAAAATTGAACTTGTGGAATATACAGTATGAGCGTAGCTCAAATAAAATAATCAATAAGAATGGTCTTGATTGGAAGCTCGGACCATCCACGTAAAAGTAACTTACATTAACCATTCACCTAACAGACAATGACGCACAGGGCTTGGCACTACTTTATCAGATGGTTCTATCAAATGTAACTTAATTAAAACAATAGTAACAAATTTTAAAGCTTTAAAAAGTGTCCTGAAGAAGAGGAAGTTCATTTTGCACATTGTAACTAAGTTACAAGAGGTTTACGTCCTATCTGAACGGCGCATCCACCGAGTAAACTTTTGGAATATCCCCTTAAGATAGCTTTCAACGCAGCTAAGGGAAACGTATGTGAACCAGTAGTAGAATTCTCCGTAGCAGAATGGACAAAGTCGTGGTTCGAAACCCGTCGCTGAAATCAGATTTTTTAAAATCTTAATTCCTCAGTTCTGAAGATCTTTCTCTCCTTTCGTAATCATCTGATGCTCTAAAAAGAGTTCTCCACATTAATTCGACAACTGCCTAATGTGATCCTCGCAGTTCGAAAACTTCCCTTCTTATCTTTCACAAAATCAGAATTTTCGTCATAATACGAATGCTGTCCGATCATTTTTCCCCAATTCTAAATCTGTGTATACAAATCATCCCTCTCTGTCTCCATACTTGAATCCCTCTCTCTCTCTCTCTCTCTCTCTCTCTCTTTCTCTCTCAATGTCACCCAGGAAGTCATATGGCTTGAGATCAAACCTTCGACTCTTAAACCAAATGTAAGCTCTTTAGCAATGTGCTATTATAGCTCTATAGGTTTGTTGTTAAAACCAGTGTCTTTTAGACTTTATTCGGGGGGGGGGGAGGGGGAAGAGATTCTCCGATGACATAAGATTTTCACTTTTTATTAGTGTATTACTATACATTTGATCAAAAAATACGTATTTATGAAGCTCAAGAGAGGGGGAATTACACCCTCCTGTCCTGCCCAAATGACGCCCCTGAAACATTTGCTTGCACTTACTGAAAAGAAATTAAATGAATCATTGAATAAAACTCGTTTCTGTCCGTAGATATTTTAGAGCTTTTGGCAATTTCCATAGATTTCTTAGGGAGCATCTTACTAGCTTGCACTCTTTAAAGAAAGAAAAGAATGAAACTAAAGATATTTATGAAGCTCTGGGAAGATTGTGTGACTTTCCTTTAATTTAGGCTCTTAAAAATATTTCAGAACAAACGAATGGAAAAGACTGTTTTAAAGCTATAACGTTGTAAATTTGATTCCTGTTTCTTTTTCAGCTGAATGGAAAGAGTGTACTACGTCACACACACTGCTTTAGACAAGGAGAGGTGGAGGACGGGGAGGAGTTGGAATAAATACTAGAAGCAACTAATCGATTGATATATGTATTGCGGGAATGCATAAGAAAACTGGGCAAGAGTTTGTTATTCATTTGGACTTAGAATTTTTGTAACAAATTTTATGCCGCGGACTGTACTATAATAAATACAGGGATGTCGTCTACCTGAATATGGCAAGACTTATAACTCAACTTTGTATTATTGAGTTTATTTCGGCTTCCAACTAACTAACTCTATGGTCTATGGAACCCGGAGGTTCACAAAAGCTCTCCACTGACTTCTATCCTTAGCCAAGCGGATCCAATTTCTACTTTGTATTCCTATTTCTGCGAGATCCATCTTAATATTGTCCTCCCATCTGCGCCTAGGTCTTCCTAATGGTCATTTTCCAATTGGTCTTCCAGTTAAGACTTTGAAAACCTCCCTGCGTTCTTCTATCCTGGCTACATGACCTGCCCACCTGAGCCCCCTAGACTTGATGATCCTAACAATGTTTGGTATACCGCATAAATTATGTAGTTCCTCGTTATGAAGTTTCCGCCATTCCTCGTTCCCGTTCCTCGTGGGTCCGAATATTCGTTTCAGGATGTTCTCAAATTTCAGCTTTTGGCACTTTAAGAAAATGGAAGGAGATTTCAATTACTCACATAAAAAGTAGGACATGAAATTGTGTAGGGTTAAAGTACGTAATTTTAAAAGTACAAAGTCTTACTATATTACTTTATTAGTTTCTTAATACAATAGATTTAAGTTAGGCACTTTCAGAGGTCACAATGAATCAATTAAATTTATTGTAATAATTTCAATTATCTTACAGTTCTTTATCTTCATCGGACAAGTTAATATATCAAAATTTTATGTTAATCACTATGGTTCTTTCTTAATTAAAGTGTAATATAAAATTTCATAATAATTATTCTGCTTCTCTCTCTTAATTTAATTCGAATAAGATTTTATGTTTATCATTATATTTCCTTCTTAATTGAAGTCTAATACCTAATTTATGGTAATTATTATATTTTTTCTTAGTTTAATATCAAATTTTATGTTAATTATTATACTTCTTGCTTAATTTAACTCTAAATGCATATTTTATGTCAATCCTTATTATTAGTCTTATATCTCATGCAGCTAAAATTCTGCTCCGAATACTGAACAGAAGGTTATATGGAAGAACAAATAAAGATGTTGAGGAGGAGCAGTTCGGGTTCAGAAGAGGCAAGGGAACAAGAGATGCTATTGGATTATTAAGGGTGATCGGTGAAAGATTTATAGAAAAAGGGAAAGAGGTGTATGTTGTATTCATTGATCTAGAAAAGGCTTTTGACCGCGTGAATTGGGAATTGTTGTTGGGCCAATAAAGGCAGAATACCTATGATGATGATTATTATTTCTTAACTAACACTAATACCAAATTCCATGGTAATAATTATGATTGATAATATAATAGTGCGTAGCTTAAAAATAAAAACTTTACACTTTATTATAAAAAATTAAAAAAACATTTATTTTTATTTTACAGGAAACTACAGGCTTTGTGACTTAAACGGGATAATATGCATTGCACGGAATAAAGGTACGGTAATACATTGTATTTTGTAATCTAAAAAATACAATGTTAAGAACTAACCAGTGCTTTTACGTGTTGCAGTAATTAGGAAATGAAACTGACCTTTTTTGCTGCTAATTTGTTTTTATATGAAACTATTTCATACTGGAAACTGTTTTGCCAAATAACAATGGATAATTTAGAAAAAGCCATGTGTACGTTTTAGGTATATCCCATTCCTTAACAGAGGAGCAGAAGTTAGAAAGAGTGTGTCATTGCCCGGAACTGTTGTTTGCTGCTGAAAGAGATCCAAATTTTCTCCAGAGCACTATTGTAGAGGATTGTCCGGAACAGTACGATCCGGAAATTAAGAGTCAAGTTCTGTGTGGAAAGATCCCGATTCAGTATAAGAAAATCAATGAAGATGATAAAGAAATCAAGATACTCATGTATGTTTTCTATGACACGAAAGAATTGTTTACGGTGAATTTGTACCTAGCGGCCAAATTTTCACTGGGGTCATTTCTATGAAGATCTGAAATATCTGCTGCGAAGAATCACAAGTATGAGATCAGATCAAAAACATCGAAAAACAACCAAAGGTTGGAGGCTTCTACAACAGTAATAATGTGAGATGACGGAGTAATGCACATCTAAAGTCCTTAGTGTTGAATATTATATCATCATATGACGCATTTCAAACAATCAGAAATAAATTTACAAAGAATTGAAAATTTGACTTTGTTCAAAGGACTTTATTTGGAAAAATGTTTATGTACGGTAAATATCACAACCAATTAAGTAGATGGTTTTGAATAAACATAAAGATAACAATACCGTTTATAGCAATTTGATATGACAAACCGTTCTGGAGATATGAAAAAAATGCTATATTGCTTAAAATGGCGTATTTGTAGGAACTTTCTAAGACGGTTATTGTTCCTTTACTTTTTCAACATATTAACAACAGTTTCTGGCAGTTGTAGTTACAACAAGTTCTCGGAATTGCGTAATTTTAAATTACTGTTACAAAAATTACCAGTGTTTGCAATACCTTCCAAACGGTTTGGGATTTCAAATGGATTATGATTTTTACGTCTATTGAAAACTATCTCTGTAATTGGATGAGGTACTTAATTAAGTATTTTTAGGAATAGAAGCTTTTAAAAAAGTCCAATTTACAATCCCTTATAACTTTCTTGCTATTCATTCGAAATTCATCTTGTCATATCATAGAATTAGATGCTAAAGTACTTGATCGCATTGAATTGCCAATCCCACTTGTGTTATTGCTATTGTATAAGTCACCAAAATTTGGATCGTTGTGATACTGGAGCGTCCTTAGTGTGTGGACTATAAATAAGAAATTTGATATTTTAAGGTTTTTGTTTGACACGCAGATTTCAAAGGTATAATAACTTCACGTAATGCCATTTTTAAAAACATACCTTATGTTGGGTTGGCATCATTGTTAACCTAGTGGTATCCCAGAGTATGTCAATGTCCCTGTGACAATGTTTGTATATTAGAAAATTCAACGTTTTTGCCTAATAGCTTAAATGTTACAAAGGCGTATCAAGATAAATGGTCCAACTTATGTATATAGGATGTTCCGGGGGAAAATGGCAATACTTTGAGAAATGGTCGTATGGGTGATTCTTAGCAAAAAGATTCATATGAACATGGGTCCTAATTTGAACAATAACTGAGATATGAACGGAAATAAAAATGCTGCCACCATGATCAACGTACTTCATGTTTTGGTAGTAGAGAATTTATTGAAGTAGGTAGGAGCTGCCTAGTAGCTAGTAGGTGAATCATCGCGCACTCTGATAATTACTGAATAGTAGTTGTGAGCCTCACATCTGTTAAAATGATTGTCGAGTATGAATGTTTCATACCGAGTTCGCAACTTTGTCAACAAGTGCCAGCACACGTGACAGTTATTGATCGAAGCATCACACTTTCAGTATTAAGAGAGTGTGTAACTAGAATACATGCACATTTATGAGTTGCTGTTATCTAAGCTGTTTCCAAAGCATTCGACATGCAGTGACCGTAAAATAATGTCTACATACACGAATGAGAAGTATGTGGCATGGTGTTTGTGTACATGTTTTGTAATAGAAGTATTTACATGGTTGTTAAGGAGGCAGAGAGGCGTTTTCCATTACAGAGAACACCAAATAAGGCTTTGTTTACTAATATATTTCATGCATTGAGATAGTGTGGAAAAGTTCCCAGTGATGAAATGGCTTCCAAACGTGAAACTAGATAATAGCCTATATGGAAGAACAGTAGTGAATAATTGACCTGATGAAACGAAGTCCAACCACAAATATAAGGTGAATTTCAACACGTCTGGATATTTCACGTAGCTGTGTGTTGGGAATACTACATGCGGTTGTATTCAGTTGTAAATACGGTAACAATGGGTACAACTAACTAGTTAATTATGCTATGTTACCTCATGGCGTGCTAAATAGTATTTTGATATTCTTTTTTGAGCTTTTTAATTTTGTATAGTTTCATATTTGATATTTCGATAAGCACACTAATTTAATCCTCAACGCTGTATGTGTTAATAAGTTGCATTTTTACTGCTACTTACAAAACCGTTTTCTTTTACTTCTTAGAAATCCTTAAACACAAGAAGAACTGCAAGTGCTATGCGGCATGCGATGAAACTAATGTGGATTCAGTGCTTCATTTGGTTCAAAAGTAAGTTAACTAATTTTCTACTGTACTTTGTTTAAAATAATGATAATGAGCGCTAATAAAAAACATTTAAATTAATAGCCATACAAATAATATTTTTTGACTCCACTGATATTAATTTGACTAAAATTAAGTAATCATGCGCAGTAAATCTCTCGTATAATATCATAACCATAAGCATTCTGCCATTACTTGCCGCAAATGAGAAGCTTCCATGCTCCATGATCTTCAGATAACCTCTTCGTCGATTTCCCTGTTTTCATACCGTCTATAATTTGTGTTTGTTTTAAAACGTTAGAAGTACACAAACTGTAACTGTCATAAAAATACAGTAAATTCTTAAGAGAAGTCTCTGAAAGGTAAAGTGTACTTTCGAAGTTATATTTCATCTACAAAACTTCGTCACATGTTTGGAAATGCCCTATTAAGTGTAGCTTTCTTTGCCAGTCACACTCTTTCTTGCCATCATGCCACTCTAGCGAATTCCTCATGATACAGTTCTTTCTCAGCGAATTTCCAAATCAGTTTCTCTTTCTCTTTTCGTTTTATGTAAAATCGTCCCTTTCTTACTGAATATTTCTAGGACCCTCTCACTTGTTTTAAGCTCGACCCAGTTATTTCTCACAATACTTCTCCACACACACAATTTGAAAGCTTCCAGATTTTTTCATCGATTTTACGTAATGTCCATATTTCTGTCTCATACAGCAGAATACTCCATATCCGGGATGTACGCGTGGGATGAGTTTTGGGGATCCGAATCCTTGAAACCTTTAATTCTCTTTAAACTTAATCTTATTTTGGGGTGGTTTTACAAATTTTCATATAATTTATCCTCATATTGAATTTGGAGTCCTTGATATAAATTTCTTCGTATGTGCCTCTTCACGCAAAACACATTATGAGTCTTTTTCGCAACTCTTTATTCAAGAACCTATAACATAGATGTATTATCTCCTAAGTTCTTCTTTCACTAATCCTATCCTTGCTTTCATTCGACGCCTTACTTCGTCTTATCACTAATAATTAGATATCGGATTTTTATGCAAACGCATATTTTGTTTGGTTATATTAATCTCTGTTAATCTTGGTATGGGCTTCTAACAACAATAATAGAGCTCGAATTTGAAGTTTTATAGTGCCTATAAATGCATATTTCGAAGGTTAAAGCATATATTAGAGCTTAAGAGGATATTCAGCTTATTCTATAAGTTTTTATTTCAGATGTACGCTTATAGTATGAAATAAATCCAGTTTTAGTTTGTATTTTCAATGGATTTTCATATCTATACAACAGAACGGCCTTCTGCATGGGAAGATGGAAGAATGTCTAGTTTATGGAGGACCAATAATGTTAGAAACCGACCAGCAGAGCAAAGACGCTTACAATTGCCAAGATATTAAGAGAAATATGATAATGATAAAGATGTGGTATATTGTGACAATATCCATTCAGACATAAGAGATGCGAGGAATGCTGCTCAGTGAATGTTTAGCTCTGGTTGATGAAGTTCGGCACGAGCTCCAGTCAGTTCCTGGCCAATTCAGTTCTGTAGAAAAGAAATTGACGGTTGTTATTGGCAGAAATTTTGACTACAAAACAACTGAAGCTATAAGAAACTACCTTCAACCGATAAATTTTAACTTTTCATAAAATATAGATACTAAACTTGCTCTTCTCTATGAATATTGTCGAGTAATATCTATTGATGCCAAGAGATCATTTTCTGGCTACAAATGTCAAAAAACTGACACCAAAAAATATAGAGAAGCATCTTGTGATATACTGTAAAGCTAATTACGGGAAGGGGCAAGCTCTTAAAAAGGAAAACTTTTTCTTGTACAATGTAAACCTGTAGAAAAGTGAGGCCTGTATTTTTTCGTGTAAAACAAATGCACTCTAAAATACAAATGTGAAGAAGAATGTAGGGATCGTGTTCTCATATGCAGTGAGATGTGTTTATTTTAATATCATAAATTGTGTTTGTTTTAAAATGTTAGAAGTACACAAACTGTAATTGTCATAAAAATACAGTAAATTTTGAAGAGAAGTATCTGAAAGGTAAAGTGCACTTTCGAAGTTACTATATTTTACCTACAAAACTTCGTCACATGTTTGAAAATACCCTATTTTATTGCATTTTTAGTGCATATTAAGTGCATATTTTAACACATTTGACAGCATAGTTCCATGCATATTTAATGAATTTTAAGTGCACAAAAATCCGATGTCTACTAATAATACTAGTCAGATATCGAGAACTACTCATCTGTTCTATTTTTCCCCATTTAACATCGACCGCTTTGTTAAAAACACCGTGTCTTCTGTTTTTCTAAAATTTATTTTCATCTCATACTCTTCACAGCCCTTCCTGAAGGTTTCTAACATCTTACTGATTTTCTTTTCAGATTCTGCAACAAGCGCCATATTATCTGCAAACTGTATACACCGAATCATTGTATCTCTTGCCGAAATACCGTCTTCGTTATGCATTTATTTCCCCCTAAATAGATATTAAATTAAATCGGCGAGAGATGACATCCCTGTCGAACTCCCCTTCCAATTTCACTCTCTTCTGTCATTTCTTCCTCTATTCTAACACTTACTTGTTGGTTCATATATGTTTCTTTTGAGTCTTGGATCTTTCCATTCCAACTCAATCTTCTATACAACTCTCAACAATAATTCCTAGTTCATCTTGTCAAAAGTCTTTCCTAAATCAATAAATACAACACATACATCTTTTCTTTTTTCAATAAATCTTTCATCGATTACCCTTAATTATCCAATTTCATCTCCCCTGCCCTTCTCTTTTCCACACCCGAACTGTTCCTCCTCAACTTTTCCACTTGTTGTTGCATGTAACCTTTTGTTCAGTATTTGAAGTATAATTATTGGTGTATTTTTCAACTCTTTCCAATTCTTCTACCTCCTCACATTTTCGATTAGCTCGCTCTATCTGTCACCGTCTGTTACCACCTGCACCGATCCTTTCCTCGTTTGAGTACTTTTCTTCGAAGTTTCTTACGAAAATATTTTTTACTTCTTTGTTTTTAAACTTTTAAGTATTCAACTTCCTCTTACCCATTTTTCTTCTTGCTATATTTTAAGTTGAATATCCACTTTGGCCAGTAGATTGTTATGATCAGAGAAAACATCGGGTTTGGTAACTGAAGAAAGCTTTTCCAATTATTAGTTAATTCTGAATACAGAAATTGACCAGTTCCTCTCCCTTTCATTTCTTTCGTCTAAACCATATTTCTTTATGCTATTACCTACCTTCCAGTCCTTCTCCTATAACTGCATCAAAATCCACTATTATAATTACGTATGCAAAACTTTTCTTCAATTCTAGAATTTCTCCTATTTTCTCATAATATTTATCTCCTTCTTCAGTTGTATATTAAGTGTTCCGTGCGCATGTCTGTATCGCCACTAGATTTTTCTTTTTCCTTTAAGTCGTAACATCATAACTCTGTCATCAACGAATTCTGCTTACACTATCTTACGTTTTGACGGCCTATCGAAACTTATTATGGCTGCTCTTTTCATTACCTCAGTAAAACAATCTATATCCCTCGCTTCTTTATTATCCATTGCTTTCTCATCTAATTTCACAAACTCCAACAAGACTAGATTATTTTGTTTAATTTCTTCGTTAAGATTTTCCAATTTCCCTTCCTTAACATTATATGTACGTTCCATGTTCCTATTCAACCTTTTGAGTTTTGCCTTTCTTCCTCTAGTGATCTCTCCCACACTACTACTACTCTCATTCTATAGTCCTTAAGACATGTCTCTTCCGGAGTATAATTTCGGGTATTTTACTTCCGGAACTATATTTTGACTTGCGAATTACCCTTGTACATATGTTCTCTTTCTACTGTCATCAAACTATTGTAAAAATAACATTGTCACTTCCAATTACCTTCCAGCTGGCAGTATCCTTGTCCTTAAAGTTAGTTTGACCACTCTGAGAATATTGATCATGAGTCATGTAATTCCCTTTGTTACATTTTTGTTAGAGACTGTTCCCTTATGCAATGTAGCTCTAAATACCTCATTTAATTGATTATTACATAAAATATGACTTCACTATTGAAATGTTATCGCACATTGACAGCGAATAAAGATCTTTGATTTAAAAGTATAGATTTTCTGGCGAAGCTGTCTTCCATACATCAGGTAAAGTTAATAGGCACAACTGCGGAAAATGAACTTATCGGGTATTCGAACGGCCATTCAAAGTATGATTGGCAATTAATGACTTTAAAGCCAATAGTTATAATTTATTGAAGACAATAAAATGTTGTTGATTTTGTAGGTGATTATTACCTAACCCATATAATACAATTAAATAGTAACTCAACCAGTAACGGATCTATTGGCTACTACGTAATCATTATCTTCCGTACATCCGTATTTATCCGTGTATGCCACGCACCTTTTCTGTAAAAAAACGAAGTCAAAAAATAAGGTGCGCTTCATACACGAGGAAATGTAGAATTGACTGAGCCACGAAGCATTTAAAATCACGGGGAGTTTTTATTAACGTAATACTGAAATATTATGAGTAATTTTACAAGAGTAGAAAAGTTTTAATATAAAATGACAAGTAACAGCTCATTTTTCCTCTTACATCTACATGATCGGCCGATCACAAAAATACCGTACATGTACTACCATCTATTGGCTAAGTCTTCCACCATGTACTAGTTTTCAATAAGGATCAATGTATGGCTATTGCAGCTGATGACAATTGACTAGCTTGCAGCGTACTTGGAAATTCTTACTATGACCACTTTTGGCGCTCGGGCATCCTTTTGTAAATTCATGGTACTAGTGGTATTTGAAGCCCAGTCGGATTTGTCATTCTGTGAAGCAGGTACTATTAACATTCAAGTACCCGGTGTTACGTTGGTGAGTACCGATATACGCTTCCATACATGAATGTTTGTAATTTGTGTGGTTTTACGTGTTGTTGTTAAATTGATGTGCACTGCTTACACTAGGTTTTTTTTTTTTTCAATTTTAACGTTCCAGAAATTGGGGTGCGCGGCTTACACAGGAGCGCGGCATACACGCGTAAATACGGTAATCTTGAAATCTCTGAACTTATCAGGACTGGGAAAAGTTCCCACATGGTGATGGAACATGATGGGAAGGTCGAAATTAAATGTTTACTCTGCATTTAATAGAGTGAACAAAGACATTCCAAATAATGAGAAGGAACTCACTGGAATATATAAAAGTGATTTTACATGTTGTAGTGAGCATTAATGTGATTTTTTGAAAGAAAAATCGTACCATTTAAATTCTACCACAAACATTTTAACTACGATAAATTAAATTATCCCAATTTTAAATTACGCGAATTTTCACTTGCGTTTCTACATACTTCTTATTCATACGGAATTAATTAAGAATTCTCAATTAAGCACACGATCATCCTCAAAAATGAAGAATTATAGTAAATCTCTTACCACTTAATTCTTAACTATTAACACATTGCTTTAAACAGACAGCTTTACTGAATGTTTCACGTAACGTAAGGGTACATATAGCTGCTATTCCAGTTCAGTTTTGCATGTCTCTTTCTAGCATGTCTTTTTCGTGCAGCATGTTTCTTCACTATGAAGAACCAGAACGGAACGTCCACGAAACAAGCTCAGGAGAGGGTACGGAAAGCGATAATTTTTGCTCACCCACACAATCTTTCTTCCCGCCATCTATTGAGCAAAACAAGAACTGCTTCAATTTTCTTTGAATTTTAATACTATTCATATGTATCTATGTGGTAATTTGAATAATTTAACATAGGTCAAGAAGAGTACCAAAATTCCATAAGTACGATATGTTGGAATTTAAAACTTTGAGTTTCCCTTAGGATTTCACAAGTCTATTATAATTAGTTTTCTTGTAATCTTAACCCTTTGGGGATCTTATCGTACATTTTGTACGATACGCATTTTTCATCGTACATTGCGTTATTTCTCTTCTATTAGAGCTTTTTCGTCCGGGTTTCTTTTGTTTTTCAAGTCCAGATACATTGTGGAAGACATTACGTATGGTTTAAGACCGTCCTGCGTCCAGACATAGGAGGTGATGACGTCATAATTTTGAAATAAAAATTTTCCCTTATGAAGCCTACGTTCATTATTTTTTGGCGGGCTTATTTTTTCACGTAGAAGATTGAAATTTTGCACAAACATTCAGTCCACCGAGTAGTATTTATCAGATTTTTTGTTCCGATGTCAGTGCTAAAACAGGGGGGGGGGGAACCAGAGGGGCGAAGGGTTGATAAAAGGGACATTTTTACCCAAAAAATCCCGTTTTTCAGGATTTTCCCGCCTCACATACAGGATGGGGACACGTGGGGAATACCGACTGAAAGGCAGTTCCATTCTGAAGAGAATGACGATCGAATCATTATCCTAGTGTAATTAGGGACGTCTCAGGGATTTTTTGAAAAATATACTTCTATATAGGGAAAAATGGGACATGGTGGGTATATTTTTTTGGCGGGCTTACTTTTGCACCTAGAAGATTGAAATTGTGCACAAACATTCAGCCCACCTAGTAGTATTTCTCAGATTTTTTCAGATCTCTGCATTAAAACAGGGGGGTCCAGAAGGGGAAAAAATTGAAAAAAGGGATTTTTAGACAAAAAATCCTGTTTTTCATGATTTTCCCACCTCACATACATGATGGAGACACGTCAATCATACCGTCTGAAAGGCCGTTCCATTCTGAAGAGAATGACGGTCGAATTATTATTCTAGGGTAATTAGGGCCGTCTCAGTGAATTTTTATCCAAATATACTTCTGTATAGGGTAAAAGTGGGACATGGTCGGGAAATTTTTTCTGGCGGGCCTATTTTTTCACGTAGAAGATTGAAATTTTGTACAAACATTAAGTCCACCAAGTAGTATTTACCAGAATTTTTTTCCCGATTTCTGCTTAAAAACAGGGGGGTCCAGAGAGGCAAAATTTGAAAAAAGGGATTTTTAGACAAAAAAAAAATCCTTTTTTCTGCGGAATTTTACCGCCTTACATACATGATAGAGCCACGTGAGTCATACCGTCTGAAAGGCAGTTCTATTCTGAAGAGAATGATGGGCGAAACATGACCCTAGGGTAATTAGGGATGTCTCAGGAAATTTTTTCCCTGAGATCATGGTGTTTTGCGGTAGTTTTGGGCATGGTGGGAATTACTGATAAAATTTCTCCCGCCCTTACTATTCAAGATAGAAACTTGAAATTTGGAACACACACTTAGTTTACCAAGTACTGTTTATCAGATTTTTTGGAGGTCTCTACGTACACACAGAGGGGGGGGGCAGGGGGCTCAAAGTTGGACAAAAAAATTTTCCCCTCAAAATTTTCCCTTCGACATCAATTTTCCCTCTCCTGGTATATGGTATGGGCATGCAAGTGATACCATTTGAAAGCCAGCTCTATTCTGAAGAGAACGAGATATGAACAATGATCCTAGTATAAATAGTGACGATGCAGTAGCTGCTTGACTGAAAGTCTCAAAAATAGCCCAAAAAGCCAAGATCCGGAAAGGGTTAATGGATTTTTTTTTTGTAATTTCTGATTATTTATGTTTCATAGCTACAAAATATCCACTCAAGTGTTACACAACTTTCAAATTTTAACTTTAAACCATTGAGTAAGACATCATTTTTTAGGCTATATCTTCTATCATGGAAATTTCAACCACTATCTTGTTTTCCTCATTGAAATGGTCTTCGTGGACTTTACTCATCAATAGACATGACATAGAACAATACTTTGCAGTAAGGATACCATTAATCTTAGACAACATTCCAAGCACTAGTCTGGCAGCATACAAATCTGGACAACATATGTCACCAATAATCAAATATAAAGAACTAACCTCTGTGAATATTAAAAAAATATGAAGATATGACATCTTATAATACAACACATCACATAAATACAACACTTATGACAATAATTATTCCCTCTTACAAACTAATAATTAATCTACACATTAAATCTGTTCTGTTTTACCCATATTAAATAATTTAATAGTATAATATTTTAATTACCTAGCATATACTTAAGTTAACCAATAATATAACATTAAAATTTTCTAGGGGAGAATTTTTTGATACATTCTATACATTCTATTGGACACATGGGCAAGACGTACTATTTTCGTTATTAACATCTTTCACAAACAAGATATTTTTGGTCAAAACCTTTTAATTTTAAAAGGACTAATTAAAGTAAATACGAAACTCTTTGCTACCTTTTCGTTTAAGAATGAATTTTCGTAGTTTTTATCAATATTAGATCACCTATATTTAAATTTTCTTAACTACGAGTTCTTTCAAATAATTGCTTCCTCTTATTCCAAGATTTAAACATATTATCCATAGCAAACTTCCATTTTTCCTTTGATATTCATCTCGAATTTGAACATCAGTTACACGACATCTTACTTCTAACGGACTTATCAAAGCTCTTCCAAAGAATAAGTCTGATGGCGTTGCCTGTAACGGTTCATGTTTACTCATATTCGTATTAGATTGCAAATCTTCTACATGAACACTTTCTCTTGACACTCAACAAAATAACTCTTGAACGCCATTTTTCAAGGTTTTTATATAACGTTCAGTAATATATGCCTCAGGGTGATAACAGCGTACTTTAATATGGTTTATTAGCAAACTGAAACAAAATTTCTCAAACATTTCTGAGCTAAATACAGAAGAATTATTAGTAGATAAGATTTCTATAAGCCCATACCTGATTAAAAGTGAATGTTTTTCACAAAGTTTTTTTAACTTAATTTTCTAAGCTTGTCAATCATACGATACCTAGAGCAGTAATCCAGCTGTGAGGTTCCTCAAATTACATTGTTTGTCATTGACAGCGGGTACCTGCTGCAACATTTGGCTCGAATACGACCTACAAAATGTGGACAGATCAATGAGCAATACGTAAGATAGAAGGGTAAATATGCATATATACAGTTTTCTTTAATTGTAACTACAAAACATACAGAACATTTTAGAAGACAGCGGTGAAAGTCATTCAGTGTTTCTGTTGAAGAAAATACCAATTGTTGATGTCTCAATCAGGTTTACTTACAAATTCAACGAACGAGAAACGCCTCTTAGAACTCTTGGAACACAAACTTGAAAGATTGGAAGTTCTTCAAAACTCAGGGAATTAATATATTCTTATTGTATTTACGGCAGAGAAACTCGTTTCGATAGAACAAACTGTGATCGTAGGGCATGACATTTATACTGTGGTATTAATGAGTCACCTTAAAACGGTAGAATCGCTCTTGCTATGTCCTGGGAAGAAAGAGAAACCACAACATGAATATAAAGGTAAGGCACTTCAAACCACTCTTGGTTTTATGTCTCAGCTTATCCTCTTCATACACATTTACAAAGTACGACACTTCTTTTTCTTATCGTAAATTCAAGATCTCACCTTTTAAGATATTGCAAGGAGATGAAGTCGAAATCTTAACCACACACTATTAACAATGCTGGGGAAGAATTCTTTCTGATTGTGTATAGATTATAAGGAATAACAAGTATGTACGTTGGATGATATCATCTTTACATAAAAGCCATGGTTAAACAATCAGTTACAGCTAATTTTAAATAAGCCGTTTACCCACCGACTGAAGCAACAGAACGTTTTTTCGTGTATTTTATCAAATTCAGAAAGGTAAGAATTTGATTTGTCACCTACAAAGTGTTGTTGGAACGAAGCGAATAACCAACTCCCTCCCGTAACTACTCTTCAAGAACTTACGCCAATATTTCTGATGAAGTTAATATAATGTAATTGCAAATCAGGATGCAGAAGACACAAGTGTTACGATGTTGGTTTGCAGTGTTCAAGGATGTGTGCCAAGTACGCTAGTAACGAATGTAAGCTTTGTGGTAGAAGGATGATTACATAAGTAGTAAACTTGATGAAGAAATATTTGAAGATGAAACAAAAGAGGAAACTGACTATTACTAGGAATGCAATGGATATACTCGATTGCAATGAAATGAGCTGAGCGAGCTTAAGCAACGTAATCAGTTTAATCTGACTTTTTAAAACAATCAGTATTTTTCATAACAATCGCACAATTCTTCGTCTTGACCTTTTGTTCCGGCTAAAAAAAGTTTAAAAAATCGTTAATTTGTTTTTAAATTCTGATTAAAATTGTACATTTTTACGCTAAAAAAATAAAAGGGCTTCGCCGGAATTTTTGAAAATCACGCGCAGATTTTAATTGTTGACAAAAAATCACGTGAAAACTTTTTCCCCATGTTAAGTCTATGGAAGCGTTTTTCGGTCATTATTCCTCGATGGTACATCGGATTTTTGATTTCGACCTATGTTCTCACTCAGCACGACATACTCTATCAGCGTGCTAAGTTTGGTTGAGATCGGCCGAACGGTCTAGGAGGAAGCGTTTTTCGGTCATTATTCCTCGATGGTACATCGGATTTTTGATTTCGACCTATGTTGTCACTCAGCACGACATACTCTATCAGCGTGCTAAGTTTGGTTGAGATCGGCCAAACGGTCTAGGAGGAAGCGTTTTTCGGTCATTATTCCTCGATGGTACATCGGATTTTTGATTTCGACCTATGTTGTCACTCAGCACGACATACTCTATCAGCGTGCTAAGTTTGGTTGAGATCGGCCAAACGGTCTAGGAGGAGTTCGCGGACAACCAAACGGCTAACCCGAGAATTAGAGCTTCGCTCGCTCAGCTCAATAATGTTGATGGCACTCACGATGAAAGTGACGTGCAACCAACTCTTCACTGCGTATTAAATAAATGTTTCAGTGTTGAAAAAGAACGCATAAACATTTATGCTTTGGAAGGCTGTGGTAGCTCACTGGTAGAGTGTTCCCCTCTGTATACGGGGCTCTCCGTTCGATGCCAGCTTGCATAAATAGGTTTCGTGGTGGACAAACAGCGTGTGCGTGAGTATTCTCAGTGTTCTCCAATTTCCTTCCACTTTCTTTCGTCCACTATTTTCATTCATTCTCATCAACATTTCCTTTAGCCTGCACGGGATAATATGGGACATAAAACTGACTCGTTTCATTTCATTATTTGTGCTAACTTCACACTAGCTTATGGCGTTATAATTATGTCCTTTTGTATATTACTATATAAATAAAACGTTTGTAGTAATAGGTCTTAAGCTTAATATACTGATAAAACTTTACCTCACTAATTGAACTGAATTTTATATGTATTTTCATAATTTATAAATTATTTTTTATTCTATCTGGCGATTAAAGTATAATTAGATGGAAATATGCACCAATTTTACCTTACTCACGTCATCATTAAAAATACAATGAATTCATATACAGTATAGAAAATTTTTGGCTCGAGTGATTCTCTTTGGTAACATTTTAATACACAAGAGTCTCAGTATTACCCACAAGAGATCTCAGGTCAGTACTACTTTCAAGTAGTGAATACAAGTTTACTCTTGTATCGAGACATTTCTGTAGACGACTACGGAAATAGATTTAAATACCAGTAGATTAAGTAATCATAATAACTGAATAACATATTCCAGCAGCTATAGTAAAATTTACATCTGTTTTCAGGTCTAAGGAAAGTTTTATCTTGTATGCTATAATGGTTTTTCCAAAGGTCAGATTCAAACGGGATATTGTGTTTGGAAAGCTAGAAATGTTAGGTAAGACGCTAACTATAAGTACTGTATATATTTTTCTTTAATATTTCCTTACGAAAGTATATAACGCGTTTTGCTTTCAGCAAAATTTATTGAATTACCTTGTATTGTTCCATATGAGGGAGGGAAGACACATAGATACAATTTTCTTAAAAAAATTTATACAGAAATAATACACATACCTACATGAGGAAAGTGCCCGGGATTTCGCATTTAAAAACCCAGCGTAAAATATTCTGTAATTATTTTTCTGCTGTAAGATGACAGCACTAAACGTGTTATCACGTGCATTATGAGCGCGATCGGTCAAACTGTTTCTCTATATTTCTTGGATTTGTTAGTCGACCTAAAATGTGTGTTACGACTTTTACAATACATAAAAATATTGAGCAAAGAGTTTACCTGAAACTTTGTGTTACCAACGGAATTTTGAGTCCGTATCTTTCAAAATATTGGGAAAGACCTATGGTGAAAAACTTTTATATAAAACTTAAGCATACGAGTTCTACAAAGCATTCAAAGAAATCTGAAAAGTGTGTGAAGATTTACCTAGTTCCGGACGTTCTTCAAACTCTTCGACTATAGAATTTAGTTATTCTTTCTTGTTTCGTAATTTTTAGAGATCTTGTAATTCAGGCCAATTGTTAGCAGTTGCATGATCAATTTTCCTTTTGAAAAGAAGGCCTCTCTGTCCATGGATAAATCTATTTTTATGAAAAATTCAGAGATCATTAAACATTCGTAGCCCTTAGCTCAAAGTTTTGAAGATCAGTTCTATCTTTTCTGTACTGGTTGTAGGTTCTTCATCACTAAAATCAATATTATGCTTTCCTCCAATACAGTTTCAGTTAAGTATTTATAACGATACTTGTATTTCAATCTTTATTTGTATTTGTGGGCAGAATATACTTTTTAATTATGCACAAGCTATTCAAGAAAAGAAGAAGTATATGAGAAAAGGATATGTAGTTGTAATTTCAATGCAGTTGAGATACGTTGCTGTTTTGTTATAATAGAGATTCGTTGTCATAGGAACGAAAAATAAATAAGATATAGTTCCGAATCCATCTTATGTAAACTACATGCCCAATTTAATGAGTGAAGTTATTTTATTTGTGATGTGCCATAATAAAATGTAATATTTAAAATGCAATGTGTAAAATGTTTTATGGTGGTTTTCGTAGCCTTGCTTGTGTGAAACTAAAAACTGAGGACCTTTGAGTATTGACGTTCTATATATATATATATATATATATATATATATATATATATATATATATATATATATATATATATATATCGGTGGCTCATCACATAATTTTATTTTGAATAAGTGTCGTTATATAAATTTGGTGGTTTTGCCGCCAGGACCTTAGGAGATTTGTATGAAGTTCAGTAGACAATCTACTAAATAATAAACTCCAAGTGTGTAGATTGACTTTAAGGCTACGTAGTGATTTTGTTAAAATAAATATGAAAACGAAGTATACTTTGTTAAGGAGTGGCACAAAAATTTTCAGAAGTATCACAATGAGTCTTGCTGATATTGAAAATACATCTGAATCAGATGGTAACAGGAAATGAACTTTTCTGACCTAGCCGATCTCATTAAACAATTAAAACAAGATTTTGGAATCGAATGGATCAACAAACGGAAAAAATGGAACAAATTGGTGAGCGAATAAATCAACAGATGGGACAATTAAAGCAAGATATTGGTGGAATATTACGTAAGTTCACCGAAGAAATGTCACAGGCTAGCATGAATGCTTTAAGTGAACCTGAACCTTCCATAGAAATTATAGAAAATACAGATCCTAAATTAGGATCAAAGAAATATGACATTGATTTAAATATGTGGATGGAATTTGCTGAGTGTTCGCAAAAACATACTGCGGTATTGGTTGGATCAGATTATTTTGACTTTTCTCTTCATTCGAATCTTTTTGGTTGTCTTATTGATGCTCCGTGTAAGGAAGATTTTAGTATGCATCAATATGCGAAAAGTTATGGACATCTTCGTCTAGTGAATGCTATTGGTTGCTTTCAACATGATATTAATTCTGGAGATTAAGTAATTGTAATAGAACCGTTCAATGATATGTACACGACTTTGGTTCATGTGGCAGGAAGAAAGTTGATTCCAGTATTCGTGAAATTCCAAAAGAGAACGTGTGTTCCTACCAATGCTTGTAGTGATTGTTCGATTGAGTTGGAACTGTTGAAATGTTTATTCAACGAAAAGACCAAAATGTTAATAGTGAACAATTCAATGATGTTTTTACAGAACGTGATGCAATGTGTTGACCTCAGTCATCTAGGTGTGACATTGCAGAATTTTGAAAAATCCATCAATGGTGCAATACAGTACTAACCTGAACCAAACTAACCTTAATCGAAATCAAATTGGAAACATCCATATGAGATTAAAGTGTGATCCCAATGTAAAAGATGATGTTAAATTCACGTACACTGGTAATGTAACCGAACCTAATTACAGAGGAATCAAAAACCGTGGTAGGACAAGACACGACATTTCGCCACCAGTAAAACGAATGAGAACTGAACACAATTTTACCGGTAAGATAATCGAAATTAACCTTAGTAGCAACAGTAATAGTAATCGCGTTACTGAACCTAATTCTAGTGACAATAGTAATAACAATCGTACTACACTTAGAAAGCATGTAATCATTAGACCTAATTTCGCTCGAAGTGAATTTTATAGAAGTTCCATAGATGGCAAAAATTCTCAAAGTAAGAAACGAAGATCTGTAGAAGTAAATAACACGCAAGACTGTATTCCGATGTATGATTTTCAATGCAACTTAAACGAATTCGTTGCTCATGTGACTTAAGTTTAAGTTACGGCGTTCGAAAGAATATATTCAATTGATTTTTATTATACTTCACTGTAAATACCGTTATGATTTCGTTTGTTATTTGCACTTCATTTGAATTCTATGAAGATAGTTCCACGAATCAACAAGTGGAACAATTCGTACATTTATGATCTTGATAAGAAGTTGATTATCTTGTTTTGTTCTGAATATTGTCGATATTTCAATCTTAATTTATATTTTGTTTGATTATACCCTATATTTGATCCTTTCTTATGTAAAATAGCCATTATGTAAATGTCATATCCTTTTCACAATCATTTTTTTTGTTCTGCCTGCTAAAATGATAAAATTTTTGTCAACTTCAACTTATATTATGTATAAATGGCCGCAAAAGGACCTTAAAATTGAACAACTTCTATCCTGTAATCTGAATGTACCTTTATATTATCCACGTTAAAGCATATGAACATTTGAAATGAAATTGATTAAGAATTTAAGATAAAAATATGAAAATAATATTGTTATAAAAGTAAAATATGTTACATGATTATGTGAATTATAATTTATATATATATATGAGGATCATTTGGAAACTCCAGTACTTAGTATGTAATAATTAACGGCTCAGGATTTCTCTTTTTATTTATTTTTTTTAGAAAAAATGGCCCTATAGTTCAAGGCGTCATATATAACGATACTTGTATTTCAATCTATTTGTATTTGTGGGCAAAATATACTTTTTAATTGTGCACAAGCTATTCAAGAAAAGGAAGAAGAAGTATATGAAAAAAGGATATGTAGATGTAATTTCTTTGCAGTTGGCATACGTTGCTGTTTTGTTATAATAGAGATTCGTTGTCATAGCAACGAAGAATAAATAAGATATAATTCCGGATCCATCTTATGTAAACTACATGTCCAATTTAAGGAGTGAAGTTATTTTATTTGTGATGTGCCATAATAAAATGTAATATTTAAAATGCAATGTGTAAAATGTTTTATGGTGGTTTTCATAGCCTTGCTTGTATGAAACTAAAAACTGAGGACCTTTGTGTAACGACATTCTATATATATATATATCGGTGGTTCATCGCATAACTTTATTTTAAATAAATGTCGTTATATATTCATCTTGTGATTCAAACAATTCTTGAATATTATTCGATTCCAGCTGTTCGAAAGCACTCGATGTATGCTATTTGCAATTTGAACAATGTTTTCAGTCACTGTTTGTACAATTTATATAGAATCGTTACCATTGTTCATAATCAAAGTGGGTCACAGCTTTCTCCAGCACATCATCTACGTGGTAGCTTCAACTCCTGCAATGTCTCTTTTATGCGAACAATACACTTTGCTATGTCAAAAGATTTCCAGCATCTTATAACATCCATGTTTGGATCGTTTTCTGTAATGTCAAGTATGATTTTAAAGGTTCTCATTATGCAATAGTTTAAGAGAGCTGAATTATTCCTTGACCTAAGGGTTGGAATAAGGACGTAGTGTTTTGGCAGTAAGAATACATTATTTATGCTAGCATATATTGTTTCACGATCATGGTGAGAATCTGGTGCATTATCCGAAACTAAAACCGCCTTAAAATCAGAATTTACTTTTCTTGAAATAAATTTCAACTTCGAGAACGAAACAATTGCAAACCAATTCTTGGAAATGGCAGTAATTATCCATGCTCTTTAGTTCGCACTCCAAAATCCTGGTAAGTTCTTCTTGTATTTTGAAAGCACGACGATATAATGATCTGTTGAGAGCATAAGTGACTTAATTAAACAATATTTCTCGTTGCATTAGACCAAAATAACAACATAATTATGTCTTTTGTCGCCTTAAATCTAGATGTAGATCTCTTTCCATACGGAATTTCTTGGAATTTCTTTCTAGAGTAAACCTGTCTCATACATACACATGTTCTGGTTTGTACTAGCCTTCAGAAATTAACTTCGAAAATTCATCTGGATATGCTGCTGTAGTGTATGCAGTTGTAACTTCTTCCACAATTTTAAAGTTGCGGAGTAACTGTCACACTTAAAGTTTATTAAACCAACCTTCTGATCCTTAAAATCCTTCAGTCGAATATTAAATGTTAGGTTCTTTGAAGTGCGAGTAAGTATGTTTAGGTTTCTCATGAATTTTTCACCACTTAAAGACAATCTCTGATTATGGTATTCAATTCATAGTGTTATTACGGCTTCTACATTTTCAATTGTGGATCACACACGGTCTCCGTTTATAGGAAACTCTAACGTATGAAATTCCAGATTTTCTCTTTAGATTATTTGCTACTTCGTAGCTACAATTGATTAGTTGACATTAAAAGTACACAATACAGATGAAAACCGTCTCACCAAGACGTAAACTATCAAAATTTCCATTCAAACCTTAACCGGCAAAACATTTTTTGCCTGGTGCGAACTATCTTCCTTTTAGTCTTACTTAAGTATTTCAGTAAAATTTGTCCCATTTCATCTATATAAACGTATTTATAGAGGAGATAACGTGCACACTTTTGAAGAGCAAGATGCAACTGATTCACCGGCTTCAATGTTATTTTTATCATCAGTAAAGCACGTGACTCATTATTCTCTCAATCTATCACATATTTTCAGAAGGACAAGGTAGTATAACTCGCAAGTGCTTCAATTGTTATATTGGTTACCAGTAATGTACGTAACGCGTTATTACTTCAATTGGTCACAAGTTCTCAATCTCTTTTTAACGACAATTTCCTTTAGACAGTAAGAAAAAGCTTTGATTGTGTAACTGTAAATTTCTTTGTTTTTAATCTACAGAAGTGTAGGAAAATGATGTTCCAACTAATTCTAGTTCGTAAGCTTTACACTGTTTCAGCGTAGTTCGGATGAACTAAACACTGATCTAAGTGAAAAATTTTGCTGATCATCTGAGATTTACTTGTATGAAAGGAAATATTAGGGGTACGAAAGTAGTTAGAGATATATGAAATATTGTTTATTAGGTAGAAATAAATAATAAACACATGATTAACAGAGATGTTTTTTAACATTTTAATTTTTAGTGGAATACTATGCAAAAAAGAAAACTACGAATAAATGATACAGCTTATTAAAAAAGTAACTTGTATAGGAAATTTAAAAAAGATTTTATCCAACTTAAATATTTTACAGTACGCAGAATTACATTAAATTTCAAAGAATGAAAATGTGTGACTAGGAAGAAAATCGAATCCGGAACTCTGATAATTTGCGGATAATGTAAGGAAATAGATGTTATAGTTAACAAACTAGGACAATCATCCTTAGATCCTAGTTTGGACCTTGTCCTAGTCACACATTTCTGTCCTTTGAAATTCAACACTCTTATCAGTTTTAACTACATATTTACGTCTGTGAAGTTGTCCCGCCCACTAACGAATTTTTCTTTTCCTTATTTACATCGTTAGTTTACGTTAGTTTTGATAAAATTATCGTTAGTTTCAAAAAAATAAAATTTTTATTCAACAAATAAATGGGCAGGCCAACTTCACGGTTCCCCACCCACAAACGAATTTCAAAAGCTTATCATATCACATCATTAGTTTACGTTAGTTGCTAAAACTATCGTTAGTTTTGCAAAAATAACGATTTTATTCTAGAAATAAAGTTTCCCGCCAACTGTGAATTAGCCCGCCCATATTGAATTTTCATAAAATTCCAACTCATATCGTTAGTTTGTCCTTAGTTGACATTAGTTTTGGTGAAATTAACTTTTGTTTTGCAAAAATAACGATTTTATTCGAGAAAAAGTTTTCCCGCCAAATGTAAAGTCAGCCCGCCCACAAAAAATTATCATAAATTTCCATTTCGCATCGTTAGTTTATGTTAGTTTTACTAAAACTATCATTAATTACGCAAAAATTACGATTTTATTCGAGAAATAAATGGGCAGGCCAACTTCACGGTTCCCCACTCACAAACGAATTTCAAAAGTTTTTCATATCACATCGTTAGTTTATCGTTATTTTACGTTAGTTTTGGTAACACTATCGTTAGTTTCGCAAAAATAACGATTTTATTCTAAAAATAAAGTTTCGCGCCAACTGTGAATTAGCCCGCTCATATTGAATTCTCATAAAATTCCAATTTATATCGTTAGTTTATCGTTAGTTTACGTTAGTTTTAGTAAATTTAACGTTTGTTTTGCAAAAATAACGATTTTATTCGAGAAAAAGGTTTTCAGCCCGCCCATAAAGAATTATCATAAATTTCCATCTCTCATCGTTAGATTATCGTTAGTTTACGTTAGTTTTACTTACCTTAGTCACATACTGGACACATTTCCATGTACCTGACGGAACATGATAGGCATATGTCTGCTATGTAATGTGCTGTTAGGGTTTACAATTGGAGGGAACCTTTATTTGTTGAAAAAAATCGTTATTTTTGTAAAACATACGTTAATTTTAGCAAAACTAACGATATGAGTTGGAATTTTATGAGAATTCAATATGGACGGTCTAATTCAAGTTGGCGGGGAAACTTTATTTCTAGAATAAAATCATTATTTTCACAAAACCAACGTTAATTTTAGCAAAACTAACGTAAACTAACGATAAACTAACGATATGAGTTGGAAGTTTATGCGAATTCAATATGAGCGGGCTAATTCACAGTCGGCGGGAAACTTTATTTCTAGAATAAAATCGTTATTTCTGCGAAACTAACGATAGTTTTAGCAAAACAAACGTAAACTAACGATAAACTAACGATGTGATGTGAAAAACTTTTGAAATTCGTTTGTGGGTGGGGAACCGTGAAGTTGGTCTGCCCATTTATTTCTCGAATAAAAATTTTATTTTTTCGAAACTAACAATAATTATAGCAAAACTAACCTAAACTAACCATAAACTAACAATGTAGATAAGAAAAAGAAAAATTCGCTAGGTGGGCGGGACAACTTCACAGACGTTACATATTTAGCCATAGTGAGCATTATACAATAAAATGTAGGAATTCGAAAATCTTCTTCCGGGTGAATCATTATTCTTTATTCAGAGTCAAGGTACCACATAATATATGGTTATTTAAAGGAAGTAAATGAGCTAATGCAAAACAAATGGAAAGTATGTGTGAAAATGAAATTGGATGATTTCTAAATTAATTGTGTTTCATTAAGCGGTGACAAGTATTAAAAGCTCAAAAGATTTACATTAAGTTATTTATATGTTATATATTTTCAGTGACCTTTGGGGGTATTGGTGGCTTCTTCTTTGGATGCAGTTTGTTGTCTTGTATTGAGTTTATATACCTTTGTGTGAAGGAATTTGTTTCAGTGGTATTGGAAAAATCTCTAAATAGCAAAGCAATCAGGAATAGGAGACGTAGAAGAGTATCAAATTATACTAAGAGGACCGAGATGATTAACACGAATCAAATATCCTATATTGGTGGGAAGAGTTTGTTGGAATACAAAGGCACATCGCTTGTATTAAGGTTGGAATATACAATATTACAACTAAGTTATCTTAATAGCCGTTACATTTTCAGTATGTACATTAAGATACCTTAATACTATGAATAGGAACAAATCCAGAATCTACATGTCTTGCAAACACAGATTTTAATCAATTTAATGTAACACCTGAAAAAGTGATACTTACAATATTAATGTTGCGTTGGACCACCGTTCATCTTCAGAACAGTTCTGATGCAACGTGAAATAGAGTCATAGAGGTCGTGAATGTTGCAAGTGGAATATTACACAATTCAGTGTACAGTAGCTGCGAAAATCTGCGCCGTATTCGTGTCCCAAAGCGGACCACAGATGGGTAATTGTGTTCTAGTTCGAGAATTGAGCTGCCTAGAGGTAGTGTTAACTTTATCTCGATGTTTTTCAGATCAAGCCGTAAGAGTTCCAACTGTAAGCATGGGCGGATTTTCATCCTTTAATGTGGCGTCATTGTTAAAAAAACAGCATCTGAACCATAGGATGCACATGATTCCCTAAAATGGCTATATAATCACTAACAACCGGTAATCACCAACACAAGATGCACTAAAAAACCAGGATATTGCGCTCCACAGCTATACTAGGATATTGCGCCATTATGTTTCACGGTTGGTTAGAGACACTATTTGTTTGGGTATCCACCACACACAAATACGATCTGCAATTCAAAATACGGTGAATGATGACTCATCCGATCATATCACAAGTTTCTAGTCATCAGAGGGTCCACGTTGCATGTTTGCGGCACCACTGGCATCATGTTAAAATGTTATGGTTCCATATAAGCTATTTTACTCGCGTTACCCGACCACATTTGTCTATGTCATGAAGCTCACGGCTGATTATGATCGTGAGCACACTGTGTTCCTATCTCCAGGTATTTTTACCAATTCTTTTAGGAATGCTTACGGTTGAAAAAAGTAGTGCATGTAAATCTGAGTTTAGATAGCCTCCACAACTTAACACACAGCCCATGATAATAACACAAAGCTTTTGATTTTGTCGGGAAATTTTTCGTAACGAAGTTTCAAGAGGACCGAATTTAATGATTTTAATTTGCTTCGAAAAGTGACACCATTGCAGTGATCAACACATTGTGAGCTGGAGTTATCAATGATATGTATTATTATGATATGTATTATGATGTATAATAACTACTATGGTACAATAGCTGTACAAATCGTTGGTCCGTACATATTTTCATACATATTCCGTACATATTCCAATATTTTCATGTTGGAAAGCGTGGTCCTGTTCACCCGAACACACAATTGGAATATGGTGGAACATTTTGAAGTTTAAGAAGGAAAATGAAACGAGACAGAGATCTAGAGGTAGGCTTGGGATATTGAAAGGCAGGAAAGAATAAAGGTAGTGCAAGGCAGTAACCAGTTATATAGATACTGTACGTCAGCTTGGGATGTGGTATCGCATGATTGGTTTATATCTTAGCGTACATAGGAAGTGGTCATTGACGTTGTCCGAATGGCGATATGGTACTTTTCTATGTCTAACACTTTCTTGATTAGGCTTATATTTGGAGACATAGTAAACCACGAGAAAGATTTAAACTCACAGATCATGCTGTGTAGCCCTGGCTCAAAGGTAAGATTCTGAAAATGTGTACATAAGGTCGGAAGATAGAACTGACGACATCACAAATGTACGACACTCAACTGACTGTAGACCAGTGGCGAGTGTTAAGCGTATCTTATTTTGTTATGTTACCTAACGTTCTTGAAACTACCAGCAACATGCACTATGATCACTACAGACATTAAAATCAGCCCTACGGTGATACACGAGATATAATCTTCAGCAAAATCTACAACATCGACAGATACACATAATTTTGGGCTGTGTTTTTCCTTTGAGTAGTACTTGAGTGTTTTAAAATCCCTTTTTCTTACTGAATATTATAACAATACTGGATGAAAATAATTTATGTATAAAATAAGGATTTTTATGAGCATTCTGCTCTAAGAAGTACTGAAAAATGTACAACGAATAAGCGAAAGATAACAAACTTTGTTAGTCATTTAAACAATTTTATATAATGTTTAATAGTGGAAAGAAATCTGAATTTAGTATATGTTATTTCCCCAATTTTAAATTTCCTTCTATACTAGTGTTATCCCTCCTTTAACTCTATGGCTTTGTTACTTAACTATTAAATGCATCTTGTTTTACCATATTATTTTTCAGAACTCTAAATAACATATGAAACAAGTAGGAGAATAATTAGAATATCGGTGTTTCGCATGGATTGCTAAATGCCATTTTCTAAGGCTTTATTGAATGTATTGCTTGTAAGGAAAGATTTATTTTCTCCATTTCGAAACAGCTATAATCAAAATTAAAGAAGCCAATATAATTATTTCTGCATAAACCACAATATTCAATCATATTATAATTGCAAGTTATCAGTTAATAGTATTTTTCCCTGTGTTTTGATTCAACAAAGATAATAAACTCACTGTTTTTATAGAAAATTAGTATAATACAAAAATATCGAATACAGAAATACTTTTGACTCTAAATGGAACACAGAAACGTATTTTAAACATATAACATTATTGATTTTATACATATATGATAATTTCAGAAATCATAACAAGTTTGCAAGAAGAAAGCAATTTTTTCATCCAATTTGTTCCGCCCTATTTGAAGCTCTCAAAGAATATCTTACAGTATCTTCAATTCATGGAGTGAAACATTTTCGAGCTGCTCCGAGTATTGTACTTAGGTAAGATTAAGTTGTATCTTAAATCTATTTACCTTTACATTATAAAACATTTAATTTTTTAAGTGTTAGTATTCATTAGATAGTATTGTGCTCCTCGATTAAAGTAAATTATAGAATAGTCTTCCTATTCAACAAAAAATGGAAAGATAATATAGTAGTTGACTGTTGGGTAATAATGTACTCGATATTAGATTTTTCCTGAAGCTTGGATCTGTGATCGTCTTTGGGGTCCCAAGGAAATCTAACATAATCATAAGTCTCATGAATTGAGAAGGTTAGGAAAGAAATGGGGCAGCCCATTTTTCTACGCAGCAGAAAAATAAAGATAATGGGATAGTGTTATATATGATACGTAAATTGGAGTAACTCTGGGGTATGAAATTAACTCTATAATAGAATTTCCTTACGAGCTGATGCTGGGCGAAGATTATAGCATTGAGCAGACGAAGCTCCGACAAGAATTACGGGATAAGTTATACAATGGGGATGCGCACTTTCTTCTTCATGTACTAACTAATCTTTATAAACTGTAAGTAGATGGACCGAGTACCAGTTTTACCATGAAGCTGAAATTCTGTTTCAAGCTTACAATCTCTAATATTAGTAACGGAAATCGAACCTAAGTATTTTAGGTAAATGCTTTACAGAGTTATGTTTAAGAATTTTCAGTCTCTCTTCACTATTGAGCATTTTCCAATATATTTTTATGATATGCATTTATCGAATAGTGTTGAATGCTTATCATTAATTAACTTTGTTTTATATCACAGATTACTCTGGGTTTGCGTGTGGACTGCTATGTTCATATTTGCAGCATATGCTATGAAAACACTGTGGACCAAGTACTACTATAGTGCAACATCTTATGAAATGGAAACAGAAGATGCATCATGGAATATGTCATCTCCAATAGCTTTAGGAGTATGCTTCATCGAACCAATCACAACCAATATGTAAGGTTTAGTTATTTTAAAATTTCGTTAAGCATGCAGCTGAGCTACACGAAAGAGAAACCATACATAGGAAAATTTAAAATAGGTTTACATATACATATTCATGTTGTAGTTGACTAGATAGATACAATGAATTATGATAAGCTTAAGTAACAGTAACTAACAATTTGGTATATGTAATATATTTATTTGTAATGATTTTCCAATTAATTCTATATTTTGCCTTAAGGTCTCATCATCTCTTCAATTAGAACATTTTATCGGGCCCATTTAGTCTTTGTGCGACATCTTCAAATTCGAATTTTAACTAGTCAGAATTTTTTCATTTTTTGTCCATTTTTGTCTACCCAACAAAAATGTTTGTACCATTCAATTTAACAAAGGAGGGCCATTTCAAAATTTGGGCCATACCCGGGTTCGATTCCCGGCGGAAGCTCATGTGGTTCAGATTCCACGTTAATCAGTAGGTCCACGTCTCATATAGCCTCACTGCTGGTGCATTTAAACTCAAAATCACCTCAAAATTTGGGCCACTTCAATTACCTGTAATGCAACAACTTCAAATTCGAATTTTAACTAGCTCACAATTTTGTCCAATTTTTGTCCAACCAAGAAAAACTTTGTACCATTTAAATAAATTTAAACCATTCAACTTCATACCATTCAAAGGAGGGCCACTTGAAAATTTGGTCACTTTGAAAAATCTCAAAACTTTGGATTGTATATTTTCGATTTTGCTAGTATATTTGAAGTAAGCTTCATTTACTATGAAAAAATGTGTATTGCAAATGTCAAATGACTATCGAATATATATAACCAAGATCTTCTACCATCACTTCTTTAATTAATAGAGTGCTATCTAACGTGCAGAAATAATTGAATCTATTTGTACTGCACATGAATAAAATGGATTTACATTTGCTAATATTTATACTTAACATATTTCCTATATACGAGTTAGATACTCTTACCAAATTACCTTGTAATTTCACATCGCCATTAAGTGATTTAATTTCTGCGTACATTTTAGGGTCATCGACAGATAATATCTGTTTTCATGTTTTACAGAACTGGTTAAAGAAAGTAAATGTAATTGATTCGATCCATGAGGTACTTCTAACCGAACGTTTATCAACTTCGAAAAATGTGCTCGTAATAAAGGATAGACTGCTTTAAATAGAAATGTGCTTACGATGTTTCAAATACGAAGCTGGAAGATTTAGAGCATTGTTTATGAAATTAAAGAGACGGAGCTTATGTAGTAATATATAATAATCAACAGTACACAAGCTCTGTATAACATAAAGTGGAATAAATTCAAACCGATGAGAACGTTCAGGTTTCAATTTCTTTATAGTTTTCTCAACCTCCTTTAGTGTTAAATGAGTCACGTGAGTCGCATTTAAACTGAGATTTTGTAGTTTTCATCAATTCCATGTGTTTCCAGAATTTTCTTGTAGGCGAACTGAAAGTGTAAAGCGAATAAATTTGCTGCTTCTTCATTACTAAAAAAATAATTTCCATTATATTTTAAAAAGTGAGAATTTACTTGACGATTTTCTTTTATTTTCTTCAGGAATTTCTAAAAATTGTTAGTTACTTATTATGTTGCATTCAGCTTGAGACACAATGTCACGTTAAGCTTGAAGTATATATTTTTCAATTAGTTTACGGAGTCTAACAAATTAGCTATAGTGGTAGTTGTAATTACAAACTTTTCGTTTAAATTTCTTGAAGTGGTATGATTTAGATGTAATATTTGCTTTGATGCTTTTAGTGAACAGCGCGGAATCTGTTGTAAGTATTCTTATTTGTAGGAAGACATTTATCAAATACATTGTAAAATAATTCGTAAAACCTTTCAAGTGCAGCATTGACATCCTGGTGCTCAGTCAGAATGGTCCAGTTAATTTGGAATAATTCCTTATAAAGAATTTCGAAACTGACTTTCCTAAAGTTATAGATCATAAATAGCAGCGAGAACATTGCAATAATATCCATTGAATTTCAAACGCAATCCTCGAACATTTTGATAGAAAATATTAATCAATGCTGTAGAATTACTGCCATTCAACGTTTGCCAACGAAATTTTATTTCTTCATGCCTGGTTGAAAATCCTCCTCTTTGTGCCATAATTGTCACTTAAAGGACGTAGCCTGAGGGTGAACATCTATCCGCCTTAAACTCCTTCTAAGCTGATGATGCCCAGGATCAAATTCTTCAGTTGAGCCCCTTCATGGCCAAGCGGTTAAAGTACGCGCCTTTGGCGTGGGAGATCCGGGTTTAATTCCGGGCGGAAGCTCATATGGTTCGGATTTCACGTTAATCAGTAGGTCCCGTCTCATAGAACCTCGCTGCTGAAAGGGACGTTAAGCTCAAAATCAACTCAAATTCTTCAGCATTTGCAGAAATAGTGCTTTCACCAACACGTGAGTCACTACTATTAATTGGATTCTCATCGCCCTCCCTCACACTCCGAACTCGCGGATCATCTCTCGATCAGGAAATTCCTTTTTGTCTTGTTTTTCATCGAGGGAAATCCAAACTGGCACAGCCTTATTAACGGTACCTTCACTCACCTTTGCATTCTAGTGCTTTCTTTCATGCCGTTACCGTATAACACCAATTTCTCGACATATGCCAATATTTGGTCTAGCAATTAAGAGTAAATGATGAGCCACAGGAGCTTGTTTTCCTCAGTGAAAGCATTGAGGAACTCAGTTACTAACCTTAAGTTTTACTAAGCTTGTGCAGATTCAATCGAATGATTTCCTCTTATACTCCAAACTCCTGTGCAAATTCTTTGCACGTTTAATGTGAATAATGCTCGATGTTGTCCTTCAGCAGAGCTTCTTCAATAGCGGATGGACGTCTTGCTCGAACCTTGTTCTGGAGGCTCTCAGCTCCCGTTGCAAGTTGACTGAACCACTTTCGCGCTGTACCGTCACTCACTGATGCTTCTACAAACACGAAACATATCTTTTGAGCAGTTTCTCCAGAATTTCTACCCAATAAGAATTCAACATCCTTTAACATCCTGTAAAACATCCTTTAACACTGATATATTCATTTTAGTGTTGTCGTTTCTACAGAACAGCTTTCTACACGACTGACAAGCATCATAATTCTGCTCTGACGCTTGACGGAAACGCCAACATCGGACATAATCAAGACAGAGTTGCCCAACCTGCCGTTTGAATTTTACTTTTCGTCCTAGTTTTCTTTTCTGGTCTAGTGGGTTGCGCGAATACCCTTTGCACACGTGATCCTAAGTTGGGTTCCGAACAAAAGAACACAAGAAGTAATTTCGCAATAAATTACATTCATTAATCATCCACCTTCTGTAGGGTAAAAGGCATAAAGTTTGGACGTTAAACTAAATATATTGTATGTTTATAATAGTTTCAAGTAAAGTAAACTCTATTTGTTTTGCAGAACATGTGAAGAAATTTTTACTAATTGTTCGTTGGAGGGACAAAAGATTGATTGCTGTTCTCATTTCCATTTCTTGCCGTCTGATCAACCATTTTGTTATGCTGTTAATTCCAAACAAACGCAGTAAGTAACGGAAGTGCACAAGGTGGTTAAAGCAGAAATTTTCATGTGAGCATACACAAAGATAATTAAAGTAAAGCTTCCTTATATACTAATTTGAGGTCGGTGAATAACTTGGGAATAGTCATTCGATTCGCTTTTGCGTACTTTATGAGATATACAGGGTGATGCGAAACAGAATGCAACATAAGACAACTATGTAGTCCGAGTCCGAATTGGACAAAATTTCGTATAGATACTAGTTTGAGGTCGGTGAATAACTTGGGAGTAGTCATTCAATTCGCTTTTGCGTACTTCCGAATGTACTTGGATTAGCCTGTCGTATGAATCTGCTGTTCGTGGGTAAGAGAGACACTTGCTATATTTGAATCGTATATGCGGAATGACAGTCTGACATACAAAGTAAGTGGCATTGACAAACAAATGCGCGGTCTCCCGCACCCGAACATGTGAGTTGGGCTGTTTCTTTTGCTAAACTTTATCTATTACTGTTTACAGTCGCTGGAACCTAATTTCCGTTCTAATGTTGACCTTCTAAGGTGCTACTGCAATTGGTAAACGGAACGATTTCAGGGACATTTGTCCTCCAAGACTACTTCTTTCCAGAATCTCAACATCGAACACTGTTTCTCCTCTCATTTTCATGTGGAACTCCCTTTAACCACTGCGTTCCTCATTATCGCCATGAGATTCCCCATATTCATTTTGGTATCCACGTGTGGACTTTCATCGTTCTATACCGGTGTATTACAGAATGCTTCTATGTTATTTTACTTTTGCATCACCCTGTATATCTAGCAAAGCATTCAAAAGCAAATCGAATGACTATTCCCACGTTATTCACCGATCTCAAATAGTATCTATACGAAATTTCGTTCAATTCGGACTGGGACTGCATTCTGTTTTGCATCATCCTGTATATCTCGTAAAGTACGCAAAAGCGAATCAAATGACTATGCTTACGTTATTCACCGACCTCAAATTAGTATCTATACGAAATTTCGTCCAATTCGAGCTTGTCAGATTGGGACCATTTCTTGTAAATAATTTTTTAATCAGGAACTCATTTCTTGATGCATTTTATTTTGTTTTTCGAAAATGGATTACTTTACAAACAGTGATAAATCTTCAATTAAACAAATATTTCAAACTGTATTACTATAGTTGTCTGATGTATCAGTTGCTAGACACACATTTCGTCTGGTGTAACATATACTGTATGTCTAAGCTTTGAATGATTTTAAGCTTCGTCTAAGCATCATGAGCTTAGTATGATTTTAAGCTTCTGGGCTTTTTCTTAATAACCACTTTATTGCTATGTAGTAATGGACTAGGCAATGTCTGTACTGAACTTAATTTTAATTTTGTTTACAAAAAAATTTACAGATCTGAATCAGAGGACCTACTTATTCTTTCATCACGTCATGCTGTTGAATTTCAGTATTCATTTCTATGGTTCATGAGAGAAATTAAGGTAAGAAATAGTATTGAAGAAATGATTATAATTTCGTCAAAATGTTCTTTATATCAATATAAAAGCAATATATTAAGTAAAACATGGTTTGGTTTGACAAACATGAAATTTTATTACTAATTATTGTCCAATTTATTCACTCATTATTAGCAGGATCATGTTGATTAATGAATGAAAGCAGTAACTATATTAATACATTTTAAATATAAATCTAAGCAGTTGTGCTATTCTATTTTTTAAACAACCGGTTCAATATCTATCTATCTATCTATCTATCTATCTATCTATCTATCTATATATATATATATATATATATATATATATATATATATATATATATATATATATAGAGAGAGAGAGAGAGAGAGAGAGGTAGTAGATTAATAGGTAGGCAGATAGATATAACTCTCTTAGGAAACAAATCATACAAAGTAGACAAAAGCAATTTTTTTCTGGATACCACAAGTGACAAGTAGCAATGTACAGAGCAAGGTGGTGTGACAAAATTATATAGCACTGCGAATATATTGGAAACGAACTGTCAAAGATAGATGGTTGCAGAAAGTATGAAAGTATAGATAGAAAGTATGGGAAAGACCATCCAGCAATGGATGGACAATTGTTGATATTAGTATGTATGCGTTTCAATTATAAATAACCCTCACCATTACACTCATGTGATCCCAGTTCTCATTCTTTATATCAGAGCATTTGAGATTAAGAAGTAAACCGTTATATTTTGTTCTGAGAGATCATATGTTTAAGCCTGTAGCTGTAAGAATTTCTAGAAACAAAGATAGTTAAAACTAAAATTTTCTGATCCTGGGTAAAACTGAGTAAAATTACTGTTATGTCCTGCTATAGCAAACAGTTCTGCGAACCCAAAACCGGCTGAATAGCACCAGTAAATCTAAGTTGTTTATAACAGATCATCTTTAAGACATTATTAGTGTCAAATCCCCAAATGTAGGTGTAAACTTAAAATTTTGAGTATTGCAAAAGTATAAAATAACTATATGGAAAACAGCTTTTATGTAAAAATTAGAGGTTTCGCTTCGACAACCAAATTTGTAGAGTGCAAAAAAATTTTAGAGTATGCTTCGGGAACCCAAGAAAGAAAATAGTGGAAAAGTATTTTCTAGTATGCAATCACATTCAGTTAGAAATAGGTAATAGAGCATGGTCAGAAAAACACCATTCTTTACTACAACCTCATAATTACAAGAATGATTCTGTAATAACCTTTCGTACTATTGCTTAAAACAAAATATCAATTATACAGTTAACAATATCTAAAATTGGCATAGATAAATCTGAGTTGCACTGACAATTTGATACAACAGAATGTATCTGTTAGTTTAGGTAATGTTTCCGTAGTATTTCTTACATAAATAGCTGTGTTTTATCAGTAAAAGATAGTATGATCTTAAACTTAACGTGATGTGAAAAATGTATATGCGAACTACTCGATACATAAAATATTAACATAAAAATAAAAAATATCCCTTTATATTTTACAGTTCTACTATATGTCACGATATGATATTCCATTGAGAAGGAGTTTTGGAACCTCGAAAGAGCTTAGAACAATACATTTGCGAGACATGATCACAATCAGCGTTCTTGTAACAGATGAAGTAGCAGATGAAGAGGTTCGCTCTCTTCCTACTGAATCTAGAAGATGCAAATTCCCTGAGGAGATCGAAGACATTTCTGCGTTTAAATATTACAGCTACTCTGTTTGCATAGCGCAATGCAAAAAGCAGGCTAAAATGCGGCTATGTAACTGCACAGACAACATCCTGGGATACAAGACGGGTAATTGTTATGTCTTCTTTTTCATGTACACTCATAGACTTGTAAGACTTTGTTGCAAAAATATGTTTATAGTGTTTAAGTAAATGAGCAATCCAGCACAACGGTTGAATATTACTGGTGCTTATTATTAATAATAAATTGAAGGTGCATAATTAGCGAGCAAGCAAACATTCTGCAAGGTAACTTGAATTCTTCTTCTTATTTGCTTGTATTCAGTATGCAAAGGTAAGTTATCATGCACATGTTGACAACTCGACTGCAATTGATTCGACAGAAAAATGCATTTGACATTTCACGAAAATCTTGATGTTTGTATAACGTAATGACAATGTGGTTACGGTATGTTTTGTTTATGATGGAAATGTAAAATTTAATTAAGCAAATATACTTATGTGACCTGTTAAGTTGGTCATAAAGATGTAGGTTATGTATAAATGTGATTAAATGATAATTGGCTATGATTACATTGAATGGGTAGATCCAGGAATGATAGGATCTTGATTGCTTCTATCTAAAAATTGCTTTGTGTTATATCGTGCAGACCATAACTTCATCATTGTACTGTTGAAACCATGTAGTATATTGAATGTTTCACTATCGCATAGTATTGTATACTTTTATCAGGTACAAATTATAACTAATTTCGTTTGGAGTTAAATAGGGTTTCGTCTAGTATATGTTTGATTGAAGAACAACAAATCGAAGAATAGTAATAGATATATATTTCGAAATTTTCGGGTAAAGTCCACGCATTCCTAACTTTGTGTTGTGTATTGCTACTTTGAAGAAATGCTTTAAAAAGTTTGGAAATTAATTGTTAAGTCAAGAACAGCCTAAATGTTACATTTCGTATTGATGATACCTAATAATCAGCTTCTATAACAAGTATTTTTCTTACTTTATCTGGTTAATTTGAAAGAAAATAATGGTCAATTTGGAGAACATTGTAGATTTTCTCTCACGTACTGTTAGAGCCATTAACACGAAACTTAGTTGACACCTTTGCAACATAATGGGATATGCTTTAGTTTTATCAACTTCTAGTGAAAGTTTTACCTCGTAACTCGTACAAGGTAAAACTATGTTATTACTTCTATCCCTCTATTACTTCTTTTTTATTTTATGTGCTGAATACAATGAAACAAAGTTATTTTTTGTCTGCCCTTCATCAGAACGTTTGTTTAAAATATCTAAAGTCTTCAAGTGGAGTACGTATGTTAGTGTTTAACATCTTTGATTGATTAAAGGTATAAAATGTTAAAATGAAATATGGATATAACATTTACCTCTTAGGTACCCTATGTATGGGAGAGGTTTTTCCCTTACATTAGTGGTAACGTTGGGAATTAGCAATATGTTTCATAACGTATCAAGACGGTTCTAGGACGAGAAAAACTGCTTATATATTTAAAAACATGACCAATATGTAGGTATCCAACAACTGTTCCTATGCCATGACTTCTTTCAGTTCCAAGTTCGGTATTAGATATTAAACTACTTCTGCCCACTTATTATCTATACTCGACTGAACTCTAGAGTGGCTTGTAGAACTCTAGACTGGCGGCTCTAGAGTTTTATAACAGTAAATCATATCGGCAATGACGATGAATCTGGTTTTACAAGCCTTTCCCCCATCGCAAAATTATCTCCCTGACATCGTTGACTTCAGTGATCTTTTACCTTGCCGGCATTCTTTAAATTCTGATATTCTGTACAAGTATTGCAGGAAGAATATAATCATTTATGTCTTACTTACACAATAATATAACTAAACTTTACATACTTTATTCACCACAAAGAATTTAAGTTATACAAGAAATGGAAAACAATTATTGCCACCCTTACTCAACCTATTTTTTCAATTGAATGTTCTCAATCGATTCTGTAAATGAAATGAAATTTATAGCTGTACATTTAATTGTATTTCCCTTTAGGCCAAGTGAGGCGGATGAATTATTGAAAGTGAATGATGAGATAATTGGCGAAATGATAATATGGGAATAAGCAGGAGAACCCGAAGAAAACCCAGGAAAACGATGTTGTCTACCACAAACTCACGTGGAAGGGTTCAAACCAAGGACATCTCGTATCAGAAACTTGCTTCGTTTCTCACATGTTTATTATAGACGTACGGTAATATTTTCATGATACATTAGAACAATTATACATTCAATTTCTAAAGCAAATAAGTAATTCATTCGACTATTCAGTTTCAGCACCAAGACGTAGACTGTCTATTTAACGTCGACTCTGAATCACACATGTTCCTATCGAAAATCGAACCCTGGTATCCCATGCCGAAGATGCATTTGCAAACCATATATGGACAAGGAAACTTCGGAAATATGAATGAAGTTCCGGAAGTCTATCGGTAATTGAATTTACTGATCCCGTCCCGTGATCTCTCTTTCCTTAAACCTCCCTTACTGTGATGAACTTGACAATTGGCTATTCTCTACTTATTGATATTTTATAATTTTGAATTAAAAGTGTAACACTTACATACTTGTCTGTGGCTTTGTAGTACTGTGCCCACAGTTACATTTCAGTAATAAATAAATTTAAAATATAGTTCAAGAATATTCGTTCGTTCCCTAACTTCTTCCAAAACAGTTTCGTAAACATTATGTTACTTAGATGTTATTAAATTCCCTTTTTGAAGTATATTAAGAAAGTGTTCATATCCTTTTATTCATAATAATTTGAATATGAGCGTCGTGAATAAACAATCATTCTGAAGCAAATGAATTTTTCTAGTGTTTGATACCGTGCAATGTGAGTCACTTTTTAGTGTGTATGCGCAAGGAGCGGAACAAATCCATCCCACTTCGCTCGGGTTGAGTGTGTTAGCACGGCCTCAGAACCGTCATATTTCCTCTTTTCCTGTGGTCCCGTCTCCAGACCAAAACATTTTTTTGTCGTCACGAGAAAAGTGTGATTACTTGTGCACAAGCTCAGGCGTTTAAAGGACTGCTCTGAGAATAATATGAAACACCGTAACTTACACAATGTTGGCAAATCTCTATCTCTCATATAGGGTTACATTAATCAGGGCTGAAAATTTCATATTAAAATAACTATTTTTTCGAGTTTCTCAATTGTATACAGACTAAATGTCCATATTTATCATAAATATTTATTTTTATATTAATCGGGAACATGGTGGAAAGACTACAAGGTTGATGCAATGCAGTGCTACATTCTTGTCGCTCTGGCGCATGACGTCAGTTTGGTCGCAGACGTGGCCAGCGAGAGTCAGATGAACTTTTAACAAGCGCTTGCTCGCTGGTATCTTACACGCAAACTTCTCTTCTATTTATAGTGATCTTCAACGAAGTAAAAGTTTTAGTACAATCAATAATTATATAAACTTAATGTAATCAATGCTTAAGCTAAGTGAATTCAAAGGAAGATATTTACAATAGCAAAAGAAACAGCAATATCAGTTCATATTAAACAACTTTGAAGCTTGAACAAGCCAATATTACTCACTACATTTTCTCCTTTCTCTTTCTTTTCTTTTCTTTCTTTCTTTCTTTTCTTTTTTAAGCATCTGAAGTAATACACTCGAGTATGTATAGGCCTAAATAATCTATAACACAGTGTGTCGTTAATGCATTTCATTATTATATATTTATGTATGCTCAAGTATATTTTCGTAACAGATTGATCGGTTTTGATTTACTATTAGTATTATTTTGCTTGAAAGAGAATTCTTTACTGATGACCCCATATAAATTTTGAGAATATCTCAAGGGAAAATTTATTGCTTTTCGTAAACAGAAATGCACGTACGTATATTTTTGTTATGCTTGGACAGTTTTTTTTTTAAAGAGGTTGCTCCCACGTACGTTTCGTCAGAATCTCAGGGGAGGTTAAAAACTTTATTGAGCAGGGATGCACGTATTTAATATTTTAAACATTGTTTTTATTTTTGATTTATAAAAAAATCGTCTTATTTGAAGTCGCTGATCGCTTATTTATAGAACTTGTATTTAAACAAAAGGTTTGATGAAACTGACAGTTCTCTGAATATTAGTGTCAAAATTTTCTCCATAACAAACTGTATTATTAAACATTTGTACGAAATAAAACGTTACATATACTATTGTGTTCTAAAATATATAGAAATATGTAACTTTACATACAAAGCACCTCAAACAAAGAAATTGCAACTTGACTATTTCAAGCAAGAAACAAAGTACTAGGCGTAGTTGAAGACGATGTAGGGGTGTTACAGCTAGACTAGAAAACATATAAACCATAAAATTACATAATTGTCTTAATTTTCTTGGTAAGTTTTCTCTTTTCTGTCCCGTGGACTAAAGAAGACAAAAGATAAATGCAAGTGAATGATTATGTGAAATTTGGTGGAATGAGAATGCGGGAGTACCCGAGAAACTCACGATGTTGTCCACCACCACGATGTTGTCCCCGAGAAACTCACTTGACCGAGAAGCGGACCAGTATTCCTTGCACCAGAGGTGAGCCTTTTGCCACTGGACCACCGTGCTTCCTTGATTGGTTGAGAATCTACTATATTTTAAAATTTACTGCAGTTATTCTTAATTTTGTAATTCTGTAGGGGGCCCCTAAATATGTATATGTAATTATCCAAAGTTATGATTAAAATGAACAAAAATTTCAAAATCTGAGTGTCATAATGTCCCGACAAGGTCGCCCTGACATGGTAGGTGGATACTTTATTCTCTTGATCTAATACATTGTTATATATCTTTGCAACCGTTAATCGTTATTACGAACCTTCCATTCGTTAGTTAATTTGAAGTGCAACGTCCCGTTTTAGCACCGAGGCTACAGGGAATGCAGACCTCCCGAATGAAATGGGACCTGAACTACTTTAACGCATTCAATGCTCTCCATTTGCGTAACTCGAGGGAGGTAAGCCTCCTAGATCATTGTGCCTCCCTTCTCGAGCCACATGCCTGCCTCTGTGGGGAAAATTTTGTCTTATGTATATCTTATGTAGAAGGAAATTATGATAGAAATGATAACCTCTGTCGGTTCCCCTCCCTCATGATTTCGAATCCGGGTCTTGCCTCAAAGTTCGTCTTTTTAAATCGTACTATTCGATTTTTGTATGCAGAATCAACACAAGCTACGGTAGCCCTATATACTATTATTACATACTATTAATACTAAAAAGAAACTATATAATGAAATCGCTTTTATGTAATTTCATTTAACATTGTATTTATTTATGACTTTTATGTAAAACTTACCATATTTTAGGTTTATTTTGTCAACTCGCCTGCAAGCTAAAATCCATTTCTGGAGAGATTCCCCCTCTTTTTGAGGAAATCTAAAGTATTTTATATTAGTTCCCTTAGTTTTTCTTTAATAATTACTACAGCCGTGCACTGCACAGTTAGGCATTCTCGGTATCATTTAAAAGAACAAAGTAACAAAGAATTTCCACTTATCACTTAAAGCCGCGCCTTTTCCCGTTGTCTCTTGCAACCCAGATGACGTCACAACCACGACAGCGCTCCAGGCGACATGCGCATGCAACCACCTTGTAGTCTTTCCACCATGATCGGGAACATACGTGACTTTGTGACTACATTATGAAGCCGCCCCTAATTGAGTCACAAACTACATTATTATATTTCTGCTCTAATCTATAATCTAGCTTATGAACATCTTTGAAACCTATCTGATTAATGATTGTATATCATAATTTTATTTGAATTAACATGAGTTGAATCATTCACTCATTCAAAGATTTGTAGTCACTTGAAATTGTTTGATATGCAGCATTTGATCACAGAATATCTTTCCAAAAGTTTTATTACTATTATGTAATTCTAGTTGTCATATATAACTGTTCTTTATTTTACAGAAAACGAGACATTGTGTAATGAAGAAGGAAGAAAGTGCATAGCAGAAATCCAAGGTATGAACAGCGTTGACAATAGTTTTATTATAAATGGGAAAGTTTATTATTGACAAGTAGAGATTCCTTTGCATACATGTAGTTATAAAGATGATAAGTATATTTGATGTGTAGGTTTTCGAAACTAAACTACCGTTTGTACCTACCGAGTACCTACAAAACCGAGTACCGAGTACCTACTAAACTACCGTTTGTACCTACAAACGGTAAACTACTGTTTGTACCGTTATACCTACCGAGTATAAAGCGTAACGATATTGTAGCAGTTAGGTCATTCCATGTCATATACCTAATTTTAAAACATGATCGTGCTTCAATGTCTCAGATTCTCTTCAAACGTTTTTTAATACATAAATATCAATGAAATTATGTTAAATTAATTTTTACCGATTTTTTGAATGAGAAATGAGCCGGGGATGAATTTTTGAAAAATGTGAATTTGGCGTCAATTTCATTTTCTGGCACTTAGCATCATGGAACTAAAATTACCATAACTTCCTTATTTTTCAAGTTATTGAGCTCAACCAGGTGTCAAATGAAAGCTAAATTTTTGTTCTTTTAGCAGATCTCAAGCAACTTTGTAAAAGGCTACACTATCGACATTAATGGGCATACAAAGTAAATTTTAGGGTCTTTTACAAATTGTACCATTGCTTAAAAGTTACAACTATGAAACTTTGGAACCTTTTTTGTACATTCATCTTAACACGTACATGGTATGGTTAAAAAATGAAAAAGGTGCTTTTTGTATTTTTGTAATTTTTTTTTGTACTTTACATGTATGGAAATATACAGTTTTGGGTTTTGTTACAAATTGTGTTATTGCTCGTAAGTTACAACTACAAAACTTTTAAAGCTTTTTTATAGAATCATTTTAGCACATACCTGCACTTGATATGGATAAAAAATAAAACGTCTGCTTTTGGTATTTTTGCAATTATTATTATTATTATTATTATTATTATTATTATTATTATTATTATTATTTAGTAGTAGTAGTAGTATTTTTGTATTTTAAATGTAAGAAATACACAGTTTTAGTGTTGTTGAGAGATTATCCATTTCTCTGAAGTACGGATGACCAATTCGTGATTTTTTACTTTCCGGATTCCGGAAAGTAAAATCGTAAATATTCCGGAATTTATCCGAATTCCGCATCTTTTTCTGAATTCCAGATTTTTTCTAGATCCAACAAGTGAAATTTCCAACCCCGGAAAATACATTTTGCGGTATCCGCATTCAGGAAAATTTTGAACAGTCCTACTCTTAAGTGACAATTGTCACACTTTAAAACTTTTTCAAATAATCATGTTCGTAAATATAGGTGTGCTTAAAAATAAACTGGTGTACTGTGTAGTTGTACTTTAATTTTGGCTTTCTTTTTTGTCAATTGTACTATCGATTACAACTATCAAACTTTTGTAACGTTTTATAGGATTAGTTTGCTTTTACTTGATATGGTTAAATAATAACTTTCCTTGTAATAATTTTGTGGTTTTGTGAATGGAAAATATAGGCCTAGCAATGTAAAGGGTTGAATGATTACGAAACCTATCAATAAAAATAAAAAATAATAGACTAATGTACATAGATGAAAACAAACATACATACCGATAATACTTCTCAGAATTGCACAGATTTACATACAACATGTTGTGTCCTATATTTCACAGCTCATTGTTTTCACGATGATATGATGTCTTTTGTAATTTTGCTTTCAATTGCGTAAATCCGGGCTGATTGGCTTGTAAGATATGGAAGAGGAACTTCCCAGATGATATTTTTAAAATTTACCCAACAAAAGTCTTCAGTTTCTGGCCAGTAGAATATAAAAGGCCCAGTGCGATTCATGAATTGCAGTCTGACGTACAAAACTAATAATTATAAAAATACCAAAAGCAACCATTTTATATTTTAACCATATCATGTATGTGCTAAGATGATTCTAAAAAATGTTTAAAAAGTTTTAGTGTTGTAACTTACGAGCAATGACACAATTTGTAATAAAACCTAAAACTGTATATTTCCGTTTTAGCAAAAAATAATAAATACGAAAGTACACAAAACACCCTTTGTATTTTTAACTATACCATGCACGTGTTAAGGTGAATGTACAAAAAAGTTTCAAAAGTTTCATAGTTGTAACTTTTGAGCAATGGCACAATTTGTAAAAAAAAACTAAAATTTACTTTGTATCCCCACTAATGTTTGACAGTGTAATCTTTTGCAAAGTTCTGTTGAAAGAGCGAAACATTAGCTTTCATTTGACACTTGGATAATCTCAATAACTTGAAAACTAAGGAAGTTATGGCAATTTTAGTTTCATGATACTGTGTGCTGGAAAGTGAAATTGGCGTCATATTCACATTTTTCAAAAAGAATTCTCCCCGGCCCATTTCTCATCCAAAAATCGGAAAAGTTAATTTAATATAATTTCATTGATATTTATGTATGAAAAAAAATGAAAGGAATTTGAGACATTGAATCTCATTGCTCTAGGTGAGTTGACATGGAATGACCCAGTTCTTGATTTCATTGGCTTAAAAGTTTTTTTTTCATAGACTTGGCAATCTTCTCTTTAAAGCAAACTATAACATCCAGTTATAGAGCGAGTCAATGAAAACTTGACCCACGACTCACAGTGACTCACTCTAATCCACAACCTACCATGACTAATCACCCACTGTGACCCGCCCTGACCCACCACCCACCAAAACTGGTCGTCATCAACTCTGACTCATGATCCATGCCCTCCTCTCCACTGTCCAAATAGTTTATACTTATAATAAAACAAGGCTGTGATATCACTAATCGGAGTTTGGATTTCTACGGTCAATCGCTCAAGCTCTGTTACAATACCGGTGGATATGACCTTTACGACATAAAATAGTAAAGTGTTTGCCATGGGCAATATTACGATAAATTTCAATTTAATTATAATTATTTCCTTGTTGAATTACAGATATTTTTCTGTGGAAAATAGGATGAAATTTGAAAGTTTCAAATCAAAGTAAAGTAGCCAACGTAAAGAAAAAAATCTGTAAAATTCGACTGTCTCAAAAGCCAGTAGTAAATCCTGTTGCTATTATTACAATTTCAAATATCAGTATCCAAAAGTACCTGAAGTTCTTTCTTCACTTATATACTCATCGGAGGTAAGAAAATAGAAACAAATGAAAAAGTAAGGAAAATGGAGGTTTTGAAAGTAAAACGTAGCCAAATTTACCAGTTTTCAGAAGATGCTGTCTACAATGCACTGAGCAGAGTGGGTTGGTGGGTCATAATGGATCAGAGTGAGTCATGGCGGATCGGTGGTTCAGAGTGGGTCATGGTGGGTGGTGGGTCACAGTGGTATGCATGGATGAAAATTGTTTAGTGATGAGTCATCACACTGAAGGTCAAATAACACAGATATATGGCAAATAGTGACTGTAAGACCCTTATGTTCTGTGGGATCACTTTGTGGATTATATATCTGTCGCGCTCACTGGCGGATCCACGTGGGGGGCGGAGGGGGCGACCGCCCCTCCAAAGGTCTTCTACTTCCAGCATGTATCGTTCGGAAATACAAATATTGTCTTTTCCCGGACGATCCAATCTGTGTAACAAGCCTAGTAGAGTATAATCAAAATGTGTGATACTTAATGGTACTTAATACAAACATATTTGAATTGTGAATACTTCTGTCCCTAGTTCCTTGGGACGGTTACCATAAGCCGCACACGAGAGAGAACGAACAGCTGTAGGAATAAGGAAAGACGGCTCACTCTATGAACTAAAAATTATATTTTAAAATTGTGTCCTAGAAAAAAAAATGTGTGGATGGAATTTAAAACCTGAAACTTCAATTACCTTTACCTTGAATAAAGAGAAATATAGAATATTCAGCGCTCCTTACTGTAAAGCTCTCTAAATCTGAGATGAGACTTTTAGGTTGGTGATTGATTGATATGTATTTGCGTCGTTCATCAAAAGTGATGCTTTACAGAACGAGAATCAGAGTTTAAAGTTGGATCTGAACCACTGTAGTGTGTTCGATGTTCACTCACCGGGTATCAAACCACAGAACCTCATGCATCAAAGATCAAAGGTACTCTCGCTAGATAATACATCAACAAAGAACTGTGACTTTTGAGGTTCAACACGGAAACATTCATTGCGACTTTTAATGGTATTTCATCTTTTATTGGGAAATAATACAAGCTACAACCTGTTCTGCTCCTAATCTTCGCACAGGCCAAACCACTTAAACTAGAAACTTGAAATTCGGATAGTAGATAGGATTTGTGATCTAGGATACCACTAAGGAAGGATTTTTGGGAAATTCAAAGAAAGGAAGGAGGAAAGGGGAGGAAATTATTTTAATAAGATGGTCATCTCTCCAAATCCCTTAAGGTTAGAGACTTGAAATCTGGATTTGGATTTCTCATTTAAAGTAATTTGACACGCGTTTTAACATTTTTTGATACTTTAGTAAAATGGGGAAAAGAGGTGGAAAGAAAATGGGACGGGGATTGCAATTATTATAATAAGATATCTAAGAATCTTTGTAGGTTAGAAACATGGAATTTGGTATATGGACTTCTCACTTAAAACAATTCAATACATATTTCAGCGTTTTTGTATTCTTCTTCTTCTTCTTCTTCTTCTTCTTCTTCTTCTTCTTATTATTATTATTATTATTATTATTATTATTATTATTATTATTATTATTATTATTATTATTATTATTATTATTATTATAAGATGCTTATATCTCGGGATTACTTACGGCTAGATATATGAAAGTTGCTAGTTTGATTATTCATTTAAAATAATGAAATGTGGATTTGAACATTTTTTGCCACTTAACATAGAAGGGCTAGAACAGAGGTGAGGGTTCACTAAAATGTTTGTGAGGTGTTTGAATTTCGTGACAGCGTTTTAGCTCAATCCAATTCTATATGAAAGACACAGAAGGGAGAACGCGAAATATTGTGCCACAGTACCACGTAGAAGCATTTGCTATATTGTGCGAAGCCGTATTCCGAACAAATTGGGGGTCTGGGAGCGAAATCTCACCGAAGCGAAGGCTACTATAATATATTTTTATTGTTGTTGTAAGCATAACTATAATTATACATGTTTCTAAATGCTAGTTTTAAGAAATTACCTAATAGAGCCAATTTCCAGCCCTCTGTTCCTAATCTGGTCTAATGCGTTTTTGCTTTACATACTCAATTATACCACTGCAAAAGCGGAGTATTCGGACAAAATACCGTATACGGTGCTCATGGTCCCGGGTTCGATTCCCGGTAAGGGTGCATTTTAACGAAAAAGGTGGTTCGAATTCCACTATAATCAGTAAGTGCATGTCTTCTTTAGCCGTCATGTCATTACCGTGGAACGTTAAACTCAAACAACAAATCAAAATACCCTATGTACAGAGGTCTATACTTTTGTAATAAATAATGTCCTATATTTGTCTTCTTGCTCTCTCTTGTTTAAGTGGAAAATTCCTGGATGTACCAGAAATTGAATTCCTTATACATTCATCTTTAAATACATCAATTGAGTACAGTTGGGAGCTTTTCTTGAGAAATGAACAATTCCATGGGTGTCAAAATTTATCAGTCAGTGACTCCCCAACTCCTCGTGAATCCTGGGTTCTATACCAATCATAGAAATGTTTTCTTCACCTTTGATACATCAGAAGATTTTGGTACGATTTATATAGCCGCAATCTTAACATGCACTTAATAAAATGTCAACAATGTTGACAAACTGAAATCATGGTGAAAAACGAAACGTAACGGAAATTCAACACCTTGCCCTCAGGAAATGTTATTCGCATAGCGCCAGAGATCAAAGATGATGTCCCTCTGAGAGAGGCACTGAAAAAAAAAGTCATGGATACGGATCGACGACCGGAACATACCCTCTCATTCTATTGGATAATGAAATTGATAGCTTTATGTCAAGCTTCATGTTTTCTTGCAATCACTTTAGTGAAACAAAGGGAAGCTATATTTATATACACAGAGGAGAAATGGGACAGGCTTCGTGGCAGATAACAGATGACAGGATAAATGCCATCGTCAAATAGCACTTTCTTTTGTGCAAGTACTGTCCAATACAGCGCATCTGATAAATCGCGGTGACTAAGTGTGAAGTGAATTATGATACCGCCACGCCTCCGAAACGGAAGTGCGTATTTAATTTAAATCTAGAGAAATAATATAATTTCATTTTAAAAACTTACAAATTCGGGTCATCAAATATATTCGGATCATAAAATATAATCTGGTAATCAAGTTTACACCCCCCTCCAGCCCCGGATTCATCAGTGTCCCATTTTTCCAAATTGAAATTCTGGTTACTTTGAGGCTATGCTCATCTTCCAGGAAGCAAACCGCCCCCTCCAAATGATTCTTCTGGATCCGCTAGTGGTCCCGCTTCACATCACCAAAAGTGTCCATCATGAGGGTGTGATTTCCGCGAATAGCTATACAATTGCGTTTCCATACTGTGGATGAAGCTATCCAGGAGTTCCTGTGATAATACATTCCACTCTTGCACAAGCACTACTCAGAGTTCATATAGAATCCAATGTAGTGGGTTTTACGTTGCAATTCAACCTCCAAGGGAGTTCAAGATGTGTTGAATTAAATTAAGGTCTGGGGAGTGTATTGGTCACTCGAAATACATGATATTCTCATGTTCGAGGTATTTCTCTACTACCTACACGTTGTATAGAGAGATTAAGTCACTAACTTTAAACCATGCTCCACCAGAATGTTTACTTGAAATCTTTTACAGTAGGCACTATACGTCTGATGAAATTAAAAACTTACCAACTATTTCTGTATTTAAAAGGAAATTAAAACAGTTTCATAAGGCAGATTATCAGTAAACAGCATTACCCAAGTTACGCCCCTATGTATTCAACTTTTTTTAAAAAAGTTTATCTCGTTCTATTTTCTTCTATTAGTTATAATGTTCTTCTGTGTATTGTGCATATGTTGACTTATATTCCCTATTCTCTAAATGCTGAAGGTAAGACAAGCCAAAGTGCTTTAACTTCGTCATTCAAAATAAGTGTTAATAAATAAAATAAAGATATATAATGTTAGACGAAACCTAGGGCTTTAAGTACCACAGAAGAATCGCACATATTTTTATCGGATAATGTCCCGATAGATCGAATTCGTCATAGTGTCCTGCGGGAATGCATTCAGGATTGACCGTGCCCCTAAAATGGGGCCACTCTACACCATAAACCCAGCACAGTCATAATAGTCTAGGAATCAGGGCTTAAAAAAATGAGTTCTGAGGGCAAATCATGTAACAATTTGGCATCCGATATTTTTTGATTATATACCCATCACTGATCAAAAAAAATGCCGGATGCCAAAAAAAAAAAAAAAACCTTACGCGAGGGGAGGGAAAGGGGGAAAAAGCCGAAATTTTAGCCGTTTCTATTATTCACTATATCTCCGTAACCATTGGAGCTAGAGCATCCAATTGTTTTTCATTTTGGTTCCCTAATTGTCTTTTACAATTTACTTGCAGTGCATTTTTGAGCTAAATATGATAGTTTTCTTGTTATTTTCATTATTACTCAATATTTGTTGCGCGTGACGTCAGTTTTTTAGCCACAGATTCTTTACAGGTCGAATTCGGAAAAATGTTTCCTCTAAAAGGTTTTCATCATTCTATGCTCTTTCAATAAATGCATACTTATATTAGTGTAGGATTAATAGTGTCAGAGTTATAAGCAACTTTATTTTGTCGTGTGCGAAACTGATCATTACGCGGCCCAAGAGTTACCTTCGCAGAAACGGTAAATATTAGCAACTGATGATGATTAATATAACTAGGTATAATAATCTTGTCTTCCAGCAAGTATATAATCCCGATCATTAAGTCTGTCTATAATCTAATTAGAAATATCCATTTTTAATATCAATTGAGGGTTTTTCGGAAAATAACCCTTGTCAAAACACCAAATTTCTTTGAAGAATGAAAAGAAAGCTTTCTCTAGTATATAGTATGAGAAGCTCTGGAAATCTGTTTCTTTATACGTGTATCTGATACCTTCTAAAACATGCACAACATGTATTCATTTTTCTGAAAGAAAAAATCTTGTTTCGACAAGGGTTGTTTTTGCTGCAAACCCTTCGCTTTATGTACTATAAGTGAAGAGTTAAATGAACGCTTATAAATGAACACTTTTCAAACTGCTAAATCTTATTTACAGAAGAAGCACTTGCCTATTAGTAAGGTTGTGTACAGTTACTGTAATACAATAAATCTACAATAAGAAACGTAATAGAAAGAAACCACATACTTACGAAATCTCTCCAGAAGAGAAGAAGTTATTTGATTTCTAGAATTAGTTTTCAATAATATTGAGTTAATGTTAACCAAGAAACTTATGTCGCTTTTTCATCTATCACTTTCGAACATCGACATGTCACCTAAGACGTACCTGGAAGATGAAAAATAGTCCCCATCAACATCGACGACCTTCTGCGAACATTCTGGAAGACCATTGATTTCATCGCGGAAGAACTTGGTGAGCCATGAAGCGAAGAAGGTGTCAACTGCATTTTGCACCCCTACTAGGGATTTGAACTGGCGTCCTCTAAGCTGATTGTCCAAGAAATTTAACAGGTGATAATCGGACGGTGCAATGGCCGTGGGTATGGCGGATGCAATAGTGTTTCCCATCCAAAGCCTAGAAAGGTATGCCGGGTCATCCTAGCCACGTGGGGCTCAGCATTGTCCTGTAACAGGAAGACCCCTTTGCGATTCAGAAGTGCTGGCTTCAGAGTTTTGAGTTTTTTTTAAATACGGCTCAACTGCTGACAGTACACAGTGGAATTGATGCTCTGACCAGCTGGTAGCAGTTCCCGATGCACGATGCCGCGAGCAGTCAACCAAGCACGCAGGAGGACCTTCTTCTGGTGCAGTGTGGTTTTGGTTGCTTTGGAACCGGTTTATGGGATGCTAGCCAATGATGACGGCGCCGTGGAGCTTCGTGCAGGCCCCACTTCGCAACACGTGTCAACACCATGTCCAGAAAGGGCTCTTCATCAGACGAGACAGCAAAGAAGCACAGATGTCTGTTCACGTTGCCTTCTGACCGAGAGTCTAATCATGTGGGACCCATCGACTCAACGTGAAGTGTTTCCAACTTGATTGAGATGCTGCCAAACGGTATTTCCACTCACACTGAATTTTAGTCCCAGTTCCTCACATGTATGGCCACTGTTCGTCCCAATTGCTGCCTGAAGATCTTCATTTGGTACATGTGTTGCTCTTTCGGGAAGTAGTGCATCTTCGAGTGCTTCGCCACCTTCCTTAAACTTATTAAACCTCCACTGCACTATCCGTGTAGTCACAACATCCTTATCAAGGGCCTGGCATATCATCCGCCTCGTTGTAGCAGCGTTTGAGCCCAGTTTGAACTCGTACAGCATACACGCCCTTATGAAGCTCTGTGGAGGTCCCATATTCACTCTGTTCTTATGCAAGTTCACGGTGTAGCTGAACTGTCCCAAGCAGGTAGTATGTAGGATATACCCACAGTAACAACTGATCTTCGACTTATCTCCATTCGCATTCAACTCACAGTGTAAGGGGCAATTGAACGAAGACCTCCACAAAAAGCGACATAACTTTTTTGATTACCTTTATATCTCGAGAAAGATAAAGAAATTTGTAATTTCTTTAATGCATAATTCAGTCTTCTTCATCCCTCTGTTCATGAACTGATATTGAATTTTTATACTCGCTTGGACAAATACACATTGGAGTGCACAAGAAACAGCGATTCTTACATTTGCGTTTCATACTTACACAATCAAGTTTCTGACAGCCACACATGGTAATCATTAAATAAGCCTTGGGAATATTTTCGAGTGTTTTCAAAACTAGCTTAAGAATGTGGTCATCCAAGGACCACCTGGAGTCTTCTGGCCTTGATAGACAGATCTCACAGTCATCGGCGTTTCCGAAATTATTGTTTTTTAATGGGATCTCTTTATTTGTTGTTTCAGAGCATTACTAGTTGGAGGTAATCTCTCCAGACTGCATTTTCCTAAATGTAGGAGCCTAGCTCCATCACATTAACCTCGAAGAGCTTTGTGAAAAACAGTTCTGCAGATTCAGTAGCGTCTGCTGATAAAGGAATCTGTTTTGAGGAAAATAAAAAATGTCACAGTTTTTTGACATGAGTAAATAGACAGATGTTGATCTTTGATGTTCCAACTGGATATGACGTTATGCCGCATCCAAGTGGAGCATGATAAGCCATCACCTCTCTTCTCATTCTCAGATAACTGGTGGCAAAGATGGCGAACGGGAATAAACCTTCTTGTGTTTAAATTCCCGCCATCATGTAAAATTATTTACAAAAAATCATAGCATAATGGTGTATCAACAGCAAGGGCACATCAGCATTTGGCTGGTTGGACAGCGGAAAACCATGCAAAACTGCAGTCGGGATGACTGGATCGTGTCATTCCTTGTATCAATGTAAGTGTCTTTCACTGGTGTTTGCTTGTGTATGTTTCTTTTCTATATTATTATTATTATTATTATTATTATTATTATTATTATTATTATTATTATTATTATTATTATTATTAGTAGTAGTAGTAGTAGTAGTAGTAGTACTATGATTATGTAAATTGTGATCGGGTCTAGCCATTGGTTTATGCGTTGCTGCTATGGACTCTACGCACTAAGCTCTGTCAGAGCAGTATATCGGTGTTGCTTACTCAAGAAGAAACAACAAGTCAGCAAATCCAATAAACTGATGGTCTGTCATACACTTGAATAAAGTTGGCAAGGTCGCAACCTGTACGTACACAGATCATTTGTCTGAGTGAATTTGATCGTTATCACCAGAGTGCAGCGATGGAATTAGTACATAGGACTCGGAGCTACCTCTGCCACGCGGCTATTTGTTCGTGGGGTGTCTAATGCGATCGCTCTGGATGAATTTACAGTAGTTCTGTGTTATCGATTTCACCTGTGACACGTGTGTTTTGAGGATGTAAAATGTATTCAATCGAAGAAAAACCTGAAATGGTGCTTCTTCATGGAAGATTGCACAAGAGGTGTTCATATATCAGAAGTCGATCTCCAGAATTTTGTCACATGAACGGTATCATCCTCACAAGATACATTTGGTACAAGCGTTATATGTGGTGACATAGAAAGACGAACAGAATTCTGTGAGTGGTTTCACGGGACACGAACACAAAATCCTATGCTAGAGGCTGACTATTCTATTCTATCCACTATTCTATCACTATTCTATTCAAAGATGAGGCTACTTTCTCAGTCAACAGACACAACGCTGTGTATTGGTCTCGCGAGAACTCCCACATAGTTGTTGAAGCGCACAATCAAGCCGATCCGCGTGTGAATGTGTGGTGTAGAATACACGACAACGTCATATTAGGATCCGTGTTTTTGCCAGATAGGTTAACATCAGACCAGTATCTACATAATCTGTACATCACACTATAGCCGTATCTGGATGAAATGCCTTTGGTATCGTGTGTATTTTATGTCCAGCACGATGGAGCACCGCCACATTACGGCCGCACAGTGCAACAATGGCTCAACAAGGTGCTTCCTGGCCGATGGATTGGTCGAAGGGGTCCAGTGGAATGGTCGCCCAGATCACCTGACTTCACGCTATTATACTTTTACTTGTCGAGTTATCTAAAGTCCGGAATATATCCAGAACCGTGCAACAGCTGCATTATAATATTCGGAATGTGTGTAGAGCAATAACACCCCAAACACTCCGGCGTGTGCGTATCCGTTTGTGCCACCAGCAAGAGGGACACCAATTTTAGCACCTATTGGCATAGTGTCCAGGACTGTTGCGTCTGGAAGCAAGTTCCGTGCGTGCGTGAGGCATGTACATTTATTCTCACTAACATGTACAGTAAACCTGTTAGAAAGCGACATGACTTATTTTCATTTGTTTGTCTTCTTTGTATACCTCCCCTCTCCTACCTCTACCCCCTTCTAGCCCTGACGCCACTCTCGTGGGCCTTGCAAATAGGTCTGCTCCTTTGTTCTTTAATTTGCTCTCCTTTCAATTCTCCTTGGCCCAGGGTATTTCACGCTCCAGATTATTTCATTCCATCTTGTCCTCCACTGACGTGGCAACGTTGCATTTTTCTTTATTATTGGGTGTTATACCAGTGTCGAGCTTAAACGATTGGTCCGATTACGAAAATTTTAGATTGACAACCCACGCTTGTGAATCAAAATGCTCTCTTATATTTTTTTTCATATGTTCAACAGTTACCGAGTTGGTCTATGCCAGAGGACTTTTGACTCGTTCGGTATATTAATCATCATAAACTGCTGATATCTACTGTTTGTGGGAAGGCAACTCTTGGGCCGCGCCATGATCAGTTTCGCACACGACAGAACAAAGTCACTTATAACTCAGACACTATTAGCCCTACACTAATATAAGTATACATTTTTGAAAGAGTATAGAATGGCGAAAAACTTTTAGAGGAAACATTTTTCCGAATTCGATCCTGTAAAGAATCCGTGGCTAAAACTAACGTCACACGCAACCAATATTGGGTAAAAATGAAAATAACAAGAAAACTATTATATTTAGCTCAAAACTGCACTACAATTAAATTGTAGAAGACAATTGGACAAAAAAAATGATAAAAGTTTGGATGCTCTGGCTATAATGGTTACGGAGACGTAGTGAATAATAGAAACTTGTAAAATTTCGGCTTTCCTCCCCTCCCCATCTCCTCCTATGAGGTGTTTTTTCTGGCATCCAGCATTTTTGTGATCAGTGATGAGTATATATTCAAAAAATATCGGACGCCAAATTGTTACATGATTTCCCTTAAACTCGAAAAGGAGAGCACTTTTGTCAAGTTGATGCCTAGACTATAACGAACCCATTTAACAAATTTGGCAGGATCATGATATATCACTGATTCCCGTCAGATGTGCAGACCTCGAAAATCACTCTCAAGACTGAACTAGGATTAATCAGGAAGCATTATTCTATCACATTGTTCTTTGGTCTACTTGCTGTGAACTACACACCGTATTTAGTAGTCCTGAGAACTTCTGATGGAGTCGTGGTGTGTGTGACACATTGGTAAAGGGTTCCAGAGGTTCCAGAGGCTGCTGCAAGGCCTCAGTCTAATGCAGATACCGTGTTGATTGGACGTCGTTGGTCATTTAGTACTAGATGGAGGTCTTTGCACTGGGTTGTGTACGTGGGAACTTACTCCATATTGTCTTCGAATGATTTCGTCCTTATGATATCTTATCCACAGTCTCAAAATTATATTATGAGTCACATTAAACTCTGTACTCAGAACTTGTTGATTTTGTCTCTATCTAATCTTTCGATGATTCATCTATTAATAATGTCGTATAGATGCCGTATTGTGTACGTACCCAGCGAAATACCCCCTATGTAGCACTACTACCAATCTGGCTTTGCATGTACCATCCACCAATGATCGTTCACGCTCGTAGAGGGCACTGTGTCATGTGATTACAATGTATGTCGTTTGTATGGAGCTGACGTGAATTTTTTCTGGATCCTACAAAATCTGGATTATATCATAAATCTTAGTGTTTTAAGGGAAAATAAATCCACTAACTTGGAGATATAAGTGTAATATGACAATAAGAAACAACTATCAAAAACAAAATGGGATATCACTTCAAGACATCAATATTATGTCGTAAGATTATTAAGACTTTTAAGATACTAACTAGAAAAGTACAATAATAATAATGAGAATCGAAAGGAGGATGTCGTCGTATGCTCGAGAAACTAACACAATTTGTACTTAGTTTTGAAAGAAAAAAGTTGAGTAGCACATATCCGTTTTATCTCTGGCTAAGTAACTAAACAAAGACAAAATAATGGTATAATATATCCAACATATCAACTTTAAGTTATAATTTGGAATTGAGTTATTTACGTGTTGGATAGAAAAAGTATTATATAGGGCTATATATTTTTTTATTTCTCAGATGTGAGATGTTTTGATTGCTTAGCTCGAAGAGCCTGATATAGTATGAATTACTGTTAGGGAAATATTGGATAAGATACATAGGCCCTACGTATTTATTTAGTGTATGTGCATCTTGAGGTAATAAATGTTAAAGAAGGTATTACCTAAATTTTGTTCTTAGAGTTAAGAAGCAAGTTGATATGCTTCAGCTGATAGGCGCTGCTATCGGCTGAAGAAATTCCACTCCCTTTCGCCAAAGCTCTCTCGCTTAGCAAGAGCTGAACCCTTATTGGCTCAACGCGTGGGTGTGTCGAGGGTGTAAACTTTAGTTCGCATTTTTGCCAGGGCTCAAGACTTTGGCAGCACTATAGTTGTCATTGTTAAATACGTCTGTATATTCAGCATCAGCACTATTACTCGTCGATAGATTAATTTCAAAACGTATAAAGTTGACTGTAACAAATATGACAGTTTTATGGAATGGAATCTACACGTAAGGTTATGCTACAAGATATGAGAAACCTAGGTGAAAAAGAAGTTTATTTATGGATTTTAGAATAATTTAGGAAACGTAAGCTTGGAAATTGTCAATTACAAAAATAAACTAAGTAGGAGAAAACAAAACAAAATTGGTCACAACCAAAAAATTATTGTAAGTACTATTGCAAGTACTGCCCAGAGGTTGATTGAAATCACGATTAAGTAACAATTGTCTCAAAACGCATACAGAAAATCTATGTCCAGCTAAAAATCGTTGATGTTTTGGTTTATCAGCTATTGTTCACTACGCATACACTAGCACTGCCAGCTTTCGAACTAAAGCAGTGAAGAACAAATCCTAAATTTTCTAGTCAAGGATAAAACTAGAATCTACAGTCAAGGGAGTAGAATTACTTAGTAGAAGTGCTCCAATAAATTTGAAAAGTTGTTTTGAGGACCAGCAATTATATCAAATATTACGAGTGTAAGCACAGTTAAAAAGGAAGATGAACATACTTTGATGAAGTTAAAGAAATCATCTAGGCTAAGAGTTCAAATTTCCACTATCTTCAGCTCATACGTCCAAAAAAAGAAGAAAAAATAGTCATACAAACGAGTGGAAATTGACGAAGGTGATGAGGAACGTCGCGAGAAGACATAATTTTCACAGGTGGCCAATGAAATGAAGTATTTAAATTCTTTATTCTGAGTAAACTTTTGAAATTAAGTTAAATAACTCTGTAGTTAAAACACACAGTGTACTAAGATATATTAGTATGAACTTAAAATACGCTGTTATTTTTCCTATAACATTTGTGTCTTACGTCAGAACTTAAAGAATAAATTCAAAGTGGAAAATAACTAATTGCAGAGGAGGGGGAAAGAGTCGGTTTTGTAACACTAACGATGTGACTTTGCTCTTGTAGAATTCTGAGCCGCCACTGATCAACATCCTCCCTTTTCATTTTAAGAATATTTCAGTGTCAGCAGCTATTGAGTAGAACTTCTAAAGTCCCCAACGAAAAGTTATAGAATAACAGTTCTTAAAAATAAAATTAAAATAAAATAAGGTAGTTCGTTGCTTTTAATACATAAATGTTTTGTTAAAACTTTTAAAAATCTTAACCATCGAATAACCAAAGTTTGGATAATACAATACACTGATATCCACTTGAATTAAAGATACCGGCAGTTGCAGAAACCGTCCTGTGGAGGCTCCACTAGTGCATGTCAAGGAGACGCATCGTGTGTGTACTGCTGTCGTGTGCTTCTCTCTCGGTAGCCGTGTCAGAGTTGTGTGTGATGGGCAAGATGAAGGATCTAAGTGCATTTGAGCGTGGTTAAATTGTACGGGACAGACGAATGGGTGGCTCGATATCGGAAGTGGCTGCGGCACTCGGATTTTCAAAGGCAACTATGTCAAGAGTGTATCGTAAGTACCTGGCTTCCGATAAAACTGTACCCGCACGGGAAAACTGCAGCGGTCAAGAACGTGTCGACGACAGGGGTAGGCGCCGACTGGCTCGCATCGTACCATCCGCTGGTCAGTCACTGCGATGAGCCACACTGCGTCAAATCGCGGACAGGTGTAATGCAGGACAACAACGCCGTGTTAGTAGCCACACAATCCACAACCACCTACTTGCCATGGAGTACATAACCATCGGCCCACACGAGTACCCCTTCTAACCGCACAAACAGGAAACAACGTCTAGCGTGGGCAAAGGGACACCGCCACTGGACTGTGGAAATGTGTAAAAAGAATGGCCTGGACAAATGAGTCACGTTCCACATTGGTACATGCCGATGGACGGGTACTGGTGCGTCGCCAACCGCACGAGGCAATGGATCTATCGTGCCAGCAGGTAACTGTACAGGCCGCTGGTAGTAGTATTCTCATCTGTGGCATGTTTACGTAGACTGAAATGGGTCCCCCAACACGTTTGACACGGCCCCTCACAGGTGAACGCTACCGCAATATTCTGGGTGACCATGTCATGTCATTTGCTCGGCTGCAACATGCGGATGGTGACCTCACTTTCAGCAGGAAAATGCGCCGGCCCACCGCTCTAAGATGATACCAGACTGGTTTGATGAGCACTCCTCTGATCTGGCAACACTTCCCTGGCCATCACGGTCACCGAATCTCAATTCCATCGAACACATCTGGGACGCCATGGAACGACTTCTTCGAGCTGTGGACCCTCTTACGATCAACCTGCGGCGAGCTATGTGGCAGACTTTGCAGCCAATACGGAATTGAGATGCTACAACAACATTTCAGGCGCCTCGTGAGTCCATGTTGCGGCGGGTACCCGCCGTTATTAGAAAGGAAGTTGGTGCTACACGGTATTAGGTAGATGTCTTTAATACAACTGGTGATCAGTGTATATAAAATAATTTTCAGTTCGAAAAATTACATATATACAAATTTAACTCTTGGAGCAAGTTCCGTAAAAGATTTTAAGCTAATTAATATGGTCCTTTTAATCTAATTTCTGGAAATACTATGGTTACTACCAAAAATGAGTATGATCATTTGTTAATAACTTTGTAATTAATGGATTAATTTAAATACTTTTATTTGGTGAAGAGAGTAGCTCTTTGTAAACTGCTTAACTTTTGTATCTTTTGATTTATGGCAAAAACAGTTTCATTCAATGGTATCACAGATCTTTTTTATTATAATGATTCTTGTTTCAATTATTTTATAGTACGTTAATCAGATAAATCTGTATAACTGCTCGTGGTTCGAAGCTGATCGCCTGAGAACACCAAACTATTCCAACCAGTTCCAAGGTTCAAATTTTATTTCACAAGGGAATGATTTTGTACCACTTTGATTCACTGATTCTCTATGAGTGATAAAAGCTTTCTTCAAGTCTAATCTAGCTGTTTCTATTCGTAGGGCAATATCTCTTTCATAAGCAAAAATACTATTGAAGTGTGGTGGCTCTGATATAAGTAATACTTCCAAAGATGTAATGACACCTAATTTCATGATAATTTCTTTCATCATTACGTTGGACGTGTAGCTCATACAATGGATTTTTAAAAATCTTAACTTTTGGCATTGCGTTATGCTAGAGATCACCTTTTCAACGTCTTCAATTTTCTTAATGCAAACTTGATACATATGAAGTACTTGGAGTTGGTGCTTCACCGCGTTCATAAAGTTAACAAATTCACTAACACAATTTCCTAAATTATTTTTACTTATATCAAGTTCTAGTAAAGAATGTACATGTTTAGATGTGGTTAAAAAACACAAATCATTTGAGGATATATCACAATTATGTAGAGATAATATTTGAAGACCACAATGTAATTTGTTAAGAATTGAGGGTAAGTTGTTCGTTATCTTGGTTGAGGATAGATCTAGTCGTTTTAATAAGGAATAATTCTGCAAGACTAAACCAATTTTTGAAACCCAGGGAGGTTGTTCACGCATGTAGGACATATTGATTTTACGACCGAGGACTAAAGTTTCGAGATTATGAAAACGACTTAGTATTTGAAATATGTCTGAAATGTTCTTATTCCCAATGTCTAACTCTAGAGCTCTAACATAATCTGGGCTTAGCAGCTGTAACAATTTTATCAGCTCTGGTTTGTGAATTGATTTAATTGTTATCCTTGAAAAGTGCAGTTCTGCAGTTGATCTGTAGCGATGAATTACCTGCAACGTTTTCAAGACAGTTAATATATTGTACGTTGTTATGGAACAGTTTACAATAACAACATATATCCTTGTGTCAGTGTATTTGTATGGCATACGTGAGACAAGCTGTCCTTTCTTTATGATATATTGCCTGAAAAAATTGATAAAATTTAACAAGTCAGCTGGATTGACGGGAAATCCACTCAGATCCACCAATAGCAAATTCATAGATTCTTGTTCAATTATGTGCTGAATTCTGCTCAGCACAGAACCACATTTCAATACAAAGTTAAGTAAATATACATATTCTTTGTAGGTCTTGAATGGTTGTTTAATCAACATATCCCAGCAGACATTAGTTCCAAAATCAGGAAGTATATCTGATAAGATTACAGACTGAAACGGCCATAAAGATATAATATACTGTACTGCTTTGTAGTTGTAACTCGTAAATGCAACCTTCAATAAAAATAATTTTAAAGATGAAGAAAAATTGTTAAAAGCATTTGTCAATAAACTCTTATCAGAGATAACGGATATACCTGCGAGATTCACCAAAGATAGTTCGTCGTTTTCCATTTTCTCGTAATTCCAAGAATAGAGGACCATATTGCGCTCATAATAAGTATTAGTCGGGATTTCAATTGCATTACGTACGTTCATCTCTTTATGATACATATCGTTGAATTTATTTTAAAAATAAATAAAACTTTATTATAAAACGTTATTAAAAATAAATAAATCCTTATTAACAATTCGTTTGTTTTGACTATTTGGAAGCAATCGCTTAGAACTCTGCGTGATTTGTAAATTCGACGCTTCAATAAACAACAACATACATCACAAACAAATTGACCTTTTCTTATTCTGATTTGTGGGAACGTGTTGTACCCGAGACGGCTTTGTGTGATAAAAGTGAAGTAAATCGTAGCTCGTGAGACAACAACGTTCAATCTGCCTGCATGAGCAGTGTTCTCCCCTGATAAACGTTTGCGTGCAGTTTTACTATACGGATCCATAATATAAGTAGTAGTAGAAGTAGGAGTAGGAGTATGAACGGGTTAGAAGCCCCTCAAGTATTCGTCGGTTTCTGTTCTCGACATAAAATGGGCAAATTAAAGACTTCCCCACATTTTTCCTGAATTTTACAATATATGGAGCGGTATAGTAAAACTGCACCAACGTTTGTTTAAAAATATCACTATAACAAATTAATAAATATTCCCTCGTCTTTTAAAGCACAGTTTAAACAATTCCAAGATACTACAATCATAAAATTTACTGTCGTAAAGTTTAGTGGAGTGCATAAAATTTAATGACTTCACTTTGGGAGCATTCAGAGATAAAATAGTTCTACTCTATTTACATATAAAATCGACGATTGTAGGTCTACCCGAGTGGTGGAAATTGGAGTCACATTCACTACTCCATAGAGTTTGCATACAAAATAAAGAGGCCCGTGCTATATCTATTTAATGCTCAATGCCTAGAATCCCATAGAGAGAAAGTATAAAGTTGTTCCCAAATCGAATTATGCCATCAATAGGTCAAAAACACGCTTTCGCGATCGATCCAAGTTATCCTTTCTTGACCAACTTTAACGTGGCTATAGATCTTGACCAGCTTGGTGTTTGTCTGAAATATTCTAGGCAACGAAAACCTATAAGCTGATTTTGACTAATGGCGACAAGTGTTTTACAAATGTTAGACTACCACAATAGAAGAAAAATGTTCAAACATATAACGTTTTAACATATATGGCAAATCCAATATGAAAAAAATGGCGGATTGCATACAACGAATTGCGAACGTGTTGAAGATAATTGTTATTATGATATTATAGACAAGGATATCAAGTGATTAATAATTCTAAAAAGGACTATCAGAAATCTTAAATAATTTTAAGCACTAAGACTTTCCTGTGCTCTTCCTAAGTTATTCACAGAACTCAAGATTAGTAGTATAATCACCCTCAGTGACTAGTGCAACTCTAGAACATTCGGTGAGACCAATTTCAATTATTTCCATTTTTATATATAAATAATATTGCTTGTTCTCATTTGTTAATTTGTTTCAATTTGTGGTGTTATAATGTTCTTTGTGCTATATTAATTTGGTGTTTAAAGTTAGTTGAAGAAAATGTTGGAAGCACAAGATAGTACTTCCTTGACAGAAATAGAAAAGTCAGAAAACATTACCATGGAAACGGAACAAACAGAGGTAGTTATCACCTCACTCAGCTCAGAAAACAAAACTTCAAAAACAATTATGGAAAAGGAATTAACTATCAATGGAAATATAGAAAATAAGTATAAAAATATGGAAACTAACACAACCTACCTAACCAAGAATAAATATCAAGCACATCATCTAGCACCGTATGTAGTTTTCCTTAAAGCACAATCAGAAGATATAGGTAAAAAACACATAATGTCCATTAGTCGAAAAATATTTTACGCGGACATACCCATACCTGGCATTGATAACATTGAAAAAATAGGTCGCAATCTGATAAAAATTAAGTTTCGCTCGGGCGATGAAGCCAACACATTTCTGACTCACTCTATTTTATCTAACAACAAATGGGAAGCCTTTATCCCAAATCACATGTTATATTCTACGGGTGTCATCTATGGTGTAGACCCAGATATAACCATGGATGAACTGTTGTCAGACATACAGTGTGATGTTCAAGTCACCTGAGCTCGCAGAATTTACCGTAAAAATGACAACAAAGAACTCCAACCAACTTCAACAGTAATATTAACATTTGACGCACAAACACTCCCAATAAATATCAAACTATACTACATGAAAAGAGACGTACATTTGTATATCCCAAGTATCAAACAATGTTTATTAGGTTGTTATAAATTTGGGCACAGAAAAAATAGCTGTCGCGCAAAAAAACCCACATGTGTCAAGTGCGGGCAAGGTCATCAACCTGATGTTTGCAATAACCCAGTCAAATGTTTAAATTGTGGAGGCAATCATAGAGCAGATTACAATCAATGCGTTGAACGCATAAGACAAGCCAAAATCATGGAATTAATGGCTAAAGACAAAATATCGTTTAACGAAGCCAATAATAAAACGACCTCCAGCTTTAGAAAATTCTACATATCTATTCGAAACACTTACAGATACCATAACAAATCCATCTCTGTCACCATTCCCTCCTAGAGTTAAACAATCTACTTATTCGGAGGCTATCTCAAATAAATTTACCTCATCTATTGAATCCCAGCGCGGAGAGACATTTGGTAGCCTTTCAGGAAAAAAAAACATAGTAGAACATAAATCAGTAAAAAGTACGAGTGACAATAACTCCAGAAAAATGGTTCAATTTAACATTGCTACTGAACTAAACATTAAAGATCAACAACCCACGACATCTAAAACCTTTCTTCAAAATTCCTTCAGTGTGAAGAAGGACAGCTATAAAAACTCTATGGGCTCAAGAGAAGAAGCACCGGCTTCCAAAAGAAAATACCCTTCAAACCATCTTCACAGCATTCCCTTTGGAATAATGCTCTTCCTCAAGGAAAAGATGATTCTAATAAAACCAAAACCTGTCATTCAACCTTTAATACTTCTAAAGAAAGGGACCTAGCGGAGTCTAATTTTGAAATAGATAGCATAAATGACCCAGTAAGAAAATCTCAAAGTAAAATGCTTAAATTAAGAGAAATTATCCAACGACATTTGACGTTAATAATTGAAGTTAATAATTCATTTTGGAAATCTTTATTACAAAGCCAACAAGAATTTGATTATATTTGTGGTGATTTGAATGTATCACATATTATATGGGGATTAAATAGAACAGATTCAGAAGATTTCTTAAAATTCTTACAGAATCTTCATACACTTTCATAAACAACGGGGCTCCAACTAGAGTACAGAACATCTCATTCAGTGCCCCAGATCTAACTCTAACAAAAAGAGATCATTACGTCGAAACAGAATAGTCTACATATTTTCACACGTGCAATAGTGACCACTATCCTATTATCTTCAAAACTCACACAATTAAATAGTTTCCGGACAACTCATATAATTGCAAGGCACCGTTTAAATCTAAACTCCAGCATGTGACAAAAGGAAATTAATTGGACAACATTTAGCAGCTTAATACAAGAAAACATTGAAAAACTAAATAGAGAACAAGACTTGTTCAAACTAATTAAAATTGTTGCTTCCAGACTATCAGAGAGAAAAAATCAGGAGCGGAATAAAACTAAAAATTCAAAACAGAATACAAATAATAAACCAATATGGTGGAACGTAGAATGCCAAAAAAGTGTCAACAAATGCATAATGGTCTTCAAACAATTTATAAATGTAAAATCTCCTGAAAATTTTATAAACTATCAACAAAAGAAGGCTGTAACTAAAACCATAATCAATCAAACAAAAAGACAATACTGGCAAAATTTCTGTAATTCCTTATCAGATCACACGTCAACATACAGAATCTGGAATTTTTGGAAGAAATTCAGAAATTACCATACTAACAATGCAAACTCGAATACAATCAATGACCTCACGTGGATTGAAACCTTTCATCACAAACTAACACCATGCTCTGTCAACAACGACAGAATGCTATTAAGCACTTATTTATTTAACAACCCAAATCCTCAATTAGACAAAGACTTCACAATAAAAGAGCTGGAAATAGTTCTCAAAAATATACATAAAAACACATCTCCTGGCATAGACGGCATTGGATTTAAGCATTATAAAAATCTTCCATCAGAAGGTCTTCAGATATTGCTAAATTACTACAACAATATCTGGAACTCCGGTATTATACCATCAATATGGAAGAAAATTTTAGTAACCCCATTACCAAAAATTAAACAACAGAATGACAATTCAACTAACTTTCGACCTATAGCACTACTAAATTGCTCTATGAAAATATTTGTGAATCTTTTACTAAATCGCCTCATGTGGTTTATAGAACATTTTCAAATTCTTTCTCCTAATGTAACTGGCTTCAGGAAAAATTCTTCAACTCAAGACGCTTTGTCTCTACTGTTAACAGATGTTTACAAATCTTTCTATTTAAGGCGTTCACTACTAGCAGTATCTCTAGACATTAAGGGCGCATATGATAATGTCATATTAGATATTCTCATCAAAAAATGCATAAACTTAAAATACCAGGAAAAATGATATGAATTATACATAATTCCTTAATTAATAGGAAACTGTACATTAAATGGAACAATTCATATTCCCTTCCTAGGGAAACTTCATTGGGTTTATTGCAATGTAGCAAATTAAGTCCTATCTTGTTTAACGTATACATTTCAGATTTAATGAAATTGAATTTACATAGATAAGCTTTGCAGATGATGTTTTGATAAGCATGCAAACCAATAACATCGAAAGCAGTCTTCCCATACTAGAAAGGAACTTAGACAAAAGAAACACTTGGATGAATCAGAACGGATTCGAACTCAATGAAAGAAAAACTAAATTCATCATCTTTAATAGAAAGAGGAACAATTTACAATATAAAATAAAAATGAAAAGTAACATAATCAATCCCGTGAGCGAAATGAAATATCTAGGAATGTATCTTGACAGAAAATTAACACGGAGAATACACATTCAACATTTAATGTCTGAATTTATAAAATATCAGAACCTTCTCAGTTGTCTTGCATAAAAAAAATGGGGCATCAATCCTATATCACTAGTTACAATTCTTAAACAAGGTTTTATATCAAAGTTATTTTATGGCATTATATTCATGTACTACATCCAGTCACATATCGACAAACTGGAAAATATGTTTTATTCGCTAGCAAGATTGATTTATGCTCAACCGGCATTCTGTCCAAAAAGAGGTCTATTATCAGAAATTGGTTGTAATCCAAGTCACATTATTATTTTGAAATACGCGCACAAATACATTTTAAATGTTCTTGGAAAATCCAATTCTCCAATCTTAAACAAATTGCAGCAAATAGATATAATACTGAAAAAAAGAAATATTCCTTATTCAAAAAACAGACCATGGTTCATTCAAGCATATCTGAACTTAAAAACGTCAATCTATATCTTCAGAAAGTACCCACGTTAAGCTGTTATGTCTGGAACTATCAAGTAAACATTACGCAGATCAACCCAGTAATACCGAACTATATAAAAATTTATCACGAAGATCTCAAACAATCAATTTACCAGAATATTTGGAAAAACATCATTCATAATTTTGACGAAGATTCTACATTTATATATACTGATGCTTCAAAATTTCCAAATTCAAAGGTCGGAGCAGCAATATTTATCCCCAAAGACTCCAAAACTATTAAATACAGACTACCACAACATACTTCCATATTCGAAGGAGAAGCTTTTGCGATACGTCAAGCTCTATTATACATAAAAAGAAATAAAATACTAAAGACAGTAATATGTTCTGACTCTTTAAGTGTATTAATGTCTCTAAATTCAACTCACTGGAATAAAAAGTCTACCTGGATCATATTAAATATTAAATATCTTTATGCAAATATGTCAAAAAACAATTTTCAAATATCGTTTATATTCAGTAAAGCACATGTTAACTTAGATCCAAATTTAACTATTATTGACTTAGCTGCTAAAAATGCATGTCAAGACGGCCAAAATATAAATATTAAACTGGCACCAGAAAATTTCAAACATATAATATCAGAGTATGAAAAAACGGAAATTAAACAATGGAGATCTAAAAATCCTTCTCTTCCTGGAAAACTCTATTGGGAAATTTATGGAAACAACACTACAAGCTTCTCAAAAAATTTATCATTCTGGAATAGACGAGAAGTGATAATATTTTATCGCATGTTATTTAACAGAGCACTAACTCCAATCAAATTATTCCAAATAAAAAAAAGGACACTTATCATTGTTGGTGTGACAAAGGTATTGGTACTCTGAATCATTTAATATTTGAATGCGAGTTATTTAAATCACATCGAAACAATTTACTTCAACAACTGCACTCCATTTTGGGACATGGACCTCTCTCATATGAAAGTATTTTGGTATCCAAGAACTGGAAAGGAATAAAAGCACTCATACAATATATAGTGAAATCAGGAATTGACAATTTAGATAATAATAATAATAATAATAATAATAATAATAATAATAATAATAATAATAATAATAATAATAATAATAATAATAATAATAATAATAATCATAACCATAATAATAATAATAATAATAATAATAAATATTAATAATAATATACTGTACTATCTTCTTTTGGACATACTTTCAATTCTAATCAATTTTTACAAGGAAGTAATATGAAAAACGGAAAAAAATAAAAATATAAAAAAGCAATAAAAAACAAACTCACAGAAAACATGCAATAATCAATTGAAGAAACAAGGAAAATAAATCTAAAATATTACTTCCAAGAAAAACTCACACATTCGGAAAAAAATCTTCTAATATCAACATTTGTTGCACAGCAATAGGAGGGTGCATAAGAAATAAAACACCTTTATATGGTGAAGAAGAAAGAAAGAAGAAGAAATCCAATATGGTTATTACAATTACAAAAAGTCTTGTGGTTTAAAATGCTCTGTAGTTGGCCAAGAACAATTATAGTTGACAGGGGTTACTGTGAGAAGGTTGCAGATCGATTTGAAACTCCTCTTTGTACTTATTTTTATGGGATGCTTGCATCTCTGTGCATCTCTGCACCTCTCACTATTCGGGGTACTTATTTACACTGAATCTCCTCGGGTCCCACTATTTGGGGTGCTTATTTAAATTGAGTTCCGTTGCCTCTCGCTATTCGAGGTGCTTATTTATAGTGAATACCCTCGCTTCTCAGTAGTCGGGTTGCTTATTTATAATAGGTCCTCTAGCCTATAATTACAGTAAAAATTTTTCTCCATAAATTCATAATTATAACAATTATGCAAGGATATATGCAGTTCTGATACAGTCATTATAAAATTAATCGTAGAATATAGAAATGGAAGGAATGTTGGAACATTAATCATGCTGGGGCTAACCCTTTCGTAGCCAAGTGCTTGAAAAAGGTAAACGCAAACCAAACAAAACAAACTGGATATTGTCAAAATTTATGCCAAACTATCTCTTCTACTGCAAAGTAAAACTCATCTTGCCCCAGCACTCCTTCTATTTCTATATTCTACCGTTAATTTCATAATGCATAATCACCCTGTCATTTAGCTTAAAAGACACAACAGTGGAACGTAGAATTTAACATTAGTAATGTAATAAGCCTGAAATCGGACACTTTTTTTTACCTTGCTATATTGATATTTGCAATGATAAGACAAGCGTTTACCTCTTCTAATATCGGTTTCACAGTTTCAGATTTCCAAGGATGGCCACGGGGTATATAATAAAGGATTTATTCCCATCTTGAACGCTCGCTATTTTGCACAAGTTTCGCGTAGAGATTCGAGATTCTTTCCATGTTCTTTCTTTAGCAATACTTTTAAATGATATACTACTTGATTCCCTTTGACATTTGCAAATTTTGAGTTGGACCCCGTATGGGACCACTCTGGGGATCCGGGGGAAAATGTTTTTACCTCGATACGGGAGTAACTTTGAAATGATGAAATACATGTTTTCCGGTTTTGTTTCACCACTTCAGACTTTTAGGGGTGCCAACAAACTTCCTGGATACTATGCTTCTTTATTCTCTTATTTTTCAGATACAAACACCCTATACCGTAAGCATCGGTGGACCACCGATGGGCAACTTACGACCTCTCGCCAAAAATTGGCGGCTCGCAGGGACGATCTGCGGTGGCCCCACTTCCGTTTTGAAAATTATACCACCAGCGGCAGGGACGCGACGAAACACCAACGAACCACAAAATTACTCCCCCAAACTATGTTAAATCGCCTGTATGCGTGATTTGTTTATATTCAACTGATCACTACAAAAAAGTACTCTGGGTAGTCGCGCACTATCAACCTTATGGTTATTAGGCGCGTGTTCTTCCCACTTCGCTTCGGAGGCGATGAAAAAACTCGCTTTTAGAGGGATAAGTCATTCAGGTCTTAATTTGTCCAATCAGACAAACTCCTATATCTCGAGATTTATTAAGTGGTACTGCGAACCGTTTTAGATTTATTGCTTTCTGGTGGGGTACTATCTACGTGCAAAATTTGAGCAAAATCGCAGACTGACACCTTCGGAGCCTCGTGTCTTAAGTTTAAAAAAGAGAGTAACATTCATTGAAATACATAACAATATAGTATTTCGAAAGTATAGTATGTATATGTATATGTATATGTATGAGCTTATGATTTCTTTATCGCCTACATTTCCGTACGTAAGCAATTCCAGTAAAAGTAAATACAGCGAACATATTAATTGATTCATCCGTAGTAGAATGAAAAAGACAAAGCAAAAAGACAACATTTGCAACGGATTTCAATGCCATTCTCTTTGAAATTCAGTTTGATTTCGTCAGAAGGAACTTCGAATAAATGATCATGTTAGCTCGGTGGTAAGCAGAGAGCTTTTAATTGGAAAGGCGTGAGTTCGATTCCCGTTTGATTATTTTTTCTAGTATTTATTGACATATTCCTCAACGTACAAATAATTACATAAGATAAGTACATTAACATAAATAATTATTCACACAATCATTTCAACGCATAAGTAGTTATTATGTTTAAAATATAGCATCTGAAATGTGGTGGGTGTTGACAGAACGTAGATACAAATGTAAAAGTTAAATAGAAATTAACAAAACGAATAATGGCAATACAGAAGTGTGTGTTGTGTATTTGTCTGCAGATATTTGTCATACGGAAATTACTTTTCAATAATCCCTTTACATCGTGGGATTTACGTTCACAAATATAGAATGATAATACTTCAATATGATACTTCGTGAATGGTATTTAAGTCACTACTAAAGTTGTGTATTATTACAAATACACATTATTTATCTACTGCAGTGGTTTCCAACCGTGTTTACTTGGCGTCCACTTCGTAAAACCTTTCATGCTTCACACCCCGGCCCTCGCCCTTTTTTACTCTCCGTTGTGCTGTTTATTGTAAGATAACCACCAAGAAAATAAACTTTTCTTTTGAGATTTAAAGTGCATTAAATAGTCCCATCTATTGGTAATGAGCAGCTGAACACCTTCGTAGATAAAACGCTGGTATTGGACCAAACAAAGGAAGAATTTGAATACTTATTGATGGGCAAATCAATAGTGCAAACTACAGCACAGTGATCAGAAAAGCACACAGGGTGAACATCTATAGAGCGCACAAAATTAATTAAAGTGGAACTTACATAGTTTCTGCCCAAGTGACTGGATCCATTGTGCCGAAAGACTGTGTGCCCGGGGATGATACCCTTATAATGACACCAAACCTCAACTAAGTTAAAATCTTGAATTAATTTGCGTAATGCACAAGTGTTGTAACTAAAACTTGAGTGTAGAGTCTAACACTGCGTTGTAACATCCTATACAGAGATCAAATATCTTGAACCAGAATATAACTCCGTTGGAACGTCTGTGAGATAGAAGGAGTTGCCCTCAGAATGATTATTATTTCCGAACGGTGAATATAGGTTACAAGAGTGTAAATTTTCATAATTGGCTGTAATAATGCGACCTGACGAGAAGTTTGAAAAGTCTGTTATTGAGATGTCTTTTCGATATAAAATAGCTGTTCCAGAACAAGTTTTAGAAGGATTGACTTCCTACAAGTGATTAAAGAGAAAAGAGAAATGATCAATATTGCCTTCTTGAAGAAAAATTATATCCAGATATGATTTGTTGCTGTAATCGGCTAGTGCTCTTTGCTTGGTAAGACTAGAACTACTGTTGACATTAATAGTGGTTATACTAGTTGCATACATAGTTAATGACCACCGAAAGATAAAAAGACACCAAATTAACACTACACAAGAAAATGACACAATACACGTACTGGCAATTGAGTTAATTTACATTGAGTACCTTTGGAAAAGTAGTATCAGAAGTTGCAGCTGGGAGTGGGAGGTTCTTCTGTAAAGCTGAAGAACTTTTCTCACTTAATGCGGGAAAGCTGGTAAACAAATGAACGTTCGTTAAAGTATCCACTTTGTTCAAAGTACCGGGATTTGTTGGGGATTTGGATGTCGGGGCACTGGATAATGAAGCTATTACGGCCGGAGAGATACGGCGCTTCGTATGTTCGGTGAGTCATAAATAGCACAGCTTTTAACTTGATCTCCATACGTTAACTACAAACATAAACAGCAGATAGTCATATAAGAAGGTATAGGCGCTTAATACACATACGTATTATCTTTCTGCCAGTTCTTACTTAGTAGATTCCATCTCGGTGGGAACTAAATGTAAACGTACAGTCATAATATTGGAACTTGCAGACTTATTAAAATGTTATATAATCATCCAGGATCATCTGAACAATGATCTTTCTATTCACTGGAAAAAGAATTTGTTCACAAAGCATCTGTGATATTAACTTAAGATATAACTATTGGCGATTATAATCAAAATCAATACTAACAATTTGATCAGGAACCAGAGGGAAAGTATTGCGATTCCATTCATGCAATACTAATGTATTAGGCTTGTGCACTACATCTTGGAATGGCAAACGTATTCACTCGAATAACAGACATTGTACACTTAGAAGGTAAAACTGTACTTTACATTAGACTATATGATAAAAAGAGTAAATAAAACACTAAATACTTGATAGTAAAACATACTCTACTTACCGATGTAGGATGTGTTGAAGAAAGGAAACACACTCACTACTGTCACTCGAACACCTACGGAGAAACGAGGTGAACAGCACAGCGTCTGTCAAGCAACTTAACGATTTCATCTCCAACGATCTACCACTGACTTAACATGGTCACTCTATGCAAGCACTTCCTAACGAAATATATTTGGATTTACAAGAAAATGACAATTATATTCATTGCAAACACTGTTTTCGTTGTTTGTTTTATTTTACTACGCATGTGAGAATTATGTTTGATGTCTTTCCTTTCATTCTTCTTTTAAATATGTAAATGTTCTTTTACGTATGGAAATCAAAATGACAAAACGAGCATGTGAATACAGTTTCGAAATATTGTATCATTAAGTATTTCAATTAATCTTACTTTTTCTACACTTAATACCATTATAACATGAATTATTTAAAAAAAGAAAGAAACACATCTGCACACTTTTCCCGCTTGCTAAGTTGGCTTGTAGGTTCGAACTAGCATCTTTGGTTTAACGTTTTCCGAAGATACCCGAAGCTGGACTTCAAAAGTGTTTGTCTCAAAAGAGCCATATCATATCGCTCAATCTGTCTGGAATATGGTATATGTTTTTATACGTGTAAAAGCAGTATAACAGATCATTTTTAAACAGCTTTTCGTATGTATTAAGATTCATTTATGAAAACTGTTTTAGTATTAGTATTACATTTCTTGCAACAATTTAAGATTTCTTTCGCGTTCGTTGACCAATCCGTTCTCCACAATGGGCGTGTCGTGCAAGTAACCAATCACATGCCAGTTACTAGCTGTTACCTTTTGCTTCCTGCTCACAGTTCAGAGCATTGGTAATTATGGATAGGTGTACAGCAGTAATTACAATATAGGAGCTGGAAGGCTGTTCTGCAACTGCAGCAGGAGGCGAGTTGGCATCACTTCCTTGACAGGGAGGTGATGGATTCGGCAATATGGTACTACAGGTCAGACTAGTAATTTACGATCTCCTGGTCGTTCTCACGTGTCTACCGAGGTGGGAGAATGCGAGATTAGTAAAGGAAGCCTTGTTAGACACACTAAGGATGTCTAGACAGCTAAGGAAAGCTTTTTAGTTTCGTGGTAGTAAGCAGACAGCTCTCCAATGGCTTCGTCATGGTGGGTTACATGGCCGTGTTGCTGCCGTGAAGGGAAAACCCTCAGACGAAAATTTACTGTCTCGCGTATGCACATGCGAATGTGGATCGCAACTAGGGAAACAGTTCAGATGAGTCCATATTAAAAACGACGTCGAATGGGGACGCCATTCTGTGTATCGTCCTAGAGGAACCCGATATGACCCTAGATATGTGGTTGCTTGCAATCGCAGTTGCCATATATCTATTTCATGTCGGTGGTGGATTTTAATTCGCGGTGTAGGACAGTTTCACAGAATTGAAGGACATCTGAACATTGCTCAGTACTTAGACATTATGAGTTATATCATGGTGTTATCCATAGGAGTACTTCAGCCTGATGGTGTAATTCAGTTCCATGAAGAGCAGTCGCCAATACATACTTCTCTTGTGGTTCAGGCATGCTTCGCAGGGCAGCCATAGATTGATTTTATTGACTGGCCTCCTCGTGAAGCAGACCTGAATCCCACGGAAAATATGTGGACTGAAGTGAAGCGTACTCTAAGGGACTGTTGGCCTGAGGCAGATCCACCAAGAACTTTCGACGACCTGTAGGACCTCGTTTCCGAGATATGGCTGAGTTAGGGAAAGGAGATATATTTTCCACGCTTTTAATAGATTCTATGCTCAGAAGAATGGAACGTGTAATAAATTCAGAAGGGTCTTGGACACAATATTAGTGTCCCCACCTTAACTCCCATAAACAGCCCTTTTTGGTCTACTTGAAATTTTTGAAAATATTTTTAAAAGTGAATCACTCCTTGTATCCGATTTTTGTGCAATTCTATTAATTTAAAAAAAAAATCTCTGAAGGACTTAAACTCAAGACCTGAAGATTGAGAATTCCGCGCTCTACCAGTGAGCTGCCATGAACACACAAAACCCAATGTGAAAAACATGACTATGAATTTCCAGTGTTCGATGACAACGATACTCATATCCGTTGCAAATGTTGTATTAAACTTTCTATATTGCACAACACACACACACACAGAGAGAGAGAGAGAGAGAGAGTGAGAGTGAGAGAAGGGGACCATTTCCATATACAAAAGTATTGAACTGAAAACCTATGTAAAGAAAATGCATTTTGCCTTACTTACAAAAGCACAATTTCAGTCTCTTCATGTGAACTTTGGGATCAGGAATTTCTTGTGAGCGTTTTGAATCTATTCAGTTATTGACCTGGAAGCACGATCCGACTTTGAATATTCTCTGTTTATACTCTCTCTTTACTCCTCGGAATATATTTCAAGAATGTAAATGGCATGCTGTAATGAGAATATTAAGTAACCCAAACTCTATGACAAATAGCTGCAAATAAATATACTACATAACTTAATTATTGCTATTACACGATTTCCTTAATTTGTATTTAACATCTACATATATTACACCGATATTCTGTGAACACCTACCACATCTCAGATGTTATATTTTAAACATAATAATTACTTACGTTCTGCAATGATTACATGAATATATATACAACTGATGTATTTTGATATAATTATTTTATACTTTTTCATGCATTGTGGAAAGTAGCATTTCATACAAAAATCATTGACGCAAATGGGAATCGAACTCACGACCTTACGATTAGAACTCAAACGGTTTACCACTAAGCTAACATAAACACTCTATGGGAGCTCCTTGTAACGAAATATAACTGGATTTACAAGACAATGACATTCATATCCATTGCAAACACTGTTTCTGTCCTCCTTTGTCTTTTATTTTACTACGCATGCGAGAGTTATTTTCGATGTCTTTCTCTTCATTCTTCTTGGAAATGATCTTTTACGTATTGCAATCAAAATGGCAAAACGACCATGGGAATACATGGTTTCGATACCATTATGTATTTCATGGTATCATTAAGTATTTCTATCAATATTACTTTTTTCTACACTTAACATCATTCCAACATGTCTTATTATATTTAAAGAAGAAGAAGAAAAAACAAATCTGCACAATTTTTCCCGAATGCCTAAGGTTGGCTTGGAGGTTCGAACCAGCATCTTTGGTTTACAGTTTTCCGAAGATACCCGAAGTTGGACTTGGGAAATGTTTGCCTCAAAACAGCAATGAAGAATGCGCTCATCCTTTCTGCAACAGTGTGTACACATTGCTCATGGAAGGTAGTATGGAATTAAACTGTGTTTATGATGTGGTAGGAAATTTGGAAGATGTGCTTTAGAGGAAATATAAAATCGTGTTAAGTTCATCTTCTATGAATATAAATTTGAAGTTGAACTAGTACGCCCTTGTACAAGTAAGATACATGTGACCTTGTATAAAGGGCTTAAGTAAGATACATATATGTTTATTAAATGTATGTATCTTGAGGTAATAAATGTTAAAGTAGATATTAATAAATTTTATGTTTAAGGTTAAGGAGCAAGTTGATCGTCTCAGCTGGCACCGAAAGAGAGTAAACTATTGCCATTGGTAAATACTCTTGTATATTCAGCATCAGCATTTTTACGCAAGCTTTCATTTATTTAAAATCGTATAAATTTGATCAAAACACCTAGTATACTTCGAAAGTAAACAATACGTAAGTACAGTTCTCATCACAAGTTAAAATATAACATCAAATATCGAAATCGAAATCCCTTACATAAATTAGGGTTTGCCAATCTCTTCTTCAGTTTTTGGTGCACAATCGGTGTAATCTGAAGTCTTTTGGCACATCTAATTTTTTTTTAAATAGCTAATGCCAAGTTACTTTTCAAGAATGTTATAAAATAGAGGATCTGCCCATATTTATCTTCATCCTATTAAATCAATGAAGCCAGAAAACAACCGAGCATCGGCATGTCTGATAGGCTACTCTCGTTTCTGCATCGCCTGATTGGCTACTTTCGTTTCCGCCATGATTGTTGGCTCAAAACATTGCGATCTGATTGGGCGAACTGGGCAGAGTAGGGGTGGCGAAACTGTGAGGTAGGCTTCAAGATTTTGTTGTAAGGACAGATCCTCTATTTTATAACATCCTTGTTATTCTTGTATATTTGATCATAAGAAAACATGACCTACAGAGTTGCAAAAAATGCCTGATTATCAAATGACTACAAATAGTTATTATTACACTTTTGAAAGATGCAAATAATATTCTTTTCTATATTTAGTTTGAATATCCTAATTTTCTACTGTTAAACCAGTCATCCGTTGCAACATATTATTTGAAAATGGCTATTATAGATTTATGGTACTATGTGTATTTTTGGCGGTATTTACGAAAATATAATACGTCCTTTGACACAGGTATAACAAGCTATGCAACATTGAGTAACAAGACTCTCATACTTAAACGACTTCGTATGTTCAAACATTTCTCATGTCAGTCCAGAAAATTATGAAACGTTCTTTCTATGTTATTCCATTTTTAGACTTCCAAATATGCTATGCATATGGTAAGTGTCGGAAGTTTTATAGAACGGTTTTGTCTGTCTGTCGACAGATATCAGAGCAAAAAACGGTAAAAGATATCGAGATTCGGTTTTTTGCAATCAATATAGCGTCCAAAGAATACGTTCCGTCTCCTCGGTCAACTCTATATTTAAACCGGAGGTGGTTCAGTGGTTTCCGGTTTCAATGTTTTTCACCGTAGAACAAAAGCGACAACGGATAGCGAGAAGTGTTTTCTTGGAAATGATTCAGCTCCTCAAAGACAACATGCCATGACTCTCCGTAACACTAACTAAACTGGAAGTTGTGCAAGTTTAATATTACATACTGTTTCAATACCGATTTCCACAGAGCAAAAACGGTAATAGATATCGAGATGCGGTTTTCTGCAATCGATTTACTGTCTTAAGAATAGGTTTCGTCTTCTCTATTAAGTTTCTATTCAAACCGGAAGTGCTCAATTTAGCCATTTCCGTTTGCAACACTTATCACCTTAAAACAAAAATAATAATTAATAGTGGTAAACGGTTTCCTCTAATCGATTCAGTGTCTTAAGAAACCTTATCGTCAAAATCAACATTCTACCAAGATCGGAAGTGTTAAAATTTACTACTACTTCCAGGAGTAATATTCATTTCTGTTGTACAAAAATAGTAAGAGATATTGAGATACAGTTTTCTGCAGTCGATTCAGTGCCCCAAGAGTAAATTCTATATCCTCTCTTAACCATCTATTCAATCTGAAATTGGTTCAAATTAAGGATTTCCGGTTTCAACCTTTATCGCAATAGAACAGACACAGAAGGAATAGGGAGTAATTTATTTTTAATATGAAATCAGCGTCCGAGAAAACGTTCAATCTTCGATCTTATTAATATATTCCGAGCAATAGTTCTAGATGTACTGCTTCCAGTTTGAATATTTCTTCCCATAATTTGGAAGTATATCATAGTTTCACACTGTGAGACAAAACTTACTAATTTAAACAAGAAAACTTCGTTTTACAATAATATTTTCCAGATAATAGTCGGCAGTTTCAATGAAAGAGCTGTGAATCTAATGCTAACATAAATGTGTTGGATATTACAGTAATTATGGCTTTTTATTTTTTTATTTACGTAAAAATTTAATTAACGCAATGCTGATATTTTACATGCATATAATATTGTGGAATTTCGCAATACATACCATCAATATGTCTTAATCGTTATTCTAATACGAATAAGAAAAAATCCAACACTAACTTAATACTAACATTTGTGCTCAAATAACATATTTTAATTTTTGTTTAATATTGTGTGGATAATTTTTATGGCACGGTTAGATTGAAGCTGTAAATGAAACTTGATCCCACGGAAATAGCACGAAAGATCATTAATTATTTAAAACAAGTATGAACTAGTACTCTCTACTCTAGATATATTATTACTCTATTAGTTTCTTCAGTATTCTGTGTAATCTGTTACTTTAATAATACACTTTCTTTTAAAATATATTACAGATCAATTGGATACAGTAAACACGCACGAAGACAAGGAAATTGGAATAAATTGTAAATGTCAATTATCTTGTGTTGATCCTAGACCACATGATATTCATATTGACTCGTAAGTGAAAAAGACAAAAATAATATTAACTTCTTACTAATTTTAGAATATGATGTCAGGATGCCTCCCTAGGATGTAGGATACCATGAATATTAAATCATGTAAATGATCAATGTATTCACTATTCATATATCAATATTAAAAGTTTCATCTTTTAGATAACTAATTACGCTTTAGTAGTTATTAGCATATATTACCCACTTCCCTGGGTGGAAATTTAAATCCACAACTCCATATCTTATGTGTTTAGTACCCGTGAAATATGCTGTTTTTGTTTTTAATGGCATCGATTTAAACGGCATCGGAAAGATCATTGATCATCTCGGCGACCACGAAAACCATGGATTCGACACTAATATTGGTCATTTTCGATCATTTTATTATCTCCCCCTCTCCCAAGTTGCGGGGCTGAATTTGGTTTTAAACGGGATCGGAAGTGTTACCGGTCATCTCAGCGACCCCGGAAACCATGGATATGACACTAATATTGGTCATTTTCGATAATTTTATTATCTCCCCATCCCCCAAGATGCGGGGTTGAATTTGAATTTAAACGGGTTCGAAAGTATCACTGTTCATCTAAGCGATCCAGAAAACTATAAATTCGACACTGATAGTGGCCATTTCCGATAATTTATATATATCGAAATTAATATATATAATTTCTCTCCTCCCCCAAGTGTCGGGGCTGATTTTGGATTTAAACCGGATCGGAAATGCCACTGTTCGTCTGAATGATCCCGAAAACTATGGATTAGACATTAACATTCGTTATTTTCGATCATCATTATTTGTAGCTCCTCCTCCCCCTCCTCCGTACTGCGACACACGGCATCAGAATTGTCACTGTTAATCTCAACTATTCCTAAAACTATGGATTCGACACTATTAGTCACTTTCGATCATTTTTAAATGTTCATCCCCCTTCCCCTCTCCAACAATCAGGGCTGAACTTGAAACAGCATCAGATGTGTCACTGTTTCTCCCATCGACCCCGAAAACTATGGAGTCAACACTAATATCGGTCATTTTTGATCATTTTGAAATTTCTCTCCCTTACCTCCTTCCCTACGTTTCATCGTCAAAGTGAATAGCCTAAAGTAGCCCATGCCTCTAATCTCATGTATCTTGACAATTTGATTGAGATCGGTCGGATTGTTCAAGAGTTACTAAGTTACAAAAATAGTCACTTTCAGTCCTATATAAATTGAGGGCATGATGAGCTTGCCGAATGTGTAGAAATACTAAAAGGTAAAACTTAATAATGGAAATTGAAAATGTTTTAAAATATTATTTGATCTAGCGCAAGCTTATGAATTTTGTGAAGGGTATTCTGACTTACTACTATTCCCTAAAAAATATCTAATCAAGACTACTGGATATGGCTCAGCAACATATACATTGAAAATTTTAAAAATTTTGTTACTTGCAACTGCACACTTCCTCAGAATATAGCTTCACAAAACTACGTACACAGTGCTACTTTCATAAAGCAATTTTAAGACTAAGTTACTCGTGCATTAAAATCAAATCTCAGCACTCCCTTTACCTAAATTCAGGTAATAGAATTACTGCATCGCAACAAAAAAGCACATTTTAAGTTAGATAAAGTCTATTATACTGTGGAAATTAATTGTGACAAGCTTTTTTACTTAGAATTTTGATGTCACCGTCAGTCGTTGCCTCCACCCGGCTTAAATCGGTGTTATCTGCCTTGATCCGCTGTTACTGTTTGACTTTGACAATAAAAATGTGTTTTGTCGAGACAATTGAGTGTAGTTTGACTGGACTTAACCAGAAATAACCAGTTTAGCTTCAGTTGTGAATTCTTGTGTTTGACTGGTGGATGAGGGAGTTGTTCACAGTGAGATATAGGGATGCGCACGAGACAAGATTTGTGGCTGTCTCGTCTCGAAAATGTGCTGTAAAAGTGATGTCTCGACTCGAAAAATGTATATTTCTTTATTAGGAGAGCTGTGTCTCGACTCGAATTCTGTCAGGAAAATCCTGTCTCGACTCGTCTCGTGCGCATCCCTAGTGAGATACCTGTTGCTTTCCTCTATTTAGAAACGAATATTATTGCAAGGAAGCGTGCAAAAAATAATTGTTCTTAAAGAACTCATATTTATGTCGATGAGAGATATCATGTATACAGTTCCTATTGGGAAATGAAGTGTATCAATAATTCTTAGCACATTCAAAGGATCTAGATAATTGTCTCCAAAACGAGGAGGTAAATGTGGAAGACAAACTACTCTACGAACCGATAAAAATTTAATTAGAAATAGTAAAATTAATCCAACAGAAACAAGCAAGGACCTTCAAAGAGATTTTACTTGCTTGTTGTTATGATGCCAATGATTGAATTCTACGTCATAGGCTTCTGAATATTAGATGAATGCAAGACGAATGAAACGAAAAATTGATTGCTGTAATGAGGTAGAACTGTTTAACATGGGCCAAAACTATAAATAATAGACCGCCGATAAGTTAAAAAAGTGATCTTTGGTGATGCGACTCATTTATTTGTGCAGGGTTACAAAACAAACGTCGTCTGACTAAACAAGTTCTAACCCTTAAGAGCTAAGCGTGCTCACTAACTGTAAAACATCCTCTGAAACATATTTTTGATATGAAATGAAGCTGGAAGTTCAGTTCCTAGTTAAGATATTGTGGATTTAGTCAAACGTTTAGAAATATTATGACGTAAGATTGTTTCATTCTGGGAAACTTTTGACGGAACATCTCAACATGACTTGGCCTGATGCTGCTATACAGAATTAATCAATAAATTCATACTGGAAAATAAAATACATGTGCTTGATTGGCTTCAAAATTCACCAGATTTAAATCCCATCGAGAATTTGTTCTTATACTCGGGTTAGCCGTTTGGTTGTCCGCGAACTCCTCCTAGACCGTTTGGCCGATCTCAACCAAACTTCGCACGCTGATAGAGTATGTCGTGCTGAGTGACAACATAGGTCGAAATCAAAAATCCGATGTACCATCGAGGAATAATCACCGAAAAACGCTTCCTGATTACTTAGTTTAAGCTCGCTCAGCTCATTTCATTGCAATCGGGTATATCCATTGCATTCCTAGTAGAATATTTTCAAGAAACACTTTCGGTAAAATCGACTGTATAAGACAATGAAACCTGACAACGAATGATATACAAGTGTGGTTTCATGATGATGATGTCGAAAATGTATGTACTACATTACTGAAGCCAATGCCAAAACGATTTAAGAGGTAATTTCTATTAAGAAAGGACATACTTCATAATGATACAGGTATTTATCAGTGTATATCAAGGCACAGCATGATCCCAGACGTACATGCCATAAATAAATTACATGCTCACCGACCAACATCATGTTCCTTATTAGCTCTTTAGAAACTCCGTGAAAGTAGACCCTAAAAAACTGTTCTTGCAATCGCAAGCGATTTAGGCCCGTATTTATGAATCTCCCCTAAGTTCCTCCCCTAGGTGTTACCCAACTAGGGGACACCCAGGGGTTCCCCCAGAAAATGTTAGATGATCTGTTCTAGCTCAAGTAAACTTTCATAACGTATTGCAAAATATACTTCATATACAAACAATTATTTGTATTCGCAAATGCATGTTAAAACTTTCAAATGTTTAGCATTAAACTGAAATCCGTAAGCTGACTTTGTAGTTTATAAACTGAAAAGAAAGCAATTCAGCAAATACTAGACTGCTAAATAAAGTTATTTGTTTTTCAAGTTAATAAAAGAAGACCCAAAAATATGAGAAGCTTAGCGATCTAATGCGTCGACCGTATTATTTATATATTTTGGAAAGTTTATAATGAACTTATAGCTATCGTAGTCTGGGTTATGACTGCCCCCCCCAGTTTTTGCCTTTTAGATCCACTACTGGTAACTGCTTTTGCGATATATCATTTTGCAGCAAATCATGCAAAATGTGGCCTATGTTTAGCGATGGGAGACCATCTTCTTTTACTACTTTTTTTGTGATATTCTACTGAGAGTTGGTCGTTTTATGGTTCAATACGTTAGGTTAGATTAGATTTTGTATCAGCTGCAACACCTTTCCACTTAGGGATGGGGACCAGCTTTTTCACCTACTTGTTTTTTCGAGTTTGTACTCACCTTCGGTCGTTTCATTGTTCAATACGTTAAATTAGGTTAGGTTAGGGTAGGGTAGGTTGTTGAGTCATCAATTGCCAGCCAGCACTACCAACTCACTTCTCCTGTAAATCATCCTCTTTTCTGCCAATTTTGACTCCCCATCTCTAAACTCTCGCCCAAAGCTGTATGCAATCAGTATTGTGAAATATTGTCGGAAAAGCAAGAGAGGGATTACAATTTTAAAGGCGCACGGAGAAAAAAGATCAGTTCAGGACACTGGAATGATAAGTTCCATATGGACTTGACGAACAAATCGCTGGAGGCACTGAATGTATTCAGTGAATTGTATGTAGTAAATGGAAACAACGTGTTCAGTTAACAATGTTATAGTGCCTGGTACTGGACTGATGCTGCAAGTACTGGATAAATATAGTTGGGACAGCCAAATGTTTAGCCATGGACACTGCTGACTGTATGCGTTCCGTTGCTGGGAATGGATGCGTCCAGTTGACGGTACTGAACGTATAGTTCCCGGTGTCAAATATGGTTGGTACCAGACACCAAATTGATATAGTTGCAGTTACTAAAACCTTTAGTTGCTTGTACTGGATGTGTCCAGTTGACGACACTGAACGTACAGTACCCGGTATCAAATATGTTTGGTACCAGGCACCAAATGTATATAGTTGCAGTTACTGAAACCCTTAGTTGCTGGTACTGGATGCGTCCAGTTGACGGTACTGAACGTATAGTACCCAGTATCAAATATGTTTGGTACCAGACGCCAAATGTATATAGTTGCATTTACTAAAACCTTTAGTTGTTGGTACGGGATGCGTCCAGTTGACGGTACTGAACGTATAGTTCCCGGTATCAAATATGTTTGGTACCAGACGCCAAATGTATATAGTTACATTTAATGAAACCTTTAGTTGTTGGTACTGGATGCGTCCAGTTGACGGTACTGAACGTATAGTACCCAGTATCAAATATTTTTGGTACCAGGCACCAAATGTATATAGTTGCAGTTACTGAACACTTTAGTTGCTGGTACGGGATGCGTCCAGTTGATGGCACTCAACGTTTGGTATGCGGTATCAAGTAGGTTTGTTACCATGATACCATATCGAAACTTGTTGGGATTAAACGTATCTAGGTCCTGTAGCCAAGGACTTTTGTTAATCCACGGTCGCAGGAACTGCCCGAGATGGTGGGAAAAATACTTCGTCTGTATGTTCAATTGTACAGTGGAATGGTTCCGCTTACGAAAAGAGAAATTATGGTGGAGAATGAATTACTCCTAACATGTGATGCTCAAATTGTTTATTTTCTGGTTTTCTCTTACCATGTTGTTTGTGTCTTTCACTTTATCATGTGCCAGTGTATCCATCTTTGATCTCTATTGTTTACATTCTTGTAAACCATGTATAATTTCGTATCATAAGATATAAGGCAAAAAAAGGCTCCATCATAAACCAGAACAGGGAACAAAACTTTCAAATGAAAGAAACACGTCACAAGTTATGAGTATGTCATTCTCCAGCCTAATTTCTCTTTCTTAATAGGAAACGATTTCATTGTGCGATTGAATAGCCAGAGAAAGTATTTTTCCCATCGTCTAGGGCAGTTCCTGTGATCATGGACCAACGAAAGTCCTTGATTAAAGAACCGAGGTGCATTTAATCTCAACAACTGTAGATATGGGTCATGGCAACAAACCTATTTGATACCAAATACTAAACATGAGTGCTGTCAACTGGACGTATCCCACCAAAATGTAAACACATAAATGTAGCAAAAACGGTACGTTCATGTGGAGCATTAAGGACAATTGATACAACAATAATTCCTATGAACTAAATGATTTATATGTTGGATAATGTGTCTGAACGACATAAAGTCACTAGGTGCATTTATCACTCCCGCGCCATTTGAAAACTAGCGTCTTGGAAGTCTACACAAAATCAATCTTTATGCATTATGCTGACCAAATGATAATACAATTGAGAAATAATTGCACTGGAAAAATCTAGTTCTATTCTTCACGAATCTGGAACTTAGTACAAGAGTAAGTAAAACACTTTTCTGACCAGAGTATATACACATTTGTATTACAACTAAAATAAAATGTTACAGTTTCAACTACTGAACGTTATCTTCATCAGACACTACTGAAAGATATATCTTCAGAACATTGAAATATATACTTAAAAAAGGAAGCCCTTACACTCATTGTTTGTTTCAGAAGGCAACTGTGGTTTTATCTAATTACTGTTATTTCTGTGATTACATAACTGAAGGTGTGTCTTTCAGTTAGTGTCTGATGAAGATAACGTTAAGTTGTCGAAACTGCAACAATCTATTTTAGTTGCAGTAACAAAGTATATACTCTGGTCAGAAAAGTGTTAGTTATTCTTGGGATAGTCTCTTGTTCCGATGGATTGCAGTTCGCAACAACTTGCCGGGGACACTTACCTTCAGCAGACAGGATAACAGCAATTTATCTTAGTCATGAAAGAAAATTAATGTCCTCAACATGGATTGAAATATAATGGCAATAACAACTGTCGTAATGAAACCAACCAGGTAACTAAGATGTACAGAGCTTTATGGAAAAGAAATGTTCTATAAAATAAATCATAGTATTATCGCCCTATTTACTAGATGTGAAATGAAAATCGAGGAATAGACAGACTCACAAAAGTAGTATCCTATATCCATAGAACTAGCAGTCAAACCGAATTATGCTAATGTGCATTTGAGTTAAGTGGTTTGACACTACTGAGATATCGTCCCAAGCAACAACCTCACAAGCTTATGGACGTCTTTTTTGGTCGAAAAGTGACCAACTTCACGTCAAAGAATGACATGTTTTCGACATGTCGAAACACGTACAAATGTCCGCAAATTACACGTAGTTTTAGACGTCAGTTTTGACGTGCAAAGCAGGCCACTAGGATACTAATTTGGAACGTGGTATTATAGGTAAGTAATTGGTCAAAACATGATGTCGATTACTGGTACCAGTGGGCACGTCTTTAACAGGTCGAAGTTAGGTCATATTTTATCACCTCTCCACCAATTCCCTCATGGATTTCTAACTTGAAAGTCAAAAGTGACTTTCGTAGAGGATGTATCATTACAGAGATACAGATCGAATTCCTGAAAAGACTCAACATCCAGTAAGGCCCTTTGACACAGATATGTTGTCGATCAGATCTGTGCTAAAGGGATTTACTGGATGTTAAACCTTTCAGGAATTCGATCTAAATCTTTGTGACATCATCTACGAAAGTCACTTTCGATTATACTAAACACATATGCACACAAAAATTAATAAATTTCAGAAGCAACGTTTGTAATCTTATCTACAATTGTTATAAATACCCCACTGAGGGACTAGAAAAAAAGAAAAAAAAACAGTCGAACATCAACACAAATGAGTTTCTCAAGTGACCCTTACCGGAAAGCAAACTGTACATGAAAGTATATATAAAACATTTGATTTTATTAACATTCTAACTTAAAATTGTTATAAAAATATAGGACCTTCTACATTCTTTAAAAAAATTTCAAATGCAAGTGCGTGTATTGCTTTCATGTTCGACCATGCAATGAAGTTAAATGCTGATAAAACTTACACAGAAGAGGAAAACAATAATGGAAGTATAAACAAAAATAATACATGTAAAATTCAATAATGTTTTATTTGTGGAAATAAGTTAATAACATCAAAGACATTAAAATTCTCAATTCTGAAGTTTAATGATCACTGTTCATATCAATTGTTATAACTCGCTGTATCTACACTATTTCAAGTGTCAGTTATATATAAATGTGCTTATACAAGAAACAATTACGAATTTTAGATTTACTTCACTTTTTCACAACTCCCTTGTTAGGTAAATATTGAAATGCGATAGGGACTCGAACCCGGATCTCCTAGCCAGTTGGCGGCTGGATTTGCTGTCTATTACACCACCACATCACGTCATTTGCTGCCGTGCCGTAGTGTTGTAATGAACAGCATAACCGGCCGCCAACTGGCTAGGAGATCCGGGTTTGAGTCCCGGTCGCGACGATTGTCATTGTTTTGTGATCATGTTAATTACTGATGTTGTAAGAAATGCCTTTACTATATATATATAAATCTGTAGTAGAAAACATAGGCGCCGACTTGAAGAAAATAGGGATTCCGAACAATGAATAAGTATATCATCATATTCAGCAATTTTCTATCAACTGCTTAATTAAGGGCCCCTAATCCCCCCCATATCTCGGACCATTGTATCCGCTTACCTGGGAAATTCACGACCTAAGTCAAATTCGCTTAAAGGCATTAAAACAAATTCAAGTTCAAAATTTGGGAACTTCACTGTAACTTTGTGCACCAGTTTGATCTTTACTTCTCATATCAGTGCTGTCAAAGTGTTGGTTGAAGCTTCAGTGCTTTATTAGAAACACCATTTTGAAAACGTTTTATGGCATATATCTGCATGCTGTATTTATACTCATAACGCTTGAGTCCTCATAAGGGAATCTGCACCTATGAATCAATGAATGGAACTCGCCTCCTAAGAACCAATTTCTGTATCAGTTTGAGTTAATTTCGTGGTAAAATAAAATGCAAAAGAAAGCTGTACTTAAAAACTCGAAACTTAAAATAGGACAGTATGTGTACATATTGGATGATCTGAACAACTTCGTTACCGTTGGATAGAACTTAAGCATTGCCAATTAAAATTTGACACGTACTATTATTTATGTTTTTATTGCCTTTTCTAACTTATAGTTAAGAGAAAGGAATTAAAATAAGAAATGTAAAGAAATATACAGGGTGGCCTAAAGGAGGTATACAGTCCCGTACCGGTATTGATCAGCTCAGTGTATTTTATATAATTTATTATTGTTATCAAACAGATAGACCTGGTTTCTTTATTATTTGTTCATAATATCTTTTTACTTATACCCTAAGCTCGAAAGAGCAGAAGAAAATAAACCCATAAACTTGAACGTTATACTTGATCAATGCATGGGTGTGTACCTACTTTTGGGCCAGCCTGTATGTTTATGATGATTAGGAAGTAATTATTCATCGGACACATTACAAAATTAATGAAACAGGAAAACAAAATATTCGGTTTCATTTTTTCAAATGGTTACGTTACATGTCGACATCACAGAATGCAGATATCGTCACAGCTTACTGCCATCAAATTGCTTTCCCTAGGATGCTAGGTGAGCTTCGACTGGCCCCCAGGATTTGACATAACTAGGAGATTGCCAGGGTGAAGATGAGGTTTATTAATACCAATTTTTTCATAAGGGTCCCTTAGGAGTCTACCCTAGCGTTACACTGAAAAAATGACTTGGTCAGGAATACCAAATTTGTTTAGTCAGGGCATTTGGTCACTTTATTTGGTTAGTTTAACCAAAATTTGAACATTTATACCAAACTGGTTTGGTCATGATCACTATATTTTTTGGTTAGAACATTTGGTTGATTAATTGTGTTATGCGAACCAAATCTTAAGTGATTTGGTAAAGATTTAGTTTCCCTGACCAAAATATTTAGTTATAAGGTCACGTGTATCCATTTGATTTCTGGGTAAACATGGCGAGTATGAAAGTGTGGACCGCAGTTTGAGCGTATGAGTGAAAGTATATGCTGTTTCTACCGGAAAAAAATAATAAGACGTTTAACTAACCATCACAAGTTTACACCGCTTGGAATTCAAATGACGCGTGTGAAACACCTTTGTCTACACTATTCAACTTTCAACACCAAAGTCTCAGTGATGTGAAGTGATAAGTAATTGTCACCTGACAGCAACACAATGGATCTCATGAGCAATATATTAAGAACTTGGAACTTACCGCTGCTAGTCAACGTGTTTCGAGGTAAGCTTACTTTTTCGTTCGTGTTACTTTACTGTTAGTTAACGCATATTGGCTACTTTATTGACTGTAAATTTGGCATAACAAATGCGCCTTGGGTAAACTTTACAATACACGCTCCAGCTGCGCATCGATATGTACGACCACTTTAAAAGTGTGTAGTAGAGTAGGGTAGGACACAGTAGAGTAAGATAGGGATAAGTAGGGTAGAGGTAGGAACAGGTTAGCTCAAGTTTAAGGAAGTGTCGACCCATTCTTATAGAATTAATAGAGTGAAATTTCTATTTTTACTGTCAGTTTAGTACCTGTACCAACAGCATTTGGTAGTTGCTACCAAATGTTTTGGTCAAATTCACTAAATGCAGGTTTAGTATTTACAACCAAATTATTTCGTTCCAAGCACCAAATCTGGATAATGTTAACCAAAGTTTTGGTATTCCCAACCAAATCCTACTTATTTGGTCAAAACTACCAAATGTATATTTGGTAATGATAACCAAATGCTGGGTTCCTGCAACCAAACAAATCGCAACCAAATGATTTCGTGCTAGTGACCAAACGTTTGGTTGGCGCTATATTGACCAAAAGATTTGGGCCAGCACCTATTTTTTGGTCAATCTGACCAAACCTTTTTTTTCAGTGTAGGGGAGACTTATAAACACGGGCCTTATACCCTTGCGCAGACATTGTTCTACATCCACTGGTGCACTACTAGAATCTAAGCATGAAAATAAAACCAATTTTTACTCGACCTTGATTTGACACTTCGTTCTCGAATTATGGTCCTTTTCAGCATCGTTCTGTCAAATTTTCGACAAGGTACAGCTACAAAATAGTGTACTGGCGCACTTATGATTGTTTGTAATGTTTTTCATGTATTCGTGTATGGAATCATTTCCTAAAATTCTTTGGTGTGATCACAGAACATCCTCTCCTATATGTATCGAAGTATTTTAAGTATTAAGAGTCATCTGCATCCAGAATTTTAGCCCTACATGGCCTCTCACAGATGCGGATGGTCTTTCTGCCTTCAATAAATACTTTCGCATTTACTGTTCGTAGAATACTCGAAGGATTTCGTAATTCATTTGGTGGCTACCCTAGTGCGCTAACATTAGTGATTGTCTCTTTTTATTCGACTTTGATCCAACATTTTTTCTCGAGCTAAGGCCGTTGCCGCATTTTCCATCGATTCACTACAGAGTCGAAAAGAAGCATTTGTGCATTCTGGTATATATACAATATATGTTTAAAAATTATAATATTTGTTATCGTTGCTAGATTAACATTGTCGGTCAGGCAATTCTTATAGATTTGTGTTATTTATTGGAAAATGGCACTATGTATCGAAATATAGGGTAAATATATAGTGCAACTTATTCTCCAGCGTATGACGACGTATTCACCTTGTATTTTGCTGAGTATTTCCGTTTGTCAACAATTTGACAAAAAGCTATGGACATTATCTTCACAATGATGTTAACCTAGCAACGATAATATAACTTGTAATCGAGGAAAATAGAAAACTTATGGATATATATATATATATATATATATAAATTTGTATTGTATATCATTGTAAGTTTCAGCATGTAGCAACTCATATTAGGGCAGGAAGGAAACTATATTAAATATAAAACCTACTTTAGTGCAGTTGAGAAAGTTCACAAACGCAACACTAATAGATTGTTACATGAAAAGTAAGGATAACGAGCTAAATGTATTTGCTAACTGATTTGCTGTCAACGTTCTAATTATATGCTATTTACAGAGAATCATGGTTGCCAACATGAAAAATCAATAATATTATGTCTTATATTACTTATAGAAATCATTGTTGTAATATTCTACTAGTTAATAGACATACTTAAAAAACATCGATAATCGAGATATTTGATTAGTTGGTAAGTAATGAATATTCAAAATGTTGAAACTTAGCTATCGATAAGTAGTTTATTATAACTGCTACGTTATACGTTAAAATGGAAAAAAATGAATATGGAATGCATAATGAAGAATGCCACTATACTTGAGGAAAGTTGCTACCTCCATATAATCGTGGAGGAGTAATTTATGGTGATACTATAGAAAGGAGTGCGGGAATGATTAAGTATGCCTAGCTGCGCTGTGATGACTATGAATCAATCATTTGAACGTAATAGTTTGTTTTTCATTATCAAAAGTATATTTTCAGAGTACAAATAGGTAAAGATAATGTTTATTCAAATGTTTCAAACTTAATTACAGAAGACTGACCGAGAACCAAGAGAAGATTGGAAAGTATCAACCGGTCAAAAATATTATTATTATATCAAAGACTAGAACTAGGATGAGAGTTGTTCGAGGCATGATAGATATTATAGGTAAGAGTTATCTTCATAAATACTGTTCTTTTCATATAGAATTTGTAATATGATTGTGGAATACAAATCAAAGTAAGAGAAGTAACCTTCTAAAGTAACGCTAGTTATATTATCGTTAGATGATGCCTGTGGAGCGGACCTATGCTCCTAGTCTTGTAGCTGATAAATTTTAGATAGCCCCTGATGCCACATTCATCTTAATCTTCGAAGTATGATGCTGTCGCATTAAAGTCCACAATAGCAGCTTCTCTGAAGCGAAAACCCAGAGATATATCTTTGTTTTGGTGCTACTTGGTACAGATGCTCCTTTCTCATACATACCAGCAGCACCAAAATAGATGTCTACGGACACTTTCTGTGCAATGTCTTGTGCGAATCTTGGAAATGATTACCTGTACTCTAGCAGACTCATGATACGTCATTGCTAAAAGTCAGTTACCTCAAACTCACCTACGCCATCTTGACAGGTCACGATTATACAGTAATTTTAGCGCAATTTTTTTGGCACATTGTCAACTGTTGCTACGAGCTCGGAGCTTTTGCAGTTTGCAATTACTCCGTAAGCATTCATTGCTCCACGTTGTTCATAATCGAAATTATAATATCCTGAAGAAAATCCAGCCAATAGAATGTTTCTAGGTCATTTTCTTCTAGGCGTAGATAATTCATTTTCCACCATCGTAAACATATATGTCTTAATTATAAATTTCATTTCTTGTGTTCTTGTATCTTTACTTTAACTGCAAAGTACAACATATGATCTGCTGTAATTCTAGATATATGCTGATTAAATAACTATGTATTTTTTAAAAATTACAGTTTCCGTGGGAGGTGTGAGTGGATTTTTTCTTGGAATAAGCCTAATGAGTGTAGTTGAATTTATTTATTTTCTTCTAATAAAACCATGGTTCTTAGTGATGAAGAAGAAAGACTAAACTTCAAGAAAGAGAAAACAATGAAACATAAGAATTGTTTTTCTACTTGTTCCGTTGAAGTTTTTACATGAGTTCCGCTGTACATGTCATAGTGTTAACATGTCTTAAAGTGAGGTGCAGAAGAAAAAGTTATTAAAGTGAATATTTCTCACAATACACTCTTTATACACTTTTACAAATACTCATGAAAACATTTATATCCATCTACAACCACTTTACACGTCTTCATTTTTTTATTCGTAATTTATTTTTCATTTTTCCAACTTTTACACCCAGAATAACTGGGTAACTGGCCTTCTACCCGTTGGAACTCCTTCACGATTTTGACTATTATTATACTCTATTGTGACTATAAATTTCTTTAACTGACTATGGCAAACTATTCCTGATTCCTGATCTTGGCACAATTACAATTTGTATTCTAATATATTCTCATTACTGCATAAAACAGGCAATTCGACTCGAAAGTCGGCCAAAAAATGCAAATGGCGTCAGCCGCCATTTGTAAACTTTTTTTATAATTTATAATACAAGTAATTAAATTTTTGTACAAGTAATTCAAGTTATACACATTCACAACATACTTGACCAAAAAGGCTGATGCAACTATTAATTAAAGCACCGTTAATGGTGAAGAAACAAGACAAGTTTTTACATTACTAACCTCAGAAAGATTTCTAAAATGTATTGAATGTTTTATGGTTTAGAATTATGTAATGGTGTGGATAATTTTATCCAGATTTTTTGTTCATTAAGGTTTTCAATTTAGATCTATAAATTGACTAAATAAAAAAATGACATAACATCTTCTGAAAGACTTTTCTCTTAAATTGTGAACACTAACACGAGCAACTACAGTGAAATTTTGTAAATGCATTTTGTTTGTGCTTACTTATTATTTGCATTATGGTCTTATTAGGCCATCATAGGCCACTAAAAAAAGAGAGGCATGCATGTGATGTAAATAATTCATTTGAAAAGTTTAGTGAACTTTTTTAAGTTGGAGTGTAAAGTGACGAAAGCCTATGTTTAAATATTATATCGTGTTCTGTGATATTGTCACGGAAAGAACAGAAAAAAATATTGTAGTGTAATGTATTGTTATTTTAGTTCTACACATGCAAAACTGTACAGTTGATGTAGTCGATGAAAATGAATTGGAACTCCACCGAAAAACTTCGGGAGGTGATTCCTTAAATCAAAAAATGAAAAAAACGTTCATATTAACTTGAGGTCGAAAGTGCTTAGTTTTGGAGTTATAAGCCGCCAAAAAGGGGGAAAAGGAACTTTAGACCGCTATAGAACTACGAGCGAGAGTGAAAGAGCTAAGGAGGCATGGTTCTCTCAAAGAAACCAAACCTGCTCTATGCAAAAATGCTTATCTCACAATCATGAAATCGGTGCGAAAGGGATTTTCCACAGAAGTGTAGGGATTAACGGGGAATATGTCAAGGAAAGAGACGACAAAATACTCGTAAATTGATAGGTTTCCCACCTGACAACCATAAATCGTGTGTGCCATGTCTAGATCTCAAACAGATATGAAATGGTTGACACCGTTATATGCGCTAGGTGTGGTTGCATAACCACAAGTGAGCTACAATGATGTAAAGGATATGACGCGCAGGGAAGACACGTCGGGAGACGATTCCACAACTGAACACAAGGAAACGAGCCCATATGAACGTAGGTCGACAAAGACATCGTGGCCCAGGAGGAACAGGGCGAAAGAGCGCCGCACACCGTCGGCGAAATAGAATATCTGCCAAACGAGGAGAGATATTGACGTCGGTCCAAAACAAAAGAAGAAAATCAGACCCAAGGGAAACGACGGTGCAAACCGAGTGACGCAGAGGGAACTGCGCAAGGGGACTTCACATAGATAGCCGGGAAGTCACCAAATCAGACATGGTAGAGGCAGTGCAAAGTTACACAGACGGATGTACGATGACGTGTGACATAGGGCTTACGTACGAGCTGGAAAATGGGGATTCCCCACTCCAGAGTCGGGGAGCAAGGCAAAGGAACACCGCCGGGCATGGTGTGTTGGTGCGACGGTACAGCAACAAGGAGAGTAGGGTTTATTCTAGTTACCGTGGTGATGCGCAACGTGGGCAAAACTTTCCCCCAGGGAGCGTGGGAACAAAAATGGCGAGTGGAGTCGAGAGACTATTAAGTTGAGTTAGAGATATCTTGACCTGTTCGACGTTTTCGGGGAATGGAGGGTAAAAAATGACTATTGTAGGACGGCAAACAAGCGTTCCTTTTAGTTTTCTACAGCTAGCTTCCGATTTCTTCCCGAGACCCAGTTCGTGGATCGACCTACGGCCTTGATTGCATGCGTCACAAACGAATCAAAGCTTAATTGAAGACTTGAAATCGTTTGTCGGATCGGCCTCCCAGTCTTTGTTAAGCCTTGTGCATGGTGGGTTGGTTTCGGAGGGGGTGATCAGGGCAATCACATGCACGCGACGAGGCGATAGGCTCAAAAAGGTTGAGAACCACTGGACTCGGCAACTGCGGATGGAACAAGGTGGTTTTCAAAAAGGAACAATGATAGCCACACTTTTACGATTCAAGGACATTTCACGGTCACAAACAAAGTGCTATACTTCTATATGGATAAAACACACTACATACCGGTACGTACTTTTTTGATTTACCGCGAGAGGGCTCCAGGTTGCCAGTTCAGGTCACTGCAATGCAGAAGGAGTTAGTAGTGAAAAGACACTGAGTGCACAACCAACAAACAATATATCGCTTAGACCAGAACTACCTTGTCTGTCGACGTCATCCGTGCAGTTGAAGTGGATAACTACTACGTTGTGTGTTGTGCATCACGTGCATAGTGTGGTGTGTTGTGATAATGGCCGATTACACCAATCAGGAACAAGCTGAGATGGTATCTGTGTATGGGAAAGCACATGGAAATGGCTTTCAGGCAGCATAGTTATACAACGAACGATATTCGAATAGTCGATAACCCTATTATACAAAGTTTGCAGCGCTGTTTCGTTATTTGTGTGCATGTATGACAGGAACGTGTTGCGCCCCCCATGTATGACACAGACAGGCCACGTGGGGGAACGCACTATGCATGCGGAAGAACATATTTTATGATATGTGCGCAATGACCCGAGTGTAAGTTGCAGAGAGCTTACCCGTTGGCATAATGTCAGATCTGAGAGAGTGTTATCGATCCCGCATGTCAACTATTTTTACCCCTATCACTTGCAACGGGTACAGTGTCTATCGCCAGGGGATTTCCGTCCCAGGAAGGACTTTTGTACTTAGGTTCTTTATTTGGTGGCAACAACTGCCGAGTTTCTCCCCTCCATTTTGTTCACCGATGAACCCCAATATTGAGAGGGATGGTATTCACAATTACCATAATAGTCACCTCTAGTCTGTGGATAACCCACATTGAATGGCACAGGCCCGCCAGCAACACCAGTTTCGTATCAACGAGTGGGCAGGGATTCTGGGTGATCATCTCATTGGACCAGTTGTTCTTCCCCAACGACACCCTGGGCCTATCTATCTGTACTTCCTGCGCGAGATACTTGCCACATTTCTGGAGGATGTGCCTTTCGTCTTATGACAACGTATGTGCTACATACACGATGGTACCCCGGCGCATTTCTGTCGTCTCGTGCGAGACTATTTGAACAGAGTATTCCAGGGTAAGTAGATCGGCCATGGCGGTCCTAAGTCATGGCCTGCCGGGCACCGGATTTAAACCCTCTGGAATTTTACCTATGGGCTTATAAGTAAACCCGGTCACCGGATTTAAACCCTCTGTTCATATGGGCTTGTTTCCTTGTGTTCAGTTAATCTTCCGACGTATCTTCCCTTCACGTCATGCACCACATCATTGTAGGTCACTTTTGGTTACGCAACCACACGCGGATATGACAGTGTCCACCATTTCGTATGTGTTTGAGATCTAGACATGGCACACACGATTTATGGTTGTCAGGTGGGAAACCTACCCATTCACGCTTATTTTGTTGTCTCTATCCTTGACATATTCTCTGTTAATCCCTACGCACTTTTGGGGAATCCCTTTCGCACGGATTTCACGATTGTGAGATAAGCATTTTTGCATAGAGCAGGTTTGGTTTCTTTGAGAGGACCATGCCGCCGAAGGTCTATCACTCTCGTTCGTGGCGCTATAGCGGTCTAAATTTCCTTTTTCCCCATTTTTGGCGGCCTATAACTCCGAAACTAAGCACTTTGGACCCCAGGTTCATATGGACGTTGTCTTATTTTTTGATTTGAGGAATCACCTCCCGAAGTTTTTCCGGTGAGTTCCAATACACCCTATATATATATATATATATATATATATATATATATATATATATATATATATATATATATATATATATTAACAACCTCCTAATGTCGTGCCTTAAAAGCATGGGGATGAACAAAGTATGACGTTCAGAGATTGCTACTACTCATTATCCAAAATGAGTAGGTCAACGTTACTTGAGAGGAAATAATAACAAATCTATGCTTCGTTTAATAAATGTATTGATCTAAGCATTATGTCTGTGTGTAGGTTTGAGTGTAAATGTAGCATAACAACTCAGATCACAAATCGTAAACCTCTAGAAATTGTATCACGATAAACACGCACATAGCTGAGGCACACATACCTGTTTAAACGATGAGTGTCTGGACTGGATGATGGTACTCCGCAGTTCTGGATTTCCTGGACGGGATAGTTGGTTGTATGTAGTCTCCAACTGAACCAACTAGAAGCCAACCATAACTATTGGACTATGGTTGGACGTTGAAGAAGAAGAGACCACCCTTGATCTATTCGTAGTCGTAATGGATTGCAGACTACTGCTTGGCTGCTAATTCTCTTCCAAAGTGTCTCTGATTCCTCTGATCCACTTCTGATCTCGATCCTTTCCAACAAGAGGTTTTTGTTCATGATTCCAGACACTGGAATTCGCTTCGTTGATCATTTGTGTTTACCTCAGCTATTGGTGAAACATTGGTTTCAACCCGTATTACATCGTGAACAAATTCCCAGACTAACAATCATTGCAGATCTGAAAGTTGTGGCACATTCAAATTGTGTCAATATTAACAGACTATATTTCGCATTGATGACATTACAAATTTCGTTCACAACTTTACAAATCAAAACAAAACAAACAAACTGACGACTTAGCGTCTAGCCATTATTTCAGTGACAACATAGCACAAATACAACCATTTACGTAAATAAACAAATACACGTGTTTGTATGACATAACATTACATTATTACTTCAATTTAATCTCTTTAATTTTAATTCCAATAAATCTTAGTTTCCATCACCAAAATAAAATCGTAAAACCGTATACCGCTACAATATATATATATATATATATATATATATATATATATATATATATATGTTAACATTTGTACGAAATTATCATAGCCTCCCTTAGCCAAAATGCCTCAAATGTGTAACATTTATTTTCGTTTTTCTAAGACGTTAAACAAAATGCAATAACTATACCCAAAATAAGCCATACAGTTAAGAGTAAAACTTAGAAAGTAGCTTCTTTTCACTTTCCCACTTGTAAAAGTACACACGAAAAGCAATTTTGTTTTATTACTCATACTGAATAGGTCATACTCTTTTGGATCAAGTATCCGTAATGAAGTTTCTTGGTATTAGATATTCGATCAAAAGAAAGCAAATCTCGTTAAGCTATTGGTGTGTACGAACGATTATCAAAGCAATACTAGTTTATAATGTAATAAACAATTACAAAATATGTCACTATGGTCAGTGGAGTTAATGCAAGTGATTCAAACCAGTATGAAAGCCAATATGGTGACGTAATTCGACGAGAAATAAAAGTGCTGCATAGTAAAGCGCGAAGCATCCTTTATCATGTTTTCAGGGTCAAGGATCTCATTGCTATTGCTTAGTTCTGATTCTGACGCCGGGTGCGCTCAGAGAGTCAAGATCGCTTCAAAAAAGGGCTCAATTTATGGGGAAATTTGCGGTCAAAAGCAATAATAGCACAACTTGTTTCTAGGTATGAGCTAAATACATCATTCACTCTTGGTGCATATCTTTCTCCCCTTACTCATCTTCTCTTACAGAGGGATGGATTCACATTCAGCACAAATTTCCAAAATCTTCCTTTACGTTACGGCAGGATATTCGATGTTCTCAAATATCTTGAATTAAGCTACAAACAAGATGATTTTACATTTTTTCCAGACGACGTTCTAGGAGTAATTGCAGCAGCAATTTGAAAAGTAATGGAAAACAATAAAAAATACCACCTTGTGTTTAGTCTGTTCACAGCTACAAAGCAAAGTACAATTTAAGTAAGATTTTACGTATTAATATCAATTACACCTCTATTTTATCTGTGCGACATTAAGTCTTCTAGCTTGAATGATTTCGTCGTTAGCTGATCAGAGAGGATTGCTAGTCATCTCTGACATGCTCATTTAAAAAGACCTATGTCTCTTCACGGCGGCCATTTTGATGACGTCGCCATCATGACCTCTTATCAAGTGTCTTCCGGTAGTTTTTTTTATTCTTTGATATGTACATAAACACTGTGCTAAATACTGCATTGTGTACAATAAATAGTGTGCACTGATGTCTAGAAGTGAAATATTTTTATGCAAACTCCACTGATTATTATACAAGTTTCATTTATTAAAGAGACATGATTTACAGTATAATTTGAAATTAATATGATTTTTCTTGTATACTCCTTTGTTTCTGTTTGGATTTTGATGTACCGGTACAGTAGGAAGTCGAAAATCCGAAGTAATTGGGACCACAGATAGTTCGGATTTTCGAAAATGACCAAGAAAATGCCATTTAGGCTTAAATATACTGTACGGCATGCTCTTTTATCGATACAGTGGTTATACTCGTACAGTACATACAGTAATTACAACACCGTACGTAAGGCTACTTACATTTAATTTTTCTGAAGAACCTGCTCATACACTAAATTAGTGATTTTGTAATTCACACTTAAAATTTAATTTGTATAGGCCTAAGGGAAAATAAAAATAAAAATATGTATGACAAACAATTACATATGAATGAGCTTTCGTAAAAACACGGACTTCACACAACGCCTACGGACAACCCTATTGTTTGTTTACCGTTAGCACTAAGACAAAATGTAAAAAAGCTTCTAGGGACCGCGTTCGGATTTTTGACTTTTGGATTATCGACGTCCTACTCTATTTACTTTCTTATCACATTAGTAACTATGGAGGAGTGTGTTTTAAATTATATGTCCAGTTTCTTATGTATAATAATAATGAATTTTACTTTATGAATAATGTCATATCAATTTATTTTCTCCCATTTTCCCAGCAGTTACTCCTTAGTAAAATGTTAAAACTAAGAATATACCGTCAAATCTTGCCAAGGAAAAGAGTCAGTACACATTTCCTACACAGCTCATCTCTAATAGGCGCATCTTCCTGCACAAGTGGTCAATGCATATGCCTTATGAAAGAGAATGAACTTAGATACACGTATGATCATGCGTAATAAAACTTCATCTTTAAGGATAAATTACAGAAAATTCAATCAGGTTTAAAACACATTTATTATGTACATTTGAGGTAATTTTGTAATAATGAAAGATGACAAAAAAGGCTACTTAAATTTACAGAAGTATATACCTGAGTTCTATTGAATAATACCAATTTTAATTTCTGACAATTCCCAAATTTTAAAGGTAGGCGAGTATTCTCCTCCCAAAATTTAAGAGGAGTATATTGCTATCTACTTCTTATTCAACAGAATGGATTCCTATACTCAGCCATGTGCTCAAATGTTGGAATAAAGCCACATCTTAGATAATAAAATTGAACAAATCCCAAGCACGTGGTAAACGTGTTGCTTACTTATATTTTTTTTATGTTTTTTAACTTACGGAAGAAATTAAGTTGCACCCCTTAAATTTACAGACGTAATACCTTAGTTTTTAGAGCAGTGATGGCCAAACCGTCGATCGCGAGCTACTAGTAACTTGCAGGTACATTTTCGGTCTCTGCGTAATGTAATTTGTAGGCAATAAACAAATATAAGAATTTTTATTAAATGTTAGTAGTTCTTTTGATAGGTAGCTCACAGTAGGATTTAAAAATAGCACGTAGCTCAGAAGTTTCATAATTTGGGAACTACTGTCCTAGAGAATAATTTTCAATTTTTATTTTATGACAGTTCCAAAATTTAGAGGTGGATCAAATTTGACAGAAACTGCATCAAGTTCGTATGTTCTATTTAAGAGACTGAGCCCCTATATTGATCCGTATGATCACGTGTTGTAAATATAGCCTCATAGAAGAGAAATTAAGGCAAAAAAATCCACCACGTGGTAATAGGTATTGTTTATGTACAGTATATTTCTTGTAATTTTTTTACACATAGAAGGAGACAAGTAGGAACACCTACATTTACAGAGGTATTTATTAGCTCTCTATAGGATAGTTACCAAGTGTTAGATATTTTAACAATTCTGAAAATTAAGAAATGATCCTATGTACTTCTCCCGAAATGTGAAAGAAATGCTTACTGGATGTGTTTAATGAAAGAAAATAGACCTCTGTATTCATCCATATTGGTAAAAGTGAGGGGGAACGCAGGGGTACGCCGTCCCAAAAATATGTACGGCGTCCTCCCCAATTGCTAAAAAAATGTACAATAGGCAAAGATAGGCAGGGGGACGGCGTGCCGTCATGCCACTACCTACCGCCCCCTACCTTTTCAAATCCACTTTTATCCCTGTATAAACATATAATGCAATAAAGACTCATCAAAGAGGATAAACCAGGTCAGAAACCTTCGGAATTTGAATTTTTGTAATCTCTTTACCTATAGAACGAAGCGAGCTGGACCGCCTAAACTTTCAGAGGTACATCTTCTATACTACCATACCAATTTTTTGTTTTGCCAATTTCCAAAATTTAAGGGGTAGTAATATGCACTTCTCAAAAATTGAAAAGTGGGCCAACGTACCTCTGCCAAAATTTAGATGTCGCAGTCCTAGAACACATTATACACATGATGCGGTCACATGACATTCCATAGCCAATCATAGCTGAATTAACCAAAGTCAGGTCATTAGTAACATGCCATTTCCATTTTTCAGATATTTACCCATGATTCTTCATATTTTCAAATGATGTATTATTGGGTTAACTTTTTCCGTTCATACATTCTCTTCATAATTTCATACTTTACATTTTGATCGAAAGACATGGAATATATGCTTCAGACTTCTAGGAATGAAGACTACATGTCGTTTAGTTTCAGCAATGTCGACAAAAACCTAAACTACATTCTCAACTAGAAGAAAATTCCAAGTCAGCCCTTTTGTGGGTTGAATTTTAACAGTACTCTTTAACTTGCATTTTAACAGTTTAACATTTTAACAGTTTAACAGTACAACAACAATGCAAAATAGAATGGCATGCATGAATGTCGTTATTCAAATATTCCTCTTAAATTCTCTGCGATTACTTGTGACTTCTTTCTTATCTGAAAACACTTTAAAAGTTGGAAAACTTAATTGCAGAACAATGTTATAATATACTGAAATCATATCGATTGTTTCAAGGGATTAATATTTGTCTGGACTTTTCAAAAGGTAAGTGTTTTTTAAAAAGGACTCCTTTCTGTTGTTTGTCTTGGACTTACCAATAGCCATCATCAAATTGGATGAATTCTTTACACTGAGAATGGGGGCTCTCCGGCTCTGTGACTCACAAGGAGACTTACGAAAGTGTAACTCACCGATTTGAATGAAACTCTGCATACATCGTAAAACAATCAACACATTTTTTTTTTTATTTCCGCAATTATGCGGGTTTAAGGGTAGAAACCACCCTTTGAACGTTAAGGATGGTCTCCAAGCATAAACAGAAAACAATCATTTAATGTAGTAGAAAACATACTGCCATAGGGTTTTTAGGTCAGCTGATTCAGAATCCGACGTCAAAATTCAAAATGGCGGATCCAATATGGTGATTACTATTAGAAAATGTTTTCTGGTTTGAAATACTCTACAGTTAGCCAAGAATAATCATAGTTGACAAGGTTTACTGCGAGTTGTAGTTGCAGACCGATGTGAAACCTCTTCTGAGGATACTGAAGTATCCTGTGATGAATTGCATGATATTATAGCCCAGATAATAATGTGTAGAACCTTTTCAGTAGTAATATTGTACAGCTGTCCCTGGTCTTGTATCTGGTAGCATTGTCTACTTCATAAACATTTAAATTTAAAACGAAATAACAGATTAACCAACTTTTTTTTAAATAACATTGGCGGTTGGTTTTGTGTGATAGATAACATAATCTTTGCAATTATGGTTTATGATGGACAAAGTTCTGCCCATGGGCATGGACTAACTTGAATTCTCCAGTTATAACCACAAAGCCATTCCATTTAATTCTTTTACAATCACTTAGTTTCATTAACCGACTCTCTTTCTTTAGCCTAAAAGGCCAAAATAAGAATTCATGGATCGTTAAATTATATATTTCATTTTCTTTTTCAAAAAATGAAATAAAATCTCTGACTTTTATGTCCCACGGTTATGCCGACTATTCTAAAGGAGACGCTGATAATGAGAGATAAATGAAATGGTGGAATGAAGAAAGTGGGAGGAAACGGGAGAGCTGAGAGAAAACGCACGCACACGATGTTTGCCTACCACAAAGTCCACTTGGCGCGAGCTGGGATCGAAATAGGGACCCCAAGCATCAGAGGTGAACTAAGGCATCGCAGCCCCGTTTTCTTTTCCAATTATACTTTTCCAAAGGCGATTATACTAGCTGTAGACAGTGTGAAAAGTGTTTCATTGGGAAGCTGAAAATAAAAAAAAAAAAAATTGGAAGGGTAAAATATTCTTGCCTTATTGTTTCAGTCATGCTAGGTCTTGATTTTGTAAGAAGTTACTTTCGGCTGACTTTTTGGAAAATTTATTTCGGCGAGTATAATGATTTTTCTTTTCTTTTTTTTTCAACAGCTGAATCTACCACTATCAGATGCGAGAGAGCGATAGTGTATACGCCCTCTATGAAAAAAAAATATTCCCCTACGACTTTGCAAGGAGAGGCTAAGAATTACATTCAATTCGAACTTTGGCGAGTTTTGAATTGAAAGTCAGAATATATATAGATAGTTCGTTCGTCTTTTCTCTTCCCGTGTTAATAACGGGCGTTTCTGCTAGTAAACGTTAATGGTTGGGGCAAATGTAATGGAGAAAAGGAAAGTATAGAAAACCTATCCCTCAGCCAAATGCCGTGTTGATGTTGCGACTCCATACTTTGTACGCCTTTACATTTTCAATTTTCCCGGTAACCAGGTTTTGATAAGGATAGAACAAGATTTTAAAAAATAGTGAATACTGTAAGAATTGAACCAGCACCATTCGTCTGGTAGGTAGGTGGTTTATATATTCTAATATTTACTAGTACATTAGAATAATAAGGATACCACATTGGTAACAGGAAAACAATTAGTCAATGACCTAAATGACTACCAAATGGAAAAATCAGTCATGTTCGTGTATTGATAAATCTTTTATTGTTGGTGCTAAATTACCTAAGGTATAAATAACTACAATTCTTATATAATACCACAATAATCGAAAGGCTTTTAGTGAAAGAAACAATTCTGTATTCTTTCAAAGTGCTTTTGGCAGTGATCGTAGAATCATAATACTACCATTATTGGAAATTACAATACAATATGTGTTATTAAGTTTCTTGAACATTGCATGGGACCTGCGTAATTGATTAGAAAAGAACAACTGGACAAAATGTTATATAATCTTACTTCGGTTACTTGGATTAACTAGGCAATACTTAATAACGTCGTTAAAATATGAGCTGTTGTGCAATTTCATACATATCTTAAGAATGTAAGTGGAATATATAAATATGTGATGGCAGACTTACTGGTGTGAGGATGGTAATAGGTTGTTATGTGCGCAGTCTATAAAACACTCCAGTTCAGGTAAGTTAAAGCCGAGAGTAACTATAAAGATTGGTAGCAAGATCATTCCAATAAAATCCACTATTATCTACTAGCTGATTTCATGTCTGGAAATCAGTTCATAATTAGCCAGCGTTGCCAATGTGTGTGTAATTACACAAAATGTGTGCAATTTTGTTCTTTGTGTGCATTTTGTGTGTAATGCCAATCTGTGTGCATTTTGTGTGTAGTTTGGCACAATTCAAAATTTTGATCATTAACGATTTTTGCAAAGTTCATTTCATTCAAATATTTATTATTTCCATTTTTTCTGAAAATTTCCTTCTAAAATCGACGAGCGTCAACGCCTGACTCCAGGGCGGCGCATTAAAACCTATCTCGCTTCCTTGGTACCTCACTTCTTGTTTTTCAGAAGCGGATGTCATGACCATTAGCACCCCCAAGCAAAGCTGCTTTGTTCAAGCAAGGCAATATGAATTAATATTGACCCTCGATGCTGACCAAAACATGAGACGGAAGGAGTAAGAAGTCTTTTTTTGTCTTCTCACCACTTGTCAAGAAAATGCCATTATGCAAAGAGATGAACGACAGAGTGAATGAAAGTTATGGGGGTCTTTTATTGAACGAGAAAAAGGTGACGATTTTACTATAATAATAATAATAATAATAATAATAATAATAATAATAATAATAATAATAATAATAATAATAATAATAATAATAATAATAATAATAATAATAGTAAATCAAACGCTGAATCTTTGAACAATGGCAAGTCGATGTATGTATAGATGTGGACATCATTAGACATAATATACATAGGGCCTATATATAGGTAGTTATGTATTGTGCAATTTTGTGTGCGCTGTCTTCTAGTTTCTGTGTAAGATTGTGCGATTTGGACGGAAGGCGTGTGTAATTTCGCTTGCCGTGTCTGGCAACACTGTAATTAGCAGATATTTTGAGACTACGACACAAAAATTTCCCCTTTAAATTGACTTTCCTTATTTCTAAATAGTGCTTTCTGTACTTACAATAGCAGGTTATGCGCACTTATAATTGAAAAAAAGTAAAGTAGCTCACACTTCCTAACGTCATGATTCGGTGCTCTAGGCTACGACTCGCGTGCCTGGCGCGTATGCTTTTGTGTATACAGTCTCGGGTTAGATTCCTAGTGGGAATCTATCGAACACATTTCAATTGTTGTGGTCCCGTAATCAAATGTATAGATTGATTCATTTATATTGAGCCAAAGTCAATGTGTTACTCTACCACGCATGCGATGCCATGAGATTCCAACGAGGCAAGTAGCATACCTCGTTAGTCACGCAGTAGAGCAATGTAGTCGAGTGTAGCTCGATGTCGCCGAAACTGTATAGATTCAGGGAGGGGTTTATTGCGGCCCTTTCCGACGCGGCGTCGCGCATCATAGAAATGCGTTGTGTGTAATTTTCGTATAGGTCGTGCCACTATGAATCCTATTTAACGGAAATATGCGCTAAAGAGTCCTGGGTCCACCACGCGGATGCAAGTAGCTAGAAACCTGTCTGACGTGCAGAAGACCCCACCGCTGTTGATATTGATTCGATGTATGACGACCTAAAAATCATCCCCTCCTCCACAGCACGCAATGGTCAGCAAGTATTTCACATTACAGGGAACAACCAATCGTGCCATTCACAGTTATTTAGTCGTCACAGTCGTTGTCAAGAGCAGTGTGCACGCCCTGAAATCGTGTAATGTGACTTTGCGTAAAAGGAATTTCAGAAGGCTGTATGAAAATCATCGGTTGTAGTTTGTTGTTACCTTAAATGAGACGTGAATTTACCTCAGGCATTTCGTACCAATATACAGACCTGTTGATGCCAAGGGCCGAAACACGTTCTTCCACCAGTGCGCAGAGTTTCCTAAAAGGGTCCATGATTGGAGCGGTTTCTTGTACAGGGACAAAATGCGTTTCCGAAAGGTAGAACAAAACGTAAAAATCAATGAAGCGTACTACAATACTTATGTCGTGATTGAAATGTATCAGTATTAAATCTCAGCGTTGTACGGACAAAACAGGTTGGACTGTTTTAAGACATACGGAGAAATCATCACTTGCATTCTATCGCAGTATGGAACAAGAAACTGGAATTTGGGCAATTCTCTTCTCTAACATCCCTGCCAAGGGTCAAGATTCCATACCAATGGAATATTGTGCTTTGCGACTCCTCAAGCGGCGCCTGTTGGAGCATCGAGTCCACACCATTTTTGGTCTGTGGAAAGTGTATAAAGAGGAGTGTAATGCAATATTCATGGTTCAGCTGCAAAAAAAGTCTTCTTAAATAGAAACTTCGATGCCGGGTAGTAGAGGTTGCCTGATCGAACACAACCGGTACTAGAAACACTCAATTTCCTAAGTAAGTGGCACATCCAAAGTCGGCTCAATATAAATGAATAAACCTCTGAATTCATTAACATATCTCGTCATCGCTGCCGACAAAGGACGTAAAGACAAAACAACCAATCTATTACATGTACTTTCTGACTTCTGGGGAAAACACAATATTACCAATATCTACATTACTTGTTCTTATTATCAATTTTTTATAAACCCCCAAAGGCGAAAAAAAAATATTTTCTACAGATGTTCACGAACAGACACTAGTAATTCATGAAACTGTCGAGCTTGTGTTGTAACCGATACGTTAATATGCCACGTGTACACAACTAAAAAGAATGTACCGTGACCGAAAATTGGTCACTTACCTACGTAAACGCCGTCAATTAAGCAAGGAAAGAACAGCTTTTGAATCTTCTTTAGACGAACAAGGGGGCAACTGAGGCATAGCTGGAAATTGTGTGTCGTTTGCTAAGATTTGAAAAGTGGAAAGCTTTGAAGGAAACTGAAGTTAACTAATTGTTCTTATATTTTGAATAAAAGTAGGAGGGAAAAGAACTATTAAATTCTGTCCTCACCTCAACCTGACTATTTTCCTGGACTTCGTCTTGAAAATTCTCTTCTTCCCTATTTGCTAAAATTTTCTACCATATCCTTCTAGATTAGTAAAATTTCCCATCTAGGGAACACTGTTCACGTTGACTAGCAACAGAGATTACACTGAGAAAAAAAATGTAGGTGGCATACTTAAAAACGTAGGTTACATTCGTAATTCCTGTAGTTTCTGGACTTAACGTACAACCGTATATAACATCCTGCAGCAAACGTATAGCTGAAGAAGTATGTATTATACAAACTGTCTGCATAAGTGCAATGACGTCATTCGTATGACGTCATCTTCAGTAACAAGTATATACGGAGGTGATATCTAGCTTTGTGACGTCAGGATCGTATGTAGCATGTGGGCTAATAATGACGACACACACTGACTATCAGGACGGAGCATAATTTCAAGAAGTATGCAATATACGTTCTGTACGTGTGTTTCTTGCGTTCAACCCTGAGACAGCATCTATATTGTACTTGTGCCCCGTACGTACGACTAGATACAGTATACGTATTGTACGTATGTATTATACAGATTTTCCTTATGTCGCACACAGCTTGTCCCGATACAGCATACAGAATGTCCGTATGCACCATACAGATTGCACATATGGAGCTTACAGACTGTCTGCATGCAGCATATAGATTATACGTATGTCGCGTACAGGTTGGCCATATGTAATGTATGGATTGGATGTATGTAGCTTATAGATTGTCCATATGAAATATACGGATTTTACCTGTATCGCATACGTATTGCCTTGTAATATATGAATTGGACATAGTCAGGATCTAGATTGTACGTATAGTGCACTATTATTAAAGTGCTGCAACATACTGCAAAATGCAGGATACATTCTTACTGTAATGTTGTCACACATTGTTTTTCTCTATGGAAACAAAAATAGCTTAAAATATGGTTGATCTCCATTGTGCCAATAATAATAAAATTAACAATGCTACACTTTTCAAATCTTAGTTTAGAGCAGTGAAACTGTCCAAAGAAATGTATTAACCTGCAGGGTGTCCTGTAAGTTTGGGCTTCCTGCTAATTCGTTGGAAAGCTACTGCAAAGCCAAGTGTTGAAAAGTGACACAAGCGTTAATTTTAAAATTATGGGCACAAAGAAGGTTAACCATATGTTAAACTATTTTCGTTTTCATACAGAGTAAATCAATATGTGATATATTACTGTAAGAATTTATCATATGGTTTGCAGTTAGTTGCAGCACTTCAACAATAATGCAAAATGCACAGTCATATACAATCCTATATTCAAACTCAAACCTCAAGAGGCCTGAATAGAATTTTCCAGAAATAACATCTGCGTACATTTTAATTAACAGGTATGTTTTTTTCTAAATGTCGTAATAATTAAAAGTATGCTGATAGCCGAAAACGTGTTCACTCACAAGATGATTCCTACTCAGTTCTCGCCATTAAAAATGCAACACCAAGAAGGAGACTGGGTAGCTGCATCAAAGTTCCCAGGCAGATACCTAATAGTAAGTGCAGAATATTCTTAAACGTCCGCTATATTCGCTGTGTGACAACGTGGTGACAGCGGAGGCGTTGTGCAGCCATCGACTAAACATATTTATCCTTCCCTGCTTTAGACATTCTGCAAATTTGGACTTTCCTGGATGCATCCTTCTTAGTGCAACATTTTAAGCAACGATAAGTTTAACAGTCTCATACATTGCTTAAAGAAAGAGCAATGATTCTCAGAATTACTCGGAAGATATATATACAATAATTTAAAACGGTTATTTCAATCTTTGCATTTCAGAGCATAGCTAAAGAAGTATAGCTAAAGGAACACTGATTTTAGCCAGATAGTAACTAGTAAACTCAATCACACTCAGTACCATTAGTTGCTTGGTGTTATCCGGAAGTCAGAGATCATGTTATCTCATTTCGTGTAGATTTTTACATTTGTTTAATGCTAAAAATGTATTTTATCGCTAATTGAACCCAGTACCATATATATACCGACAGGACCTACCTTAGTCACAAGGTGACATGAGTGATACACCAAACTATTCGATTAACACCTGCGGCCTTGTCAACACTAGATAAAGTTACAAAGTGATCAAGTAAATACGGAACATAGTTCATACAAAGTATAGCGATGTATGAAGTCTGCGTTTCATATGACTTGGATAAAGGATACATCTGAAATAGCAACAAAGAAATATATAATGTTTTCTCTGGATAATTTGGATTAGTCCAGAATTCAAACACGTATACGTTGGTAAGTCCAGCTTTTTTTTCTTTCTTTCTTCGGATTCCCAATAAAACAACACCTTCGCTAGACATGTTCAGTATACACATTGCCTTACATACAGAACAATACATTAGTTATTAATGCATGTCTGAAATAATAGTGCTTCGTATAGAATTTTACTTCACCCAATTGTAATAGCACAAAGATAAAAAATATTGCGAGGGATAATGTTCTTATTACAGAGAAAAAGAGTTGAAATGACTTAACACTAACAAACATTTTCTTTAAACAGAGATAATATTTTATTCTAATTTATGGGGGAAAGAAATAATTTGTAGTACAGTATCTTTATTAGGGTTATATATTCGTACAAAATAATGTAAGTACAATTGGGTCTGTCTTCAGAAAGGACGTACTTTTAGCCACAACCTACACTGCTTCTTTTCACTGTCTTCCAAGCAGAATCCTGGTTTTGTTTTGATGCACGAAATACCTGAAACAAAAATCAGAAAATATTTAAAATATTAAATTCAGTGTGCTTAACTTGGTTGTACTTAACAATACAAAGTATCTTAACATTTTTGAGATTAAATGGACAAAATCTATTCGGTCAGGTATGGACTTTTGGGTTGCACCTAGAAAAACTATGAAGTGTTTATTGATGCTGAACAACTCAAAATGTATTACTATTCAAAAGTAAGTGGGTACCCCAATGGTGTTTGGGGTACCATGGGGTACCTAATGTCTGTATTTTTTTTAGATATGTGGAAATGTATGTCTCTAAAATGTAAGGAACTGACATTTGTTTACCTAAAACCTCAACTCGGTAAGCCTTAGGGATATTGAGATATGGGAAAATAAAGATCGACACCATAGAAGTGTGGGGTTTGTGTACTAGGTGGTGCAGTTTCGGAAACGTAATTACGAGGGCTTACAACACCTCAAAAGTAGTTTCAATTAAATACACTACACACACGCCCTCATGGGGGTTTTCGGGTACCATGATATTCGCAGAACTCTCATTTCTAAATATTCTAAAATATGTCTTAATAACGTTTTAAAGAACGTTAGAGGTGTGTGTTTACCGAAACCGCAAGTCGGTACGCCTAACAGTTACCGAAATATGGTGAAATAAAAAGCGACACCATAGGTACGTGGAGCTTGCATATTAGACAGTACAATTTAGAAAATTAATTAAAATATGACTATCAAGATATTGTCAAATAAAGGGAGGATCCATATAGTTATGGGGTTTTCGTGTTAGGTGGTAAAATTTCCGAAACCGGTCATGTAAAGTTAATAAGCATCAGTAGCAATTTCATCTTAAAATAATTAGGTATTTCCATGGAGTTTAAGAACATCATGGGGTCTACCAAGATTAAATTTTAAAAGCTTTGTAAAATATATTTTGACATTTGTAAAGAGTATTAGAAATATGTATTTACCTAAAAGTTCCAGCTAGTACATCTAGCAGCTAGAGAGACACCATACAATAAAAGCGTATTAGATCTTGAAATTTCAGAAAACAATTATTGATCCTAACAAAAGTTAAATAAGATGGTACTTATATGGGTTAAGTGAGTACCTCAGACTCGTCAGTACAATTTCGATCGAAAGATTAATTCAGCTCTAAGTTTTCTTTGGACAATTCCAAGCGTTCATCGGGCTCTGAAATAAAGTGAACATTTTTTGTCAATATCTAATATAGCAAGCGAGATATAAGGAATTATGCATTTTATGACGTCGTAAAAATAGAGACCCACATGGATTTGTACTTTTGAGTATTTGCTGTAAGAAGAAGAAATTTCAGAAAACAATCGTATATACCTTAATAGACAATTAAATGGGCGGGGGCACGGGGGCTTAGTGGTAGAGTGCTTACTTCTGGTGTATTGGGTTCTTGGTTCGATCCACGGTCAAGTCAGTTTGTAGTGCACATCGTATTCGTGGGTTTTCTCGGGGTACTTTCTTTCCTCCCACCTTTGCATTCCATCAATTCTGTCAATAACATTCCCTTGCTTTAATCATAATCTCCCTGAGACTAAAATGCATAATCGTGGGTCGCTACACTGAAATATTTCCTTTTATTTAATTTTAAAATTAAATAGGGAGTTAAGTATGATCGTATCTCTACAGGTTAAGTGAATACTCCAATAGTTTCTGCAAAAAAGATTAGTTAAATACCCTACCACTAAGCTACTGTGTCCCCGCCCACTGAATTGTCTATTAAGGTATATACAGTAGTTTTCTGAATTTTTTTCTTATAGGAAAGACCCAAAAGTACAAATCCGTAAACATCTCTATTTTTACGTCATAAAATATATAATTCCTTATATCTTGGTTACTACCTTACATGTAGATATTGACAGCGAATTTTCATTCTTTTGCACAGCTCGATGAACCCTTGGAATTGTCTGAAGAAAACCTAGGACTGAACTAATCTTTCGAGCGAAATTGTACTGAGGTATTCATTTAACCCATAGAAGTACCATCTTATTTAATTTTGTTGCCACCAATAATTGTTTCCGAAATTTCAAGATCTCGTACGCTTTTATTTCACAGTGTTTCTCCAGATGTTAGATGTACTAGCTGGAAGTTTTGGGTAAACACATATTTCAAATACTGTTTACAAATGTCAGATTATATTTTCAAAAGCTTTTAAAATTTAATTTTGGTAGACTCCATGATGTTCTAACACTCCATGAAGATATCTAATTACTTTAAGATGAAATTGCTACTGGTGTTTATTAACTTTCCATGACCGATTTCGGAAATTTTAGCATTTAACACGAAAACCCCTTAACTGTGTTGGTCCTCCCTTTATTTGACAACATCTTGATAGCCGTTAGTCATATTTTAATTCAATTTCCGAATTGTACCGTCAAGTATGCAAGCCCCACATACCTATAGTTTATTTTCTCATACCTCGGTATCCATAAGGCTTACCGAGTTGCAGTTTTCAGTAAAAAAAAATCAGTTCTTTACATTTTAGAGACATGTATTTCCATATATCTAAAACGCAGAAATTAAGTACCGCATTGGAACCCCATTGGAGTACTCACTTACTTTTGCATAGCAGGGTAAAAACGCCAGTGGTTCTCACTTTAAGGTTGAAAACATACTATTTTGTCTCTTCTCTGAGCATCGTGAATCTGTCGGAGCTGTACCATAGTTGGAAAGACTCACTGATCCTTCCTATAATGACCATGTAGTTAGAATTAAAAAAGGAGTAGCCGTTGTAGGAAAAACAATATTTTAAAATCCTTGCACCAGTAGTCGTCACCTTAAAATCAAAATGTTCCAGTAGTAGTCAGGATTTTCTACCAGTGTTCGTCACTCAAATATCTTGACATAATTTATTCAAAAACGCACTGTGTATCAGTTTAGGGTTAAGAATACAATATAAAGTAGTAAGCTTAATAACTTTGCATCACTTTTAGCACTCAAGAAATAAAATAAAAACGTTTTTACATACTTTTTAAAGCAATTTCAGAGAGAAAAATGTTAACTGAATTCAAAAGTTAACTGTATATCACTTCCACGTTAAGAGTACAATATTAAATACTATGTTTAATAACTATACGTCACTTTAAACTCTCAAGAATGAAAATAAACGTTTGTACATACATTTTAAAAACAATCTGAGAAACAAAATAAGTTAACTGAATTCAAAATTTAATTATACATCACCTTAAGCTTGAGAATACACTATAAAATACAGAGATTAATAAAAAAATGAAATCTTTAAGTTTAACGTCCCACGATTATGCCGGTTAGGCTAAAGGAGATAATGAGAAATGAGTGAAATGGTGGAATGAAGAAAGTGGGAGGAAACGGGAGAACCCCGAGAAAACTCACGAGCACGGTGTTTGTCCACTACAAAGTCCACACGGCGCGAGTTGGGATCGAACCAGGGACCCCAAGCACCGGAGGTGAACACTCTACCACTGAGCCACCGCGCCCCCCTGAGATTAATAACAATGCATTACTGAAGAATGAAAACAAAAATGTTTTAGCTACCTATATTGTATTTACATGTTACCGGTATTTCTCATTAACTTTTTTTTTTTTGATACCTCATGATCAAGTGTAGGGATGCGCAAGAGAAAAGATTTGAGATTGTCTCCTCTCGAAAAGGTGCCGCGAAAGTTATGTCTCGTCTCGAAAACTAGATCCGTTTATATTGGAAGAGCTCTATCTCGTCTCGAATTTCGTAACAAAAATTCTGTCTCGTCTTGTCTCGTGCGCATCCCTAATCAGGTCCATAACCAAAAACTTCATTTCGGAGGGGGTTCGATAGGGCTTTGGGATATCCGAATTTAGATATAGATAATCGATATTGACCAACTATCGAAACTTGTTCGAAATATCGAAAAATACAGCAATATCGAAATATAAACAATATCAAAAATCGAAAATATAGAAATATGAAAGAGATCAAAAATATGGATATATCGATCAAAAATGGATATATGATCTTGGAATACGATTTGGTGGAATAATGAGGGAGAAAAATAATCATTGATTAAATATTAAATTGAAAAGAAATAAGAGCCTGACGCTCAAATACTTATCTATCCGGCACCCGTCTTGATCCCCATAAAATATCATGAAGTGCTTCATTGATTCTAAACCCAATAATAGTAATAGTAAGTTAACAATAAACACATAATATATAATTTACGCACCTTGAAATGCAGAAATTAATGATTGTAATCCCCAGCTTTCCAATAGACGTTTGATTTCTCCAAATGAAGATTCGGATATCTTGTTTCTTCTCAAGCAATAATGGGTTACAATAATCAGTTGCAGTCCAAAGCCAAGTCACTAAGTTAAGCATGAAAATAAAGAATTCATTAGTTAGATGCATACAAAATCCTACGCATATAAATCCGAATCTACTTGTATTAAATTGTAAATTTAAACAAACTAAATTATACTACTTTGGAAAGCGTCTCCAAATATAATGTTTTCATTCTAAAGTGAAGGAATTTTTAAAATCGGATGGCCTGTTTGCGCTGTACACTCGCTATGCGTCCAATGTGAAATGAAAATGCAACATTGCCATTTACCTGGACCCACAACGTAAGTGAGTGAAGTTACTGTCTTTTACGCTAACATGTCGATGGCCAGCCCCTGTTTCAAACAGTAACTTCATTCACTTATGTTGTGGGTCCAGGTAAATGACAACGTTGCATTTTCATTTAAAATTGGGTGCATAAAGAGTATACAGCACAAACATCTCGTTCGATTTTTTTAAAAAGTGTTCACTTTAGATTGAAAACGTCATATTTCGAGATGTTTTTCCTCTTACATTTTGTTGTAACTCTGATAATAACAGTTATCCTATGTCAGGGAACGTTTGAGACATCCTGTATACATCATAAGAAGTTCCTTTCTAAATTCTACACGCATGTGGTTTCATTGAATGTGAGGTGGGTGATACACATTAGGCCTTTTGGGAGTACGTCACACGGACGACCGTAATTTTGTGTTCAAAATTTTTATGAATTGATGGGATATGTGATACATATGGCCACGGACTAGAATTTTCTCAGTATGTCAAATATGCAATCAGATTTCATGCAGCTTAATTTGGTGAAAAGCTATTGCCAATTGAACGTTACATTTACCTCTTTCTTGCAGATGTTGAACCAAGTCGTTAGCACGTGAGGAATGGATCGAAATAATCAAACTGTGGGGCGGGAGGAGTATATGTGCAGTGGTTGCCGATTGCAGAGTCATCCACAATGTGACTCTGTGTCACATGTTTCAGTGTCACAGTAATTAACAAAATTTGAGAAGACGGGGACATTCGTGAACATACATCGTAGCGGTTCAAACTCGCGGAACCTTTTTCCTTCCCCATTTTGAACCGGTACATGAAAATGCCATTTTCCCCATGTTTGCCTGCGCCGATTTTGAAAATTCCTTCACTAATCGATTTCTCTCGTCGAGTACTACAAGAATCAGTTAAAATCTCGCGGCCCTTTTTTCTTCCCCATTTTGAACTGATACATGAAAATGCGATTTTCTTCATGCTTGCCTGCGCCGATTTTAACAATTCCTTAACTAGTCGATTTCTCTCGTCGAGTATTACAAGAATCAGTTAAAATCTTGCGGCCCTTTTTTCTTCCCCATTTTGAACTGGAACATGAAAATGAGATTTTCTCTATGTTTGCCTGCGCCGATTTTGAAAATTCCTTCACTAATCGATTTCTCTCGACGAGTACTACAAGAATCAGTTAAAATCTCGCGGGCCCTTTATTCTTCCCCATTTTGAACCGGTACATGAAAATGCGATTTTTTCATGCTTGCCTGCGCCGATTTTGAAAATTCCTTCACTAGTCGATTTTCCTCGACGAGTACTACAAGAATCAATTAAAATCTCGCGGTCGTCTTTTCTTCCCCATTTTGAACCGGTACATGAAAATGCGATTTTCTGCATGTTTATCTGCGCCGATTTTGAAAATTCTTTCAGTAATTTATTTCTGTTGTCGAGTACTATAAGAATCAGTTAAAATCTCGCGGGCCCTTTTTTCTTCCCCAAGATAATATTTTTGTATATTTTGAATGTATTCAAGTATGGAACAAAAGTATTATATAATTCCCTTAGTAGGTTTCTCAACTTAATATGTTTCAACTTAAATTTTATTTATTTTAATTATTTATTTTCTTGTGACTCAATATTTAATTGCAATCGTTCATTGGGGAGAAGGGTGGCCATTCTCAAATATATAAATATAGTATTCTTAAAATTTATGTGTTCTCGTACTATTAGTTTCTTCCACTAGACCTGGAAATTGCAAAATTAATACCTGGAAAACCTGGAAAATTCAGGGAAATTGAGTTCCATATTTATGTATGAACACTGCTATTTACAATTTTTTTTTCGAATAGGGAGAACTGTACAAAAGGGTGTTTTGGGAATGGTATAACAATAGGTTTCTGGGAGTGTTGTTCGAAATGAAATCTTTAAGTTTTACGTCCCACTATTATGCTGGCTAGGCTAAAGATAACGGGGTGTTGTTCGGCGGGGGTCAATGTTGCCAATTTTGGGTAAAGTCGCTAAATAAGGGGAATTCGACCTCAACGATAGCGTAGGTTGACCATAAAATTTTCAGTTAAAAACGGGACAGGTTCTTGCAACCCTAGACTTTTAGATCTACCTTTGTTCTTATCAGTGCCTTGATATCAGATTTCCTCCTCTCTCTCTTTGTTACAGAGCGGGTACTTATGAAAAAGGAAAGACACGTTGAAATTTCTTCAACACACAACCAACTGCTAAAACCTCTGCTGCCTTTCGAGCAGTACTGCGAACTATAGAGTATGTTTAATATAGGGAATTTCAGTTCAATTTTTACCTCTTTGTTATTATTAATTATTAATACTTTTAAAAGGAGTAAAGATACTGGGTTTGTTATTTACTTCTTTCATTTACATAAAACGGGACGAATACTACTTTTTTCCATCTACTGACGGGACGGCCGGGACACGCCCCTAAAACGGGACTGTCCCGGTCGAAACGGGACGTATGGTTGCCCTAAGATAGCGACAAAAAATATTTTTTCCGATTGGAGACTTTTTTTGGGTGATTTTTAAATGACGATTTACCTACTTACACATTTAGCGACTTTTTGCTCCAAACAAAATGTTCATCTGTAGAGAAGCATTATTAGTTCAAAACAGTTTTTACGTTCTATTTTTCTGTTTGTTTGTTTTAATCAGCGCAACTGATGAAGAGTTTGGAAATACAGCATACTCACTGCCCCACAATCCTGCATTGTTATGTTACCCTTGCCCTCTAACGAAGAACAACTACAAACTTGATGTCCTTTAGTTCGCAGAGTTTCCGTTGAGAAACACACGTAATACATCATTACCGATAGCAACAAGATTAGCTATAGATGCGTGAATAAAGGCGAAGAAGATGTTTGTTATATTTGTCCTTTGGGGTCTTTTAATTATTCTGCACTTTTTCTTTTACAAAAAAATTGCTTTACGTAAGTACTGTAGTGTTAATTATTTCGGAACTATTTTGACCACAATATGAACAAAAGTACCCGAAACAACCTGAAATGATCCCTGAATTAAAGGATTGGTTGCGCCCTATTTACAAAGATGTGAGTAGAACCAGCGGCGCAAATCTGTCTTCAACATTGGGGGGGAGGGGGGGTAAGACCGTTACCATACTTTTTTTGGCGATGTCCAAAATACTTATGAAGTTGGAAAACAATGTTGTGGAGGATCAGAGTTGTCTTCAGCGTTGGGAGGCTGCAGATTTGAGGCTTATTCTGGGAGACATCTATTTTATCTCACGTTCCTTTGTAGCAATCGGACAAAAATAATCAAATTTCTCCCAAAAAACACATTTCAAATCGGATTATTGGGGATAAGTCCCCCTCAGTTCCAAGATTGGAGGGGACATGTATCCGTCATCCTCCCCCCCCCCCCCCGGATTTGCGCCAGTGAGTAGAACATATTGTTTAGTTTACATCTACAACTTTAAAACAATGCTTATAGACAATGAATTTCTCAATTATTTTTTATAGCGACTTTTCACCCAAAATTGGAGTCGTCATCTCTCGTTTCGCAAACTTATTGCCAACATTTTGGAAACTGGTTGCGAAGAGAGCTACAATGGATGAGTCGAGTTATTTCGTCGCTTCCGCTGTGAACCTAAGTACAAGATTCCAAAGAGATTAAGAAAAAATGAAATGAAACCTTTGAGGTTTACGTCCCACAGTTATGCCGGTTAGGCTAAAGGAGACGCTGATGATGAGCAATGAATGAAATGGTGGAATGAAGAAAGTGGAAGGAAACGAGAGAACCCCGAGGAAACCCACGCACACGGTGTTTGTCCATCACAAAGTTCATTTGACGTGGGCTGGGATCGAACCCGGGACCCCAAGTACCGGAGGTGAACGCTCTACCACTGAGCCACCGCAGCTCTTAAGAGATTAAGAGTCACAAACATAGTCACTTTCAATTTTGTAATATATATAGGTCTATATATTGCATCACTGACTAATAACTAAAATCCTTGGATTGTATATATAAAAGTCGCCCCCTGCCCGTAAAAAGCTTCATTCGAACTCAGAATCGAACAATTGCATCTGTAAAACAGTGCTGAGTTGATTTTAACGTTCCTTTCAGCAGCAAGGCTGTATGAGACGTGGACCTACAGATTAACGTGGAATCCGAACCACATAAGCTCCGGCCGGGAATCGGAAAAATGAAATGAAATCTTTGAGTTTTATGTCCCACGGTTATGCCGGTTAGGCTAATGGAGACGGTGATGAGTAATGAATTAAATAGTGGAATGAAGAAAGTGGGAGGAAACGGGAGAACCCCGAGAAAACCCACGCACACGGTGTTTGTCCACCACAAGGTTCACTTGGCGGGGCTGGGATCGAACCCGGGACCCCAAGCACCAGAGGTGAACCTTCTACCACTGAGCCACCGCGGCCCCCGGCCGGGAATCGAACCCGGGTGTCCCACGCCAAAGGCGTGCTCACTAACCACTTAGCCACGAGGGAGCTCATCTGTAAGGCAGTGTAAGCAAACAAAAAAACGCACACTGGATGTTTGCGCAACTGAGGATCAAAACATTCTCAATGGAGTATGAGAAATAGTTAACGCCAATCAAAGTGTGTTTTTGCTTATTCATTACTTCGTTAATACTTAATTCCTTCTAGAAATAGTGAAACTATACTATGAAGAAACACTAATAAACTAATAACAATTACGTTGTATTTCTTACCACACCACGACCATTTTTACCACCCATAGAATTTGAACCTAGTACTATACTGCATTAGTCACGCCGTAACGAAAGATGAACACCTGGCACTCGTAGCTGTTGAAGCTGTGTTGTAGCTACCTGTATATCACGCGGCCTGCGTTGGTACTCCTCAACATAAATACCTCACAGCCCAAAGCCAGGAAACATCACAGACAGAAGACAGGGGCACAAGCAGTGCCTGACACTTCACGAACTCAAACCCGCCGAGACTCAACTCAACATGACCTTCAAACCAATGCTAAGACACAAACTTACCAACTTCCTATATGAAAACACAAGAAAAAAAATCTAACTTTTTTGGTTCCAAAGTGATGACATAACAATAATACTAAAAAGGTTTTAATTTTCAGTAACCCAAACATTAATTAACTAGGGAACATAACAAAGCAAAAATAAATAAAAATAAAAATAAATTAAATTAAAAAATAAAAATCTGACAAGTAAACTCTTCCTGACTACTTTTTTTTTTAAATTTCAGTGAGGCTGTAAAATATGTCAATATCTTCGTAAAATATATATATTTCAATGTAAACAAGTTCTTTAAACAAAAGAAAGCTTTGTAGTAGAGCGCTTACCTCTGACGCGTTAGGTCCCTGGTTCGATTCCTGCTCCCGACAAATAGCCTTTTGGTGAACACTGTAGGTGTGGTTATTCTTAAGACTTTCCAGTTTCCTTACATTTTCTTGATTCCACCATTATCATGTATCTCATTGTCACCTTCTCTCTTACATTGATGTACAATCATGGGGTGTTAAACTAAAAGAAAAAAAAATCTTGCAAATATCCTAGTAAAAATGAGTTTTCCAGACTACACAAGTGGCCCCGCGTAGGGTAGTCGCTAGCGCTCTCGCCTTCGGTGCGAACGGTTCCGGGTTCGATCCCGGGGGAGAACTCGGTCGAAAAAGTATCAAAAGATTTTAAGTCCAGCCATCCTGAATGAGGTTTCCTTGGGTTTTCCTCATTCACAGCAGGCAAATGCCGGAGTGGTACCTAACATATAGGTCCCAGGCCGTTTTCTTCCTTCCCCAATCCTTTCTTCCCTTCCTTTCCCCGGATGGTGTACTTGCCGAGGAAAGTCATCCCTCATATGTGATGGGGTAACAAGGCCATTGATGCCGAAAGCCCAGAAATCTAAATCCTAAATCTTCACTACACAAGGAAATTTTCGTGCTGAAAACGGTTTATTAGCAATTATGTTAAGCAGTCCTGTAGTAAATCTGCACCAAGTAATAAATCGTCACATATAAAACGGAATGAATAAACACATAACATTCATTTTGCTACCTTGAAACGTAAAATGTTTCAAAACATTAATATTCAAAGATTTCTCAAAATTCAGATTCACCCATTCCATTCTCCTCAATCATTAACGAGTTACAATAGTAAGAATTGTCATAAACTACATTACTTAGTTAGTACTATATTAAAGCAAGTTACACTAAAAGAATATATAATTAATGGAATATTTAACTAAAATAATAGTTAACTATTGTACTTACCCAGGCTTTTGTTTCCTTCCTCTCTTCTTTTCCGTTTGTAAACAACCTCGTTTCGCAAGCAAAAGACGGTAGTTCAATGACGTCAGCCATGGCGAAAGAAAGAGTGTCTATAGGCGGTCAGGATCTCACACACAGATGGACGTATATAATATATAGCTGACGTATGAAACATACGTATACGTATGTAATATACAGAAGATTGTTAGAAGTCAGATATCCTGCAGCAGCATAATGTAACATCTAAGCGGGTAAAAGGCAATACGTGTGTAGCATATGGATAAAGTACGTTCCGTACAGATTTCCTTAGTAAACATAACGAATCCTTGTATTTGTACAATATACCGCTGTCCGGATAATGGATTTTTCTCAGTGTATATGGAAACAATGTATTGTTCCCATATCTTTATAATTCGCTACTAGACAAAGGTAATATTGCCATATAACAAACACATATTGACCCATAAGTTGTTAACAGTCCTCCGCTTGTGTATATTTTACGTAATATATCAGTAGGGAGTACTAGTGTGCCATTGCTTTCATCAGAAGATTAACACGCTCTGTTAGCGTCGTTGTCAGGAAAGGTCTGCGACATTAAATTAGGTGGTATACTATACTTTAGGTGCAGTAAGATACATTAGAGACCATTGCTAAATGAAGTACTCTCGTGTAAAGTAAATAGCGTGTTGGAAGATGACGGGAAAATTTTATCTAAATGATTATGAATGTGGCAAAGTTTCTGATCGACTTCAGGCATCTCGAAATATCAGATACATTACATGTGCAATGACGGTATCAAAGCAAGGTCGTAACTTGTGGGGGAAGGGGGCAACTGCTCCTCCAGGGAAGCCTCTCGCCGATCAACGGGGGCCCACTTTAAGATAAATGTTCTTACTCCGTATTCGATACGAACAATGAAATTATAAATGGAACATCAAAGAGGTTCACTATATTCCATAAACAAAACAGCACAAAAAAGTAAATAGAAACAAAAATGAGCCGTGGGCCCATTTCAGTAAAAAATGTCTACTATTAGAGCCCCTGGAAATAATATTTATTCTTATGGGCTTGAGATTTGTCAATATTGTTCTCTTAATTAATTTGCCATGTATGAAACGGGACCAGGGGCTTGCGGGGGAGCCCATAAAGAGTAAAAGGGCCTATTTTCCAATTGTGTGGGAGGAACCAAAACAACTTTTACTAGGAGGCCCTAATATTAATGCTTACCCGCCCCCCAGAAAAAAATCTAAGTTACGGCGCTGTATCAAAGAGTGTCGTTTATCAAACTTAAAAAAAAAAAGCTAAGCTCGGCGGAGATCATGGAAGGTGTTCAACACTTTGGTGATCAGTAAATAGGTCCATTGACAAAAGTGAATGGATTTACTACTTCAGCCGAAATTGCTCATTTGTTTACTAGTGTTTCTTGTGCCCATGTGTTCATCAGATCTATTTCATGATGAGCGGATAGTGTTAGATTGTATTTCCAGAAACAAGTGTGTTTCATTGCTTCCATTATCCACTTCCCAACCTCCTGCCATATTACACGGTCATAGGGAATTCTGTAACTGGAATCAGAGGAGCAGAACCAACAGAATGTTCTCAGATGACTCGTAGTTCTATGTGACAAGTTATCCTGGACATCATATAGTGTGGAGAGAATGAGATGCTTGGTATTATACCATCTTTTTATGTGACAGATTATGGTAATTTTGGGCTAATGATATGGATGAACATGATGAATATTGAAAGAACACCACTCCATATCTTTCATGCAGAATCCGTTTCTGGAAGTTTATTTCATTGTTATTTCAAGTGCCAGTTTCCGCTACCGAAGCAAAATGAAACTTAGACCTACCGTTTAAAGTGAAACCCAAACCACTATAATGTGTTCAAATTTCAAAGCTCTCCAACCGAGAATTGAACCCGGGGCTATGTGCACCAAAAGCGTGTATACTAATTTTTAGACCACCGAGAGGTTGGTCGCTATTGAAGAACGATCTTGAAACGAAATATTCATATTTTTCGTAGTGTAGTTGGTCCTGATTTTATTTCGTGGATGACATCGCGCACCATAACGCACTTTGTAAATTACAGGAATACTGGTAAATAAGGAACTTAACCATACGGATTGGCTAACATATTTTTTAGATCCTAATTTTAATGAAACATGCTTGGTACAATATATTCTTACTTAGAAGAATTCACATTCCAGTTCCACAAGACTCTCTCAAAACTTTCTGAAGAAACAATGAGACAGTATATTGATATTTTAATAACTCTAATCAACAGTATGGCAAAAAAGTAAGCAAGGTGCTCTTCTGTTCGAGGTTTCCATAACCTTACTCTAGTCATACTCCTGTACAGAACTCTCTGTAGTCTTGGTAACGCGCATGTCATTTCCTGTCTCCATTTTGGTTTATAACTCCCTGATTCTTTGCATGACAGGAAATCTCATCTACCATTTAACGTATCTTCTCCCATTTATTGATCACTTGATCAACTCAGACTATGTTCTTAGAAGTAATGGGTTAACATCTGTTTTCTGACAGCTGACAAGCAGTGTGCAATTACTTAATCTCATAAAATTGTGATTGTATTTCGCTTTAATACAACAATATCTCAATGAATGTCTCTCAGTATTTCAAACATTCGAAACTAATAGCAAGATACATTTAATGTAATTTTTCAATAATGAAATATATCATACTTTCACTTGCAAGGCAAGGGATCACTTTTATTAGGAATGTTAATTGAATCTAGAAGCATTCAACAATACTATATTATAGATTTTTAAATTAAGAAAAAATAGTCTCAAAATTCAGACTTAAAGGTTACAGAAGTGAATGTGCTGATTACAAATGAATATGTAAGAACAATGAGTTTAAATAATAAGAATTGTTATTTGCTTAATTCCTGAATTTAAAAAGAAACTTGTTTTAACCTCAGAGTTCAATTCCAGGATGAATGCTGCTTTTGATGAGACAGTAATGGGGTGAAACAAAATTGTGGGTGGACATCGAAAGTGTTGTACCTGTTCTGAAAGAAATCATGTGCGAGAAACGAAATTTAATATATCTTTAATTAACGTTATACCTGAGAAATTCAAGTGTGTGAATTGGGCTGTTACAATTTCATACAGAATTTCACTTTGATATATAACTATGGCTATAAAACATGTTGCTTGTATGTCGTGTCTCAAAACTTAACTTCTACTCCTTTGGCTATATACTCCCTATAGGAAATTACTCTGGCGTTTCATCTTTTTCAATCTTTTGATCACTTTTTTTTTTTTTTTTTTTTTTTTAGGTATGGAAAATTAAGATGCCAAAAGAAATTCACGGTTACTTTATGTAGAAGAGACGCAGTTTCCGATTCACTTCCTGACGGTCGTGCTCTCAGTTCACCAACGGGAGAGTTGCTAAGCTTCCTGTGACCTTTATCTTGCATTAAAATTCATGAAATTAACAAAAATAAAAGCCACTGGTATTAATACAGTTTCTCCAACTGTTAACTATTGAAAGTAGAAATATAGGATTTTCACTTAATTACACTGTTCACCTATCATTGTAAAGAATCCGATTGGCTTCGGGTGGCTGGCTTGACGTTGGGCGCTCTACCACAGAAGTCACGTGGACCCCATTCACAACCACAAGCAGAAAGACAGGGGACTGTCATGAACAACGTCAAACCATCTACCAAAGACGTTTAACAACAGCCGCAAGGAAACTGACCACTTGACGAAAGGCAGCTCGAAAGAACTCCTATGACCATCCTGACTTTCGAATTTAAGAGATGATTCTGTGGGCATCATGATATTATGATATAAATTACTCCTCCCAAAGGGTGTCATTTCTGGTAATAACGAAGGATCAGCTGATGCGGACATTGGGTTAAATTTGTAATGAAATTGAGAAAGTGATGGCTTAGATAAAAATGGTTGTTATTCTGACGGCATGTGGATAGGAAAACAAAGTTTCTGCAGACCTTATTATAAATTTCAATCGAGTTACATAAATTTATGTAATGTAAATTCTCTGGCTATATGAAATGGCTTATGTAACTTATCAGACATTGAAGATTTCCCCTACGCCGTCTGGGACGATGTCGTGCCGTGTCACTAGTTCGTTAACGGTCTTGCCAGTCGGTTCCTTTACAATGATAAGTGAGTAGTGTTACTGCATGAAAATCTTATATTTCTACTTTCAATAGTTAATAGTTGGCAAAACTCTATTAATACTAGTGACTTTTATTTATGTTAATTTTTACAATTTTAATGCAAGATAAAATCGTTTTAACTTGAGGTTAAATTTCCTGCATTAATTTTGGAGTGAACCCTGATAAATACACTTGAAATAGATCGTTCTGTTTGATGAAAAAAAAAATTGAATCTCAAGGGTTTCTATATGTTATTTCTTACGCTATAGTATAATTTCCTGCGTAGAGGTAGTAATTTTTGAAGAGGCATTCTACCAATAGTTTCAAGAATTATCATACCACTAGTAAAAAAATGCCTATGCTTTGATAAATTTCTAATTGCACTTTTTATACTATACTGAAACCAATGGAAATGTTTTCAAACATTTTCATCAATGAAGCCATAAGAAAAATTACTTCAAATTTAGAATAATTTATTTTCAAAATTAGTGGCCACTTTTATTAGGCACCACACGCATGAACTCGCACATTTAAAAAAAGAGTTCCATTGGATTCAGTGCCTTCAAACTAGTATAAAAAGTACAATAAAAACTGTTTCCAACGTTGGGAAACTTTTAATAGTACATGATTCTTAGATCGTTAGTTCGGAGAGCCTTCCAGTACGTGCGAATCCTTTGTATGTTGATCGTAATCTTACTGTTTAAGGCGGATTTTCATGCAAGTTTCCGTTGCGTTCTTCGCTTGTGATGTTGCTGAATAGCCAGCCAATTGAGAAAGTTGTTTAAGTACAGTTCTACATGTAACATAACTTTCTGTTGACTACACATACAAATCACAAGTAACGAACGCAACGCATGCTTGCATCAAAATCCGCCCTTAGTCTGTAATGCAAGGATGACGATAACGAAGTCCTTTAGTTCATTTGTAAGCTTTGCAGTAAAAATTTACTGCCTATCGAAGATGAGCTATTATTATACCAAATGAGAAGGATATTTTCTTATCATTATGAGTAGGTATGGACATGAAACGAATATTTATGTTCACGTCCTACTGCTATGCCTTGTAGATTAAATGAGCTATATGATAATAATTTTAAGCGAATCAATGGAATAAGAATGTGGGCTAACAGGGAAGTACTCAGAGAAATTCACGGTACATATGATGATATACACTACAAACTCACATGACTTGAAATTGAACCAAGGATCTCTTATATGAAAGATGAGCTTCTTAGCTGAGTCACCGTTCCACATAGCATAGACTGAAGAAGCTATATTCTTATAACCTAATCAATTTATATCCAACTCGGGGTTCCATACGCCATAGAGTTAGTGTGTTAAGCATTTTTTTTGCTGTTGTTGTTGTGTCGGCTATCTTGTATTTATTAAATTATACCTTCCTTCCCATTCGTTTAAGTTTTCTATTAACCTTTCTAAATTATAATGAACGTATGAATAAAACATTATAACAAACTGCTGTCTCAGTGCCTTTTCCTTTGGGCAGCCAGATTGAAATAGTGTGCCCTGGCATATTAGTGTACCGCTACGAAACCTTTATTTTGCCGAAAAGAAAGTTCGGACTGAAAGTAATATGCACGCGTTTTGGAAGTTTAAGTTTCATATCCTTCAAAATGTTAACAAATAACTATTTTACATTATTTGATAGTCAGACACTTGGAATTCTATAGGCAAGCCTAAATTTCTTAATGACAAAAACTACACAGTAATTTAGTATGTTCTACGAAAAACCAAAGTTAAATTTCCATAGGTGTGCAAAAATATTAAGTTTCGTAGTTACAGTGTCCAAAACGAAAAGAACAAAAAAATTTTAAAACATTGCCTTTGTGGCTTCTTTATTTTTAGTCTTTATGAAATGAAAGAAATCTCTCAGTTTTATATTCCACGATTATCCTCTGTGGGCTAAAGGAGACAATGATGATGAGAAAAGAATGAAATGGTGGAATGAAGAAAGTGGGAGAACCCTGACAAAATCCACACACACGGTGTTTATCATCCCGAGCTGCGGTCGAACCAGGGGTACTACACACCAGAGGTGAACACTCTACCACTGAGGCACCGCGGCCCTAGTTTTTATAGCCTTTATAATAGTATTCCTAGATATTCTGTACAACAATACATTTCCCTATCCAAGTTTTCGTTCTTATTCATATAATGCCAATACTATTTTCCGTTGACCCTCTTTTGTGCTCCCAAAGTATCACTTCTGAAAGCATAAGAAGGAAAATTCGAGGGTTCCATTATGTTTTCATCGTTATGTTAATGGCATTAAACTGAAATGATCTCTCAGATAGTAGCGGCCTTTGTAGAATATTGGATCATAACATAAAAAAAAAATATAATAATTGTATTCATTGGGTCTTTATACTGTAGTAATGCATTTCTTTTTCGTTTAATGGTTTTTCGACTATCTGTTATATTATCTTCAGCTTAATGGAATCTAAAAAAAAAAGTGTTTTACGAACAAAAATATAATCCATGTTACGTGAGAACAATGTTGCTTTGAAAACAGAATTTTATGGATCATAACAATGTTGTGTATTGACGTTTTACCGTCGTTTTGTTATTGACGTAAATATGCTCAGTATCTACGAATATTTTCTGTCTTTTCGTTCATATTAAAAGCGGTGTTTCCATTATGTTAATGATACTACAGACTTCAGTTAAGAAACTTGCAGCAAGATTGATATTCCAACTTTAATCTAAAAAGTGAGTATGTAAAAGATTATTTTTCTTCTATACAGGGTGCCTCAAAAATCTCCTGACAGGGTAACTCGGATATTATCAGAGTTATGATAAAATGTAAGAGGGTAAACCGTCTCTAAATATAATGTTTTCAATCTAAAGTGAAGGATTTTTTTTATCGGACGAGCCATTTGGACTATACACTAAGGTGGGCCGAAAAGTCCGATTTTTTTTTTTTTTTTTTTTTTTTTTAGAAAATTAAGATTGAGTACCGTGCAAAAGTTGTATAATGTTATATTATGTTTCCTCACCAAAACAGAGCCGGATTAAAAGATATTTAACCGGGCCCCGGGGGCCTCAAAGACCGTTAATTTTGAAAAAAAAAAAGTAGCCAGCAATGAAAACATTATTAAAATATATTTTTTCGAAAGTTAAGTTTGAGTAGCATGCAAAAGTTGTACAATATTACGTTATGTTTCTTCGCCAAAATAGAGCCGTATAGAAAGATATTTAACCGGGCCCCGGGGGCCCGAAAGAACGCTAATTTTGAAACAAAAGTAGCCAGCAATGAAAATATTATTAAAATATATTTTCAGAAACTTAAGTTTCAGTACATGAAAAAGTTGTATAATGTTATATTATGTTTCCTCACCAAAACAGAGCCGGATTAAAAGATATTTAACCGGGCCCCGGGGGCCCCAAAGAACGTTAATGTTAAAAAAAATAGTTGCGAGTAGTGAAAATATTGAAATATTTTTTTAGAAAGTTAAGTTTGAGTACCATGCAAAAGTTGTATAATATTATGTTTCTTCACTAAAATAGAGCCGAATAAAAATATATTTAACTGGGCCCCGGGGCCCGAACGAACGGTGATTTTGAAGAAAAAAAGTAGCCAGCTATGAAAATATTATTAAAAAATATTTTTAGAAAGTTAAGAGTCAGTACCGTGGAAAAGTTGTATAATGTTATATTATGTTTCCACACCAAAACAGCCGGATTAAAAGGTATTTAACCCGGCCCCGGGAGCCCAAAAGAACGCTATTGCTGAAAAATATATTTTGAGTAGTGAAAATATTATTGAAATATTTGTTTTCAGAAAATTAAATTTGAGTACCGTGCAAAAGTTGTATAATGTTATATTATGTTTCACTGATTGCATATATTATGTTGTGAATGACTGTTATATTATGTTATGAAAGTTGTATAATGCTATGTTTCTTCCCCAAAACAGAGGCAGGTAAAAATATTTCACCAGACCCTGCGGGTCCGAAAAGTGTTATTATTATTTTTTTAATATATACCATTATTTTAAGTATGTATAGAAAATTGATTAATATTCCTAATACTTTAACTTGACCACAAGATTTTAAATGTTCTGATCTGATGTGCAGCTCTTCGCCTGATTGGTGTTTAGTAGATATAATAGTACGGACACAAATACATAAGGTAAGGTTGAAAAATTGACAAACAAACACCAAACCAGCGCAGAACTCACCACGTGGAGATGGCTACACAGCGAGTTCCTCCCAACCACCCTCCTCTTACTTAAAGCTCCTTAGCGGAATCTTGGAACAAAATATTGAGATTTATGTCCGAAGCTTGGTAGATACTTTCGTGCTTCCAGTTTTGCGCGAATATAACCTTTTCGTGCAACACTACCGCATACTTCTGAAGAAGATTCTGTTACTACCCTTACACACTTCTCCAAAGCCTGCGTGTGGAAGGGGAACGTGGCAAACTGTGAAACCTCCTCTTTTCCACAATCATTTCGGTTGGTTCTTCTATTGATGCGTTAGCCGAAATTGGAGGTTTCGTTACTATTACTTCTGACCAATCAGTCAAATCGATATACGTAAACCGCATATTCCTCAGTGCTTTGCCTACTGCAGTTGTCAATTAGAACTATAGTTTGGTATTTTCGGCCATCAAAATAGAGACCCTTGAAATAAGTAGCTTTACACTGTAGACGGTTTCTTTTTTTTCTCTTATCTTTTTTGCTAGTTTCGTACGGATATTGTTTTTATCTACTACCTTGTCTTAGTTAGTTTTGTTCAGTAAATTTATATCTTCTAAAACAGCGGATACAATTTTAGCAGCCGACCTATTCGATATACCTGTAAAATCTTTTGCGGTACTCATTTGTTTAGGGCTCACTATTGTTTATTTAGGTTTAGTTTAGATTTTATTCTCTAAACGAGAGCTCCATGCGAACCCTTCATCGTCTGAATTCGGGGTGGAGGCGCTTAATGTATGTTCCAAGTACGGGATTGAGGCTAACGATTGTAACCCTCTTGTAATTGGTACCGCAGCATCATAATCGATCTGTGTGTCATGCTTTCTTTTGAGCCTATGGGTTTCTGCTTCATCTACATTGCAATTCGTCATTTGTCTCATTTCTCTGATCTAATATGAGCTCCCACTCCAAAAGCGGTATATAATTTGATTTACCACACTTACAGGTTAATCTATCGCAGCATTTGCAAGAGAAAATATCACATAACTTCTAAGCACCGTTCTTAAATTTCTTTAATTTGGCTCATAATGGGGTATATTTCATTTCTTAATGGGGTTAATGATCGTTTTGCATTTTGAGTTGTAATTCAAAATCATATGCTTAATTCGAAGTCAAGACAATACAGGAAGAGAGGCTCGCAGCCATATTGTTTCTAGTTTATTTGAATTCAGCAATGTAAGCGCCGCCTTCGGAAAGCCAGTGTTGTGCATTTTGCATCCAGATGCGAAAGAGTGATATTCTCTTAAAAGTTTGAGAGTTCTGAGGTGGGCTCAACACAAAGGTTTTTCGTGTGTTAATATGGTAGTTATAAAAGTTAGTTAAGCTCTTGATAGTTATTTGCGTATATTGAAACCATGTATTTCATGTTTTATGTATTAATAGTATTGTCTGGTAAAATGTTATTATTACCTAAAACCATTTTATTTGAACAAAAAAATGGGAACTTTAGGGCCACGGGGGCCCGGTTAAATATGGTTTTAAAATCAACATATTTGACATGGCTTCATTTCGTACCAATGCACAACTTTTGATAACTACTCAATCCTGAATATCTGAAAAAAAAAATTTCGGCCCACCCTACTATACACTTTTTATGCGAACAATGTTAAATGAAAATGCAACGTTGCCATTTACCTGGGGCTGGGGGAGGGAAGGACGAAACGGGAGGTGGACAAATTCTGTAAGAGTATGTGAACGGGGGCATGTTTGAAAGAGGGTCTGGCCATTGGCACGTTAGCATAACAGACAGTAACATCATTCACTTATGTTGTAGGTCTAGATAAATTCCAACTTGCATTTTTATTTAACATTGGGCGTATAAAGAGTGTACAGCCTGAACAACTCATCCGATTTAAAAGAATTTCTTCCTTTAGATTAAAAACATCATGGAGACAGTTTCCTCTCTTGCACTTTGCTGTAGCTGCGATAATAACAGAGTTACCCTATGTCAGGGGCCTTTTGAGACATCTTCATATCAAGTTCTTTCGTTTATTACACTTAAAGAGGTACGTATCTGGATTATGTAAAAAATTTCGACCTTATAAACTAAGCATTTTCTTTTTAAAACATGTAAATTTTATTATTAAATAATGCGTCCCTCATGCTGGGTTGCACCAACCGAGGATTAAGATCGGATAAGATAATCAGTTGATTATTTTTATATTTCGATAAGAATGAAAATGAAATGAAATTTTTGAGTTTTACGTCCCACGGTTATGCTGGTTAGGCTAAAGGAGACGGTGATGATGAGTAATGAGTGAAATGGTGGAATTAAGAAAGTGGGAGGAAACGGGAGAACCCCGAGAAAATCCACGCACACGGTGTTTGTCCACCACAAAGTTCACTTGGCGGGGGCTGGGATCGAATCCAGGACCCCAAGCACCAGAGGTGAACGCTCTACCACTGAGCCACCGCGGCCCCTTGGATAAGAATCTTACATCGTTGCACCAACATTTTGTCAGAGAAGATTAATTTATCTTCGAATAACTGGAAGCTGTATAAAATTATGACGTTTACGACATGACGTAATGCAATTTCATACGTTTGATTGGCTAAAACACAGCAGTAACAACTGAAAAATGATTTGCGTAGCATGTGTTAACTTTTCGTACTAGATATGGAAAGAAAGCGGACGAAGATGACCCCTCGGGAAGGCAAAAATGTTTTTATGCTGGTGGACAAACATATCATTTAACAAAAACAAGTTATATAAAATACAGAAAAAGAAGTTGTTCCCTTTTTCTTAAATAATGTTTGACTACAAACTACGCTAAGCTTCACACAAATACGTTTTCCCTTAAATCCAACGTTCGAATTTTGCACTCAAGTATACGGTAGGATAGGGAAGAGCAGAGAATATTAGGGTGGCGTACGGTAGCGTTAGGTACAGTACTGTGGGTTAAGGTAGATTAAGTTAAGTCAATGCCTTGCCATTATTTTCAAATGTAGAGTAGGCTAGGTTACGTTAGCTCAATGTTTAACCATAATTTCCAAATCTAGGGTAGAAAAATGAAATGAAATCTTTAAGTGTAACGTTCCATAATTATGCATTTAGGCTAAGGAAGACAATGATTTAAACAAGTGAATGATGATGGAAAAAATGGTGGAATGAAAATGTGTGAGGAAACGAGAGTAGTAGTACTGGCCCCACTTGACCTAACTCTCGATTATCCAATTTTGGGTCCCCATGGACCATAGTGAATGAATCAGGGATGCTTTGGCCCGGGATTACGTCACCTATTGAAATTTTGCTTATGCTTATTCAGGGGCCATGCACGCTGGTACGAATGAATCAGAGGTACATTGGCCAGGCTATGACGTCATTGAATTGGGAGTATTGGATCAGAGGTCATGATGATTCTTTAAAATTAATAAAAATATGATCTTGATGATTCATTACGTTATGAAATAGTACAATTTTACGAATGCTTTTTATTTTTCGTTCCCTTTTATGGCATAAAATTTGGAGATTGTTATCCATGGACTAACACTGGTGCAAATGAAATCTTTAGTTTTACGTCCCACGATTATGCAGTTTAGGCTAAAGGAGACGGTGACGATGAGAAATCCCCATCGAACCAGGGATCCCATACATCAGAGGTGAACAGTCTACCACTTAGTCACCGCACCTCTACTGGTATGAATGAATTAGAGGTAGTTGGTTCGAGCTAATATGTTCGTTTGACGTCACTGAACTGGGATTTTTAGCTTGGAGCTTATGATGGCTTGTTTCGTTCCCTTTTATGGGTATAAAATTACCAAAACAAGGTTTGATCTCTTTCTTGACGATCTATTACATTATGAATTAGTAGACCCCAGTAATAGTATAAATTAGTATTAGTATTAATATGAAACTCGAAAACTTTGGAGTTCTTTCGTGACTAACCGGTTAGCATATGCGTCTTTAACGTGGGAGACCAGGGTTCGATTCCCGGAAGGAGCTCATGCGGTTCGGATTTCACGTTAATTAGTAGGTTCTATTTTGCTGCTGAACGGGACGTTAAACTCAAAATCAACTTAACTCGAAAACTTTGGGAGGAATGCTTGATTTTTGGTGCTTATCCCTTTGATGAGATGGACTAACACTGGTGCAAATGAAATCTTTAGTTTTACGTCCCACAATTATGCCGTTTAGGTGGTTACGATGAGAAATGAATAAATTGGTGGGAGAAAATTGGAGTATCCCGAGCATAATGTTGCCCACCACAAAACTATTTTTCGCTGTGTTTGAACCAGGGACCACATACAGCAAAGGTGAACGCTCTACCACTGAGCAACCGCACCTCTACTGGTAAGAATGAATTAGAGGTAGTTGGTTCGAGCTAATATGTTCGTTTGACGTCACTGAACTGGGATTTTTAGCTTGGAGCTTATGATGGTTTTTCGTTCCCTTTTATGGGTATAAAATTACCAAAACAAGGTTTGATCTCTTTCTTGATGACCTATTACATTATGAATTAGTAGACCCCAGTAATAGTATAAATTAGTATTAGTATTAATATGAAACTTGAAAAACTTTGGAGTTCCTTCGTGACTAACCGGTTAGCGTATGCGTCTTTAACGTGGGAGACCAGGGTTCGATTCCCGGAAGGAGCTCATGCGGTTCGGATTTCACGTTAATTAGTAGGTTCTATTTTTGCTGCTGAACGGGACGTTAAACTCAAAATCAACTTAACTCGAATCCTTTGGGAGGAATACTTGATTTTGATTAAGGTATAGTTTTCATTCACGGAACTTATAGGACTCGAACCACGATATTCAATTGTCAAAAAGTGTGTCCAGGAAAGCATACATTTATTGAGACTCATAAAACAGGGGGAGGGGCGATCCCGGACCTCATTAATTTATATCGTATTCGTTTGTGGGTTAAATAAAACTGTTGGAAAGATTTAAAAAGTTTCTTCGTGTATTGACTTATAATCATATGTTGAAAAAGGGAACGTCAGCTATATCGTGTTACCTATGCTTACGTATTTTTTGTCACAGTATCGTTGGCATTGTTTGTTCGAACAAATACGGTGTTTAATTGTCAAATAGTGTGTAATGGTTTACTTTTAAAAGGATATATTCATTCTTTGAAAAGGAGAAAAGGGATGAGATGAGGTTATTTTGGACCTAGTTAGTACCTATCTTTTTCGTCTGTGACGTCACATTTACTTTTTCGCTTAAATCTGATTGGTTCATTGTAATAACGATTAATCTACTTATGTAACGAGATAACATTGAGGAGTTATTTCTTATGACAAAACAAGAACATATATATGTAATGGTTTACTTTGAAAGAATATATTCATTCCTAGAGAAGGTAAAAGAGGGAAATGATGAGCTGACTTCGAACCTAGTTACTACTTTTCGTTTCCGTTCGTGGATAAATAATAATGACTTTACATTTACTCTTTGCTTAAATCTGATTAGTTCATTGTAATAATTCTTACAAAACATTGTTATTGGTTTGAACGATTTAAACGTTCAGCGTTTGTGTTTAGTTTAATTAGTAAGGGCTTAGCTGATGGAAAACTGTTCCGACAGTACTTGTTATATGCTTGTTATATGTTGTTTAGATTCATGATTAAAATGTTCTCAATATTGTGTAATATTTCTAAGCTTGATTACAGTTCTTTATTACAGTATATGGATGCGTATAGGTTTTTATAGAGCAAGGGTACATGGACGAACGTGATTGGTACCAACTTTTTGTGGGTTAATTTGGCAGAACCAAAGTCATGGTCCCCAGAACTAATGTTAGTGTTTGATCACCTAAAATTGCTAAAGATATAATTTGGAAAGGTGTCTAGCCTCATGTATTCTCTTTATTACGTTATAGCCATGCACGGTCTATATTTAGTCTCCGAAGGTCATGAGTTTGATTCTCGATGAAAGTTTATATGACTTTGATATTAACTTGAATTCTTGTGCTGTTTAGGATTTATGCTCTACATAGACGTTGTCCGAGCTCTTCAAAGTAGAGTTTGCTGTTACTTTATTTACATATTATGAGGATATGCTTACCTAAATGCACTCCTCTTAAGCTTTTTGGTAAGAGAGAACCACGATACTTTAAGGTTACCTTCTTTGTCTTGGTGTTAGTTCGTGTAATTTATATCTTAAATAACATTGACGGTTTAGTTAAAATCATCTCAAAATATTTAGCCAAAATTTTTCAGTGAGTGCAAAGAGGGAATTGTTTCACGGTTAACCGCCAAATGTTATCCGGTTTTTAATTATTCGATTAAAAATTATCGGTTTTTAACTATTCGATTAACAAATAAACAGTTTTTAACTATTCGATTAAATTTTGAGTCCATTAATTTCCAGTTATTACAAAAGTTCAAGTGAAATTTTGAAACTAAATTTTTTCGAACTCAAATTTTTCAAATCAAAAATATTCAAACTGAAATGTTCGAATTAAAAACATCAAACTAAACTTTTCAAATAAAAAAGTTGAAATCAATATTTTCGAATTATAAACATCGAACCAAAACTTTCGAACAAAAATTTGAAATAAAACTTTTTCGAATTCAACTTTCCAAACCAATTTTTACAACTAGAAAAGTTGAAACTAAAATTTTCGAACAAAAAAATTGAAATAAAACTTTTCGAATTCAAATTTTTTCAAACCACACAATTTCACACTGAAATTTTTGAACTGGAAAATTTAAATTAAAATTTTCGAAAAATGAAATCAAAATTTTCGAACCAAAACATTTCAATCCAAATTTTAAAACTAGAAAGTGGAAACTAAAATTTTCGAATTCAAATTTTCACTGAAAAAATTTTGAACCAGAAAAATTAAGCTAAAAATTTTTCGAAAAATGGAATCAAAATTTTCGAACTAAAACATTTCAATCCAAATTTTAGAACTAGAAAGTGGAAACTAAAATTTTCGAATTAAAAAAAATTTTATAACGAAAGTTTCAAATCAAATTTTTTGGACCTAAAATTTCAAACCAAAATTGTCGAACTGAAAGTTAAAGTTTCGAACAAAAGAAATAATTCGAAATTTTCAAACAAACTTCTTGAAAGTATTTAACCATAGCCGTTTACTGATTTTAAAAATTTAAATTATCGTGAAGAAATATTTGGGACTAAGTTTTTAAGACGATGAACGGTTTGGTAAGCCATAGCCAGACCGAGACATTGATATTGGTTGAAATGAAGTTTAATCAAGCTTTATTTCATCAGACAGTCTTAACTTACGATCCGTTTTAGTGAACTATAATCTTTATTTGTTTAAGATCATCGTCGACGTGATGGCCAGCCATAACCGGACATTTTTTTCGTATCATCGTGAAAGAATGCAAAGTTTCTTCTGGTCATAGCCGCTACGCTACGACAAACCCGAATCACTACCACAGAACAAACATAAACGCATATTTTCAAGGCTTTGAGTCGAACCTGGGACTATTTTAAGAGAAGGTTACTTACCACGACGATTCCCATCTGATGAGATCAAGAAACCTTAAAATCAATCACGCTTGGTACCCCACCGCTCTCTCTCTCTCCCCCTCTCTCTCCTGTAATAACAAAGTACAACTCAAGATAGGTTGAATCAGTGTTGGGCAAATTTCAATTGAATTAACAATTAACAATTAATCTGTAAATTTAATTGTTAATTGCAATTAACAATTGAAATAAGTAATGGTTAATTGTTAATTGCAGTTGGCCATTGAAAAAGGAGAATCAATTGCAATTGATCAATTGATTGAAAGTAATTGCAGTGGAAAGTAATTGCAATTGAATTCTGTAATTCAATTGCAATTGAAATTAATTGGCAATTGATTCAATTGCAATTGATTTCCACAGCAATTACTTTCAATTGATTGATCAATTGCAATTGATTTTCACTGATTAATTTTCAGCACTGTAGTTCAGAGAGGGCGTGGGGCAATGAAAACTTTAGCCACGACCAATTGACTCATCACCCGTCGTGACCCACGATCCACCGTGACCCACTCTGACCCACCACCCACCATAAACCACTCTTACCCACTGTGACCCACAGACCCACCAAAATCCATTGTCATCAACTCTGACCTATGATTCACGCCCTCTTCTCTACTGACTAAAGAGTTTCAACTTGTAATAAAACAAGCCTATAAAATTATCACTCATCGGAGTTTGAATTTCTACGACCAATCGCTCAAGCACCGCACTAATACAATAACGGCGAATCTGACCTTTCTAATATAAATACAATAGAGTTTGTTCGTGTGTCTGTCTGTCTATCTTTGTGCAGCCTGTGAACGATACGAGTGGACCGAAACTTTTCAAAATTTGGTCACGGGTAGCTTGGTCTAGGCCCCAGACCAAGACGAAGAGTTTTTTTTTTAAATTCCTTACTAGGGGGTCTCCAGGGGACGCTTACCGGGACCGGCCTGGAGACCAGAAAAGTCGACTGAGAGTTACCAAATTTTGGTCAAAGATACCTTGGTCCAGGTCCCACACCAAGGCAAAACGTTTTCAACAAAATTCGAACCCGGGGTCTCAGGGAGGCGTTTACCGGGACATGTAAAAGTAGAACGATATCAGTGTCGATTTCATAGTTTTCGAGGTCGCTGAGATCAATGGTGAAACTCCGATTGCATTAACTTCCAAATTCATCGTATTCGGCTGCGGGCCGTGGGTCAACGGGGGGGGGGGGGAAGGGATACCGAAACGTAAAAGTAATCCAAAATGACCGATATTAGTGTCAAATCCATAGTTTTCGCGGTTGCTGATATCAATGGCAACACTACCATTAGTGATGACTTTCAAATTCATCCACCGTTGTATGCGGGTCTTGGGTCACCAGAGGGGGAATTCCGGGACATGTAAAAATAATCGAAAATGACCGATATTAATGTCAAATCCATAGTTTTCGGGATAGCTGAGCTCAATGGTGAAACTCAAGACCACGTTTACTTTCATATTTAGCCCCCATCAGCTAAGAAAGGGGGACATTATAAAGGGGATCACGAGACATGTAAAAATAATCCACAGTGACCGATGTCAAATCCGTAGTTTTCGCGGTGGCTGATATCAATGATGATACTTTCATTAGCGATGATTTTCAAATTTAGCCACCATTGTATGCGGGCCGGGAGTCACCAGTGGTGGGGAATTGCGAGACATGTAAAAATATTGGAAAGTGACCGATATTAGTGTCAAATCCATAGTTTTCGCTGTCGCTAAGATGAATGGTGATACTTCCACAGGCGTTGACTTCCAAATACAGCCCCCATCGGCTGTGGGCCAGAGGCATTGTTTTTTTTAATTGGAACCAGAGGATTATAGGGACTTTTACCGGCATATGTAAAAAGTAGTAGAAAATGGCAGATGCTAGTGTCACATTCATAGTTTTCGCGGTATTGGTTGGGAGTTGGTGGGGGTCAGAGGAGATTTTTTCACAATACGAACCAAGGGGGTCTGAGGGGTGGTTCATCGGGACATGTAAAAGTAGTAGAATTTGTGTCGAATCCATATTTATTGGGGTTGCTCAGACGTATAGTGACACCCCCGATAGTGTATACGTTCAAATTCAGCCCCCATCGGCCTTCCCAATGAAAACACATGTACGTTGTTGGATATATATTCACACAAAATATATTCAATTTTAGAAATGTTTCTTAATTGTTCTCCCGTTGTTCAGTTCGTTTACATTGATATTTAATCTGATCCATGCGAAGACGGGCATAATAGCTAGTACGAAATGGTAAAGTGTTCGTTATGGAACAAATTACAATTGAACAAATTATTATCTATTCAATTATATAGATAATAATTATAATTAATAATTATTTCCCTTGTTGAATTATAGATAGTTTTCAGTAGAAAACTGAATAAAATTTAAAAGTCCCAAATCAATTAAAGTAGACCAACGTAAAGGAAAAATGTATAAAAATTTTCCATATAATTAAGCTTACAAACTTAAATGGAAATTTAGCTTAATTACATGGAAATTTTTTGTGTCGTTTTTGTGCGCCTATTTCCTCGTTTTCTGCGTCACCGGAAATGGTCAATGTTATCCTACAAATATGGTGGAACAAGTTAATGCTGTTCCGTCAGGAACGATTTCAAGGTCGTTTCCTTCACATCATCTTGTGCGTGTTTCCTACCGTTTTGTAAACCTATTTCCACGTTTTGCGAATCAATGGTAGTGGGTCAAAATGGGCATTCAATGTGGGAAGAAAAATAGATCCACTCTCCCACCAGTATCGAATTTCAAGGTCGCTTTTTCGCATTGTTTAGTGCATGTTTTTACCGTTTCTGCGCATATTTTCACGTTTTGTAGACCAACGAAAATGGGTCAAAGACGACCTACAAATATGGCAGAAAAAGACATATCCATTCCACTTTCAAGATCCATTTGACCCTCTCCCACTGATGCACAAAGCGACACAAATCATGCAAAAAAAAAAAAAAAAATGTGAAGAAAACAACCTCGACATTCGATGGTGACGGAACAGCATTAAGTTATTCCGCTATACTTGTAGGCCATTTGACCTATTTTCGTTGTCGCACTAAAGTGGAAATAGGAGCACAAAACAGTACAAAGCAGTTACTATACGATGCGAAAGAAACGAACCTCCAAATTCGATAGTGGCGGAACAATGGCTCTATTTCCTCACACATTGATGGACCATTTTGACGCATTTCTGGTAATGCTCAAAACGTGGAAGTAGGCGAACAGAACTGTACAAAATACACACTAAACGATGCGAAAGAACCAACCCCCGAAATTCGATAGTGGCGGAACAGTGAGCCATTTAACTCCCCACTTTAGAGCCCGTTTAACTCACCTCGGGTGATGCACAAGACGAGAAATTGGCGCAGAAAACTTTAAAAAAGGCACTAAACGATGCGAAAGTAACGATCCAGAAATTCGATAGTGTCGAAACAGTGGGTCATTTTCGTCACACCTTGGAGGCTCATCTTGACACACTTCTAGTGACGAACAAAACGTGGAAATAGGGGCACAAAACGTAACAAAACAGGCACTAATCAATGCGAAAGGAAGGGCCTCGAATTCGGTAGTGGCGGAGGAGTGAGTCATTTTCGTTACACTTTGGAGGCCATTTTGACACACTTCTGGTGACGCGCAAAACGTGGAAACAAGGGCAGGAAACGGCACGAAACATTCACTAGTCGATGCGAAAGGAAGGACCACGAAATTCGGTAGTGACGGAGAAGTGGGTCATTTCGTCACACTTTGGAAGCCCATTTTGTCACACTTCTGGTGACGCAATCAAAACGTACAAAACAGGCACTAAACGATGCGAAAGAACCGACCCCGAAATTCGATAGTGGCGAACAGTGAGCCATTTAACTCCCACTTTAAAGGCCTGTTTAACTCACTTCCGGTGACGCACAAGACGTGGAAGTAGGTACAGAAAACTTTTTTAAAAAATAGGCACTAAACGATGCAAAAGTAACGACCTAAGAAATTCGATATTGTCGGAACAGTGGGTCATTTTGGTCACTCTTTGGAGGCCCATTTTGACACAAATCTGGTGACGCGCAAAACGTGGAAATGGGGGCACGAAACAGCACGAAAATTCAGTAGTCGATGCAAAAGGAAGGACCTCGAAATTCGGTAGTGGCGGAGAAGTGGGTCATTTTCGTCCCACCTTCGAGGCCCATTTTGACCGTCTTCCAGTGACGCACAAAACGTCGAAATAGGCGCACAAAAGGGTACGCGGTTTGAAATTAACGACCTCGAAATTCGATAGTGTCGGAACAATGGGTCATTTTCGTCCCATTTTGGAAGCCCATTTTGACCCACTTCTTGTGACACACAAAACGTGGAAATGGGGGCACGAAACAGCACGAAAATTCAGTAGTCGATGCAAAAGGAAGGACCTCAAAATTCGGCAGTGGCGGAGAAGTGGGTCATTTTCGTCCCACATTCGAGGCCCATTGTGACCGTCTTCCAGTGACGCACAAAACGTCGAAATAGGCGCACAAAAGGGTACGCGGTGTGAAATTAACGACCTCGAAATTCGATAGTAACGGAACTCTTGGTCATTTTCGTCCCATCTTGGAAGCCCATTTTGACCCACTTCTGGCGACACACAAAACGTGGAAATGGGGGCACGAAACAGCACGAAAATTCAGTAGTCGATGCAAAAGGAAGGACCTCGAAATTCGGTAGTGGCGGAGAAGTGGGTCATTTTCGTCCCACCTTCGAGGCCCATTTTGACCGTCTTCCAGTGACGCACAAAACGTCGAAATAGGCGCACAAAAGGGTACGCGGTGTGAAATTAACGACCTCGAAATTCGATAGTAACGGAACTCTTGGTCATTTTCGTCCCATCTTGGAAGCCCATTTTGACCCACTTCTGGTGACACACAAAACGTGGAAATGGGGGCACGAAACAGCACGAAAATTCAGTAGTCGATGCAAAAGGAAGGACCTCGAAATTCGGTAGTGGCGGAGAAGTGGGTCATTTTCGTCCCACCTTCGAGGTCCATTTTGACCGTCTTCCAGTGACGCACAAAACGTCGAAATAGGCGCACAAAAGGATACGCGGTGTGAAACTAACGACCTCGAAATTCGATAGTGTCGAAACTCTTGGTCATTTTCGTCCCATTTTGGAAGCCCATTTTGACCCACTTCTGGTGACGCACAAAACGGAAGTAGACGCACAAAACGGCACAAAACGATGTGAAGGAAACGACCTCGAAATTCATTGGTGGCGGAAGAGCAATAATTTGTTCCGTCATATTTGTAGGCCCATTTTGACCCACTTCCGGTGATGCACAAAATGTGGGAATAGGCGCACAATGCGACACAAAACACGCACAAAAGATGCAAAACAAAGTACCTCGAAATTCGTTGGTGGTGGAACAAGTTAATGACGCCGTGAGCACCAATATAAGTATATACTGTAGTTCTTACCAGGGGGCGCGGTGGGTCAGTGGTAGAACGTTCACCTCCGGTGCTTGAGGACCCTGGTTCGATCTCAGCTCGCGCAGTTTGGACTTTGTGGTGGACAAACACCGTGCTCGTGGATTTTCTCGGGGTTCTCCCGTTTCCTCCCACTTTCTTCATTTCATTCATTTCCCATCATCACCGTCTCCTTTAGCCTAACCGGTGGGACGTAAAACTAAAGATTTCATATAATTTTTTGTAGTTCTTACCATCAAAGCTGAGAACTGCACGGTCCAATTTTTTAGCCAAAGTAGAAGCCCAACCAGAATAGTGATGTCAACCAGCCCGGCTCGGTTCAACTGAGCGTACAGCTTGAGCTGGCTTGGTTGGGATTACCCATCGACTGGGCTCAATTGAGCCAATGGCTTGAACCGGCTTGGTAAAGGCGAGTTATCGACTCGGCTCGATTGGAGCCAATGGCTCGAACCAGCTCCGTTGAAACGAGTCCATAGGTTGGGTTCGAGTTAGCTTAACTGAGCCAATGGCTCGAACCGGCTCGGTTGGGGTAAGCAATCAGCTCGGTTCGGTTCGGCTCGTGTGAGCCTTCAGCTCGAGCTGGCTCGGTTGGATAAGCTGTTGGCTCGGCTCACTTCTCGGTTCGGCTCGATAAGTGAATGAGCTGTGAGCGAGCCGCTTGAGTCGTTGACAACCCTAAACCCGGGTCGTGCAGTTTTAAACATGTTTGGCTGGAGTCCCATAACTTCTAACAATTTTTGGCTCGAGCCCGAATACTTGCTCCTCCTGAACTCAAGCCAAGAACCTCGTGACCGATGTCCTTGCCTCCTGAAGATTTCTTGACTACCGAGATCGACAGTTAACTAATTTTTAGTATTCCGATACAAACCGCCTATATTCCATGTTTATACAGGTACACGGTGTTATAATAATAATTAGTTATAGTAGTAGTAGTAGTAGTATAATTGATAATTATATTGTCTATGTAGGATACTTGAAGATAGTAGTACTTGGAACTACACAAAGGATTTAGCTCGAATTGGCTCGACTCGACTGGAAACTTGATCCGAATTCGAGTCGAGTTGGGGGAAATTTTTCGAGCCGAGATCTCGAGTCGAACTCAAAGATGTCTGCTTCGAGTCGAGTCGAGTTTTAAAGAAAACTCGCTCGAACTCGCTCGTGGTCATTCCTATTGTATGCATGACGGGCATATAGAGTTCTTTCGAGGGGGATAGAACCATAAACATATATTTAAAAAATACTTAGTTTCACGGCTTTCTTCCCAGGGGGGGAAAGGGATGGTAGGTATCCAGCATTTCTTATAAGTACCTTATGTGAAATATGTAAAACAGTAACAAGTGGACAATACAATATACACATATCTTCTTATCTTCAGTTTTAATTGCTGATTTCAATTGCAATTAACAATTACAATTAACAATTACAAGTTTCAATTGTCAATTGCAATTAACAATTGAATGTTTCAATTGCACCCTTTGCAATTGACAATTAACAATTAAAAGTTTCAATTGCCTGGTGACCAATTAACAATTAACAATTGACGAAAATTTAATTGCAAATTTTATGATTGAATTCAATTGCAATTGAAATTAATTGTCAATTACAAATTGAAATCAATTGTAATTGAAATCAATTGCAATTGATTTTCAGAGCAATTACTTTCAATTGATTGATCAATTGCAATTGATTTCAATTGATTTTGCCCAACACTGGGTTGAATGCATGGATTTCGTAATGAAAACAAATGTGATTTCCTGTGGCAAGGTTGGTTAAGATGATTTCTGCAAGTGTCAGCATCAGCTGTACGATAACGTTTCATGGAAAGACTGACGAATGAAGTTTACGCACTGTTGTGAAACAGCGATCCTTAATGGTAGAACGGCACAACACTGGTGGGGGAAGAAATCAAACTAACATCACAAACACGTTTTCAAAAAATCCTATTGCAGAACAGGAAGCACACTGAGCTTTGAATGATGAATGGTTAACCGTGAAACAATTCCCTCTTTGCACTCACTGAAAAATTTTGGCTAAATATTTTGAGATGATTTTAACTAAACCGTCAATGTTATTTAAGATATAAATTACACGAACTAACACCAAGACAAAGAAGGTAACCTTAAAGTATCGTGGTTCTCTCTTACCAAAAAGCTTAAGAGGAGTGCATTTAGGTAAGCATATCCTCATAATATGTAAATAAAGTAACAGCAAACTCTACTTTGAAGAGCTCGGACAACGTCTATGTAGAGCATAAATCCTAAACAGCACAAGAATTCAAGTTAATATCAAAGTCATATAAACTTTCATCGAGAATCAAACTCATGACCTTCGGAGACTAAATATAGACCGTGCATGGCTATAACGTAATAAAGAGAATACATGAGGCTAGACACCTTTCCAAATTATATCTTTAGCAATTTTAGGTGATCAAACACTAACATTAGTTCTGGGGACCATGACTTTGGTTCTGCCAAATTAACCCACAAAAAGTTGGTACCAATCACGTTCGTCCATGTACCCTTGCTCTATAAAAACCTATACGCATCCATATACTGTAATAAAGAACTGTAATCAAGCTTAGAAATATTACACAATATTGAGAACATTTTAATCATGAATCTAAACAACATATAACAAGCATATAACAAGTACTGTCGGAACAGTTTTCCATCAGCTAAGCCCTTACTAATTAAACTAAACACAAACGCTGAACGTTTAAATCGTTCAAACCAATAACAATGTTTTGTAAGAATTATTACAATGAACTAATCAGATTTAAGCAAAGAGTAAATGTAAAGTCATTATTATTTATCCACGAACGGAAACGAAAAGTAGTAACTAGGTTCGAAGTCAGCTCATCATTTCCCTCTTTTACCTTCTCTAGGAATGAATATATTCTTTCAAAGTAAACCATTACATATATATGTTCTTGTTTTGTCATAAGAAATAACTCCTCAATGTTATCTCGTTACATAAGTAGATTAATCGTTATTACAATGAACCAATCAGATTTAAGCGAAAAAGTAAATGTGACGTCACAGACGAAAACGATAGGTACTAACTAGGTCCAAAATAACCTCATCTCATCCCTTTTCTCCTTCTCAAAGAATGAATATATCCTTTTAAAAGTAAACCATTACACACTATTTGACAATTAAACACCGTATTTGTTCGAACAAACAGTGCCAACGATACTGTGACAACAAATACGTAAGCATAGGTAACACGACATAGCTGACGTTTCCTTTTTCAACATATGATTATAAGTCAATACACGAAGAAACTTTTTAAATCTTTCCAACAGTTTTATTTAACCCACAAACGAATACGATATAAATTAATGAGGTCCGGGATCGCACCTCCCCCTGTTTTATGAGTCTCAATAAATGTATGCTTTCCTGGACACACTTTTTGACAATTGAATATCGTGGTTCGAGTCCTATAAGTTACGTGAATGAAAACTATACCTTAATCAAAATCAAGTATTCCTCCCAAAGGTTTCGAGTTAAGTTGATTTTGAGTTTAACGTCCCGTTCAGCAGCAAAAATAGAACCTACTAATTAACGTGAAATCCGAACCGCATGAGCTCCTTCCGGGAATCGAACCCTGGTCTCCCACGTTAAAGACGCATACGCTAACCGGTTAGTCACGAAGGAACTCCAAAGTTTTTCGAGTTTCATATTAATACTAATACTAGTTTATACTATTACTGGGGTCTACTAATTCATAATGTAATAGGTAATCAAGAAAGAGATCAAACCTTGTTTTGGTAATTTTATACCCATAAAAGGGAACGAAAAACCATCATAAGCTCCAAGCTAAAAATCCCAGTTCAGTGACGTCAAACGAAAATATTAGCTCGAGCCAACTACCTCTAATTCATTCATACCAGTAAAGGTGCGGTTGCTCAGTGGTAGAGCGTTCACCTTTGCTGTATGTGGTCCCTGGTTCAAACACAGCGAAAAATAGTTTTGTGGTGGGCAACATTATGCTCGGGATACTCCAATTTTCTCCCACCAATTTATTCATTTCTCATCGTAACCACCTAAACGGCATAATTGTGGGACGTAAAACTAAAGATTTCATTTGCACCAGTGTTAGTCCATCTCATCAAAGGGATAAGCACCAAAAATCAAGCATTCCTCCCAAAGTTTTCGAGTTAAGTTGATTTTGAGTTTAACGTCCCGTTCAGCAGCAAAATAGAACCTACTAATAAACGTGAAATCCGAACCGCATGAGCTCCTTCCGGGAATCGAACCCTGGTCTCCCACGTTAAAGACGCATACGCTAACCGGTTAGTCACGAAAGAACTCCAAAGTTTTCGAGTTTCATATTAATACTAATACTAATTTATACTATTACTGGGGTCTACTAATTCATAATGTAATAGATCGTCAAGAAAGAGATCAAACCTTGTTTTGGTAATTTTATACCCATAAAAGGGAACGAAACAAGCCATCATAAGCTCCAAGCTAAAAATCCCAGTTCAGTGACGTCAAACGAATATATTAGCTCGAACCAACTACCTCTAATTCATTCATACCAGTAGAGGTGCGGTGACTCAGTGGTAGACTGTTCACCTCTGCTGTATGGGGTCCCTGGTTCGATGGGGATTTCTCATCGTCACCGTCTCCTTTAGCCTAAACTGCATAATCGTGGGACGTAAAACTAAAGATTTCATTTGCACCAGTGTTAGTCCATGGATAACAATCTCCAAATTTTATGCCATAAAAGGGAACGAAAAATAAAAAGCATTCGTAAAATTGTACTATTTCATAACGTAATGAATCATCAAGATCATATTTTTATTAATTTTAAAGAATCATCATGACCTCTGATCCAATACTCCCAATTCAATGACGTCATAGCCTGGCCAATGTACCTCTGATTCATTCGTACCAGCGTGCATGGCCCCTGAATAAGCATAAGCAAAATTTCAATAGGTGACGTAATCCCGGGCCAAAGCATCCCTGATTCATTCACTATGGTTCATGGGGACCCAAAATTGGATAATCGAGAGTTAGGTCAAGTGGGGCCAGTATTACTAGAGTAGTCTGAGAAAACCCACAGACACAATGTATTCCAAAATAAATTTATTTGGCCGGCAATCGAACCAGAGACCCCGCGCACCAGAGGTAAGCGCTCCAAATGTAGGGTAGAGTAAGTTAGGTTACAATATATTAGGTTACCTTACATTCAATATTTAGCTTTTATTTTAGCAGTTACATCAGCAAGAAATCTCCTCCCCCACGACTCTGTTCGGACAATCTTTTTAAAACCCAAATTTTGACATAGATTTACATTTATATCATAGCGCCAGTTCCTCTGGAAAAAGCAACGGTTTAAGTTTACATTTGCATCGCCAGTTGGTTTTATGCTTCATTCCAGAAAGTAACACTGGTTTGCGTAAATATGATCCTTTTAATTAAATAAATTTGTTTTAGTAATTCACTGTCGGGTTTGCATAATGTTACCAATTAGCGATGCGGTGCAGATTTATGTACGGATCCAAGGACAAATTCCTTTGATATATATTTCTTTTTCAGCAAATCGACTTTTATATCTTACATAATAATTCTTGGGGTATGTACTTGCATTACTTTGTACAAATTTATTTTAGGTTAGCTTCAGTGTATATATACGATAAGAACTATTGTTCAAAAGACACTAACCAATTTGAGATAGATGGTCACTAAAAGCATGACTGCTATCTAAACGCGTTAGGGCTGGAGCGCAGAGGAGTGGTCCGATCGCTAGCGAGGGTGTGCGTCAGCGAAGGTGGATGCACATATATACGAGGATACTGCAAACACTATATATGACATCAAATTACCTAACATGTTAAATAATGTGTTTGTACGTTAGTAAAGACGTTATAGGTAGTATCGCTATGCTTCCATTGCTAGTATATTTCTGTTCCAAATCAAGGGTTAAGTGCTGTATAGCCGGACAACTTTTAGGAAATTTGCTGAGTGAATTAGTTAATTCATTTTAATTTCTGATGAAGAATGAGTGAAAGTCATGTGGTGGGAAAAGTTGAAGTTACGCAAGTGTCTGTTATTGTTGGTTGTTTTCGATGTAAGCGTCATTGCCGATGGAGGTGGAAGGGACTATTTGGGGAAGAAGTGGCGGGAAGTCAGTGTGGAAATGGCGCGTACGTGTCATGGTTCTTAACTTAACCAACCTAACCTGCTAGGTGGCTACTACGACAGTGTATTTCTGCAAACAACGTTTACAAGTGGATAGTTATTAGTACAAAACTGTGACAAATACTACTGAAACTCGTATCACTACCAAATCCTACCTGTTTTCAATACCCTCGCTTTCGCGCGTACACACCGTCACTGATGCACCTGTTCCCCTCGAACGCACCTTCGTGTGGGTTCACTAGCTTCACCCTGTCCTGAGTCAGTTAGATAGGACTTGTGCTTTTCAGTGGCCACCTGGCACAAGTTGGTTTGTTTTTGTACTGTACTTTTTATGCCATACCTATATCCGGATGCCATGTTTATACGAATGTAGAGATTTTTTATTTTAAGTTACAAAAGTTCCACGCATCTGTTTTCAAGATAATTGACTTGTAACTGAACCTAACATAACCTGATATAATGCTGCTAATCCACTCTAACGAAATGTAGTGCATTTTGGAACTGGATTTTTGTGTGGTCTGGCGATATGGCACAAATGCTGAAATTAACATATATAATACTAACGTGAATTTCACAATTAAGTGAACCTCTTAACTCTTAGACATCTGTAGTTGCGCATCACGAGTTAGCACATTGGCTTCAGATACTTCACTTCACATGTGTGAGGTGGAGATATTGTTAATAGCTACCTTATAGGAAAATCCGTGCATAACAGGTTCGATTTTCATTAATATATTTGTACCTATCTACGTATCTCACAGGTAAGAGGACAACATATTTCGATTAGTAACACACTAGTCTATTAAAATATTATTGCAAATTTGTTCTATAAATTTTAGAAATCTATGGATCCGTACAGTAAATGTGGACCGGTGGTTCTAATGAAAATTTTCTCATATATATATATTCTCATAAAGTTATTACTTACAGTGGTTACTGCATGACTTATTGGGAGAAGCATGATAGCAGCAATCAATAGTTTTTATTGTACATTTGCAGAACATGCTAGCAAATTTAATGTAAGAATGGCAGCAATTCTAGGTTATGACATACAAAGTCCACTGTTTCGATTTTTTGCTTCGGTTTATTATTTTTCTTTTCACTTATTGCTGCAATATTTAATATACAAGGGCATATTCAACCCAAATAAAGTAAAATTGTAAAGATTTGAAATGCCAATAGACCTGTTAAATGAACGAATGGAGTAGGGTTTGCCAAAAAAAAAAAAAATATAATTGGCCCAAAGAGAGTGTTTTGCAGCAAGGTCGAATCTTATAAAGATAATCACCTTAAATATGAGTAAATCTAACCTACTATGTCATCTCTACTAAGTGGCTACTAAAAACTAAATTTCTTCAATTCACAAACTATAGTAAATAAGTAAATTAATAAAATAAATAATATAATGAATTAGTGTAGGTATTCTACTTTAATCGGTCCATTGTAGTAATGACAGATTTTTATTGATACAAATACCACTCTTTCTTGCTTTATGAACAATTGAAATAAGCACAGTAACACCATTTATATCCACATAACGACATAAATATCCAAATTATTGATAGAATCTTCTGCAGCAATCCTGCTACCAAACTCTGTAAAATATCCAAACAGAATACTTCGACAAACGGAAACGAATACAAAATTCATCATCATTGAAGTAATAAAAAGAATTTTGTCTGTCTCTCATTATTCTTCTAGGTTATATAGCATATTCTATCCCTTCGAGCACTTCAAATTCATTTAAAACATCCAAATCTTTTGTAATAATATTCACTTTACTCACTGCTGATCACGACATTATCAAGGACTAATCTCCCATTTTCGATGGATAATCTTAAAGTAGTAGTGGTCCCCGTTCGCCCGAATGACTCATCCTCACTCTCTTTTATGACCGGGGTGAAAGGTCAATGACCTGGCCCGGGGTCAATGACCTAGGGGTACTTAGGACCACCCCCTCTAAATTTTGGCAGGGGTACCATGGCCCACCCCCTAAATTTTGGCAGGGGTACATAGGACCACCCCCCTTAAATTTTGGAAATTGCCAAATCTAAAAATTTGGTGTGGTAGCCTAGGACCATAGTATGTACCTCTATCAGTATTGGGGGTCTATGTCGTTCCCTTTCATGGGTAAAAAATTGCCAAAAATTCAAATTTCGGGGGGTTTTGACCTAATTTATCCCCTTTGATGAGGTATTATTACCCTATATGGTTATATGGACGTATACAGGGGTTCATTACCTTTCATAAGACATGGGTATATTAATGCACCCCTTGAAAAATTTGGGAGGGGTACCTTGGCCCACCTCTTAAATTTTGGAAATTGACCAATTTAAACATTGGGTATTATAGTACAGGACCCTAATATCTATTATGATAAATTTGGGCGGTCCACCTCGTTTCCTTCTAGGGGTACAAAATTGCCAAAATATAAACGTAAGCAATACGTTATACCACGTGTTTGGTTTTTGGCTCAATTTATCCCCTTTGATGAGGTGTTATTATCCTATATAGTTATATGGGCGTATACAGGGGTTCATTACCTTTCATAACATATGGGTATATTAATGCACCCCTTGAAAAATTTGGGAGGAGTACCTTGGCCCACCCCTTAAATTTTGGAAATTGACCAATTTAAACATTGGGTATTATAGTACAGGACCCTAATATGTATCATGATAAATTTGGGCGGTCCACCTCGTTTCCTTCTAGGGGTACAAAATTGCCAAAATATAAACGTAAGCAAAACGTTATACCACGTGTTTGGGTTTTGGTTGATTTTATCCCCTTTGATGAGGTGTTATTATCCTATATAGTTATATGGTCATGTATAGGGGTCCATTACCTTTTATAAGATATGGGTACATGTGTGCACCCCGGGAGGAGTACCTTGGCCCACCCCTTAAATTTTAGAAATTGCTCATTTTATATATTTGGTATTATAGTACTGGACCCTAACATGTATTATGATAAATTTGGGTAGTTCACCTCGTTCCTTTTAGGGGTACGAAATTGCCAAATTTTAGTACAACCACGTGTTTGTTTTGGCTCAATTTATCCCCCTTGGATGAGGTCCTATTACCTTATATGATTATATGGTTATGTATATTGGTCCATTCCCTATTATAAGACATGGGTATATTGATGCACCCTTTAAAAATTTGGGAGGGGTACCTTGGCCCACCTCTTTATTTTGGAAATTGCCCAATTTAAACATTTGGTATAATAGTATAAGACCCTAATATATATTACTATAAATTTGGGTGGTCCATCTCGTTCCCTTTCATGGGTATGAAATTGCCAAATTTTAGTACAACCACGTGTTTCGTTTTGACCTAATTTATTCCCTTGGATGATGTCCTATTACCTAATATGATTATATGGTCTTGTATAGGGTCCATTTTCTATCATAAGACATAGGTACATTGATGCACCCCGGGAGGTGTACCATAGCCAATCCCTTAAATTTTGGAAATTTTTTCAATTTAAGCATTCGCTATCATAGTACATGACCTCAATATGTATCATGATAAATTTGGGTGGTCCACCTTGTTCCCTTTCATGACTAAAAAATGCCAAAATATAAACATAAGCAATATGTTGTATCACGTGTTTGGTTTTTGGCCCAATTTATCCCGTTTGATGCGGTCTTATTACCGTATATGTTTATATGGTCATGTATATAGGTTCATTTCATATCATAAGACATGAGTACATTGATGCACCCTTTAAAATTTGGGAGGGGTATCTTGACTCATCCACTCAGTTTTAGAAATTGTTTAATATAAGCATTTGGTATCTTCGTACAGGTCTTCAATATGTACTACTACAAATTTGGATGGTCCACATCGTTCCCTTTCATGGGTAAAGAACTACCAAAAATCAAATTTCGGAGGTTATTGACTCCTATTTAGCACGTTATATGGTTTATTACCTCTATATGTTTATGTTCTCTTTTAAATTTGGGAATTATAAAATAACATAATTTGGTAAACGTTTTCTAGGACCCATTGGTGTTTCTCTTATGGCCAAATATTCAAAATTTAAAGGTTATTAACCGGCTTTATTATTAAATGAGTACAGGATTTATTACTTTTTCATAAGACACAGGTGTATTTGTGTACCAATCTTAAATTTTGGGAGGGGTACATTTCTTATTGTCATATCAATAATTGGTAATTGTTCTTTGGGTAAATCATTGTGAAATATTAGTATGATCACGTGATCAGTTATTGACCTATGATGGGATTAGGAGTCCAGGACATTGGTACATTTAAACTTTGTAGGATAATTTGAGAATGCGTCATTGGTATTGATTATTACAGCCAAATATAAACGTAAGCAATACGATGTACCACGTGATTGACCTTGATGAGGTAGTGGACAGGGATACATAGCTAACCTTATTGAATCTTATGACTCATAGTCTTAAGGGAATACATGCTACAACACTGGCAAAGTTATTGTTGATGTAATTTGATTGGTTGATCACTATCTTTCGTGCAATCTGATTGGCTGATCACTATCTTTCGTGCAATCTGATTAGCTGATCACTATCTTTCGTGCAATCTGATTGGCTGATCACTATCTTTCGTGCAATCTGATTGGTTGCTGATTTTCAAATCTTTGCTGCATTCAGTTTTAAGTTTTGTTTAACATTTAAAAATCTTGGTTTCGTTCAACATTTTGCACTCACTGATAAATATGATCAAAACCGTTTATTTGTTAATCGAATAGTTAAAAACCGGATAAAGTTTGACGGTTAACCGTGAAACGTAAAATTTTTTAGTTTGAAAATTTTTTGTTTGAAAGTTTTTGTTTGAAAACTCTTGTTTCAAATTTGTGTTTGAATTTTTTTGTTTCAGAATTTTGTTTGAAATTTGTTTCAAAATTTTTTGTTTGAAAATTTTTTTGTTTGAAATTTTTTGTTGCAAAATTTTGTTTGAAATTTTTTTTGTTTAAAATTTTTTGTTCGAAATTTTTGTTTTGAAATTTTTCGTTTCCAAATTTTTTTTGTTTAAAATTTTTTTGTTTCGATTTTTTTTTCAAAATTTTGTTTGAAAATTTTTTCGTTTTAAAATTTTGTTTCAATTTTTCGTTTCCAAATTTTTTCGTTTCAAAAATTTTGTTTCAAAGTTTGGTTTGACATTTTTAAAAGTTTGTGCACTCATTAGTAAAGAACCGGAACTGTTTAGAACAAAAACCTCTGGCAACATTGTGGTGCAATAGTACACGTCAGAACATGATAATACAACGTCCTCATATATAAGTATCGTTCGAGTTAGTATTCATGATAACATCATCATGGCTACTTGTCTGCAGTTCCTAAACACACGTGATGTGATGAAATCATTTAATAAGATTACTGATTTACAACAGAATGTACCTTATAGAATCTTAGCTAGCCAAATGATCCCTACAGAGTTTGGATTAAGAATCGTAGTGAAGCTTGAAAATGATAAGAATATAATTTTACCAGCAAGATATTTACCCATGGAAGCATCAAAACAAGAAGAACTGCTGCGTTTCTTAAATACTGGATCTGTATCTTTATGCTATAAAAGACTCTTGGGTCGAAGTCATCAATTTGAATTTAGTACACAGCCGGATTCGTCAGCAATTGTGATGAAATCATGAATTCAAACATCAACACATTCCTTTGACGTCAGACATAGTTGTATGAATGTGGTTGGTCAGCATGACGTCAGTAACTGAGATGAAATCATGAATTCAAATGTCAGCACATTCCTTTCCTATGACGTCAGCAATAACTATAAACCAGCAAATACAGTGTCATCCCACGAAATCATTTGAGCAAGTGCTTTTCAGGAGGAAAGATGTGTACTTCTAACGATAAAGAGTTCATTTTCGCAAGCTATTATCCAACAAATATATTTCAAACAAAACATGTGATGATTGGTATCAGTGGTAGAACATTTGAACCAGTGATTCGATTGGGCAAAGCAGAACAATTTGGTGTACAACTGACCTGTGAAGAATGGCAAATATTATGTTCACGAATCGACCAAATGAACGATTATTTTCATGATGAGCTAAATGTGACCATAGTCAAATCATTAGGCTCAAATCATGAAGTGGTGCTGCGTACAGTCCTCGAAGAGAAGATGGTGCTGTTACGTAAAAAGAGTACATTCCATGTCCCTCGCAACATGGTGTATCTAACACAAACGGAATGGAACAAATTCATCAGCGTATTTCAGTGTGTGAAACATGCAGTGGAAGTGTGCAACAAAACAAGTATATTCCTGAAAAAGTACTATTTTGAAAAATGTGTTATGCATATTGTACAACATGTATCTAGATATTGTGATGGTTGTCAACATCGTTCGTGGGTGCATACCTGTATTGATAAACAGTTTATTTGTGATCAAATGGACATTGAGTTTCCACCAATTGATATTGCAATAGACCTTAAAAGACTTCAACTGGAATTAAAATTATATGCTAAAGACAAACTAGTGCAAGAAGTTCAAAATACATTGTATCGACAATATCCAGAACCACTATCTGGTATGGATGTATGTGGAGTGTAATAAAATGATCCATTTCAATGAATTGTGTTTTTTTTCATTTCAAGTACAACCCCATATTCTGATGTGTACTATTGCACCACAATGTTGCCAGAGGTTTTTGTTCTAAACAGTTCCGGTTCTTTACTAATGAGTGCACAAACTTTTAAAAATGTCAAACCAAACTTTGAAACAAAATTTTTGAAACGAAAAAATTTGGAAACGAAAAATTGAAACAAAATTTTAAAACGAAAAAAAATTTCAAACAAAATTTTGAAAAAAAATCGAAACAAAAAAATTTTAAACAAAAAAATTTGGAAACGAAAAATTTCAAAACAAAAATTTCGAACAAAAAATTTTAAACAAAAAAATTTCAAACAAAATTTTGCAACAAAAAATTTCAAACAAAAAAATTTTCAAACAAAAAATTTTGAAACAAATTTCAAACAAAATTCTGAAACAAAAAAATTCAAACACAAATTTGAAACAAGAGTTTTCAAACAAAAACTTTCAAACAAAAAATTTTCAAACTAAAAAATTTTACGTTTCACGGTTAACCGTCAAACTTTATCCGGTTTTTAACTATTCGATTAACAAATAAACGGTTTTGATCATATTTATCAGTGAGTGCAAAATGTTGAACGAAACCAAGATTTTTAAATGTTAAACAAAACTTAAAACTGAATGCAGCAAAGATTTGAAAATCAGCAACCAATCAGATTGCACGAAAGATAGTGATCAGCCAATCAGATTGCACGAAAGATAGTGATCAGCCAATCAGATTGCACGAAAGATAGTGATCAGCCAATCAGATTGCACGAAAGATAGTGATCAACCAATCAAATTACATCAACAATAACTTTGCCAGTGTTGTAGCATGTATTCCCTTAAGACTATGAGTCATAAGATTCAATAAGGTTAGCTATGTATCCCTGTACACTACCTCATCAAGGTCAATCACGTGGTACATCGTATTGCTTACGTTTATATTTGACTGTAATAATCAATACCAATGACGCATTCTCAAATTATCCTACAAAGTTTAAATGTACCAATGTCCTGGACTCCTAATCCCATCATAGGTCAATAACTGATCACGTGATCATACTAATATTTCACAATGATTTACCCAAAGAACAATTACCAATTATTGATATGACAATAAGAAATGTACCCCTCCCAAAATTTAAGATTGGTACACAAATACACCTGTGTCTTATGAAAAAGTAATAAATCCTGTACTCATTTAATAATAAAGCCGGTTAATAACCTTTAAATTTTGAATATTTGGCCATAAGAGAAACACCAATGGGTCCTAGAAAACGTTTACCAAATTATGTTATTTTATAATTCCCAAATTTAAAAGAGAACATAAACATATAGAGGTAATAAACCATATAACGTGCTAAATAGGAGTCAATAACCTCCGAAATTTGATTTTTGGTAGTTCTTTACCCATGAAAGGGAACGATGTGGACCATCCAAATTTGTAGTAGTACATATTGAAGACCTGTACGAAGATACCAAATGCTTATATTAAACAATTTCTAAAACTGAGTGGATGAGTCAAGATACCCCTCCCAAATTTTAAAGGGTGCATCAATGTACTCATGTCTTATGATATGAAATGAACCTATATACATGACCATATAAACATATACGGTAATAAGACCGCATCAAACGGGATAAATTGGGCCAAAAACCAAACACGTGATACAACATATTGCTTATGTTTATATTTTGGCATTTTTTAGTCATGAAAGGGAACAAGGTGGACCACCCAAATTTATCATGATACATATTGAGGTCATGTACTATGATAGCGAATGCTTAAATTGAAAAAATTTCCAAAATTTAAGGGATTGGCTATGGTACACCTCCCGGGGTGCATCAATGTACCTATGTCTTATGATAGAAAATGGACCCTATACAAGACCATATAATCATATTAGGTAATAGGACATCATCCAAGGGAATAAATTAGGTCAAAACGAAACACGTGGTTGTACTAAAATTTGGCAATTTCATACCCATGAAAGGGAACGAGATGGACCACCCAAATTTATAGTAATATATATTAGGGTCTTATACTATTATACCAAATGTTTAAATTGGGCAATTTCCAAAATAAAGAGGTGGGCCAAGGTACCCCTCCCAAATTTTTAAAGGGTGCATCAATATACCCATGTCTTATAATAGGGAATGGACCAATATACATAACCATATAATCATATAAGGTAATAGGACCTCATCCAAGGGGGATAAATTGAGCCAAAACAAACACGTGGTTGTACTAAAATTTGGCAATTTCGTACCCTTAAAAGGAACGAGGTGAACTACCCAAATTTATCATAATACATGTTAGGGTCCAGTACTATAATACCAAATATATAAAATGAGCAATTTCTAAAATTTAAGGGGTGGGCCAAGGTACTCCTCCCGGGGTGCACACATGTACCCATATCTTATAAAAGGTAATGGACCCCTATACATGACCATATAACTATATAGGATAATAACACCTCATCAAAGGGGATAAAATCAACCAAAACCCAAACACGTGGTATAACGTTTTGCTTACGTTTATATTTTGGCAATTTTGTACCCCTAGAAGGAAACGAGGTGGACCGCCCAAATTTATCATGATACATATTAGGGTCCTGTACTATAATACCCAATGTTTAAATTGGTCAATTTCCAAAATTTAAGGGGTGGGCCAAGGTACTCCTCCCAAATTTTTCAAGGGGTGCATTAATATACCCATATGTTATGAAAGGTAATGAACCCCTGTATACGCCCATATAACTATATAGGATAATAACACCTCATCAAAGGGGATAAATTGAGCCAAAAACCAAACACGTGGTATAACGTATTGCTTACGTTTATATTTTGGCAATTTTGTACCCCTAGAAGGAAACGAGGTGGACCGCCCAAATTTATCATAATAGATATTAGGGTCCTGTACTATAATACCCAATGTTTAAATTGGTCAATTTCCAAAATTTAAGAGGTGGGCCAATGTACCCCTCCCAAATTTTTCAAGGGGTGCATTAATATACCCATGTCTTATGAAAGGTAATGAACCCCTGTATACGTCCATATAACCATATAGGGTAATAATACCTCATCAAAGGGGATAAATTAGGTCAAAACCCCCCGAAATTTGAATTTTTGGCAATTTTTTACCCATGAAAGAGAACGACATAGACCCCCAATACTGATAGAGGTACATACTATGGTCCTAGGCTACCACACCAAATTTTTAGATTTGGCAATTTCCAAAATTTAAGGGGGGTGGTCCTATGTACCCCTGCCAAAATTTAGGGGGTGGGCCATGGTACCCCTGCCAAAATTTAGAGGGGGTGGTCCTAAGTACCCCTAGGTCATTGACCCCGGGCCAGGTCATTGACCTTTCACCCCGGTCATAAAAGAGAGTGAGGATGAGTCATTCGGGCGAACGGGGACCACTACTACTCTTAATCAGACGATTTGGCGATATAATCTTCAGATCAGTGTTGGTGCAACATATTATCCTCAATTTGATGATTAACTTTAGTTTAATCCCTATCCACGGATTAATTCTTAGTTGGTGCAACTGGGCATAAGTCTTACAATGAATATTTTAAGAAATGACATTTTTATATTTTTCGTGTGGTTGAGTTCAGCTTTTATTTCTTTTATTCATGGTAATGCCGATCCTCTCATATGAACAAACCACATGGAAAAGAATGTGAAATATTAAACTTAGGCTTGCTATACTCGCTATACACTATAAGTCCTATGGAATATTTTAGGATTATCTGAGGAAAAATGTTACGACATGTAAGAAATCCTACCCTTTTTGAGCCATACACGTAACGACACTAAACATTCTACTGATATTGATACCCGGCGCTATATTATTAAATTGCATACCTGTAGAAAAAGCATAAAAAATCCAAAGATAAGTAAAACATACCTCGTCAACTCCTGCAATACTCTTCATTTTGTCGAGCATTTTTGTTCTTTCCCCTACATACGGCTGGCGAGGAGAAAATAAACTTGTTCTAATTTTCTTTCACATGATGTCGCTAAAATCGAAATCTTACGAATTTTCTTTCTGAAATAGTATGTGCTCTAAACAAAAGAAAGAAAGCTCATACAATCGTTCAGAACATAGGAAATGATATGTAATCTGATCGATACACATTGAAATTTTGACTCTAGGAAAAATTGTAAGAGATTTTCTACGATCTATCCTATAGTGTATAACAGGCCTTACAATTCCCAGATTCCGTACAAAAGAGATTAGGCAGTGGACTAAGGCGTCTCTTTTAAAGTAAGAAAAGACATTGCCTAAAGGATTAAAAATTTCTTGATAGAAAAAGTAGGCTTACAGTAAAGATATTCGTGCTCTGCAGGAATATTAAGGCATAAAATAGATAAGGGTAAATTTAGAGGGTCATGAAGAGATGCATAAGAATGTGGTAACAACAATTTTCACTACTTAATAAACCATATGAAACCAACGCACGTGCTGTGTACAAAATGAAGAAAATTTACAATGTGAATGAAAAGAAAAATTTTAGAGTGAAATTGCAAATAAAAATGTCCTATCAGATACCGTTGTGAGTGAAATCAAGCTTGCCATTATAGACCCAGAGATTATCACGATCTTCATGACAACGCTGTCCTAATTTCTCGTTTGTTCGTGTAAAAGTAGCACAAACAGCAGCGTAGCAAGCATTTCAAGATTAGAAGGGGTGAAACCTGAAATTGTCAAGTCTTGATAAAAAAAAAGTCTCACTTTTACCCACCATGTGGAAAACCATTACAGCAACCTTATTTTCATTTTCGTCCTATTCCATGTCACGTCTGAGATACGAATACGAAGAACCCTTGTTTCGCTTTCGAGTCCAATATCACACCTCAACTCAGAATCATTATCATCATTCTCGATGCACAACTCTTAATTTGACAACTCATGGCTAGCTTAGGTAATCCCGGCCAACCAATCCTTACGAGAACCTTTAAAACTACCATCAGTTGTAGAAGTGCATTAAAAATCGTAGAATAAGGTAGGCTGTATTTACAGCTTGTGACGTAGGGGTATCTAATTCACATAAACATTCAATTGAGGGGTTCAGTGAGAGACCAGGTTAACCTACACCCTGGTCAAAATTGAGATTAATTACCTTTGCCTGAACCACTTGTTGGTGTGGTTTGTCCTGAGACAAGGGTGGATCCAGTGAGAAACATATTTCATTCATGTTCAATGGGTGTACGGATTATTTCCTTCAGGGTGAAATTCCCAGACATGCCATCAACCGAATTTTCAGATATGCTCTGATTTTATGAATGGTTCAAAGTAGGCAAACGATAAGCCTTGATGGCAATGAACACGGATTCCTTTGGCGCCATTTCGGAAGTGTTAAGGATCGTCAGTAATACGGTCTCTCGTACTCGAAAAAACGCATGGTGCGATGTTTTCCCTCACGCTTATAAGTGAAGAAAATATGAAATATACCGTGACGAAATACATATCTTCACACGTTATTGCGAACACAAAGAAACATAGAGCTGCCGGTTCCTAACACTTCCGCTTTCCCTCCGAAGCATTCGATGTCAATTGTGTCAAGGTTTTCCTCCTGCCTACTTTGGACTCTTCTTGAAATCAGGCTGTATCTGAAAACTCTATTAAAAACATATCTGAGAATTACACCCTGTAGGGAATAACCTTTACACGTATTGGCAATTGATGAATTATGCAATTTTTTATTGTGTATGTCTGGCTTCCTTTACACTGAGAAAAAAACTGTAGGTGGCGTACTTAAAAAGATAGGTTACATGCGTAATTCCTGTAGTTTTTGGACTTAACGTACATCAGACGTATAACTGAAAACGCATGTTTTATAGTTCTTTCTGTATAAGTGTTCCATCTATACGTACTTTCCGTATGAAACACTGTAGGCGGTCAGGGTCCCACATACAAATGGACGTACGTAACATATAGCTGACGAAGGTAACATAAGCATATGCATGTGATATACGGAAAACTGTTAGATATCAGACATCCTGCAACGGCATGATGTAACATCTAAGGGCAGTGCCTATGTAGCATACGAATAACGTATGCTCCGTACTAATTTCTATAGCAAGCAAGAGGATACCGTATATTTGTACAATATACCGCTGTCTGGAGAACGGATTTTTCTCTGTGTACGCTGATAAGGACAACCATCCACAGTCTCTTCAATTCGTTGGCTTTTTTGGACAGCCCTAGCTCTGAAACTATGCACTTTTCGCCATAGGTCCATATGAACTTTTTCTTTTATTTTGATGTGGGGAATCATCTCTTAAAGTTTCTCGGTATAGTTCATTAACACCCTATACATATATACATACATACATACATACATATATATATATATATATATATATATATATATATATATATATATATATATATATATATATATATATATACATCGGGTGTGAAAAGGTAAGTCAAATTTCATTGGTGAATTACTGATGGGTAGACAAGCAAAAACGTTCATATGACCTTATGCCGGGAGATGATCGTTACAGACTTACGGCCATTGATCCACCTGATGGTGTGAAATAGTCACATTCTAGTCGCCCCTCAATATGACTCTATCTGAACCTCAATAACAGCCTCTAATTAAGCTAGGAAGATAATTTTAGTATCAATGTGTTCCTGAAGGACGAAGTGAAGGACGGTATGCATTTTATATATGTGAGAAGTACCTTGGCGGATGGGGAAGGGTGCGTAATTTTTAGTTAGTTTTTTTCTTTTCTTTTCTTTTTTTTTGCATCAGAATTTTGGGGATGTTATTCTTCCACTCTTGGGGTGAACTCATAAAAATTGTCCTCTCCTCCCCTATATGAGCAAGCACACATACCTTATTACCATATAGTGGACTACTTCATTGCTTCATATACTAAGTTTTATGAGTGTACCCCCAAGGCAGAAGGAATGTTATGATCAAAATCCTGATGAAAAAAAAGAAAAAGAAAAAATGCATTGTATTTTATCCACCCCCGTCTGCCGTGGTATCCCCCACATACACAAAATGCATATCGACGGAAAGCTTCGTCCATCAGGAACACATTGATACCAACTTAATTAGAGTTATTGAGGTTTAAATTGAGTCACATTGATGGACATTCAAAATGTGACTATTTCACACCATCACAAAATGGTCGTAAGCCTATAACGATGCATTTCCCGGCATATGGTCATTTGAATTTTTGGATTATTTACCCATAAGGAACCTATCATTGAAATTGACCTATCATTTTGTCGTATCTTTTTATTACATCCTGTATACAGTGTGGAACAAAACTGTCGGGGCTGTGGAATATTTCGAAAAACACACTTGAGATTCAAAAACCAGGAAACACGTATGCAATATTTTTAAAAGATCTATCAACTAAGATAAAATGTAGTGCCCTTCTTCCACCTAATGGGACGAGTAGGGGGAAAGTTTTAAATTTTAAATAGAAAAACCCTTTTTTATTCCAGATTCGGATTTTGCGAACAAAACTACGTAACTTTTACTTGAAGTACTTTCTTATAATTTATCTAGATGGTGCTATAATCGCAAAAAGTGAATATGATCGTACGTTACCTGAGGTTGATAATATTCGAAATATTTCGAGAAATGCACTTGACATTCACAAATCACGAACCACTAGTCCAATTTTGTTTTTAAAGATGTATTCAATTAGCATATAACTTTGTTGCTCCCACCTTCCCTATGTAGTACTTTCTTCGTTATCCTCCTAGATGGCACTGTAGTTGCAAAACATTGTCATTATACGTCATCATACGTTACTAGGATATCTTATCTTAGAATATCTTAGAATTCTGTGAAGATATGATGAAACGAATTGATGATGATCCTACTTTCATTACCAGCATTGTGTTCTCTGAGCAAGCCACGTTCCATTTCACCGGTCACGTTAATATGCATAATTGCATATTTCGGTATGACAGCAATCCTCATTGGTCCTCTGAAATACATACTCAACATCCTGAAAAGTTGAATATTTGGGTGACAGTGTTGAATAATACAATCATTGGTCCCTTTTTTATTAATGGCAATTTGACCTCTGAATTGTATGAGAATACGGTTAGAAATCAAGTAGTTCAAGCAATCAGACAGACAATAGAAGACAATTTCGGACATACATGATTCCAGCAAGATGGTGCAAGACCGCACTACGCTGTAAATGTGCGGGCAATTTCTTAACACGATATTTCCGCAACGATGCATTGGCAGAAGAGGCGAGATTGAGTTGCCTGCTCGTTCTCCTGATTTATCGCCACTGGACTATTTCTTCTGAGGATATCTGAAACCCCCCTGTGTGAAACAATGCCAATCACTTTGGACAATCTTCGTCAAAGGATTATTGATGAATGTGCACTTAGTTGAATGCTGTAGTTAGATTTTACCATCGAATTGGTCACTGTCAGATCGAGAAAGGTGCGCAGTTTGAGCACATGCTGTGAAACGTCAGCTACACTTTGTCAGCTGCTAATCTTATAAACAACAAAATCGTGAAAAGCAATGAGACTCATGTTAATCAAGTACTTCGAAGAGGGCGAATAGACAGTACGTGGCTGATAAACATGATGTGCAGTTACGCATTCCGCCACTAGGACGACCGTAAATCAAGGTGGCAGAAAATGAAGACAGGACAACATTTTGTGCTCTCGAATTTCATGTAAAATGGATTGTAAAAGTATTCAACTCAGTTAAGGATATGCTAAAAGCCAAGTGTGTTAGCCATTCTGATAACACTGGTCAACAAGGTTTTAGTCACAAGGAATCTGAATACTGTTCTAAGCTAATTCGAGGGTGTTAAAATCGAAAATGAAATCAGGTTTTGTCTATTGGGTTTGTGTTTTCTTGTGACAGCTATAGTAACATTTCCGGAAATTTTGAATCTGTTGGTAAAAAACAGTTTTTTCCGGTTTCTCTCCGGAAAAATTGAAAACATTGCAAAAATCTTTGTGTTAGGTTAATTTTACAACTAATGGAACTTTTTTTCGAACGCTTGAAAGATGTAAGTTGAGAAATTTCAATATTGCGAATATGAAAATTAATAGTGTGCACTTATTTCCTTTTCTTTTTAGTCGTTTATTCGTAGTTGTGCATAAATTACAAAACTTTTACAGTTGCATACATGTCTACCATCAGGAAGCGTTTCTGTTTCAACAAGTAGAGCTGGGTTCTTAATATGCTCTATGATCTGCTGAAATTTTGTTAATTTTAACCAAATTTATGTTTAAAAAGGAGGGTAGGCAAATTTCACTAATACTGATGCAATAAACATATAATTACTATTGTTTAATATTCTAATATATACTCTTATATAAACTTTATGTACAAATTTTTGTATGTAAACAAATACCTGTTTTCTAGTGCGACAAATTATCTAGACACCTAAAAATGAATGTGACTATATTTGTAACTTAACAACTCTTTGAACCACCAGACCGATCTCGATAAAATTTTCAGGATGAGTGAGGTTCGGGCCTGGAATGAATTTTGTTATTTCACTTTGTAGGTGCAACTTGGAGGAATGAAGGGGAGAGATATATATTGAAAATGACCGATATTAGCGTCGAATCCATAGTTTTCGGGGTTACTGAGATGAACAGTGAAACTTCCGATGCCGTTTAGATCCAAATTCAGTCCCCATTAGTAGTCCTAAAGGGGAGGGTGACATGTAAAAGTAATTGAAAATGAGCGATAATAGTGTCGAATTCATAGCTTTTGGGGTCGCTAAGTTCATTTGTGACAGTTTTGGTGTCCTTTATGTCCGAAATGAAACTTATTTTCCCCGTGGGAAGAACGGCTATTCTGTTAGTCTTTAATAATAACGAACGGAAGTTTTACATGTTAAATTCTTTAATATATTTTTTGCTTCTCAAATTTATGCACTTGTGCGGTATATGTGTGTAAATGTAAATAAGATTATCTTTCTTTTTGAGTTGTTCGAAAAATATACAAATAATAAAGAGGGATATTTGCCAGAAAATTAAAAAGTAAAATTAAAACCTGTTACTTTAAGTATTTTTTCTGCTAGTTAAATACATTGTATATATGCTGCAGACACGTTACTGCAAATAAGATTAGCATCAGAAGATGAAATAGTCTTTAAATTATATTTTCATGCTTTTGTCAATATTTCGGAACAAAATATTTTTCTAATGGGTTCACAATTTCCGGAAATTTTACACAGCACAAGCAAGATAAGTATCTCCAATATATATATATATGTAGTTTTTGAACGTATAGGTATTAATTAAAATGATTCTGGTTACATTGTCTTAACACTTCCTTGTCATAAAGCGGGAACTTCATAAGATTGCTTAATGTAATTCAAATGCGTCTATATTAACTAATCTAATTAGGATTATGTTTTAGTATCTTTTATGGAAATAATTCAATTGTATCACGGTGGCAACTTTAAAGGAGTAGTGCACCATATATTTGTTGCCACTAATTTTCCCTATTCTAATACAAGAAATATAAGTACTCAATTATCTTAACTGTAATTTAGTAAATATAAGATAGTTTTCATTTTAAAAGCATAATGTAGTAAAATACTCAAAAATTTCAATTTTTCCCAATTTTTCTGTTTTTTCCAAACTCGAAAAACGGGTAAAAAAAGCTGTTTTCTTTACCCAAAATTTCCGGTTTTCTCCACAGGCCTTCACAACACTAGACAGCTACACTAGACCTGATTGAAATCCTTGAAAATCGGGAAAAACGCTACATATCGCTTATTTTGCCATGGCTGAATTTAAGTAACTTGCAGATTTGTTGATTGAAATAAAGTTGAGAGAAAGTGAGATAAAATCGAGAAAAGTGCAAGGAATTCCGATGCATGCTCCTGAGGGCAAGGAACATACTCCAGGAAATGAGTGACGTTTGGCAACATTGTCGAAGAGTCATATTGAATCACATAGAATTGCGTTGTCATTCTTGCCTCCTGTGTTGCATCATTGTGAGTTTTGACAGCGTGGGAAGTGATTGCATGTTGGTCTGGGTTAGTGAAATTTGAGTGTTCTGGTCATTCAGAAGAAGATAATGCCTCGTACCTGTGTCAATACGCAAATTCTTTTTGTCATATTTGTGGAGAGGTGACTTTCAAGTCATAAAAATGACAATTGACCCCGCTCGTGAAGAAGTGCTACGAACTTTATTTCGACTATGAATCTGGTAAAAGGGCATGAAGAAGGTTCAGAAGATGGGGGATCCATTCATGCTGACCAAACATTTGAATTGCCCTGTGAATCAAATACCTCACATATTTTGACATAAGATGATCTCAACGATCTTGTTCGAGAATTAAATGTGTCTAAGCAGCAATCTGAGCTTTTAGCTTCGTGATTGAAAGGATGGAATCTTCTTTCTAGCGATGCAAAAGTGAGTGCTTTTCATGACCGCCATGCTGGTTTTCTGAATATTTCTCGAAGGAAGTTGACGTGATTTTCTTTTTTTCTTTTTTTTTATTTGTAACAATATCGAATCCGTTATGGAGGCTCCCTGGACATGTATACTACAGTACAAATGAGTGGCGTCTGTTCATAGATTCTAGTAAATTGAGTCTCATAGAAGTTCTTCTTCACAACGGGAACAAATTTCCTTTTGTTCCGATTGCTCACGCAGTTAACATTAAGGAGACTTATGAGACTTTTAGATTGCTTCTCACTCTTATCCAATATGAAAAATACAAATGGAATATCTCAGGTAATTGTTATTTTGCTTGGCATGCAGCCGAGGTATACAAAGTACTGCTGCTTTCTATGCGAGTGGGACAGCAAGGACAGAGAAGAAAATCACTAAAATGGTCTGCTCGCAATGAACTGCTGCTTGGACATAAAAATGTGGCGAACACTCCTCTTATTGACCCTAAAAATGTGTATTTACCTCCACTGCACATTAAATTGGGACTTATTAAAAGCTTTGTGAAATGTATGGACCAAACATCACGTGCATTCATGTACTTGCGACAGAAGTTACCAAAGATCAGTGATGCTAAAATAAAGGAAGGAATATTTGTAGGACCGCAAACTAGGGAATTAATGAATTTTGAGAACTTGATTGACTTGTTGAGTGATGTTGAGAAAATGAATGACTGGCCTTTGTAAGTGTGTGCAATAACTATTTAGGCAACCATAAGGCATAGAATTATGGCGATATTGTACATGAACTAGTTAGATCATATCACCATATGGGATGTAAAATGTCACTTAAACTTCATTTCCTGAACGACCATTTAAACTTCCCTGATAACTTTGGTGCCATTAATGACGAACATGGTGAACGTTTTCACCAGAATATTTCTCAAATGGAAAAGTGTTATCAAGGGAACTGGAGTGCAGCAATGTTGTCTGACTGTTGCTAGACTTTTCGGGAGACTTTCCTTAGGCAAGGTTCCACAGGAAATCGTGTAGAAAACATTTTAAGGTAAGTTTCTTAATTTTTACTTACTTCTGTGTCGCTCATTCCTTTGATGCCTTTGTGTATTTATTTATTTATTTATTTATTTTATTTATTTATTGAAATAGAACACAACAGGTATTATACCCAATTACAGTGTTCATCTTTCATGAAATAATATATTTACAATTTCCCTTTTAAACCTCGTGAGGCAATCAGCGTAAATATCTATATTATTTGTCATTTTTAAGAGTCTGTTGTAGGTTGCACTAATCCTCCATGTTGGCGACTTATTTAGGATATTAGTCCTTGCTTTTGCACAATAAAAGAAGTTATAGTTTTCTGGACGTGTTTTTCTACATGGAACGTTTATTTGAAAGTTCGAAAGCAATTCGTTGCAGTCTAGCTTATTATTAAGTACCTTGTACAAAAATATTATGTCAGATAACGTTCTTCTTTGTTTGAGGGTTAGAGTTTCAAAATTCCTATTTAATGAATTAGTGTTTTCAGTTTTTGGGAAAATGTTTGTTTCCTTATATACAAGATACCTAAGAAATTTGGACTGGATTTTTTCTATTTTTAGTGAGTTAATTTTTGTATCTGGGGTCCATACAAGCGTCGCGTATTCGAGATTGGATCGAACGTAAGTTTGATACAATTTATGAAGTGTGGCAGGTTTACGAAACTCCCTACTAATTCTTAGAATAAACCCAAGATTTCTGTTCGCTTCATTAATTATGTTATCAATATGAGGTTCAAATGTAAATTTCGTATCATACATTACTCCTAAATCATTGACAGTACTTACAACGGGTAGTTGAGACTCATTAATTGAATATTTAAATTGCACTGGTTTTTTACGTTTTGTAATACTCATGATTTTACATTTACTAATATTTACATTCAATAAATTACTTTGACACCATTGCATCACTGAATTTATGTCTTGTTGAAGTTGATTACAGTCATTTATGGAATTTATACATCTAAAAAGTTTGAGATCGTCGGCATACAACCATTTGTGGGAATACGTTATACATCTAGGAAGATCATTTATAAATATTACAAATAGTAGTGGACTCAAATTTGACCCTTGTGGAACACCAGATAGTTGCAAGATTCGGTTGACTTGTATCCCTTATACACAACGAACTGCCTTCGATCTCTCAAATACGACTCGAACAGCCCAATTAACTCTGCGGACAAGTTAAATTGACGAAGTTTCTCTATTAGTACCTTGTGATTTATTCTATCAAATGCTTTCGCAAAATCGGTATAGATAATATCTACTTGACCACCTTGATCTAGGGTTCTTGCTACAAAATTGTTAAGAATACTGAGATTTGTGACTGTCGATCTACCCTGGACGAAACCATGCTGGTATTCTGAAATTGATAGTTTTATGTGATTTTCAATCCGTTTATAAAGAATAGATTCAAACACTTTAGCAAAAGTACTCAATATTGATACAGGCTTATAATTTTGAATATCTTTACCATTATTAGACTTAGGAATGGGACAGACTTTTGTTATTTTCCATTTACTGGGAAATTTACAAGTAGAAATAATTAGGTTGAATAAAATATAGAGTGGAAGTAGAAAGTGTTCTTCACATCCCTTTATTATATAATCTGGAATACCATCAGGTCCTATCGTTCCTTTCCCCTTCAGTCTTCTTATTGCTTTTTTAATTTCAGTCATCTCAATTTTTAGAATCCTTAATTTGTCCAGTGTCTCATATGAGCTGTTACTACTGCTATCCATGATATCTTCGTTATTATAGACTGACTGAAAATATGTAGCAAATGAATTTGCAATCTCGTCATTACTAACTAATTCTTGGCTATTGTATGTCAGCGTGTTACAATTAAGGTGTTGGGTCTGGTTTTAACAAAAGTCCAGAGCTGGGAAGGATCAGTTTGTAACGTGTTTTCTGTATTCGCAACAAAGTTACTATATTCTGTTCTAATTTCTTTTTTAAGTTCATTTCGTAACTTCTTAAATTCTAGGCAGTGATTAGCTATATTTCTGCTATTGTGTTTAATTGCCCTGTGGTGATGGGCTTTTGCTTTTATTTTCCTAATTATATTCTTAGTAAACCAAAACGGGTACTTTCTATTTACCTCTTTTTTGAGAGGAATGCACTTATCAAAAATATTACATATTGTATTGTAAAATGATTCTATAGCCGTATCAACCTCAGAATAACAGCTAAGGAATGTCCAGTCAATATTTTGAAGTTCAGAATATAGTTGCCTAAAATTAGCTTTTCTAAAATTATATGTGCTGATATTACTTTTTTTTTTGTTTATACCTAATAATTTGCTTAATTTTATTGTTATGGATAATACTGGGTGGTACACATCCTCCTTAACTAAAGGAAATATGTCCCTAGTGACTGTTACGCTGTCTAAGTTCGAAAGTACTAAATCTAAAGTTTTTCCAAGATTATTCCTAATATTATTAAAAGATGCTATATTGTACAGCGACATAAAATTATGTAAGCATTGATATTTGGCTGAGGTATTCAGAAAATTAAAATCTGTGCCTGTGATTTCTGGTAAGTTAAAATCACCAAATAAGAGGATAGTGTAACCTGGCTGACATTTTGACTCTATACCTTGAAAAACCTCTTCATACTGCTCTATCTTTGAATTAGGTACAAAATATACAATACAAACATATATGGTCATTTTATCAGTTGTAAGCTTTGTTAATATACAATCTGTACTTATTTCAGAGCAGTCTATAGCAAATATCTTATATTTTTTCAGCACAGCTAGTAACACTCCCCCTCCCCTTTGTTTCCTTGTTTCTTTTAGATTTCTATCACATCTAAACACTGAATATCTGTCATCAAAGAGTTCTGTGTCATAGTTGTCGCTTTTCAGCCACGTTTCACTTATTCCAATTATATCATAGTTTGATGACAAGATATTACAATAGCAATTGTACGTTTTGGTCCTCACCCCCCTTGCATTTTGACAAAAGATATTTAGGAGTGTGTTGGTGTCTTTTCTTTGTCCCTTGGTATTTTCAACTTTCACTTCTTGCAAGTGACCAGATTTTTCATGCTTCACTTCCTTACCTTTGCTTAGGTCCTCTCTATGTCTTTTTTTGAGGTTAATACAGATTTTAAAAAAAAATAAGTAAGAAACTATTGTTGCGAGACCATGTCTTTATGACAAATACAAGTAATAATTAAGCTGCCATGGGCATGCACAAAACCACTTTCACATGAAAACTGTGGCCGATGGAGAAATTCTGCAATTTGATCTGCATACAGAGCCAAATTGTCTTCCAGAAACAGTTTGTTTTGTTCTTGTGACAGGAACGTTATTTATTTATTTTTGTACACCAGTGTAATTTACCTAAACTTTGAGTTAAGCAAAGCATCTACTGCAGGGATGCAAATAAGCAACAAAATTTTACTAGTACAAGAAAAAAGCTACTAGGCCACATCCCACAATAGATATCATTTACTTACGTTCGGTATGATATTAAATACTCGCCAGCACCGATGAACCACTCGCCCCGGGCAAGTGGTTATTTTCATCCATGATCTACTATCTCTGGGATGATGGAATGTTTTGTTATTCTGACAGAAACGTTACTTTTTTGTATACCAATGTAATTTACCTAAATTTTGAGTTAAGAGAATTATCTACTGTTTCTGGGATGATGAAAAGAGTGTGCCAAGAATTAGACTATCAGATTGATGTGTGTCGAATTACAAAAGGCACTCACATTAAGCATCTTTGACGTGGAGCATGTATTTAGAAACTTTTTTTGTTAGTTTTTTCCCATTTAACATAAACTGCATATAATTACGACTAAATAAATGTGAGTTGTTAACGTTTCAGATGGGGAAGCTCACTTACAATATATCTGTATATCAATTAAATTTATTTGTGCTTTATACACGTTTTATAAAATTCTTCTCCTGTGACATCTTTCTTTTACGTCTTCGTCTGAAATAATCATTGTACTTACAGACTTTTACGTGTCACGTAATTAACGAGCATATTTGTATACTTGATCTTCAAGGTTCTAAATCATAATAACTTTGCTTTTCACATGGCAATGGTTTAACCCGGTTGTATTAAAATATAAATGAAAGCAATTTAACTTTGTGCTAGACCTTTTAAAAATATTGGATAAGTGTTACGAGAGTTTTTGAATTTTAAGTCCATTTCTCGATATATTTAGTTCATTATCAAGTCAGATGGCGTATTATTTTTTTTTTCGATTACATTACCATCTATTAAAAGTTGCGTATTTCTGGTCGCAAAATCCGAATCTGCAATAACAATAAAGTGTTTCCACTTGAAATTTTAATATTGCCCCTCATTTTATGTTAGTTTAACACAGAGGCGGACTGGGAGTACAAGAGCCCACCTGGAGAATGATGCTTAAGGGCCTTGATGAATACTGAGTTGGTCTGGAGTATCCAATGCTCCTTTAGGAATGAATACTTAGCCGGAGACTTGGATGGCTAAACCCCGTCACCATGAAAAATAAAGTTGTGTATGCGTATCTATAGACGAGTACTATTTCGCTTTCTTTATTTTCTAGTCCGAAAATCTTTGCAATGAATCTTACATGTGCCTTCAAAGCAACAACTGTTTATATTGAAAGAGATCTGAATATGATACGATTCTATCTTCAAAATTATGAGGAATTTCATTTTTATGAATGGTACATACAAATGAGTGAATAAATTATAATATACTTAATGTTATTAAGTATAATATACTTAATTATAAAATAATAGTCTATCTTTGCAGATTTGTTTACGTGAGATATAATAAAGAACGTTGAATAACCATCCAGTTATGGAGGTGAGAGAAAAAGAAAGTAACATTTTGACAACACATATTGTTTAGGAAAACGGTTTTGAAACATTCGTGATAAAGAACGCTGAGTTTGATAAAAATAATTCTTGTTGACTTTTTAAACACTAATTAAATTGGAACGTTACTGCTACAATTATTAACTTAAAATATTTTTTCTACTAACGTTAATTAGGAATCACCCTCTCAAAATTAAGAAAGAAAAACATCGAACAGCACGAACTCTTGATATAAAAATCCCTTTGCTCGAAAGCATGCGTCGGGGGAGGCCATTCCCCGGTCTTGGGATGGGCTTAGGTAAATCTATTTTGTAATATATCTAGGAAGGTATGGATAATCTCTTTGTTCCCATGATTCATGTGTATTATTGGCGAAACTGTTGCCGTATATGAAGCCATGACACAAAATAAGAGGGCCATTTCAACCTTGAAACCCTGGAGAGTAGCTTTAATTCCTATTACTACTGCGTCTACTAATTTTATTTCATTATTGAAATTATTATTTAGGTGCTGAATTTCTTTAGGTGTTAATATATGTTCGTATTGATTCAATAATTAACGGCCTTGAACATTTGTTGATTTTGATATAAATTATAAAACCCTAATGATAAGCCCCATCTATCTAATAAAGCGGAAAAAACTTCTTTTAGATCTTGAATGCGTGTTACACTCTATTCTATTATTCCCTATTTTGAATGAGCAAAGGATCATATTGGCAAGTTGATGCTTAAAATATTGTTTTTCATCTTGGGATTTTTCTGGATAATGACGGAACCCAGTGCAGTTTTTAGCTTGAACCAGATCATAAATAAGATCCAGATGGAGTTAATAGGGTACAACTAAAGTGTCCTTGACATTTACTGAGAGACCATATTTGTAGATCGATGTGACATGTTTTAGTATTGTCATTTGATGGAAATTGTTTGTGTCGGCATCGGTCATGACCTGAAGTATGCATATGACTCGTAAGTTAGACACTTGACTCAACATTTTTCAGCCTGAAAAAAAAGAAAAAGAAAAAGAAAGGACGTTATGATCAAATCGATAAAAGTATGTCAGCTAGGTTGTAAATGTTAATCACCCGTGACAATTATATTGATGATTCTCTCATTATTGCTCTAGTTCCATAGTGGTACAGCGGGGGACACTTCTAAATGGTACAGCCATATGGAGATTTACGGCTAAGGTGTACCATTTAGAAGTGTCCCCCGCTGTACAAGCGCTTTTATTTTCCATTCTGTATACGTTTTGGTCCTTTAGCAAAAAAGAAATCCAAAATTAAAGTTGGTGAGACAGGTGGCGGGTGCATGCAATTTTTCATGAAGGGGCGAATACCACAATAAGGTGGAAAATGGTAATCTAGTCCTGCATCCAGAGGATAATGATTTTCCTTATATTTGAAAGTAAGGTAAGTATTTTTTCTTTTGGAAAATTGGTAAGTTGCAAATTATATTTTTAGCTTCATCTTGTCACTTATGCAATGACCAATAATGCTGTTGATTAATTGATTAATTATGTTACTGTTACTTTTCAGTTTGCAGTGTTAAAAAATACACTAAAATTATGATCCGCAAAATTATCTCATAGTTAGTGGACATAGAAATTTTTCCCGTTTGGCGGCGTTAAACTTACTTTACGTGCAAGTTGTCTTGTTGGTGATCTTTCTCTTTCTTTTTTTCGTTTTTTGTGGACTAACATGTGAGTCATAATTCGTCTACATTGTGCATATATGTATTAAAATCATGCACTCTGCATATTATAATCGCCAATATATCAAAATCAGTTCCTATGTAACTTGGTTTTCTTTTCTTTTTTTGAAATGCATTTCCCTTGAAGTAAGAAACAAAAATGAAATTATTATTATTGATTCCTGCAAGTTGGCCATTCTTACACAATCTGTGTATAATAATAAAAGTTGCATCATAGTTACTGATTCGAATCTCAGCGATGAGTCCTATTAAACTTTTCTTCTCTCATTCAACACTGTTGTCGGGAGATGCTGATGTATCTTTTCTTAATCAAACCATACCAACAGTTTGAGTAGAAACTCTGCCATTGGGGTTTCGTACCAGTATCTCGAAAGTATCTACAATCCTTTCGACAATGAGATCTTGAAAACCACAAGTGCTAGAAACGTGCCATTTTCACAGGTCGATTCCAAATTTTGTGTAGATTGTGTCATTATTTCTTTATTATATTTTTAGGGGTACACTGGAAGTGTTGCAATTTTGAAAAAAATATCATATCCTACGAGTTATACATTCCAACACCACAATTGTATACAACTATTCTATCAGGCCTTGTTTCCATTTTGTACTAATACACAATTACACTGAGCAAGGCTATGTGATAATATGTAAAAAAAAAAAAAAACACTATCACGTAACAGTTTCAACACAATAATTGTGTCTTCATCAGACTTCCACTCCTTCTGGCTGCTTGGGAGTTGGTCATCACTTATATACTCTCCGGAGATCAACTTTTAATTAGGCTCCGCCCCTTCATTAAAAAGTAACGCTTCTGCGGCTTTCACCTTCACTTTTTAGCTGCACACGTGTCCAGTTAAAAGTTTGGATACATTCTGCCCTCTAATTATCCTTATTTTCTTTATTATTAACTTTTTCTCTTTCTTTCTTCTTCCTTTTCATTTCTTCTTCTTTAAGTAGAATCTTCTCCCGCTCATTTTTTATTATCGAGAATCCTGCATTACAATTCATCACCTTGCCTCCTGCCTTCTTAATCTCCCTGGCTTGCTTCCATTTTTTCACCAAAGTTCTGTTCTCTATTTCTATGACCTCTGCTCCTTCCCACCTTACCCTGTGGTTTGTCTCTTTCTGATGCTTGTATATCGCATTGCTGTCTCTTTTCAATCTTACATCATCCTGGTGCTGTTTTATCCTTTCTTGCATTTTCTTTTTTGTTTCTCCTATGTAAATTTCGTTACACTCCGTGCATCTTACTCTATATATTACTCCCCTTTGATCTGTCCGCTATTGCTTTTCTCTTGGTTCTTCTGACTAGTTCAATTATTCTGCTTCCTCCTTTCCTGTGCGTCCTAATTCCTGCTTTCCAAAGCATTCTCTTTATCTTCTCTGTTTCTTTGCCTAGGCTTTCTACTCCAAACCATTTTTGTTCTTCTTCCTCTTTCTTTCTCTCTCTTGCTATATTTCTTGTGATCTATCCTCTTCGTTGTATCCATTTCTCCTTAGTTGTGTCCAGAACTTCTACACACAGAACCACAGACGCGTTAGTTGACACAAAAAAATGCATAACTTTTGTGACTCCAGCAAAACGTTTAGGTGCATAATTTTTAAGGATGCAACTAAATGCATAATGAAAACTGTGTTAATTGATGCACTTGTGTGCATAAAATTTGTTATGCAGATAAACGTTTTGCTGAAATCACAAAATGTTATGCATTTTTTTGTCTCCTACTGAAGCATTTACATGCATTAATTGAAACAATGGTTGGTATCGCTGGTTGCATATTCCCTAAATATACAGGATTTCCAAGGGTGTGAAAACGATTAAATAAATTTAGAACACTACTAAAAATATGTAATCGAGGCTTTTTGGGTAATGCAGGACAGAGTACAGATATTCCATATTACATGAGAGCCTCTACGGCCATTTTGGAAGTAGTCATACTGGATTTGAGTTAATTAAGTGAAATATAGACTTTACGATACACTACTATTTTTGAAATAAAGTGTGATTTTTAAAGACATTAACAAGATTGTTTTCTATATTCTTTGTTAACGAAATTTTGATCACATAGGTCTAGATATAAAAACTTGTCATTGTAAATTTATGATCATAATTTTGTTCAGGATGCAAACAAGCAGAGAGGAAACTACCATAATATCGTTACGAAATCACACCTTATTTCAACAATAGTATCGGATCGTAAAGTTCCCATTTCACTGAATTAATTAAAATCCAGTATGATACCTTCCAAAATGGTCGCAGAGGCTCTCATGTAAAGTGGAATATTTTCACTCTGTCATGCATCACACAAATAAACCTCGATTTCATAGTTTTGGTAGTGTTGTAAATTTATTCCATCGTTTTCACACCCTTGACAACCCTGTATATCAGATGTGCAATATACAATTTAGGCCACTCAATTTATGAGATCCATCTAAACTGTCACAACCATTATGAGAAAATAGTTACAAAAATAAGGCCTTCAAATAGTATATCTTACAAGTCAAAAAAGGAAAAGAACTCAATTTATTGTACCTAGGTACATAGCGTTTTTTTACAGGTTGCTCTACAAGAGCAGTTTTGCCATTTTCACTAAAGCTAAAATCCCAAATTATCTTTGGTGAAATAAAAGAACATGGGTCAATGTTAGAAAAATTGTACCGATAGCAAATCTAGCGATGGGAAACACAAAACTTTACAGAGAGAAAAAAAAAGTGGAAACTACCAACTCAGATTATAAATCAAACTTTGTATGTCTATGTTCTCTGAATCTTTCTATCGCTTTTTTATAATATATTTTAGTATACTAATTTATGCCCGTTTGGCCTTTTTCCGTTTCGCCTTATGCCCTCAAAACATTTTGCCATACAACCGATAAGGATGTTATCTTAAGGCGGAAGGGGAATTCCCGTTTGGCCTTTTCCTGCTTGACCTTATAACATACAAGGGAATTTTCACTCTGTTTCTGTAACAAAGAGGGATTTATCTTATTCTCAACTGCAACGTCTCTTCTATTTCAGACAAATTAAACTCAAATATCTTAGAACATAAATTTTATTATCACACCCGAAATAGCATATCAAGTTTCTATGTGGATATAATATGAAACAGCATCAGTATATGAAATTACATCAATTTCACTGTTCTTAAGTCTATCTTTTAGGCGGTGAATCCTGTCGTCAAACCGTCTCTGCCTTAGCTTTCTAAGTGTGTTTTCTGATAACCACTTGAAGAAGTACTCGCAATCTTTCATTTTCACGTTGCCTGTCTTTCATTAATTCAATGAAAGAATGTATGTCTAAGTGATCCCTTGATGCCTTTCTTCGTAATTTGACGTGCTACTGTCTTGCATTGTTAGTCATTTGTTCTTGATCGTTTTCAAAGTGATTCCACAAGTCACTGCAAATAGATAAAAATACATCATTAGCACATTAAAAATTCAAAGGATTGCAGGAGAATCTACGTTGGAAAGTCGATGGCAAAATTTTGGGTGAACCTAATTTATTTCTTTTGCAAAGCAAAAGAATGTGTTCTTTTGATAATTTACAAATCAGTGAATGTAGAATCTTCAATACATGCACGTCGCAAGAAAATCTATATTACACTTTACATTAGGTGTTAATGGAAAAAATGCTATACTGTAGAGTGCTCGGGATAGCTTAATTAATGATTTAATAATAAAAAAACAATCATTAATTTTTTGCACTAAACGCCATCTATTTATGTAGGAAAGAAAACATACTTACAGAGAAAATAACGTGTCACCATCATCCAGCCAAGTGTCTATAAGATAATCATGGAACTCCTCCTTCATAGAACGTCAGGCGCATCTTCTTGCAAACGTACAAACACTACATCTAAATGGGAAGTTGGTACCAGAGGCTGTGCTGCTGCATGTCGAATCCATCTTTTTACTTCAGTGTTCTCTTTGTACAATTGAGAAAGTTCTAACTGCTGAACCTTCCTCCAAACAGACTGAGAGAAGTGGAAGGAACATCCTGTGATTTTAACCAGGAAATACTTTATTTATAGCATTGATTGCTACTTTCTTAAGATCAATAGAAACTTCTTTCAATTTGAAACGCAGTCCAAATTTCTCAGCTTCTTCCATGATTATCTCCAGTAATCTTACATGTGTCTCTTGCTTTTTACTGGGCAATATACAGAAGAGGAGAACAAATACCTGTCCGAAATATTTTCCGTGCAGGATGTACATTTGGGAGAAAAGGAGAGGTACAGTCTTAAGTGTCCCTCCATTACAATCCTGTCGCACTGACACATAATTTTCAAAGTTCCAATAGTGCCGAAAACCTGTTGAAGATAGAAAGACTAGAATAAACAACACAGACATTCTAAAGAAAATGCTTTAATATTAATATTCTTACTCCTATTACTATTGTCATAACAGATTTTCACGATTTCAAAAAAAAAAAAAAAAAAAAAAAAAAAAAGAAAAGAAAAAAAAAAGAAAAAAAGAAAAAAGAAACAAGAAGAACGTAAGAAATGATAAACTATTTTCTTGATTACTAAAATATAACTTACAAGAATTCTACTGGTGTCATCGCCTTCGTCCCCCAATAAAAGTTTTTGCCGTCCTGCGTTTCGCTCCACGATCCTTCCACATTCAATTTATTCAATCTTTGCGATAGTGGTGCCCGGTTCATGCTCGTACGTTATATAGAGAGTGTTTAACGGCACCAAAAATAGGGACAACAGATGCAGTTTCACCACAGTAATTTCCCTTAGCAATCTTCTTCCTGGAGAGAAGAAAAAAATTCATTTTAAACATCAACAGCAAAAAAAAAAAAAAAAAAGTCGTACTTTCCCTCTAGAAAGTAAAGACAGACGGAATATTGCTTAACTACGACCGGTTAATTGTGTTACACTATAAATTTAAAAAAAAAATGGACTATGTATTTGTGTGCTAGCTAGGATGCCATTTAAGAAAAGTTCCACATCTAAAGTTCTAAAATAACTTTTGGAAAAGTTGCACGAGTAAATATTAGAAACATGCAGAAAAGCTTCAGTGTCAAAATTACTTATACCTTATTACAAATATTATATATACTTAACTATACTTACCTATATGTCTTAGTAATTGTTGATGTTCGTTCTTCCGCCGCTCTCTTCTTCATATGTGAGGTACAAATACAAGGCTACATGAGCAATTTTTTAAACAGTGACGCAGATAACACAAAATTCTGAATACTTGCTTTGATTATACGCTATTCTGTTCGTTCAAACGTAAATACTACTAAATTTCCCTATCATAACTTGAAAATCCCCTTCGCTGGTGTAAGGCGAAATGGAAAGGGGAAAGGGGAATTCCTGTTTCGCCTTACAATCAAATTAGCATATACTATCTTAGCATCATAGCCTGAAGTAATGAAAACAGGCACAAGGCGAAACGGGAAAAGGCCAAACGGGAAGACATCCAAAGTTTCATTTTAAAATCATCTGAAAGAATTTTTCACTTACATTTCCCTGTTTTTAATTATTAAAGATATATTTCGCAAACGGACAAATACGTGGACGTTTCGAATTAGGTACAAAAATATGAAAACTGTTCTTGTGATGTATAATTATAATATTCTAAAAAAGTTATATTTCTGGGATAAAAGTCTGTAGGTCTATAGTAATTTACCATGTTAAATTCAAATCTGAAATCAGAATTTCGCTATCAGGTTTACTTTCTCAGTAATATAGGATGTTACGTAAGTACACGACGCATGTTCTTAAAAAAAAAAAAAAAAAAAAACAAAAAAAAAAAAAAAAACTGAAAATGGAACAGTAACTAAGACGTTACTGGTTTAGCCTGTAGCATGTTTTCTAGTACGTGTGTCTCTTGTCTCTACTGACACATCATCAGTAGCCTTCTGACATGCTGAGTTATGTTTCTTTCATTTCCCATTCATGAAACTACGAATTTTAATTAAAAATGAAGTAACAGTCAGTTTAAATCTCATAATCAAATTGAATTCATTGGAAGAACATAACACTAGTGGAAAATCCTGTTAACCTCTGAAAAGTTAACCTGATAATGATACCAGAAATTACATTTGAAATTTCCTTTCCTTATTATACGCTGTGTTAAAACGGCACCATTCACATTTCCCTATCATGTCCCTGAAACGGAAAGTTTGAGGGGAAAAATAAGGCTTTTGGTAGAAAAAATTCTTTTTTCTATTTTGGGTCCCTCCGGAACACCCTGTGTTAACACACAGATCTCAAAATAAACTGAAAAATACTAAATGGTGTACGAAACGTGTGTACAAAATTTCAAGCTTCTATCTTGAATAGTAAGGATGGGAGAAACAAATTACCAATCAGCTAAGAACATCCCCACAGTGGCCCAGATGACTCAAAAAGATTCGGATGTAATATAAACATTTTCTGAGACATCCTAGGGTCATGTTTTACACTTCATTCTCATCAGAATAGAACAGTCTTTCAAACGGTACCATTCATATGTTTCCGTCATGTATCTGAGGCGGGAAAAATTGCAAAAAATGTGATTTATGTTAAAATATCCCTTTTTTTTTAGCATTTCTGGACCCCTCCCCCCCTGTGTTAACACACAGATCTCAAAATCAACTGAAAAATGTTAAGGGCATAGTGAATATGTCTACAAAATTTCAAGCTTCTATTTAGAACAGTAAGGTAAATATGTATATATTAACACATGTGCTAAGAATGTCCCCACAATACCCCAAATTCCCGCAAAAACGGGAAATTTTCTAAGACATCCCTATTTACCCTAGGATCATGGTTCGTACCTCATTTTCTTCAGAATGGAAAGTACTTTCTAACGTTACCAATCACATGTCTTCATCATGTATCTGAGGCGGGAAAATCTCGATAAAGAGATTTATTAAAATATCTCTTTTTAAAACCTTTTTACCCGTTTGAACACAACTTGGGGCACCGCAGAGATCTGAAATATATCTGTAGAATACTAAGGAGTACACTGAATGTATGTGCAAAATATCGATCTTCTAGGTGCAAAAGTAAGCCCGCCAAAAAATAATATGCCCACAGTACCATAAATTCCCGTTTAAAACAAGATCTCAGGTAAAAATTTCCTGAGACATCCTTATTTACATTAGCATTATGGTCCGTACCTCATTCTCTTCAGAATAGAACAGCCTTTGAAACGTTTTCCATTCGCATGTCTCCGTCGAGTATCTGAGCGGGAAAATCGAGAAAAAGGGAATTTTTGTTATAGGTGCAAAAGTAAGTAACTCAAAAAATAGTAAAAATAGGCCTAACAAAAAATTCTTTAGTTTTAAGTTATGACGTATCACACCCTATGTTTCGACCCGGAAAGGCGTAAAACCATACGTAACGTGTTCTAGAACGCTTCCACTCTAGAAAGAAAGCTTTATTAGTACTTTTTAAATCGAATAATGAAAATACAACCCTAACGTATAAACATATACGATATATGTAAGGGTTAATGCCGTGCTACTGTTTTTAACCTTCAATGTATTTCCTGCTCAATAGTAGGCATACCCGTGTTTTGTCAATATTTACTTCAATATCACGAAATCGGGGCTTTTGGCCCGATACTCTAACCAAAACATCACAATTACGTGACCATGTGTGACTTTTAGTAGATACTCAACTATTGGTATGTGCAGGACAAGGGCGCCGTTTTCTGTGTAACTTTGGAGGGCCCTATGAAAGATATGCATTAGTAGAAAGGAAAAATGAACGACCATGTTCTGTAGAAATAGGAGAACCTGCTTCAACTTAGCAATTTGGCCCCCCTCGTTAGAGGACCATTTCAACTTTGGGGGTCCCAGACCACTAACCCCCCCCCAGGATCGGCGGCCTTGGTGCAGGAGTAACAACTTATACGAGTTAAATGAAGTTTTTCTAACTAATCAACCTTCACCTAATAAGAATATTAAGTATTAATAATAATAATAATAATAATAATAATAATAATAATAATAATAATAATAATAATAATAATAATAATAATAATAATAATAATAATAACAGCGGTTCGGAGTTCACGTATGCATCGGATATATTTAATGAGAATCAAGCAGCCACTAGCATGAGTCACTTCAACATACAGTATGTACTGTAGTTAACCTAAATATTTCTTCACTCCTTTGTGGATTTTTGTAGGAAACGAGTTCCTTCTGAGAATCCCTTATGGCTTTGTTGTTTTGCTAACGGTACTTTTCTTAATAACTACATACTTGCACTACCTAACACAATAATATCGTATTTTAATATACACTTACCTCCGTTTTTCTAAGCAGACTCCAGCACTAGACAAAAGAACACACACAATAACAAGTTAGAATTCGCTCCACAACAACACGAAAACCAGTCGAGCATGCGCAGTAAGTGCTGGAGACTAGCTTCAAACAAAACACGGCAGGTGACGCTCACATCAAGAAGAAATGCATAAGTACCGATGCAAATATTTGCATCAATTGAGTAATCTTAAACCACAATGCATTTATATGTCTCAAATGACCCATTTTTTATTTTCGATCATTCTCTAGGGTTGAAAATGCTGCGCATCAGTGACAAAAACGAAATTTATACATATTAACGCGCCATTTGATGCACGTAAATGTTTCAAATTTCCTATGATGCACTTGTAGTTCTGTGTGTATAAATCTGTTTTCCTCTGTTCTTCATTTGTGTTTGGGTCTCCTATTCTTTCTTCCATGCTTTTTATGAAATTCTTCTTTGTACCCTCATCTACTACATCATTTCGTTTGTGACAATACACTCCCGCTGCACACTCTTTTAGGTACCGGGATCTAATAAACTCTCCCCCTTCAGACTTGTTTATTTTCATATCTAAATAGTTTATCTCCTTGTCTACTTCTATTTCATTTTCTAGTCTAATCCCTTTCTTTTCATCCTCCACGTCTCTTACGAATTTCTCTATCTGCCTTTTCGTTTCCTTCCATATTCCTAAACATTCTCCACATAACGGCAAAAGAAGAGCAATCTTTTTCCTCCGCTTTCTATTGTCTCCTTCTCCCATCGATTCATTATTATATCTGATATAATATGTAAAAAAAAAAAAAAAAAAAAAAAAACACTATCACGTAACAGTTTAAACACAATAACTGTGTCTTCATCAGACTTTCACTCCTTCTGGCTGCTTGGGAGTTGGTCATCACTTATACACTCTCCGGAGATCAACTTTTAATTAGGCTCCGCCCCTTCATTAAAAAGTAGCACTTCTGTGGCTTTCACTTTCACTTTTTAGCTGCACACGTGTCCAATTAAAAGTTTACTGGATACATTTTGTCCTCTAATTATCCTTATTTTCCTTATTATTTTTTCTCTTTCTTTCTTCTTCCTTTTCATTTCTTCTTCTTTAAGCAGAATCTTCTCCCACTCTTTATTTATCGAGAATCCTGCATTCCAATTCATCACCTTGTCTCCTGCCTTTGTATACAGGAGTTGTATATTTCTTAGGCGTTTGTTTCATGGCCAAATGATAATGAAAAACGAAAAATAACAATTTCTGCAGTCTAAATACAACCTTTATTGTTTGAAGTGTTTTGCTTAATGAACATCATCTATCACTGACTTTATAATTAATTGTGTATGTAATGTATGTGCTTATTGCATACTACATGCAAGAAAGAAAACACTCATCATATATGAAGTAGGAACTCCAACCGGAAGTAGGCTGAAATCTTGTAAACGGTAAGAGATATTGAAGAAATAGTCGAAAAAATCTTCCCCGTATGATACCCCTTGCCGATTTTTATCAAGATATCTTTCACTTGTGTCTGTAAAGGGACATGTACAAATGTTGTAAGGAATGACAAGGAGATTCATGCTCATATGTGAATAATGCGCTGTGTAGAGAGAGCAGGTTCAGCTAGTTATTATAAATCTTTTTCGTTATTGTTCCCGAAATTGTGCAATTTTGGGAAAACAAAATTTGAAAAAACACCTAGACGAGGTTGTACGTCAAAAATCTTGACATTTTGTCCTGGCTTGAACTTTGCTTGATTCTTTCAGTCTCTCGTATTGCCTGATTTCTTGTGCATGTCTTACTTGGAGATATTCGTATGCTTTTGCACGCATGAATTCCAAGTTTTCTTTCGCTCTCGATACGTACTTCACCTTCCAATATGCTTTCACGTAATACTTTCTTTACAGTTCCAAATTATAGTATGCATATACAGGGTGTTTCAAAACAACAGCGACTACGTTTGGGAGGTGATTCATGACACCAAGAGAAGACAAAAAGTTTAGACCAACCTGGGTGCAAAAATGCTTCCTTTCGGAGTTATAGGCTGCCGAAAATGTGAAAAAGTAAACTTTAAAGGCCCATAACTCCAAAACTATGGTACCTACCGTTGTCTGGTCAAGACCTGGTCCCAAACGTTCACTTAGGAACTAGTATGTGTCCTATCCAAATATCCAAGTTTCAGAATCCTGCGATTCGTCCGCAACAATTTTTATAGAGGTGGTTAGTGAGTACTAAAGATTATATGCTCACAGTCAAACTCCTTCTATAAAAATAGTTACGTGATTACCTTAGGATTGTGAAACATGGATATTTGGATAGGGCATATACTAGTTACTAGGAGAAATCTTGATTCGACAACGGTAGGTTTCATAGATTTGGAGCGATGGACCTTTAAATTCCATTTTTCATATATTCTGCAATCCATAACTCCAATTCCTTGCAAGGGGATATTCTGCAAGTACTTGGGAACATTTTCACTAATATGAACCAGGGGTTGGAAATCAATAGTTTCTGAGTAATTGGCACATGTGTGTTTTCTTGAAAATTTGAAGACTAACGAGAGGTGCGCGAGAAAATCCCACCCGGACCCACTTCCACACATCGTAGAGCGATGACATTTCGTACGTGTAATCCTGCAGATCCATGTAGGTCAGGTGGTAATATACAGCTCGTAACTCTGCACCGTTGCTGTGTTATGGGTCCGAAAGTGAAGTAAGCTGTAGTGGTCGAAAATCTATTACTGCACCTCAGGAAGCAGCTTGACACCCTCGCAGAAATTCTGGTATCTAGGAAATGACTGCATGGTTGGGAAGAGGTGGAATGATGATGGTGTGCAGTCAAAAGAAAACGCGAACTATGACGGAGTTCATACTCAGGTTTGTGCATCTATCTGGTCAACATTCGAGCAGTGAACGGTTGTGTTGTTTTTCAGGAGGCGGACATTTTCATCAGCATGCAACGCTCTGGAATTTCACAGAATCTCGCAGCTGTGAGGCATAGTATACCCTGGTAATTGTGGTCCTTTGCCTAGAAAGAAGGTACTAATATCCCATGGTGATCCCAATAAACGTCATCACCACTTTGTCATTCAGAGTTGAACATGGACTTCCTTTGGTTGTGGTACGTTGGCACACTTTCATTGGTTTGACTAGGTTTTTCCTGGTTTTCTACACCCCACCAGGCGAAGACCGGGATGGTACCTTCTAAAAGGTCAGTGCTAGTTAATTCCCAAACCCTAGACCCACATAAAATACCAATGTGACATCGGAGTTGGAGGTCCGAACCTTTGCTTTAGCATTCACTTGCATAAATAAATAAAGGAAGAAATAGCAATCGAATACATCGCTTTAATAACTCAAAACAGAATTATGACCATTGTTGTACCAATTGCTATTAACTAAATGTTTTAAATTTTCTAAAAATATAAAACTGTCAGGTTTAGAAAGAATCGGAACAACGGTAAACGGTAATGAACATTGCAAAGAAGCACGGTTTCGCGGACTCTTATGTCATTGAATAATTGGTTGTGTTCTAGCGCCAATCTCTTTTAGGTCTTTTAGGTGGGTCCAGGGGCGGACCAAGGCAAACTTTTCACCGGGCAAAGTTACATTTTGGCGCCCCCTAGCCCTAGCCCATATTTTACATATTATTACACTCACTTTAATATTTTAAAGCCACACTGAAGGAAAAAAATGTATGTGGCGTACGTAAAAACGTATGTTACATTTGTAAATCCTGTAGTTTTTGGACTTAACGTACAGCAAACGTATAACTGAGAACGCATGGTTTATAATACTTTCTGTATAAGTGTTCCATCTGTACGTACTTTCCGTATGAAGGAATATATGCGGTCAGGATCTCACATAAAAATGGACGTATATAACATATAACTGACGAAGGTAACATACATATATGTATGTAATATAAGGAAGACTGTTAGATATCAGACATCCTGCAACGGTATGATGTAACATCTGAGGACAGTGCCTATGTAGCATACGGATAACGTATGCTCCGTACTTATTTCTGTAGTAAGATAGAGGATTCCGTATATTTGTACAATATACCGCTATCTGGAGAACGGATTTTTCTCAGTGCACTTTTCAAAAAGCAAAATTAATGCTCAAATACATGATACAAGTATATTTAGTAGTTAAAAATATACATCTGGTATCAATTACATTGTGTTATTATTATTATTATTATTATTATTATTTATGTAGCGATATGTAGGTTCTATAAACAAAAAAAATATCGAACAGCATTTATTGAATACTACTAATGGTGACAAGATTACTGCTATATTGTGTATTGTTTTGTAATATCAACAATATCAGGAGTCATTCTACCATATAACCGACTATGTGACAATCTATACTAATAAGGCGAAATACCAATAAATATATTTTACATAAGTTGAACGTGTTGTACACACAGCAATATAAACAACCCTTTTTATGTAGGTTCTATCATATGATTCATAAAACGTATCTCATAAATTTGTACACTCCGCATCAAGAAAATTGCGACAGCTAACGCCGTGCAGTTAGGCCACCTAATATACACATTCTTATCCCATAATCGTGTCTGGTAGAGAGACTTCCTCCCTCTCCTCCTTTCTTCTCTTCCATACTAAAATTAGCTAACAACATGAACACAAATTCTAATTTCAAACTACACATGTATTAGTATCGATAAAATCAAATAACAAAACCGAGACGAAACAAGATTCATAAGTTGATTTAGCGAGAAACTGAAGCATACATAATGAAAAATTGAAACCAATGGATATATATTTCCCAGAGGTTCAGAAACGAGGCAGAGAGAGAGAGAGAGAGAGAGAGAGAGAGAGAGAGAGAGAAGGCGAAAGAAGAAGAAGAAAAGAAAAGGGAGAACATGAAAATGTGTAATTTTAAACTTAGTAAGAAAAGAGCCTAACATTATAAAGTTCCGTTACCAGAAATCCAACAGTAATATAGAAATAACGTTTGTTTTTGTATATTTTTTCAGGACTATTCGAATATATAGAGGATGCTTGAAACAATCATTAAGTTTCTTTCATAAAGGATAGCATACTCAAATTCCAGTAGAACTGTAGATCTTACAGACGCATCTAAGATAATGTCAAAAGTTTAACACATGGTTTGTTCTCGCGTAGTTCGGTTGTAAATTCGGCAGTGTTTATTGGACGTACTAATGGAAACTTCAATCTACTAAACCCAGTAGGTAGCGTAGGTCATATCTTCCATTCCAGACTAATAATGCAAAGTGAACCAAAAAGAAAAAGGAAGAAAGAAAGAACGATAAAATTGAATGAGTGCTATTTTACTGGTAAATTTTTATCAGAAATATGCTATATTAAAAGTCCAAACCGTATCATAATGAAAAGTTACAAATGTTCAAATGGAAAATTGGATGTTCCTCATAGATGTAGCAGACCTTGCATGTTTCAAATTTCAACGTGAATAAATCACATTGAATTATAAGATGGAAACAAATTTGTGTCGATTTAGTATAAATAAATTTCTGTTTCCAAATAACCAAAGAGGTTGCCATGTTCTAGTCTTTTGCGAAGATTTATCTGTACCGAACATCCAGCATCACTTTCATCTCTTGAGAATATAACGTTGTAATTTGCACAGAGAGAATGAACACGCTAGAGCTCAAACGGATCATAGAGTCAGTCGGATGATGTTGGTTAGCTTATGGGCCACCACTGGGTCGAGTATTCAAACCCGTAGTGACCCGGTAATTCGACTGAGACTCGGTAACCCAGATGATAAAAAGATATTTTGCTTATTCCCTTGCGTTTAAACAGTATTTCTTTCAGAGATGACCAGGACTGGAGATGTTATATCCAGAGCACGAAAAACTCCACGCTGAAGTTGCCAGTTAATTACATTCTGCAGACCAGGTCTATCGGTCTCTTGATCCGTTTTAACTTTGGAACACGCACACGCACATGAAGTGCGTGTGTACGTGAGAGAGAGGGGGAGAAATGAAAGATGCAACGATAGGATAGGGAAACGTCAAGAAACAGAGAGAGAGAGAGAGAGAGAGACGAATATAAATATGAAACATACTTATCATTACAGTGTGTGATGAAGAACGCACACACTGTTTATTCGAATTCTCGCCAGTGATGCTTTGTAAGTTCTCCAACAGAAGATAAATCTCTGTTTGCAGCCATTAATTTATGCGAAAAAGTTATATTGCCTGATGGAGAATCGAACCCACGTTTTCCGCTTGGAAGTCTGGTACTTTACCACTACACCACCGATTGCTTTACTGAAACTTTGTTCAACAAATGCTGTAATATTTATTTCCGAGAATGATAACACGAAAAGTGTTTACTGCAAATGAATGAAGTGTTTCGAATATCCTGGCAAATCCCTCGCCCTTTCCCAACCAACATTCGTAAATTGTCTCTATCATGATAAAGGTGTTTGCTTCCTCATTTTTAAGCATTTCACGTATAATATGAGAAATCGGTTCTTCACTATCACTTTGTAAAAAATGCAAATTTTTCATGAACAGGATTTGAACCTATGCTGGATAGCTTTATTAATCGTAATTCCATTACGTTACCCCTGCACTATTATGACATCTGAAACTAGAAGTCAAATATTACTTACTTTAGTCTTGATCTTTGAAACGATCAAGCTTCTTCCTGTAAGTTTATTTGCACTTAAGTGCACAAAAAAAAAAAAAAAATTATTCGACGACCTAGAGAGAAATTAGTACCCACTAATACAGGAAACAACATACAATCCAGGAAAAAATTACAGAAATAAAAACATATTATGAATTAATTTCGTTCTGGAAGTTCAAAAGTACGCCAATAATAATAATAATAATAATATTATTAATAATAATAATAATAATTGGCCGCTTGGCTGGGGTAAATTGAGAAAAAATAATAATATGCTCCGTTATTCAGTAGCTTTTTACTACTACTAAAGTGCTCTTTGATATCGGTCATTTTCGATGAGTTTTACATATCTCCTCCCCTTCCTATGTTGCGGAGCATGGCATCTTCAGTGCCATTGTTAATCTCAGCCACTCTGAAAACTGTGAATTCCACAATGGTATTGGTTATTTTGATCATTTTTAAATGTTCCCCCTCCTCCAGGTTGCGGGCTGAATTTGGATTTAAACGGCATCAGATCTGTCACTGTTCAGCTCAAGGACTCCAAAAATTATAGATTCGATACTAATATCGGTCATTTTTCGTTCTCTTTTAAATGTTGCTATTCTTCCCCCTTCAATTAGTTACACCATCAAAATGATATGAGGAAAACCATCTCGGGTTCGTACTTCATCTAGGTTGAAAATTTTTTCGAGATTGGTACGGTGGTTCAAGATTTATTAAATTTTATTTATGTGTGCATATCTCCCTTTCGCATTCCCCTTCTCTAATTTCTAGCGTCAAAGTGAAATAATAAAATCCATATCAGGCCCGAACCTCATCTAAGTTAAAAATTTGATCGAGATAGGTCGCGTGGTTCAAGACTTATTAAGTTTCATTTATTTTCATATATCTTTCCCCTTTTCTCCACTCTCCTAAGCTTTACCGTCAAAGTGATATGATGAAAACCACTCCAGGCTCGAACTTCATACATGTTGAAAATTTGATGCAGATCTGTCCGGTGGTTCAAGACTTATTAACTCATTAACATAGTCACTTTTATCTTAATTTACATTGATTTTTGTATATTTCCCCGTCCTTTCCTGCCCTACATTCCACCATCAAAATGAAATGATTAAAAGCATTCCACTACACAAACGTAATCTATGTTGAAAATTTCATTCAGTTCGGTCGTTTGATTCAAGACTTATTAAGTTTTCTTTACTTTTTTTTATATTTTTCCATCCTCCCCTGCCTCAAGTAACACCATCAAAAAAATAGATAAAAATCCTCCCAGTTACGAACATTATCAATGTTGAATATTTCATCGAGATCGGTCGGGTAGTTCAAGAGACTATAAGTCACAGTCCCTTTCAATTTTACAATATAGGTTATTATTATTATTATTATTATTATTATTATTATTATTATTATTATTATTATTATTGACGTACATTTGAATTTGCACGGCGAAATTACTGCATAATATGTTTTTGTTTCTGTATTTTTTCTGGATTGAATATCGTTTCCTTTATTAGTGGGTACTAATTTCTCTCTAGGTCGTCGAATAAATGAATTTCGTTGTGCACTTAGGTGCAAATAACCTTACAGGAATAAGCTTGATCGTTCTAATAATCAAGGCTAAAGTAAGTAATATTTAGAGTCAAGCTTCGGGTTTCATGGTAGTGTAGGGGTAACATAATGGAGTTACGACTCATACAGATGTCCAGCATTGGTTCGAATCCTGTTCACGCCAAGCTTGCATTTTTTACAAAGTGATAGTGAAGAACCGATTTCTCATATTATACTGCAATGTTTAAGAATGTGAAAGCAAACACCTTTATCATGATAGAGACAATTTACGAATGTTGGTTGAGAAAGTGCAAGGGATTTACCAGGATATTCGAAACACTTCATTTATCTGCAGTAAACACTTTTCGTGTTATCGTTCTCGGAAAGAAATATTACAGCATTTGTTGAACAAAGTTTCGGTAAAGCAATCGGTGGTGTAGTGGTAAAGTACCAGACTTCCAAGCGGAAAACGTGGGTTCGATTCTCCAGCAGGTAGTATAACTTTTTCGCATAAATTAATGGCTGCAAACAGAGATTTATCTTCTGTTGGAGAACTTACAAAGCATCACTGGCGAGAATTCGAATAAACAGTGTGTGCGTTCTTCATCACACACTGTAATGGTAAGTATGTTTCATGTTTATATTCGTCTCTCTCTCTCTCTCTCTCTGTTTCTTGACGTTTCCCTATCCTATCGTTGCATCTTTCATTTCTCCCCCTCTCTCTCACGTACACACGCACTTCATGTGCGTGTGCGTGTTCCAAAGTTAAAACGGATTAAGAGACCGATAGACCTGGTCTGCAGAATGTAATTAACTGACAACTTCAGCGTGGAGTTTTTCGTGCTCTGGATATAACATCTCCAGTCCTGGTCATCTCTGAAAGAAATACTTTTTACACGCAAGGGAATAAGCAAAATATCTTTTTTATCATCTGGGTTACCGAGTCTCAGTCGAATTACCGGGTCACTACGGGTTTGAATCCTCGATTCAGTGGTGGCCCATAAGCTAACCAACATTATCCGACTGACACTATGATCCGTTTGAGCTCTAGCGTGTTCATTCTCTCTGTGCAAATTACAACGTTATATTCTCAAGAGATGAAAGTGATGCTGGATGTTCGGTACAGATAAATCTTCGGAAAAGACTAGAACAGCGTTTTCCAACCTTTTTCAACTTGCGGCACACTTCAGGGTAACTTGAATTCTCGCGGCACAATATTATATTATTATTATTATTGTTGTTATTATTTGAAAATATAAAATAGTGTAGTATTTTTTGTGATTACTGACATCCTTCTCACAGAGAAGAAAGCTCGATCACTGTTTTTTCCCCATGGTAAATCATTATGCTTATTTTTCATTTTAATTTGAAAATAGAAAACAACTGCAATCAGATATAGGGCTCAAGTTGTTAAAAATACACTTTTTTTTTTTTTCGAAAATTGTATCCAACCTTTCATTAACAAGGAGGATCACTAAATAACGAACGAACTAGGTAATTCGTATGCATGTTTACTTTGCGGGAAGGATTGAATATTTTAAAATTTCAAGTTACGAAATAGTCCGCAACAATAAAGAAGCAATAATGGTCATAACAATGATAAAAAATACTTTTTTTTTCAAAATTAGAAATGTACAGAAAAATGTTCTACAGAAAAGTAACACAGTATGAAACTTTAAATTTTAGATTCATAGTAGTAATGTGAAATACAAATATACCTTTTTTCTCTGTCTTGCAATTTGATTGCTATATAATTAATAACTTTGTTTCGATTTTCTCGCGGCACACCAGCGACCCATTCGCGGCATACCACTGTGCCGCTTACACCGGTTGGGAAACGCTGGACTAGAACATGGCAACCTCTTTGGTTATTTGGAAACAGAAATTTATTTATACTAAATCGACACAAATTTGTTTCCATCTTATAATTCAATGTGATTTATTCACGTTGAAATTTGAAACATGCAAGGTCTGCTACATCTATGAGGAACATCCAATTTTCCATTTGAACATTTGTAACTTTTCATTATGATACGGTTTGGACTTTTAATATAGCATATTTCTGATAAAAATTTACCAGTAAAATAGCACTCATTCAATTTTATCGTTCTTTCTTTCTTCCTTTTTCTTTTTGGTTCACTTTGCATTATTAGTCTGGAATGGAAGATATGACCTACGCTACCTACTGGGTTTAGTAGATTGAAGTTTGCATCAGTACGTCCAATGAACACTGCCGAATTTACAACCGAACTACGCGAGAACATACCATGTGTTAAACTTTTGACATTATCTTAGATGCGTCTGTGAGGTCTACAGTTCTACTGGAAATTGAGTATGCTATCCTTTATGAAAGAAACTTAATGATTGTTTCAAGCATCCTCTATATATTCGAATAGTCCTGAAAAAATATACAAAAACAAACGTTATTTCTGTATTACTGTTGGATTTCTGGTAACGGAACTTTATAATGTTAGGCTCTTTTCTTACTAAGTTTAAAATTACACATTTTCATGTTCTCCCTTTTCTTTTCTTCTTCTTCTTTCGCCTTCTCTCTCTCTCTCTCTCTCTCTCTCTCTCTCTCTCTCTGCCTCGTTTCTGAACCTCTGGGAAATATATATCCATTGGTTTCAATTTTTCATTATGTGTGCTTCAGTTTCTCCCTAAATTAACTTATGAATCTTGTTTCGTCTCGGTTTTGTTATTTGATTTTATCGATATTAATACATGTGTAGTTTGAAATTAGAATTTGTGTTCATGTTGTTAGCTAATTTTAGTATGGAAGAGAAGAAAGGAGGAGAGGGAGGGAGTCTCTCTACCAGACACGATTATGGGATAAGAAGGTGTATATTGGGTGGGCTAGGTGCACGGCGTTAGATGTCGCAATTTTTTTGATGCGGAGTGTACAAAAGCTGAACACTCTTACAAGACTAAAGCTTTATAACAGGTTTTATCTATCTATGTATCTATCTATTTAGATATAGATATAAATCTATCTATCTATTTAGATACATATAGATATAGATATATATATATGGATTCGTGTGTGCCCCAAGAATAAGATCCATCTGTGTTAACCTTCTATAGAAACTAGAAGGGTTTAAATCAACTATTTTACATTACATTTATCACCATAGAGTATAAACGGTAATAAATTGTAAAAATATATTTTTAGAAATGAATTTAGCGTCTCGTTATCTCTGCTACGTAAAAGTAGAAAGGGCAAAAAATCTACTACAACTTTCAGTTTAACCCATTTAAACCCAAATTATTTTTTTGTCGAATTTAAACTTGGTTCCTGTCAGATTGGTAAAAATAAATGTAAAGAACATATTTAAATACATTATGGTTCACGAAAATGTCATGGACCCCTAATTTGGTAATGTTCCATTTTTGGAACAACGGGCCTGAAAGGGTACAGGTTTTTGGAAGAAAATATTTAAATTTAACCAGGCTAAAGTATTATTTCGTTAAAGTTTTGGGATACAAATTTTACAATAATTTTTCAATATTCATTAGATACAAAGTATACAAATATTGAAACATGTTAATATTATGCATATTCACATAACAGATTTTTTTTTTACATTATACTTATTTTCCAATACATCACATTCTTACTACTGATGGAAGTAAATGAAGCACTTCCATGTTGTGTTATATTCACTATCCAGATCTTGATTGTCTTTCTGATTTTACAATGAAATGTAATTCTTTGTCATATCCCACTTCATTTATTGCTCGTTTGTCGAGGTCGCAATTGGTTCGAAATAGGTCTCCCAAGAGTTGCACGTTGTTGGGATTATATTTCTTATGTGACTTTGCAGAAGGCTGACTTTCATTAGATGTACTAGGTTTCGGAGCTTCATCATCCAACAAACTCTTAACCTATAAATTCATTTCTCAGCTGGCCGCTTTGCGTTACTGTAAAAGAAGCTCCTCCCTTAGCGAGCAACTGATTTCTAGATAGCCTCTCTATATCTGCTTCATCTTCTTCCGAGAACTCTTCATTTTCTGGTGGTGTAATGACAATATCTGCAGCAAGAATATCTTCTCCGTTACCAAGTATATTGATAATTTCGTCAACAGTCAATCTGAAATAGGGAGGGAGGATTTAGATTTCTGGGCTTTCGGCATCTGTGGCCATGTTAGCCCGTCACGTTTGATGGATGACGTCCCTCGGCGAGAACACTCCCCAGGGAAAGGGAAGGAAGCAAGTGTTGGGGAAGGAAGGAAGCGATCTGGGACATATATGATAGGTACCAACCCGGCATTTGCTTGGTGTGAACGAGGAAAACTCAGGAAATCCTCATTCAGGATGGCTGGCCTATGAAAGCTTCTTACACTTTTTCTACCGAAAGCACGCACCGGGAATCGAACCCGGGACCGCTTGCACTCAATCTGAAGTAAAATAGTATTTCTTGAAATAAATAAAATCCAGATGAAGTTGTGAAATACGCATTTAAAATACAGAACAACATAAAATATTTATTTATTTGCAAGCTACCAGACACAGCTGAGAGGATATTTTACACTGGAGCAATCAACATAATGATAACACTGGGGAAGAAACTGAAAGGAAGGCGGCCAGGGCCTGTAAAATTGTGTAGGCTGCTAATGATTTCCCTACAATACCTATAAAATATAACTATATACTATGCCTTTATCTATGTCCAAAATTTACTGTTTTTATCTTACTGCAGTAAAGTGAACTCAATAATAAATGTTACAAAATGTAATCAGGCATTCCTAACAACTCCTATATACAGGTAAATACGATCCAGTGAATGAGCGATCAAGACACCTGCAACTCTATTTGGCTGTCGTCTCTCAACTGAAAAAGAGCTCCTTCGTGGCTAAGCGGTTAGCGTACACGCCTTTGACATGGGAGACCGGCTTCGATCCCCGGCGAGCGTTCATGTGGTTCGGATTCTACTTTAATGAGTAGGTCACGTCTCATATAGCCTCGCTGCTGAAAGAACGTTAAATTCACAATCAACTCAACTCAAATGAAAAGCGTACCGCGTGGGTGTAACAATTAAATCTTTTTTTGTGTATAAATTTCCCCTCCATGAGACCAATAAATTCCGAATGCAAGCACAAAATGCCCTCAAAAGCGGCACAAATAGCATCAAATAAAAATACGCTCATAAAATGTGCGAAGCAATTACTAATGCATCCCATAAAATTACCATATTATATAGTTTTATGGATACATTTACGCCCGTTGTTCCAATAATGGAACAAACAAAAAGCAAACTTCATGTACCCGTTCGAGCCCGTTGTTCCAATATTGGAACATTCAAAATTATAACCCTATTTTATTAATAACAATCATAATCAATTGTTGCATTTCACATGCACTGAAAACTTAATACTTCTCCTACCCAAAGAGTATTATATAGGTAGAAAATTCATAAACGAACATGAAATTTACTTACCTCCTTTGAGACACCATAATTTGTTCTTATTCAACGCAACTAATATCGACAGCAGACATCGTTCGCGCCAATTCAAGACAAAGATACGTCATTTGCTAAACCATTGGTACCAAATGAAGAGGTCCATACAAAAATTGTTACCTTTATTCACGTAATATGAAAAATAAAAGCAAAGTAAAAAATGTTCCAATTTTGGAACAACGGGTTCAAATGGGTTAATAAGTTATTTATAGAGTAAATACGGAAAACACCATAACAGATACAAAGGAAAATCTTTAAGATATAATTTCATTGTCCAGATAAGAGGTTCCATCGACATTATGTCAATGTATTGCAACTGGAAGTGATATGTATCTACTACCTCCGGTGTCAGTTATTGAGTTCCCATAGTTTGGAAGTCTTCGTCAAATACGCAACGTGAAACGAAACTAACTTATATTTTATGGCGATTAACGTTGAAACCGGAGATTACTGTAGATTATAACGACTTCCGTTTACAGTAGAATGATGATGGTAAAGAAGGCGTATATTCTTGAGACACTAAATTCATCTGAGAAAATCGTTTATCTCTTGATATTTTTGCCTATATGGATCAACATTTCAACTTAAAGTGATAGATTCATAATACTTCCTGTTGGAATAGCGAGATAAGGACAGATAGGGCAATATCACCTATTGATGGGACACTGAATAATTACAGTAGACTATTTCAGAATATGTTTTACCGCTTTATTTTACCGTTTGTGCTATGACATCTATTGATTGACAGACAAGCGGACGAACATAACCCAGTGACGTCTGCTTTAATTTCTTAGGAAGAGGGAGTGGAGAAGCAGAGACTTAGGGAAGCCATTATTTTTTTTATATACCGGAAATAATAGTTTTATATTACTTCACCTGCATTACAATACAAAATGTCTGGCAGGCAGTCGGGGAACGGTGGATGACACCGGAGGGGGCGCCCACCACCTTGCAGTTCTCTAGCGTCGTTACTGACTTAGCTGTTATGAATAGGATACTTTTGGAAGTCTAAAAGATCGTCATATATGTATAATTTTTCCGTGCACGTATTCCCAAAGATTTAGAAAATGGCTTTTTCCCTTGTCTTATCTCCACCATATTGATTTTGTTTATTTAGTGTCGCCCATTTCGAGCGGAATTTCCACAACCTTACGTAAGATTGCTATTTATTTACTGTGCGTCAAGAGGGTTTTTATACCTATTTTGTCCTAATAGCTTAGGCTCAAAATACCTATTCCTTTGTATTGCCGTATTTAATTTCTGTACATGAATGATATATTTGTATTCTCGTAAAATACATTATTGTGCGGTTAAAAACGAATTATATTATAATCATCGTAATGGAAAGATTTACCTGTGAATGACTTGTCTGTATATGCTGTACTAAAAGCAAAAGTGACTTCAAAGAGCACTCGTCCAACTGCTCCCGGTACCCCAGTTCTCTGTGTTACCAGTCTTCCTGGGTTTCTTCGAACTCTTAACCCAGAACAAATACGATTTTACTATTTTTTAAAGCAATTATTTTATGCGTATCTAAAATATATCTGCAAGAAATCGCACTGATAGAATGTTGTATACTTAGATATTAGGATTTTTCACTAAATACATTTAAAGGAATTATTTGTTTTCATGTTGACCTAAACTAAATGGCCACAATCAATTTTTCATCTGAAGCATTTCGAAATATACTGTAACAATTTGGTTCGTAGGCACGTTCTTCATTGTAGGCAAAGAAACATACAATACATAGTGACACAAATACTATTATGACATTTATAGTTTCTTTTTTCCTGGACAAATACCGCCTCTTATGATCATGGTTTGTTAATATGCTTCGTATGGTGCTTAAAAGCTCAATAAACGATATTCGAGGCTGCAATGTAAAGTTATAATTTTTCATTGTTTAATATCATAGACTGTGACCATAAACTTCAGCACTTTTAGGCCTTATGCAGAGTCGTTTTGACTTATGATTAGCGTCATGCTAAAGGCCTGACTACTGCAGGTGTATGTTAGTAAAACTCTACTATGGCAGTAATCACACGTCAGAACGACTCTGCATAAGGCTCTTTATGTTTATATATAATCGGAGATAATACGATATTTTCATTTTCCATCTTGGACAAATTAACTGCGTCGGTATTAAGCTGTATTCATTTTAGGAGTGAGCGAGAAGTGCCGCCTGCTTGTCGACGAGGCTCCCACGCGGAGCACACGTGGCCTTTGCCCGCTCAATGGCCACCAGGTGTAAAGGTAAAACAAATTTGCAGCATCGGCTTCAGCGCGCCATCTTGCCACCCATATACGATCGCAGTAAGAATGCTACTTGAGTCATGTATTGGATGAAACTCTTGGGATCGGCGAAAATGTAAAATATGCAAAAGTCTTTGTCAGCCTTAGTGATACCAAACCGAAAGTAAAAAAAGGATGAGATCTGCATATCAACCAGGAGCATAATTTAAAACTTTGTCAGAGGGTGGGGCGAGATTGTCCATCGATATAAGAACTTCATGCTTTTTTTTTTTATCAGTGCATTAGTTTACAATTTATTAAAATGTGTTTCTCAAACTCCGGGAGTAATTTCCCCTGCTCTGCTCAAATGTCATCACTAGTGTCAACCCTGCTCCCATTCACGAAACCAACTGATCCCATTTTGGAACAGCAGATCTATACAGGCTAGAAACGTTCTTAACAAACTGGAAACATTGTGATTTTTGAAGAAATTATTACCAGATAATTTTTCGGTAAAAGAAAGAGATTCGACTAGACCAATGTGATAATTTAAATTGATCTTGACCTGATGGAAATCATATATATTATCTAATATGGTAAAGTTAATTCCTTCCGTGTTTGAAAGTACAGATTTTTGTTTACCGTATGCATTAAAACGAGATAAATATAATGTTTTCGTGTCGATAAAAATCGATGAAAAGCCATTTAATACAGACATTTCAAGAAAGATAATTTTGTACGTGTTATCCAAGAGAATGTAAGAGTTATCGAAACCTTCACCCATGTAAATTTTGAAGATCATTTTCATTTTTCTTTCAGAATTTCCAAACTTTTTCAGTTTTATTTTCTGCTTTCAAACGTGAAAAAGAAATTTATCTTTTGACTTTGAGAGAAGTAATTAAAGAAATAACTTAAATCCGAATTGAAGAAAAATGACTATATAAGAATTAATGGATATATATTATTTCGGGTGCGAGCGAGATAGAAAACCATATATAAAGCTATCAATTACTATAACGAGGATATCGTTATAAGTACAGTTAATGGACCAAAGCAGGGAAAATTCATGGAAGAATGTTACTCAAATTCAAGTTGCATGTGACAATCAATATGCAAATCAATATGGAATTGATTTTTTTCCATTTGAATCATAGATGACCTATATATTATTAAACTATAGAGTTCCTACACACACAAATAGAGCTTAAGTTCGCCGACCAATTCTACGTTAAAACATTCAGCATTCCATTGTTTTTCCATATCACGATAGTCTGAAATGTCTAAGTTCTAACAATCTTTATCAAAGGCATTTATCAGAAATGTACAGTGAAATAAAAGCAATCATTGTCGTAAAATGGAAGTAGAGGTCACACAAATACTAGTTGTTTGTGTTTCCTATTCAGCTTCTAATGCACTGTATTAACTTTAGTTAGTATTAATGTGTTATTTTAGTTCTTTTTCGGAATAAAACATTATAAAAACCATTAATGGAGGTTGCTGTTTCCAATCACCAAAAAACGCACAACAACATTAAGTTCAGACTGTCACAGATCTGTTCCTAACAATCTCCTGATACTCTAAATTGTCAAGGTAATTTCAATTTCAACCTATATATTTTCACTTAATTTGTTAGATGTCAAGCTTATAGATATATTTGTTACAATATTAACAATTTGCATCACTGAAAGCCTGTGATGTGTTTGCGTAGATCTGTTTATAGTCTACACATTGTTTCTAACATCAGTAAAATATATTTTAAATTTCTTATCTAATTCGAAAAGCATGTTTATACATTGAAGGAAAAGAGTAATTTATTCGTATTTTAAGATATTGTCCAATGGTACTCTGCGATACAGTCAGTATTTTAGTTTCCCAAATTATAGTTGTTCAGTATTGGGAACAGCACTAGTGCTTCTTACACATTGGTTCTAAAATATACACCGAAAATCCCTCGTTGGAAATACATTTTAATTGAGAGAGCACCAACACTACTTTAAGTCGTAGCTCTGGAGTGGGATGAAAAATAGTACCAAATTGAAACAAAAAAGGCTGAGTTCATAATTTTATACCAGTATAATACACGGATCCATAACACGAAACTAAAAGTGGAAATGTTCTAGAACACTCATCTCCCCTCTTGGATGAGTTCAAATGAAGAAAATGCTCTTTTTAAAAATTACTTTTTAAAAAACATACAAATTGGAGGACCACGAATAACCGTACAGGTAGATGAAATTTTTCTCGCACGCAGGAAGTATAAAAGAGGGCGTAAATTAACAGGAAAAACAGTTATCATATTAGGTATGTAATGCAAGGAACAGGCCCGCAACCAGAGGGAGCTAATGGACCTGGGTCCCCTAAACGTTTCGTGGTTCTTCCAGACCTGAATTCAAAATGCTATTACTAATACAAAAAAAGAATATATACTTGTAAGAGAATTTTTAATGGCATGGCCCCCTAACATATTGCCCCCCTAAACCTCTCTGGCTGGTTTTGGGCCTGGTAAGGAAACCAAATGCTCCTCTATTTCAAAGTGACCAATAAACCTAAACGGTATTATGGGCATATATGAAGAAAATATATAAAGCGAGGAACAAAACAATCATCTTCGAGTTCGTGCGTAAACAGTACGTTACAACAAAAAATTAAAATATAAATTATTGCACGTTTATTTACGATTATTTCACGACCGAAGGTAGATAACAGACTGTAAGAAGAATATAAATGTAAACCTGGTCCAGGATCCTAGAAATTTCCCTGAAAGACATCACATCACATTTATTAATAATTTTAAGCCACAGTAGTATCTATTATTTCTAAGTAGTGCAGCACACATATACACAATACACATACAGAAACAGAAAACATGTAACATTACAACTCATGTACAGTAAGACAGTACACATACACATAACACACATACAGTAACAAAAAATACCGACAACACACCAAGTCTTACTGATATTTTTGAAAATGTGACAAGTATTTGTTACACGGTGCTGAATTGGGTAGAATTGTACTAAAGTTTCCACAAAAGGAGCTGAAAGTGCGAGCGTGGTACCAATGCGCCGATGAATGACAAAAAGGGCTGAATTTGGTACAATTGTACCAACTATGGAAACACCGCTTTAAGAAATCTTACATCTACTGCGAATTCACAACAGCAATCGGGCCATGGGCACTACGTTTGAAGATTATATTTTCCTATTAGATCATTGTTCATATTTGACAATATTTTAACTTATTAAATTTTGTATACTTATACTTCTCAGTAGTCTTATTTATTACAATTACCGTCATCACTGTACAACCAGAGCCGTAGCTAGAAATTTTGGCGCCCGGGGCGAAGTAGAATTCAGTTACCAAGCTTGCTTTTTTTTTTTACATGTAAGAGAAGCAGCTTTTGATGTTATGCCAAAATTTTTATCAAGCTTCTTGGACAGTCCATTGACACAGCCAAAAGTGATCATTATGTGTCCTTTTGATGCTTTCAAGATGCTTATTTTGTACTGTCTGTTTAATTTGACAAAACAAGTTTTGATTGTACACAAATCCATTTGTGGACAGTTATGGAAAGAGTATGCAGCCAATTCTCCTACGCCAGGGAAACCGTATTAGACATTTAGTTGGTAGACGCGGGTTGTGGCGTTGGAAATATATGGTTTCCCTGAACATAGCAGTAAAGCCAGAAATCAAGCCCAGGCCCGGAGGCCCCAGAAATGGCCAGATTTTGAGCTCGTGTTTCTTCTATTCGACTATTAAACATGGAGTTCTTGGATGATGGGTGATGGCGTTGGAAAGATCTTTGTCCCCTTAGCACATCGATTATGTCAGAAATGGAATGAAGCACTCAAGGCCCCAGAAATGGGTTCCTGAAACTTTTGCCTTGGGTCCTTCTATTCACCTATTAAACATGAAGTTGTTGGATTGAGCTAGTGGCATTGGAAAGGTCTTGGTCCCTTGAACATAGCGGTGATACGAGAAATTTAATCCCGGACCCCGTATCGACAAAGATAGGGTCATGAAATTTTGGGCTCACGTACATTCTATTCGACTATAAACCGTGGGATTCTTGGACGCGGGGGGTGCCGATGGAAAGGTCTGGATTTCATTAGCACATTGGTAATGTCAGAAATGGAAGCCGAAGCCCGAGAAATGAGGTTCCTAAATTTTGGATTCGGGTCCATTCTCTTTGCCTATTAAACATGGATTTGCTGGATGAGGGTAGTAGCGTTGGAAAGGTTTTGGTACCTTGAACACAGTTGTGACGGCAGAAATCGGGCTCTGATCTCAAAGCTTCAGAAGTGGGGTTCCGAAACTTTGGATTCGGGTTCATTCTATTTGCCTATTAAACGTGGAGTTGTTGGACGAGAATGGTAAACTAGAAAAGGTCTAGGTCTTCTGAGCACTGCGGGGATGTCAGAAACCGTGGATCGGGCCCTGAAGCCTCAGAAATGGAATGCCGCAGTCTTTGGCTCGGGTTCCTTTTATTTGCCTATTAAACATGGAGCTGTAGGATGAAAGTGGTGGCGTTGGACGTCTTTATCCCGTGAACAAAACGTTGATGAGAAATTGGTTCCGGGCACCCATTTTTTTGTTTCGTAAAATTTTTCTCTAATTTGATCTCAATGCTTGATTGTGCAAAATAAAACCATATTAATAGCTGAATTCATGGTTTTATCTCGCAATCAAGGATTGAGATTGACCCATTGCAAAGGTTTAAAGCACAGATCAAACTTCGGAACCCGGACTTTTCCAACGCCACAACATGCGTCCAAAAACACATTGTTTAATAGCCGAATGTAAGAGACCCGAAAGCAATATTTCGGGACCTCATTTCCAGGACCTTGAATCCAGGGCCCGATTTCTGACATTATCTCTCACAGACGACCCGAACCTTTACAACGCCATCACCTTCGTACAACAATTCATGTTTAATAGGCGTATAGAAGCGGCTCATGCCCAAAACATCGGGACTCCATTTCTGGGACCTCATGGTGGGGGGCCCGGTCCTGACCCCCACTGTGCTGAGGGGAACCGGATCTTTCGAACGTCACCATCTCTATGCAGGAACTCCATGCTTAAACGAGAAATAGACTGGACTCGAACCCAACATTTCGAAACCTCATTTCTGGAGCTTTGAGGCCAGGATCCAATTTCTGACATTACCACTTTCGTTAATCGACCCCGACCTTTCAAACGCCAACACTCTAGTACAATACCATGTTAAATAGACAAATAAAAGAGACCCGAACCCAAACATTTGGACCTCATTTCCAGTAATTATTGTAAACTTCCGTAATTTTATTCTCTATTTGAATAGTATTTTAATTTCGGATCTTTTACGGAAAAAAATATTTTTATAAAATGTAACGGAATACATAAGGCTATATAATGTGTGTATATTTTGTATATATGTAGATAGATGAATATATTACACAACTAGATACATATGCAGAAAAAATATCCATGGAGAAACGATTCCAATAAAAACATTCAAATTGGAAGCAATTCGTATGTCAATTGAATTTTTAAAAATCACTGCTAGTGATCAGTTTTTGGAAAAGACAAAATCGTTGATTAAGTTCTGATGTCATAAGCCCCTATTTTACAACTTCTTCAAGTTCGAAAATATTATTATTCTTGTTTACTTTCATTTTTAATATTCCGGAGCAAACAGCAGCATCTCTTAACTCTTCTACTTTTCATACCTTCATTCAAACCGTCGTGATTAACCCGACTTTGTAGAAGGGCGTGATTAACTAAGCAAAGTCATCACCATTAAAACACATTTCAGACTTTGAACGTTTGACTTTGAAAATGCTCTTGCGTAATCTAAAAGACATTACTCGGCATTTTGATATCACATCGTCATTAATAAGTCACATATAATAACTTTCTTTAATAAGTGAAAAACTTGTGACTGTTATTGAAACGTTTGAGTTGCGAGCGGAGAGAGCAAGAACATTTCTATAAAATCCATTTCTTAGCTAACCTACAATATTGATTTAATAGGGCACCAGAAGTTTTACGGGGCGCCGCGTCATTTATTCATTTTAAACACTTTTCCTTTCTTCTTGCTAGTTCGGCGCCCCTTGGTATCAGCGCCAGGGGGAAGCTCCTGCTGGTCTCTTACATTCGGCTGCCTGAATGGTCCCTCTAGCTACGGCTCTGTGTACAACAGAGATTTTTTTCAAAAATGTAAATGGTCATCCTTTATTGAGTTTTGGGCTGTGAACACGAAAATGACAATAAAAATATGCTCCTGGCTAAGATTTACTTGTAATTACACACTTAACATGTTACATATAACGGTATAATAATAAAATTGTAATTAGGTAAAAGTCACAAAACATCCAACTGATTACGGAAATAAAAGTATCTATTCTTTATAATTTCTTGGACGCTGAACAATAAAATGACAATGATAATATGTTCCTAGCTGAGATTTAGTGGTAATTACATAATTTATCTTTTGCATATAACGCTATGAAAATGAAACTGTAAAGTTAAAAGTAACAAATGTTAACATAATTACGGAAATAAAAACAACTGAATCTTATAAATATTTGGACACTGAATATGAATGTTAAAAATATAGCTCCCTCCTGGTACAGTATCGGTGTAATAGTACTCTTAACATTTTGCATATAGCGCTACAGGACAAAAACTGTATTGGTAAAAGTTCCTAAGGTATCTGTTTTAAAGACGCCGTCTCTTTGCTTGTTCCTTGTGAGTATAACTGGAGTATCTCTTGGAATCATCCAGCAGAAATCCGCTAACATCGAAACTGGCCACTTTCCTTTTAATGTTGTTCCATCGCAAATGTGTCCTGGTGAAATCGCTCTCCTTGCTCGTCACTGAAAGATCCGCAATTCACTGGAAAGACATAAGATGGGTACGAAGGAAGTGCATTTTGAGTGGCATATTGCACCCAAGTTTCTCGTAGGCAGATAGCAATTCTTTTATTAATTCTTTGTAATTTTCGGCTTGGTGGTTGCCCAAGAGTCTGGACAAATATTGCGGAAACAATGCCAGGCGTGGAGCTCATCAGCACTGAGAATATATTAAATATTCAAACATCTCGTCTTGCAATAGCTTGCCTATTTGTGGACCAATAAGACTCCCTACTTAATCTTTTCTGTACTTTGACGCAGAAACTTTTGGCACAAGTATGCCAATGCACATTCATTCATGTTCATGGCCTTCACAAATGCTTTCATCAGTCCAAATTTATTGTGTAATAGGGTAGCACAATGCTTTGTGGGTTTACGAGAGGTACATTTGAAATGTGTTTTTCGCCTGGCTACAAAGCTCTACGTCACGGCCATTTCTTTTGAGTGCAATGGACATTATTTGCGCGACTATCTCACTCACGTATGTAACAGAAGTACTTTGTGTAGCCACCCTGTAGACCAAATGAAATTGCGATCACCTTAAAATCGTCACAAACTAACCACTTGTGTTCACGATATTTTATAAGATCCAAAACGCGTTCCAACATGGGATAACTTTCTTTACCTAGTGGTGCATAAGTAACAGGGATTGGTGCTGATATCTCCTTACTGTTGTACAGAAGCACAGCTTTAAGGCTTGTTTTGGAGGCGTCTATAAACAGTCTCCAATCTTCTACTATGTACGGAATCTTCAGTTTCTGCATCAAACCTTGAACATCATTGCAAAATACCAATTCATCGGTGCAGCAGAAATAATTGGCAAGATCTTATTGACGATAGCGTAGAGTTGATACCCTAACTGTATCCTGTAGAAGGTTTCACTGCTGTAACTTAGATGCTAAGAGCGCATCTTTATTCTTTGGCAGGTCCAAATCTCTAATTAGGTAATGAAGTTCCACTTGTGTGAGTCGGTGTGGTTTAGCATAGTTAGTTTTCGGCTCAAATGAAGGATCAGTGTCACCGGTATGTGGAGCAAGTTCACCTTCACTATCATTCTCTCTATCACTTTCCGTCGGAATGATAGCCGTGGATCGGGAACAGGCACTTCTTCTACATCGGTCACTAGACGAATGAAAGATGATATCACTGAGTATTCGATTTTCCTCTTCTTCTTCTTTGTATCTATACCGTTATTTCAGTAGGGTAGCATGTAAAAGTAGCAGTCTGTGCTATGGGTTGTTGGTTAATGACAAATGTCGGGCACAGCAAAGAGCATGGAAAGGTTCTTCCCATACATCCAGGCACTGAGAGTAGATGAATAGTTCGAACAACAATGGTGGGGATCCCATGATTTATTCTGGTCTCCAATACGACATTCAAAGTATAGTAAATATGCTCTTCGTACTGCAGCAGTCAATGCCACCACAAACCATGTCCGCACATATGTAGCACATACTGTCCACCAAATCTTTACAAAGGCTGGGTATTCCTGCACTTTTCTTGAACTACTGACACCTGGCAATGAAAACTATATGTACAACAGCGATAATGTGTTCACTCACTACTTTCAAGCTGCTGGTTCATCAGTAACACAAACAGTCTGCCAAACTACTGGCTGAAGCACGATACGAATACGATTAGAGACGTTAACTGGAGCTAGTTACAGCTTGCAATTATTGCCTCAGGTTGCTCATGAAACGCTCGCACTAGGACTGTTCCGATATCGATAATCCGAGTAATCGATAACAATTTTAATTTTATCGAATTATGTTCGAGACTTTCGAATTGCTTGAGATGCTAGATTTGTTTGAGACTCACGAAATGTTCTAGACTCTTGAAACCATTTGAGGCACTCGAAATGTTTGAGACATTAGAAATATCGGAAACATTTGGTGAGTTTGAGAGACTCGAATTTTTTGAAAGCAGCAAATACTAAAAGATCTGGAAGAAAAAATACAATCAACGTTATCATAGGTGTAGGCCTACACATGTACTACATATACGCAGGGTATTCATTTTAAAAGTTGCCTTTCTTGAAACAAAGTTAAAGAAGAGTTTCTACCCACATGTCCTTAAGATCAATGTTTATGTATGTATCGTGATGGACATAAATGTTTGACCAAGTAATGGCGACTGCTTTGAAACAAATGCAGAGTATGAGAATTAAATCTTTTCTATCTGTAGTTTCGTGTGGAGAAGAAAGAAACGTGTGAACCAAAGGATTTTGAACAACACGTGTTATTAATACAAACTTTGCCGAAGATTATTAACTTATATAATCATAAAAGAATTACGAAAGACTTTTTGAAACGATGAAAATAACATACAACTTTGCAAGCGGAGGCAAAGAAATCTAACGTAACCAGACTAAAGACGAATCTTTTACAGCGTA